>NC_138770.1:56951153-57551153 GCF_965119305.1 Pelophylax lessonae | reverse complement strand
CCCATTCAATGCAGAGAGATCAGTGTGCCCCCTTTCAATGCAGAGAGATCAGTGTGTCCCCTTCAATGTAGAGGGATCAGTGTGCCCCCTTTCAATGCAGAGAGATCAGTGTGCCCCCATTCAATGCAGAGAGATCAGTGTGCCCCCTTCAATGCAGAGAGATCAGTGTGCCCCCCTTCAATGCAGAGAGATCAGTGTGCCCCCTTTCAATGCAGAGAGATCATCATGTCCCCTTTCAATGCAGAGAGATCATCGTGCCCCCTTTCAATGCAGAGTGACCAGCGTTCCGTGTCCCCTTCAATGCAGAGAGATCAGTGTGCCCCCTTTCAATGCAGAGAGATCATCATGTCCCCTTTCAATGCAGAGAGATCATCGTGCCCCCTTTCAATGCAGAGTGACCAGCGTGCCGTGTCCCCTTCAATGCAGAGAGACTTACCTGCAGCGGCGGCTTCTCCTCAGTTCCCCGGCGTCTCCTCGAGTCCTCCCACCTCCTCCTCGGCCAATGGCATGGTTTTGCCTTTCGGCCAATCAGGAAGCGGGTCTCGGACCCGCTTCCTGATTGGCCAGGAGGAGGATCCGTGTGACAATAGCGAATTTTCATTCACTATTGTGACACAATGGGTGGGCTCGGGGCGCACTGTTCTGCGCCCCGGGTCCACCCTTTACTGAAGGGTCCGGGGTCCGACGCCCCGCAAGTAGATTAGGGGGTCAGAGGTGCGGAGGCTGTGTAATGTAAAGGGGGCCAGAGGTGAGGGGGGTTGTGTAATGTTATCTTCATTTATTAGTAGGTAATGCGGCCCTCCATGCAGTCACATACATTGAATCCAGCCCTTAAGTGTAAAAAGGTTGCTGACCCCTGAGTTAGAGGGTGCTACATATACAAGAATACAAAGGGAGGTGTGGCTATGACCTCTGAGTTGTGCAGCCAGAAGAGCTGAAGTCAAGAATCCCAAGTCCTGCACAGCAGATGGGAGACCTTCTGGAAAAGCCACAAGATTCAGTTTTGCAAGCTGTCATGCATGCACTATTTTTCTTTTTTGCAGTTTCATAGTATTTGCATTAAAAACTTGAATTCTGCTTTGAGTTTTTGCGGCCCAGCAGCTGGCGTTCCTCTGGGTGAAATCAGAGTCTAATTTTATTGTCGGTAAGGTTTTGACACAGTGTTTAGTAACATAATACTGCCCTGGTGATCACCACCAAGTATTATAGGAATCCTTCAGAGCAAATCACAGCAGGAACTTTCCCTGTAAAACAACTTACAGTTTGATCGTTTAATACAACAGGTATCCTTCATTTTTAATACATGAATACTAAATGTCCCCAATCATGCAATTAGTGTTAGTCCCATGACTCCCATCCCATGGCCCTAA
Organism: Pelophylax lessonae; assembly: GCF_965119305.1. Taxonomy (NCBI): domain Eukaryota; kingdom Metazoa; phylum Chordata; class Amphibia; order Anura; family Ranidae; genus Pelophylax; species Pelophylax lessonae. Next base: position 57,549,783 of record NC_138770.1, on the reverse strand, counting down.
TAATCCACTTGCTGGCAAGGCCTATTCTGACATTTGTTGCTTACAAGTTAAAATCAGTATTTTTTGCTCGACAATTAGAACTCCCAAACATTATATATTTTTTTTAAGTAGGGACCCTAGAGAATAAAATGGCAGTCGTTGACATTTTTTATGATGCGCAGTTTTTGTGTTTTTTCAAACACCATTTTTTTGGGAAAAAATACACATTAATTAAAAAACAAAAAATAATATATACCTCAATATTTTGTAAAATGTGAAAGATGATGTTTTGCCAAGTAAATTGATACCTAACATGTTACGCTTTAAAATTCACACGCTCGTGGAATGACACCAAACTATGATACTTAAAAATCTCCAAAGGCGACGCTTTAAAAATTTCCACAGGTTACCAGTTTAGAGTTACAAAGACGTTTGCAGCGGTACCTCACATGTGTGGTGCGATCACAATTAACATATGTGGGCGTGACCTATGTATGCGCTCACTACTGCGCGTGAGCACATGGGGACAGGGTTGCTTTAAAAAAATTTATTTTTTAATAATTTTTTTTTTTACAGTGCCTCTTTAAAAACTTTTTTTGATCACTTTTATTGCTATCGCAAGGATTGTAAACATCCCTTGCGATAAAGATACAGCATGACAGGTCATCTTTATGGAGAGATCTGGGGTCAAAAAGACCCCAAATTTCTCCTCTACCCTAAAGTGTCTCTAAACCCAAAACAGTAAAATCAGTGTGTATGCAGTAAAGCATGCTTGTTATACTCACTGTGGAACCTAAGGGGTTAATCCTCTGCATTGTGTAAAAAGGCTGTTTGATCCTGTCTTCTCTGAACCTCCCCTTCTTCCACTGTACCCTATCTATGAAATGTATCGCACAGGTGATCAAAAACCACCAAAAGAATGCTCTATTTGTGGAGAAAAAAAGGACATCAATTTTATATGGGTACAGTGTCGCACGACCGTGCAATTGGCAGTTAACCACTTAAGCCCCGGAAGATTTTACCCCCTTCCTGACCAGGGCCTATTTTGCGATTCGGCACTGCGTGACTTTAACGGACAATTGCGCGGTCGTGCGATGCTGTACCTAAACTAATTTGACGTCCTTTTTTTCCCACAAACAGAGCTTTCTTTTGGTGGTATTTGATCACCTGTGCGATTTTTTGATCATGCGCTATAATCAAAAAAGAGCGTCAATTTTGCAAAAATAACAATATTTTTCACATTTGTTTTATATGAAATTCCCCCAAAAAAATTTAAAAATCTAAATTTTTTAACATTTTTGGCCAATTTGTTTTCTGCTACATATGTTTGGTAAAAAAAATCGCAAAAAGTTTGCGCAAAAGTTATTGCGTTTACTAACTAAGGGAAAGATTTTTGGCATTTTTTTGTTTTTTTTTTAACGATTAATGGCGGCGATCTGCGATTTTTTTTGCGGGACTGCGACATTGCGGCGGACAGATCGGACCCTTGACTGACATTTTGACACTTTTGGGGGTACCAGTGACATTACTACAGTAATCAGTGCTATACATATGCACTGTTACTGTAAAAATTACACTGGCAGTGAAGGAGTTAACTTTATTGGAGAGGGTGGGGTTAAGTGTGTCCCTAGGGGCGTATTTCTAACTGTGATTGGCTGTGGCTACTAGTGTAAGAACAGAGATCAAAGGTCCTACATAGTAGAACCGTATGATCTCCATTCTTACACAGGGAAGGATGAAAGGCGGCTTTGTTTACATCAGCCGCCTGTCTTTCTTCCGGTGTAACCGACGATCGCGAGTGCCCGGCGGACATCGGGTCCGCCGGGCACAAGCGCGGGGGGGTCCGTGACCGTGCGGGACGTAGTCCTACGTCGCTTTGCCTGTGAGGGGCTGACCGCCGCAGTAAATAGTCGTGCGGCGGTCGGCAAGCGGTTAAAGTAACGCAGTGCCGAATCACAAAAAAATTGCCTGTTCATTAAGGGGGCAAATCCTTCCGGTCCAGAAGTGGTAAAACACCAAGGCCTTCCTGAGTATTGTTGCTTACCATGCCCACCCCTTTATGACTACAGTGTAAACATCTTCTGATGGTTCCTTCCAGCAGGATAATGCACCATGTCACAAAGCTCCAATCATCTCACCACTGACAATGAGGTCTCTGTACTTCAATGGCCTCCACACTCACCACATCTCAATCCAATAGAGCACCTTTGGGAGGTGGTGGAACATGACAATGGAGGTCACTGTACTCCAATGGCCTCCACACTCACCAGATCTCATCCAATAGAGCACCTTTGGGATGTGGTAGAAGATGACAATGAGGTCTCTGTACTCCAATGGCCTCCACACTCACCAGATCTCACCAGATATATTAGCACTTTATTCTTTATTAAGGCACATATGTATTCATTACCACATTTACATTTTTATATATCTGGCTTGTATTAATAATATTTTTTGTCACTTGGATTCTTTGCTTATATATGTGGTTATTTTTAACTTTTTTCATTGTTACTTGCACATTTCAAATGATTTTAGCCATTTCTGTAGCACTTAGTAGGTATTGATTGGAGTGCACTTTTTTTTTTTATTGGAGAATAGCGCATTACCATTGTCTCCTATCCTATTGCCTTTCAAGTAGTAGAGTAGGGATGTGGTGGAACATGACAGTGAGGTCACTGTATTCCAATGGCCTCCACAATCACCACATCTCAATTCAATAGAGCACATTTGGGATGTGGTGGAACATGACAATAAGGTTACTGTACTCCAATGGCCTCCACACTCACCAGATCTCATACAAAATGCACCTTTAGGATGCGGTGGAACATGGCAATGAGGTCACTGTACTCCAATGGCCTCCACACTCACCAGATCTCAATCCAATAGACTAGAGCACCTTTGGGATGTGGTGAGACATGACAATGAGGTCACTGTACTCCAATGGCCTCCACACTCACCAGATCTCATCCAATAGAGCACCTTTGGGATGTGGTGGAACATGACAATGAGTTCACTGTACTTAAATGGCCTCCACACTCACCAGATCTCATCCAAAAGAGCACCTTTGGGATGTGGTGGAAGATGACAATGAGGTCTCTGTACTCCAATGGCCTCCACACTCACCAGATCTCAGTCCAATAGAGCACCTTTGGGATGTGGTGGAACATGACAATGAGGTCACTGTACTCCAATGGCCTCCAAACTCACTAGATCTCATCCAATAGAGAACCTTTGGGATGTGGTTGAACATGACAATGAGGTCACTGTACTTCAATGACCTCAACACTCACCACATCTCATCCAATAGAGCAACTTTGGGATGTGGTGGAACATGACAATGAGTTCAGTGTACTCCAATGGCCTCCACACTCACCAGATCTCATCCAATAGAGTACCTTTGGGATGTGGTGGAACATGACAATGAGGTTCTGTACTCCAATGGCCTCCACACTCACCACATCTCATCCAATAGAGCACCTTTGGGATGTGGTGGAACATGACAATGAGGTCACTGTACTCCAATGGCCTCCACACTCACCACATCTCATCCAATAGAGCACCTTTGGGATGTGGTGGAAGATGACAATGAGGTCTCTGTACTCCAATGGCCTCCACACTCACCAGATCTCAGTCCAATAGAGCACCTTTGGGATGTGGTGGAACATGACAATGAGGTCACTGTACTCCAATGGCCTCCAAACTCACTAGATCTCATCCAATAGAGAACCTTTGGGATGTGGTGGAACATGACAATGAGGTTCTGTACTCCAATGGCCTCCACACTCACCACATCTCATCCAATAGAGCACCTTTGGGATGTGGTGGAACATGACAATGAGGTCACTGTACTCCAATGGCCTCCACACTCACCAGATCTCATCCAATAGAGTACCTTTGGGATGTGGTGGAACATGACAATGAGGTTCTGTACTCCAATGGCCTCCACACTCACCACATCTCATCCAATAGAGCACCTTTGGGATGTGGTGGAACATGACAATGAGGTTCTGTACTCCAATGGCCTCCACACTCACCACATCTCATCCAATAGAGCACCTTTGGGATGTGGTGGAACATGACAATGAGGTCACTGTACTCCAATGGCCTCCACACTCACCAGATCTCATCCAATAGAGTACCTTTGGGATGTGGTGGAACATGACAATGAGGTCACTGTACTCCAATGGCCTCCACACTCACCACATCTCATCCAATAGAGCACCTTTGGGATGTGGTGGAACATGACAATGAGGTCACTGTACTCCAATGGCCTCCACACTCACCAGATCTCAATTCAATAGAGCACCTGATGAAGTCACGTGTCATGTGATGTAACGCGTAGGAGGAGTCAATCAGTGACGTTTTGATCATTGCAGTGGATGGTACGATCCTCAGATAGAGCTCCAACAACCACTTTCCCTGCCTAAACAGCCGTGCGATCAGCTGGCTATTTACTTCATCTGCTACACCTTACTGAAATGTGAGTGTTTTTATTTCTCAATAAACATTGTTTTTTTACCTATTACACTATGAGTACCTTTTATCTTCCTTTGGGATACCGTGTGATGCCTTGAGATATACTGAATATGAGGACATGATAACCAGATTGAAAGAACAAAGATCCCTGCGAGCATAGGGAGGAAGGATTACTGGCTTGCTTTTTTTGCACATATCAAGTGTGCTTCAGGTGAGTGCGCATTGTACTCACAGGTGCACACTGGGTGAGAAGAGGCTAAGCACCAACCATTTAGAGGTTACCTTGTAATTTGCACATGGAATTAGTTGGATCCTGTCACTTTTAGCACTTAACTTCCAGAACGCCGAGCACCTTTTCAGATTAACTTTTTTAAAAATTACTTGTGTGATACATCACGGATGACCCTTTTTTATCACATTGCTTTAGCAATATATTAGCACTTTATTCTTTATTAAGGCACATATGTATTCATTACCACGTTTACATTTTTATATATCTGGCTTGTATTAATAATATTTTTTGTCACTTGGATTCTTTGCTTATATATGTGGTTATTTTTAACTTTTTTCATTGTTACTTGCACATTTCAAATGATTTTAACCATTTCTGTAGCACTTAGTAGGTATTGATTGGAGTGCACTTTTTTTTTTATTGGAGAATAGCGCATTACCATTGTCTCCTATCCTATTGCCTTTCAAGTAGTAGAGTAGGGATTTGGTGGAACATGACAGTGAGGTCCTGTATTCTAATGGCCTCCACAATCACCACATCTCAATTCAATAGAGCACATTTGGGATGTGGTGGAACATGACAATAAGGTTACTGTACTCCAATGGCCTCCACACTCACCACATCTCATACAAAATGCACCTTTAGGATGCGGTGGAACATGGCAATGAGGTCACTGTACTCCAATGGCCTCCACACTAACCAGATCTCAATCCAATAGACTAGAGCACCTTTGGGATGTGGTGAGACATGACAATGAGGTTACTGTACTCCAATGGCCTCCACACTCACCACATCTCATCCAATAGAGCACCTTTGGGATGTGGTGGAACATGACAATGAGGTCTCTGTACTCCAATGGCCTCCACACTCACCAGATCTCAATCCAATAGACTAGAGCACCTTTGGGATGTGGTGGAACATGACAATGAGGTCACTGTACTCCAATGGCCTCCACACTCACCACATCTCATCCAATAGAACACCTTTGGGATGTGGTGGAACATGACAATGAGGTCCTGTACTCCAATGGCCTCCACACTCACCACATCTCATCCAATAGAGCACCTTTGGGATGTGGTGGAACATGACAATGAGGTCCTGTACTCCAATGACCTCTGCACTCACCACATCTCATCCAATAGAGCACCTTTGGGATGTGGTGGAACATGACAATGAGGTCACTGTACTGCAATGGCCTCCACACTCACCACATCTCAATCCAATAAAGCACCTTTGGGATGTGGTGGAACATAACAATGAGGTCCTGTACTCCAATGGCCTCCACACTCACCACATCTCATCCAATAGAGCACCTTTAGGATGTGGTGGAACATGACAATGAGGTCCTGTACTCCAATGACCTCCGCACTCACCAGATCTCATCCAATAGAGCACCTTTGGGATGTGGTGGAACATGACAATGAGGTCACTGTACTGCAATGGCCTCCACACTCACCACATCTCAATCCAATAAAGCACCTTTAGGATGTGGTGGAACATGACAATGAGGTCCTGTACTCCAATGACCTCCGCACTCACCAGATCTCATCCAATAGAGCACCTTTGGGATGTGGTGGAACATGACAGTGAGGTCCCAGGGCCGTCTTTCCACTGGGCATGCCCGGCGGTTGCCCGGGGGCCCCACTTGCCAAGGGGCCCCACATGGATGGTGGCACTGGCAATTACTGTCCCTGGTGGTCTAGAGCTTCCCCGTTCCGTTGTCCGCCCGCCGGCGGCGGCCGTGGCTCGAGTCTGCACTGCACAGACACTGGTTGCTAAGGCCAGCCCGATTGGCATCTAGCAACCAGTGACGTTAGCAGAGCAGACCCAGGGCTGAACGCCGTTCCCATTAGCTGCCGATCCCTGCAAGACTGATCTTTGTCCTCCCCTCCCTCGGTCTTCCTCCTGCTATAGAAAAGTCCCGCCTCCTAGACTGGCTCCAGTGATAGGCGGAACACTGATCCAATGCCGGCAAATTGAATCAGTATGACGTGTATTGTAGGAGCAGGTCTAAGAGGCGGGACTTTGTCACAGCAGCCAATGGAGGAGGAGGAAGACCGAGGGAGAGGAGGACGGGCGCGCCGGTGTTCCGTGAGAAAACCATACCCTCGTCACTTCCGGTGCACCTACGGAGGGTATGGATTTATCACGGTAGTGTATGTAATGTTACACTTGCCGCCATTACATTAAAACAGCTCCTCTGCAACATGGGTCATCTCCGCTCCTATCCCTCTCACTTCCCTGATCTCGGCTAATAAATATAAAAGCGGATCACGGAGCCGACATCTCCGTCATTTACATTTCATACACCCACCGCCGCTTTTATATTTAGTAGCCGAGATCAGGGAAGTGCCAGGGATAGGAGCGGAGATGACCCATGTTGCAGCCAAACTGTTTTAATGTAACCGCCGCAAGTATAACATTACACACACTATCGTTATAATTTCATACCCTCCGAGCATGCGCACTTGTCAACTTCTCTGCTGTTCAATGATGTATCCGGGGCTCCGAGCATGCGCACTGCTGCTCTGCTCAGATGTTTCTGACAGGAAGTGACGAGGGTATGGAATTCTAACGAGGTATGGTTTTCTAACGTTACACCGGGACATTCAAAGTCAGACTCTGAAAGCATGATCACTGTTGGATCGGCAGGAAGCCAGCCAGGGTCAGTAATAACAGCCTACACTTCTCACAACAGCTATTTTTTTTTTTTTTTACTAGGCATTGGCTTTACATAGCAGGACTTAACCACTTTACCTCTGCCTGCAGCAGTGGCGTAGCGTGGGGGGTGCAGGGGGGGCCAGCCGCACCGGGCGCAACATCTGGGGGGGCGCATCCGCAGTGTCACTCTGTCTGTCTGACTCTGACATACACAGTTCACACACTGTCTGCGGCTGCCTCCATCTTTAGGCTGGGAGATGTCCAGCGCGGTCGCCCTATGGGTGAAAATGGCGGGGCGGGGCTGGACTGTGCCTCACCTGTCCATTGTTGTAGGGTGGGGTAACGTTGCAAGCCAAGCCCCGCCTATGCCGTCTCTCCTCACTGCTCAGTCAGTTTAGCAGCGAGTGAGTTAGCAGCCTGCCGCTGTCACAGAGTGGGTTTTTCTTTTAAATCCACTGATTAGAGCCAGAGACTCTAATAGGCTTCAAAAAAGGGTGGACCCGGGGCGCAGAGCAGTGCGCCCGAGCCCACCCATTGTGTGACAATAGCGAATGAAAATTCGCTATTGTCACACGGATCCTCCTCCTGGCCAATCAGAAAGCGGGTCTCGGACCCGCTTCCTGATTGGCAGAAAGGCGAACGCATGCCATTGGCCGAGCAGGTAGCGGGAGGACTCGAGGAGACACAGGGAACTGAGGAGAAGCCACCGCTGCAGGTAAGTCTCTCTGCATTGAAGGGGGCACGCTGGTCTGTCTGCTTTGAAAGGGGGCACGCTGGTCATCCTGCATTAAATGGGGCACGCTGGTCTCTCTGCATTGAAAGGGGGCACGCTGGTCATTCTGCATTGAAAGGGGGCACGCTGGTCTCTCTGCATTGAATGGGGACATGCTGGTCTCTGCATTGAATGGGGGCACGCTGGTCTCTCTGCATTGAAAGGGGGCACGCTGGTCATTCAAACTTGTATTTAGATGCATTTTACATTAATTACATCAGTATTTTCATAACAAACAATACATGTGCTTAGGGGGTAAGGGTTTCTTTAACTAATCTAGTGGAAGAGACTCGAGGGCTAAAATCCCGCGGGTTAGGGGGCGCAAATTACTTGCCTTGCCCCGGGTGCTGACAACCCACGCAACGCCACTGGCCTGCAGTAATATTACTGCGGCAGAGTGGCTCGTTATCGTCTGACGACGTAGTACTACGTCATCAGACACTGCCCTTTCTCGGCGGCGCGCGCGCGCCGCCGGAGGCTCACCCCTGCTGTTTTCAGTCACAGCGGGAGTCGGGCCAGGGGAGGAGCAGTGGCGATCGCCGCCGCTCTTCCCCGATCGTCGGGGATCTAGTGTGGAGATCCGCGGATCTCCTAAGTGACAGGCAGGGTCAGATTGCAGGGTTCAGCATAGCTGAACCCTGGATCTGTCCTTGTGTCACTCAGTCACCTCCCCCCACACACGTCAGTAAGCACCAGGCATACATTAACCCCTCCCTCTCCAATAAAATTAACCCCTTCCCTGCCAGTGTAATTTTACAGTAACAGTGCATATATATAGCACTGATTAATGCAGTAATGTCACTGGTAACCCCAAAAGTGTCAAAAATGTCAGTCAAGGGTCCGATCTGTCCGCTGCAATGTCGCAGTCCCGCAAAAAAAAAAAATCGCAGATCGCCGCCATTACGCGTTAAAAAAAAAAACACCAAAAATGAGAAAAATCTTTCCCTTTGTTAGTAAATGCAATAACTTTTGCGCAAACCAATCAAAATACGCTTTTTGCGATTTTTTTCACCAAACATAGGTAGCATAAAACAAATTGGCCGAAAATGTTAAAAAATTTTGATTTTTACATTTTTTTGGGGGGGAATTTCATATAAAAAAATGTGAAAAATATTGTTATTTTTGCAAAATTTACGCTCTTTTTTTGTTTATAGCGCATGATCAAAAAATCGCACAGGTGATCAAATACCACCAAAAGAAAGCTCTGTTTGTGGGGAAAAAAATGACGTGAAATTCGTTTAGGTACAGACCGCACGACCGCGCAATTGTCTGTTAAAGTTACGCAGTAAAAAATCGCAAAAAAACCCCTGGTCAGGAAGGGGGTAAAATCTTCCGGGGGTTAAGTGGTTAACAGATATATGTCCCATTATATTTACATCAGCTTTTCTGTAGGTGAAAGGCAGAGGGGGTGTCCCAGCATTACAAAAAGACATGGCTGGCTGTGTTCCTCTCTGCATCTAAAGACATTATTTAAATTTTTTGATTGGAGAGTGATTGAGAACTTTTAAAGGATACTAACTTATTTTTATTACCTTCAAAACCATTTTGTCTGCATCTAATGCTTCACAGTGCTAGTAAAATGTTAATGTAAACAGGTTTTAAGAAATGTTTTGTGATATACTGTGTGTGTGCATATGTGTGTGTGTATATATATATACACAAACACACACACTTTTTTCTTTTTTTGAGGTGGGGGGGGGGGGCGGAATCTTGGGTGAGTTCCCACACTTTTTTTCTCAGGACTTGACCCCTGAGCAGACCCATCCTCCTCCTCGTCGGCTCGTCATCCTCTCCTCCGTCTCCGCGCCTAGAAGACTGGCTCCGCCTCCACCCACCTTCTCCCATGTGCAGCCGTTGTGAAAAAGGTAAGGCAGCCAGCCAGCCCAGCTGCCAGGCTGCTTCAGTGGTGTATTTTGGTTTTGTGCTGCCCTAGGCAAGACTAAAATTGGGTGAGGAAGGGAGGTGTGTGAGAGAGAGAGAGAGGGGGGATGAGAGAGAGAGGGGGGATGAGAGAGAGAGAGGGGGGATGAGAGGGAGAGGGGGGATGAGAGGGAGAGGGGGGAGATGAGAGAGAGGAGGGGGGGATGAGAGAGAGAGGGGGGATGAGAGAGAGGAGGGGGGGATGAGAGAGAAAGGGGGGGATGAGAGAGAGGAGGGGGGATGAGAGAGAGGAGGGAGGGATGAGAGAGGAGGGGGGATGAGAGAGAGAGAGGAGGGGGAGAGAGAGGGGGTGAGAGAGAGGGGGGTGAGAGAGAGGAGGGAGGGATGAGAGAGAGGAGGGGGGGATGAGAGAGGAGGGGGGATGAGAGAGAGAGGGGGAGAGAGAGGAGGGAGGAGAGAGAGGAGGGAGGAGAGAGAGGAGGGGGAGAGAGAGGGGGTGAGAGAGAGGGGGGTGAGAGAGAGAGGGGGGATGAGAGAGAGAGAGAGAGAGAGAGAGAGAGAGAGAGGGTGAAAAAGAGAGGGGGGGGTGAGAGAGAGAGGGGGGTGGGATAGAGAGGGGGTGAGAGAGAGAGGGGGGTGAGAGAGAGAGAGGGGGGATGAGAGAGTGAGAGAGGGGGGATGGGAGAGGGGGGGTGAGAGAGAGAGCGAGAGAGAAGGGGTATGGGAGAGAGAGAGAGAAGGGGGGATGAGAGAGAGGGAAGAGGGGGTGAGAAAGAGAGGAGGGGGTGCGAGAGGCAGCTCTAGCAACCACTGGCCAAAAAGATTCTCAGGTGGAGGGGGGGGGGGGGACTTTTTTACTGCCTCCCTGCAAAGTGCTGCCCTAGGCCTGGGCCTTGTTGGCCTAGGCCAAAATACAGCACTGGGCTGCTTGATATTCTTTTTTTTAACTCTCTCCATGGCATGATGATGATCGACACAAGAGACAACTACCTGTCCTGGACGATATACCTTACTATATATTGGTCCCTGTAATATGTATATAGTAAGGTATATACTCCAGGCAGTAGTTGTACTCTCTTGTAGTATATAGTGTTGCCTGTAATATGTATATAGACTATATCAGGGCTTTTTTTCAGCGGGAACGCGGGGGAACGCAGTTCCGGAACCTCCAGCACTGAATGTATGTAATAGAAAGGGGTGCTGGGTTTGCTACAGTGTCTGTTGATGCTGAAGGATCTATTGTTGCTGGAGGGGATATATTGTTGCTGGGGGGGTCTACTGTTGCTGCTGGAGGACCTATTATTTCTTGAAGGGATCTATTTTTACTGGGGGAAGATCTATTGTTGCTTGTGGCAGATCTATTGTTGCTGGGTTTGGTCTTATGTTGCTGAGGGGTCAATTGTTGCTGGGAGGGATTTTCTGTTGAGGGAACAGTTTATTGTGTCAGGCTTCTGGTGGATCTATTGATGCTGTCTACAGGGAGATCTGTTGTTGCTGCCGGGGGACTATTGTTGCTGGGGGTATTTTGCTGTGGGTGGTCCATTGTTGCTAGTGGGATCTACTGTTGCTGAGGGGGGGGTCTTTGTTTTTTGGCTGCAGGGGATCTATTATACTGCTATTCTTGGTATTATTATTAACGCATTCTATACAATTTACCTAGTATCACAAAATAATACTTGGTTCTGTATTCTCTAAAAGGGGCAGTAGTGGGAGGTGGGAAGGGGGGTAGGATCAAGGAAAGGAAATGGGGAAGGTAGGGGGCGGAGACAAGGGTAATTTCGAAAGGGGGAGTTCCTGCACCTATTCTCTAAGAAAAAAAGCCCTGGACTATATACACATTACAGGGAACACTATACTACAAGAGAGTACAACTACTACCTGGAGTATATACCTTACTATATACATATTACAGGGAACACTATATACTACAAGAGACAACTACCTGGAGGATATACCTTACTATATACAGTGGGTACGGAAAGTATTCAGACCCCCTTAAATTTTTCACTCTTTGTTATATTGCAGCCATTTGCTAAAATCATTTAAGTTCATTCTTCTTCCTCATGAATGTACACATAGCACCCCATACTGACAGAAAAACACAGAATTGTTGACATTGTTGCAGATTTATTAAAAAAGAAAAACTGAAATATCACATGGTCCTAAGTATTCAGACCCTTTGCTCAGTATTTAGTAGAAGCCCCCTTTTGATCTAATACAGCCAGGAGTCTTTTTGGGAAAGATGCAACAAGTCTTTCACACCTGGATTTGGGGATCCTCTGCCATTCCTCCTTGCAGATCCTCTCCAGTTCTGTCAGGTTGGATGGTAAACGTTGGTGGACAGCCATTTTTAGGTCTCTCCAGAGATGCTCAATTGGGTTTAAGTCAGGGCTCTGGCTGGGCCATTCAAGAACAGTCACGGAGTTGTTGTGAAGCCACTCCTTCGTTATTTTAGCTGTGTGCTTAGGGTCATTGTCTTGTTGGAAGGTAAACCTTCGGCCCAGTCTGAGGTCCAGAGCACTCTGGAGAAGGTTTTTGTCCAGGATATCCCTGTACTTGGCCGCATTCATCTTTCCCTCGATTGCAACCAGTCGTCCTGTCCCTGCAGCTGAAAAACCCCCCCACAGCATGATGCTGCCACCACCATGCTTCACTGTTGGGACTGTATTGGACAGGTGATGAGCAGTGCCTGGTTTTCTCCACACATACCGCTTAGAATTAAGGCCAAAAAGTTCTATTTTGGTCTCATCAGACCAGAGAATCTTATTTCTCACCATCTTGGAGTCCTTCAGGTGTTTTTTAGCAAACTCCATGCGGGCTTTCATGTGTCTTACACTGAGGAGAGGCTTCCGTCGGGCCACTCTGCCATAAAGCCCCGACTGGGGGAGGGCTGCAGTGATGGTTGACTTTCTACAACTTTCTCCCATCTCCTGACTGCATCTCTGGAGCTCAGCCACAGTGATCTTTGGGTTCTTCTTTACCTCTCTCACCAAGGCTCCTCTCCCCCGATAGCTCAGTTTGGGCGGACGGCCAGCTCTAGGAAGGGTTCTGGTCGTCCCAAACGTCTTCCATTTGAGGATTATGGAGGCCACTGTGCTCTTAGGAACCTTAAGTGCAGCAGAAATCTTTTTGTAACCTTGGCCAGATCTGTGCCTTGCCACAATTCTGTCTCTGAGCTCTTCAGGCAGTTCCTTTGACCTCATGATTCTCATTTGCTCTGACATGAATTGTGATCTGGAAGGTCTTATATAGACAGGTGTGTGGCTTTCCTAATCAAGTCCAATCTGTATAATCAAACACAGCTGGACTCAAATGAAGGTGTAGAACCATCTCAAGGATGATCAGAAGAAATGGAAAGCACCTGAGTTAAATATATGAGTGTCACAGCATAGGGTCTGAATACTTAGGACCATGTGATATTTCAGTTTTTCTTTTTTAATAAATCTGCAACAATGGCAACAATTCTGTGTTTTTCTGTCAGTATGGGGTGCTATGTGTACATTCATGAGGAAGAAGAATGAACTTAAATGATTTTAGCAAATGGCTGCAATATAACAAAGAGTGAAAAATTTAAGGGGGTCTGAATACTTTCCGTACCCACTGTACATATTACAGGGAACACAATATACTACAAGAGACTCTTGTAGTATATAGTGTTCCCTGTAATATGTATATAGTAAGGTATATACTCCAGGTAGTTGTGCTCTCTTGCCATGATGAATGCATGATCTCGCTCACCTCCTCCGGACTCCTCTCCGCCCTGCCATTTTTATTCTCGTGGGTGATTGTGTAGGCAGGGGGCCCCAGTGCACTGCATTGCCCAGGGGCCTATAAGGCTCTTAAGATGGCACTGTGAGGTCCTGTACTCCAATGGCCTCCACACTCACCAGATCTCATCCAATGGAGCGCCTTTGGGATGTGGTGGAACATGACAATGAGGTCACTGTACTCCAATGGCCTCCACACTCACCAGATCTCATCCAATGGAGCGCCTTTGGGATGTGGTGGAACATGACAATGAGGTCACTGTACTCCAATGGCCTCCACACTCACCACATCTCATCCAAAATGCACCTTTAGGATGTGGTGAAACATGACAATGAGGTCTCTGAGGAATGTCTCCAACACCTTGTTGAATCTATGCCACGGAGAATGAAGGACTTTTTGAAGGCCAAGAGGGTCCAACCCAGTACTAGCAAGGTGTACCTAATCCTGTGTGTGTATGTATATATTTGTACAAAAAGTCTTTCTAACAGTGGTATATATACATATCTGGGCACCCCTAAAAGTCCCACACAGAGTGAAGTTTCCTTTGGCTTTACATACCATTGAATGCAAGAAAAGCATAAGCAAGCAAATAAAAAAAGGAGTCAAATGTGAAAATATATCAATGGATTTGAAGCCTCCCTATCTATAGAAACCCTCATTAAATCTTTAGCGCTATCGTGTAAAATGGTCAAATGGGTGACATTAGATTGGTAATGATATGGCCAAAAATGTCAAGACTGGTTGACTTGTCATCCGATGGGAATGTGGGCACCTTTGGGATGGATTGCGTTGGATGTGTGCTGCCGTCACTCATTCCTAATGATTTCCCTTCTCTTTATTTTTTTTGGGCTCACACATCATCTTGTCATGCCTGCGATTATAGAAAATTGCAGCTTGTGAACGTCTGAGCTGATGATTGCCGCATCGTCTCGCCATGGAAGTCAGCGGGAATCAGCCTGACAGACAGCCAACTGGTTTGGAGAGAAGAGCCTGTTAGCGTCGTAGATATGAAAAGCTCAAATAAAGGGAACTTGTAATGGGTTTGGATCAATTTTACACACATAAAATACATTTACGGGAGCGGTTTTACCCGCCAAAGGATATGTAAATCTGCTTATCCAGTTGTAAGAAGAAGCTTGCTGTTCAAAGTGGTGTTTCTGTTAAATCTCGCAGGGACTGGGCTAATGCGCATGCGCGAATGCGCGAACGCAAGCACGCAACATGACAGATGCTGGCGCCAAATGGGCTATTTAAACCCAGCCTTTGCTCAGCTCCAGTGCTGCTTTGTCTTCAGCCTTGTTGACCTGAACCTGTGAACCTCTATCCTGCTTACCAGTACCAGACCCGGCTTGTCCTGACTATCCGCTGCTCTCTACCTGCACCGACCCCGGCTTGTCCCTTGACCTCCGCTCCAGTCTGCTCCTTCTGGCTCCTGTATTACCGTTTGGCTTCTGACCCGGCTTGTCTCACTACGCTCCTGCCTTCTCCGAACCTGATTATCTGGCCAGTGAGGGTTCTGCCAGCCTACCCTGCTATCCTGACTCCTGCCACCAGCACTAGCTGCCTGCATACCTGCTTATCCACTGGACCTACCTGGCTATCCCTGTCTGTGGACATCAGCCTGCCTCCAGCTTACATCAGGCACTCGTGCTACTCTACACTCCGGCGCCTCCTGTCTGCACTATCAGGGGCCCCGTGTCAGAGGCGTAAGAGAGGCCTTCCTCACCGTTTCAGGCTCACCCTCAGGTACGTGATACCAGTCCTGTGCTTTACACAGCACTGCCACACAGCAAAGCAGGAGACCTGATTTTTTTGGTGGTAATTCAATAACATAATATTAATATTTAATAAGACCTTACATGTTTCGTCCTTCCAACAGCCTGTGTCTGGGAAATGATAGGTGAATCAGCTCATCAATCCACTCTCTCCTCCAATCAGCATACTACCGTTGCATAGCTCCCAACTGTCCCTGATATTGAGGGACAGTCCCTGATTTTAAGGAACTTCCCTGATTTGGAACAAAGTCCCTCTGTCCCTCTTTCCTCCTTATCTGTCCCTCATTTTGGTCTAATCTATATAATTGTATGTAAAATGCACTTTTTATTGTTTAAAAAGTGTTTCATAGTTCTAAGCCCCCATTCACATTAGGTCGCTCCGACTTCAGGGGCGACCTGTGAAGTCGCGTGCAGCGCGACTTCGGCGTGACTTGCACGGACTTCATAACATGAATGTCTATGCAAGTCGCCTCCAGGTCGCCCCGAAGTAGTACAGGACCCTTTTTCTAAGTCGGAGCGACTTGTGTCACTCCTATTAGAACGGCTCATGTACTACACTATGGGACCGATGGTGCACGACTTGTCAGGCTGACCAAGTCACCTGACAAGTCGTACCAGTGTGAATGGACACTAAATCTTTCATCCAAATACTACATTTCTGCATTGGTAAATTTCAAAAGTCAGTATAAAGGAATAGTAGTGGTTAAAAAAAAGCTCTTTTGGGTTTAACTAATCGCTTTTTTGTATAATTCTCCTTTAAATGGGGAGTGGCAGGGGGCGTGTCCTATGCCTACATAATTTTGCTAATAGGTGTCCCTTGTTGCTATCGCAAAAAGTTGGGAGGTATGAACACAGGAATCCTCTTATTTAGGAACACAGGTCTCAATTTTCATGCAGCAAGCTTATCCCCCACACAGTTAGAAAGCACTCCCTAGGGACACATTTAAACCCTTTGATTGCCCCTGGTGTTAACCCCTTCTTTGCCAGTGTCATTATTACAGTAACAGTGCATATTTGTAGCACTGATTACTGTAGTAATGTCACTGGTCCCCCCAAAAGTGTCAAAAATGTCAGTTAGGTGTCGGATCTGTCCGCCGCAATGTTGCAGTCCCGCAAAAATCACTAAAAGCCGCCATTACTAGTAAAAAAAAAAAAAAAATAAAAAAGGCATAAATATTTCCAATAGTTCAGGCATACATTTAACCCTTTGATCTCCCCTGGTTTTTAACCCCCTTCCCTGTGTCATTAGTACAGTGACAGTGCATATTTTTAGCCCTGATCACTGTATTAGTGTCACTGATTCCCACAAAGTGTCAGTAATTGTCCAAAAGTCTGTCGCAATGTCGCAGCCCCACAATAAGTCGCTGATTGCTGCCATTACTAGTAAAAAAATAAATAAAGTGCCAGTATCTACCCCATAGTTTGTAGACGCCATAACTTTTGCGCAAACTAATCGATATACACTTATTGGTTTTATCGGTTTACCCAGTTTTTTTTACCAAAAATATGTAGCAGAATACAAATTGGCCTAAAATGATGAAACAAATTAGATTTTTAATTATTTTTTTATTGGGAATGTTTTATAGCAGAAAGTAAAAAAAAATTTTTTTTTTTCGTTTTTTTTTCAGAATTATCGCTCTTTTTTTGTTTATAGGGCAAAAAAATAAAAATCGCACAGGTGATCAAATACCCCCAAAAGAAAGCTCTATTTATGGGGAAAAAAGGACGTCAATTTTATTTGGGTACAGCGTCGCACGATTTTAAATTTTCCGTTAAAATAGCGCAGTGGCGAATTGCAAAAAATGGCCTGGTCATTATGGGGGTAAAACCTTCTGGTCCTTAAAGCGGAGTTCCAGCCAAAAGTGGAAATTCCGCTTATATGCTTCCTTCCCCCCTCCGGTGCCACATTTGGCACCTTTCAGGGGGGAGGGGGAAGGGGAGAACGGGGTACCTGTTTTTGACGGGTACCCTTCCCCACTTCCGGGAGACAGCGCTGCAGCAAAATATAATTTTGCTATGGGTGAGACAGCAGCTAAGAGTCGGTTCACACTGGGGCGGCACGACTCCTTACTACTTCGGGGGCGACTTGTGCATTCCCATGCACCACGACTTCGGAGCGAGTTGCAGGGACTTCACATAATGGAAGTCAATGCAAGTCGCTCCGAGGTCGCCCCGAAGTAGTACAGGACCCTTTTTCTAAGTCGGAGCGACTTGTGTCGCTCCTATTAGAACGGCTCCTGTAGCGGTCAACGAACCGCGAGGGAGCGTGACTTGTCAGGCTGACAAGTCACGCTAGTGTGAACCGGCTCTAAGAGTAACTGCTAAATCTTAATTAACCACAAAATAAAATTAAAGACCAAAGAGCCTCCAATAATAAAAACAAAGAGAAAAAAAATAGGGCAGAGGTTGATGGCCCAAAGAGCTTGCAATCAGAATTTAAGTACAGTTACCTAACTGATTCCAATCTCTCCATATGACTGCCAACTTTCTATACGCTTTTCCATGGTGGGTGTGAAGCCAAACCTCATCCCAAGTCCATGATAGTAGCATGCATAATTAATAATTTCCTAAATAATCATATATAAATAAATATTTCATAAAATATTTAACCACTTGCCGACCGCCGCACGACTATCTACGTCGGCGGTCAGCCCCTCACAGGCAAACTAACGTAGGGCTACGTTGCTTGCTTGTGAGGGTCTAGGGAGCGAGCGCGCGCCCCCGGAGGCGCGCTCCCGCTCCCGCGTGGTCACGGACCCCCCCGCGCGTGTGACCAGCGGACCCGATGTCCGCCGGCCACTCGGCGATCGGCGGGGGAGAGGGAGAAAGTCAGGCAGCTTGTGTAAACAAGCGACCTGTCATTCTCCTCGCTGTAAAGACACTGATCACATGGATCTACTATGTAGATCCGTTGATCAGTGTCCTTACAGCTGAAGCCACAGCCAATCACAGTAGAAAGCACGCCCCTAGGGACACACACAGCCCCTCCCTCCCAAATAAAGTTAACCCCTTCACTACCAGTGTATTTTTACAGTAACAGTGCATATATATAGCACTGATTACTGTAGAAATGTCACTGGTAACCCCAAAAGTGTCAAAAATGTCAGTCAAGGGTCCGATCTGTCCGCCGCAATGTCGCAGTACCGCAAAAAAAATCGCAGATCGCCGCCATTACGCGTTAAAAAAAAAAAACAACAAAAATGACAAAAATCTTTCCCTTTGTTAGTAAACGCGATAACTTTTGCGCAAACCAATCAAAATACGCTTTTTGCGATTTTTTTTTTACCAAACATAGGTAGCATAAAACAAATTGGCCGAAAATGTTAAAAAATTTTGATTTTTACATTTTTTTTGGGGGGGAATTTCATATAAAAAAATGTGAAAAATATTGCTATTTTTGCAAAATTGACGCTCTTTTTTTGTTTATAGCGCGTGATCAAAAAATCGCACAGGTGATCAAATACCACCAAAAGAAAGCTCTGTTTGTGGGAAAAAAAAGGACGCCAAATTCGTTTAGGTACAGCGTCGCACGACCGCGCAATTGTCCGTTAAAGTCACGCAGTGCCGAATCGCAAAATACCCCCTGGTCGGAATGGGGGTAAAATCTTCCGGGGCTTAAGTGGTTAATAAATAATGTTTTGTGTTTTTTTTTTGGCTGAAGTTCCGCCTTAGATTAACATGTAAAAAAAATGATGTAATATTCTAGAGACTGGTTTTACATTAACATACACTTTTTATGATGATCTGTGATTGGCTGATATCGTTTTTTTACAGTCTGAACCTCATTAAAAAGGCACAAATGTCTTTTTTTTTTTTTATCATAGCTAGCAAAGGCTTATGGCTGAGAACAGTAATCAGAAAAACTGCAGGCAGCATTTACCATCGTACTGTGCCAAGATCAAGGGATAATTAATGGTATTAATATGTGTTCTGCTATTAAATATATTAATTCAATTCTACTTTCTGTGTCTTTTCAGCTGAATTTGCATTAGAGATTGTAGGACGCGGAAATTTATGGGCCCATTCACAAAACCAACAAACACCCATTGCATGCCATGCTGCATAGCCAATATTGAAGCATGAATTTATTTTTGCCAGCCCTTTCATTTAAATAGACTGCCTTAAAAAGATGCACATTAACGCACAGGATGCCAAGGTCTAAATGGGCCCTAAGCAATTATTTAAAATTGTATTCAGAGGATTTTTTTTAAAAGGGGGGGGGGGGGGTATTTTAGTTTAGTTTCATATATTTCATGTAGAGTTCTTTATTATTTTTTTTTTCCTTTTTCTGGTAATTAATTGTGCTGCGTTAATTTTATTTTTTTTTAAATATGTTTATTAAAATTTTAGTACAAAAGTATAAAATACCATTTCAATTTTTATTTTACTCTGGTCTTCACAGACCATATCCAGATCTGCAATGACAAAAACATTTAAAAAAGTGTAACAATGTAGAAAATAAAATAAATGAATAAATAAATACAAACAAGAGTTTACGCACAGCACTTTTTTTATTTTTATTTTT
Source organism: Pelophylax lessonae (assembly GCF_965119305.1). NCBI lineage: Eukaryota > Metazoa > Chordata > Amphibia > Anura > Ranidae > Pelophylax > Pelophylax lessonae. Next base: position 57,529,714 of record NC_138770.1, on the reverse strand, counting down.
TAAGGGGGGGAGGGCTATTATTTAGTTATTTTAGAGTTCTTTGTATTTGTGTTTTTAACGCACAGGACACCATGGTCTGAATGGACCCTAAGTTAATTTTTTTTCTTTATTTAGTTGATTTTTTTTTTTTTTTTAAGGGGGGGGGGTATTTAGTCTAGTTTTATTTATTTTATACAGTATTCTTTTTATTTTTTCCCTTTTTTTGAATCATTGTTTGTGCCACTTTAACATTTTATTTTATCCTGGCCTCTACTGACTACTGACCCACCATGAAAAAAGTTTAAAAAAGTGTGACAACGTAGAAAATAAAATAAATGAATAAATAAATACAAACAAGAGTTTACGCACAGCACTTTTTTTATTTTTATTTTTTAAGGGGGGGAGGGCTATTATTTAGTTATTTTAGAGTTCTTTGTATTTGTGTTTTTAACGCACAGGACACCATGGTCTGAATGGACCCTAAGTTAATTTTTTTTCTTTATTTAGTTGATTTTTTTTTTAAGGGGGGGGGGGTATTTAGTCTAGTTTTATTTATTTTATACAGTATTCTTTATATTTTTTTCCCTTTTTTTGAATCATTGTTTGTGCCACTTTAACATTTTATTTTATCCTGGCCTCTACTGACTACTGACCCACCATGAAAAAAGTTTAAAAAAGTGTGACAACGTAGAAAATAAAATAAATGAATAAATAAATACAAACAAGAGTTTACGCACAGCACTTTTTTTATTTTTATTTTTTAAGGGGGGGAGGGCTATTATTTAGTTATTTTAGAGTTCTTTGTATTTGTGTTTTTAACGCACAGGACACCATGGTCTAAATGGACCCTAAGTTAATTTTTTTTCTTTATTTAGTTGATTTTTTTTTTAAGGGGGGGGGGGTATTTAGTCTAGTTTTATTTATTTTATACAGTATTCTTTATATTTTTCCCTTTTTTTTAATCATTGTTTGTGCCACTTTAACATTTTATTTTATTCTGGTCTCTACTGACTACTGACCCACCATGAAAATTTTTTAAAAAAGTGTGACAACGTAGAAAATAAAATAAATAAATACAAACAAGAGTTTACGCACAGCACTTTTTTTTTTTAAGGGGGGGGGGGCTATTATTTAGTTATTTTAGAGTTCTTTGTATTTGTGTTTTTAACGCACAGGACACCATGGTCTGAATGGACCCTAAGTAAATTTTTTTTCTTTATTTAGTTGATTTTTTTTTTCAGGGGGGGGGGGGTATTTAGTCTAGTTTTATTTATTTTATACAGTATTCTTTATATTTTTTCCCTTTTTTTGAATCATTGTTTGTGCCACTTTAACGTTTTATTTTATTCTGGTCTCTACTGACTACTGACCCACCATGAAAATTTTTTAAAAAAGTGTGACAACGTAGAAAATAAAATAAATGAATAAATAAATACAAACAAGAGTTTACGCACAGCACTTTTTTTATTTTTATTTTTTAAGGGGGGGAGGGCTATTATTTAGTTATTTTAGACTTCTTTGTATTTGTGTTTTTAACGCACAGGACACCATGGTCTGAATGGACCCTAAGTTAATTTTTTTTCTTTATTTAGTTGATTTTTTTTTTTTTTAAGGGGGGGGGGATTTAGTCTAGTTTTATTTATTTTATACAGTATTCTTTATATTTTTTCCCTTTTTTTGAATCATTGTTTGTGCCACTTTAACGTTTTATTTTATTCTGGCCTCCACTGACTACTGACCCACCATGAAAAATTTTGAAAAGGTGTGAAAACAAAATAAAATAAATAAATAAATAAATACAAACAAGAGTTTACGCACAGCACTTTTTTTAAGGGGAGGGCAATTATTTAGTTTAGGTAGTGTTCTTTGTATTTGTGTTTTTATTTTTACTTTTCTGGATTATTATTTGTGCCTCTTTAAATTTTTATTTTGCTCTGGTCTCCATGGACCAGATCCAGATCCACCATAGTAAAAGGTTAAACAAAAGTGTAATAGTGTAAAAAATAAATTTTTTTTTTTTTTAAAGCAGGGGTATTTAGCCTATTTTAATTTACTTTGTGTTGTTTGTATTTGTGTTTTTTTTCCCTTTCTCCAGAATATTTGTGCCACTTTAATTTTTTATGATTTTCATGTGCCAGATGCAGATCCACTATGGAAATGTTTTTTTTTTTTTTTTTTTTAAAGTGTAAAGGTGTAAAAAATGAATAGAAACAATGCAATATTCCGAAAAGTAAAATAAAAAACATTCCCTCCCGACATTAATCCCAATGACAATGGAGGATTTGGATGACCTTTGCATTTACGGCGCAGGCATCAAATGTTCATAAATGCAATGTCATTCAAATTTTTTTTTTTTTTGTTTTTTATCGAATTCTTTGTAATGAAATGTTTCACATATTTATTGAAATTTTCACAAACAACGTAGGAACACCCTACTGGGCCAAATCTTGAAGTTGCATGGCATAACAGCAAGCCAACATGCATGGTGGTTGTAATGAAAGCATAAAATCATGTTTTTTTTTTTTTTTGTTTTTTTTGTTTTTTTTTTTCAAAATAAAAAAAAACAAGATATTGTTGTAACTGCTTGCACCAACCCATATGTGTCCAATCCCATGCGCTGTCAGAGTCTATGGCAGGTTGGAGTTTTTAGTATGGGGATACCAGACTCAACCTAACAATTATAGTCTAACAGGGAGAGAATACAAGTAAATAATCAAAAGTCAACTAAATTCTGGAAGGTAAGGCTACACCACTATAATAATACAAATACGGAGATTCAGATTATTACAAATTTGACAGGTTTTCTTACATAATCCAAAACAAACAGATGTAAGATAAGGGGGGGGGGGGGCGCCTTAAAATGTTTTAGGCTGCATTCACATGTCAGCGTATGGATCGCGATTCCGCCCGCGATCCGGAGATTATTGCAAATCGCGAGACGCCTCTGCGTTGCCCGTGATTTGCAATAGCACCCCAAACGCTGAGCGATGTTGCCGCGATTTCCGCCTGCCGAATCGCGGGTAACATCGCGCAAAAAAAACCGCGGGACGCAATACGCTCCAAAGAAGCTCTTGTACTTTTTTGGGCGTAATGCGTCCCGCGATTTTTTTTTTGCGCGATGTTCCCGTGATTCGGCAGGCGGAAATCGCGGCAACATCGCTCAACGTTTGGGGTGCTATTGCAAATCACGGGCAACGCACAGGCGTCCTGCGATTTGCAATAATCTCCGGATCGCGGCGATTCTGCCCGCGATCCATACGCTGACATGTGAATGCAGCCTTATTGTTTTTCCTATTTATTTTATTACATTTTTTATTTTTACCACTGTTTAAAAAAAAATAAAAAATCTGATCACTTTTATTGCTGTCACAAGCAATGTAATTAATCCCTTGTGACAGTAATAGGCAGTGACAGGTACTCTTTATGGAGGGATCGGGGGTCTCAAAGACCCCAAACCCCTCCTCTGAACTTCAATGTATTCAAAATGCCGAAATCAGAATTTTTGAATACTGTCAGTTTTTTAAATTTGGCGGCGAGTAAACCGGAAGTGGCGTCATGACGTCATGATTTCGCTTCCGGGTTAATACATCAGAGACCCGATCAAAGCCGAATTTGGATTCGTTCGAGACTCCAACCAGACGTGACGTGATGGCTGGTTGCTTGGGTCTTTTGGTTGGACGGGAGACCCGGGCAGAGCCGCGGAAGGCGGTGGGAGGGGCGGGGGGGGGGGGGACGTCCCCTCCGGCCTGCATCGGTTGTTATCACCTGAAAGCCAACCGCCGGCTCTAAAAAACAGTACCGGGGTGATGCCTTCAGCTGCAGAACATCCCGCTACAACCACTTCTCCGAGCCGACGTACAGGTACGTCAGTTTGCAGGAAGTGGTTAAAAAAAAAGTGTTTTTAGTATGGGGATTCCAGACTCAACCTGACAATTCTGGTCTAACAGGGAGAGAATACAAGTAAATAATCAAAAGTCAAATAAATCCTGAGAGGTAAGGCTACACCACTATAATAAAATTATATAGGAGTATTATTATATATACGGATAATATAATTATATATACGGTATATAATTATAATATGGAGATTGAGATTATTACAAATGTGACTGGTTCTCTTATATGATTCAAAACAATCAAAAAAAAAAAAGATAATTATAGTATTTAAAAAAAAAAAAAGTGTTTTGAGTATAGGACGGCCTGACATTCAACCTGACACTTCTGGTCTTACAGGGATACAAATAAATAATCTAAAACCAAGCAATCCCTGAAGATTGAGACTTGACTCCTCCAGAAGGTTTTAACCCCCCCCCCCCCCCGTTCATGACCAGCCCATTTTTTGCGATACGGCACTGCGTTATTTTAACCACTTAAGCCCCGGAGGATTTGGCTGCTCAAAGACCAGGGCCTATTTTGCGATTCGGCACTGCGTGACTTTAACGGACAATTGCGCGGTCGTGCGACGCTGTACCCAAATGAAATTGGGGTCCTTGTTTTCCCACAAACAGAGCTTTCTTTTGGTGGTATTTGATCACCTGTGCGATTTTTACTTTTTGCGCTATAAACAAAAAAAGAGCGTAAATTTTGAAAAAATAACAAGATTTTTCACATTTTTTTATATGAAATTCCCCAAAAAAAAAAAAATGTAAAATCTAAATTTTTAACATTTTAGGCCAATTTGTTTTCTGCTACATATTTTTGGTAAAAAAAAATCGCAATAAGCGTATTTTGATGGGTTTGCGCAAAAGTTATTGCCTTGACTAACTAAGGGAAAGATTTATGTCATTTTTATTGTTTTAATTTTAACTAGTAATGGCGGCGATCTGCGATTTTTTTTGCGGTACTGCGACATTGCGGCGGACAAATCGGACCCCTGACTGACATTTTTGACACTTTTGGGGTGACCAGTGACATTACTACAGTAATCAGTGCTATACATATGCACTGTTACTGTAAAAATGACACTGGCAGGGAAGGGGTTAACTTTATTAGTGATCAAGGAGTTAAGTGTGTCCCTAGGGGTGTGATTCTAACTGTCAAGGGGCGTGGCTAGTGATGTAACCACAGAGACATACGATCCTACATAGCAGGATCGTATGATCCCTGCAGTTACACAAGGGAGAATGACAGACGGCTTTGTTTACATCAGCCGCCTGCCTTTCTCCCTCTCCAGCGGGAGATCGCGAGTGGCCGGCGGACATCGGAGCCGCCGGTCACACATGCAGGGATCCCTGTGAACAAACGGGGGCGGGAGCGTGTCTCCGGCGGCGCGCGCTCGCCCCCTATTGGCTCGCGGGCGAGTGGCGTACCGGTACGTCACTTTGCACAGGAGGGGCTGACTGCTGCCGTATATGTACTTGCGGAGGTCGGGCTGTGGTTAACTAGCAATTGAGTGGACATGCGACACTGTACCCAAATAAAGTCTTTTTTCCCACAAATAGAGCTTTCTTCACCTCTGCGGTTTTTCATTTTTTGTGCTATAAACGTAAAAATACCGACAATTAAAAAAAAAAAATGTTCTGCTTATATATAAAGGATTCATTGCTGTTGAAAAGGGGAGTGGAAAACAATGCCACATCCCTAGACTGTATAAACACAACACCCTCTAATGGGATTTTTTTGGGCATAAATATCAATGTAATTTAAAAAAAATGAATACAATATACTTAATTGACACATATATAAAAAAGAAAGAACATTGTTATACAATAAAATACCAAGGCGGTTAACCACTTGCCGAGCGCCCGCCGCACTTATACTGCGGCAGGCTGGCTCTGCTGCACGAATCGACGTATGGGTATGTCGGTTCGCGGTCTTGGTATTGGGGGGGGGTGACCATCCCCACTAGGCAGCGGGGATGCTGATCCATGGGACCAGCGGCCGCATTTGCCACCAGGGCACCCGCGATCACTCCCCGATGAGAGAGAAGGACGGTCAGCTGTTGTAAACACAGCCGACCGTTCTCTCTGAAATGATCACAGAGTGCCTGTGATCCTTCTATATAGGATCACAGGTCTCTTTGATCATTTCACAAGTCCCTCCCCCATACAGTTAGAAAACACCCCCTAGGCTCACACTTAACCCTTTGATCGCCCCTGGGTTAACCCCTTCCCTGCCAGTGTCATTATTACAGTAACAATGCGTATGTTTAGCACTGATTACTGTAGTAATGTCACTGGTCTCCCCAAAAATGTCAGTTAGGGGTCTGATCTGCCCGCCACAATGTCGCAGTCCCGCAAAAAAAATCGCAGATCGCCGCCATTACTAGTAAAATAAATAAATAAATAAATAAAAATGACATAAATCTTTCCCCTAGTTTGTAGACGTGATAACGTTTGCGCAAACCATTCAAAATACGCTTATTGGGATTTTTTTTACCAAAAATATGTAGCAGAATACAAATTTTTACATTTTTTTTTTATTTATTTTGGGGAATGTTATATAGCAGAATGTGAAAAATATTGTTTTTTTTTTCGGAATTATCGCTGTCTTTTTGTTTATAGCACAAAAAATAAAAAATCGCACAGGTGATCATATACCAGCCGTTCACTTGAGCATTTGATGACACCAGACCCTTGGACCTAAAACTTTGGGGTGATCTCAAACCTTGCTGTTTGTCCCCCTTTGGACATCCTTTCTTAGAGTCCACCAAAATACTCAAACACTTCACCAGGGATCCTCAAACTACGGCCCTCCAGCTGTTGAGCAACTATCCATCCCATGAGGCATTGTAAAACTCTGACATTCACAGACATGACTAGCCATGATGGGAAATGTAGTTCCTGAACAACTGGAGGGCCATAAGTTGAAGATCCCTGACTTACACCAAAACCATTGACCTTTTCATTTAAAAAAAAAAAAAAAAAAAAACACAAAAAAGATTCTTGCTATTGTCTGCTACCAAAGATCCATCTGGCGGAGACACTGAGACCCGCATCACTTGTCATTTGTCACTTGGAGACGTTCACCTGACTGCCAAACAAAAGCACTGGATGACACCAGACCCTTGGACCTTCAAATTTGGGGTGATCTCAAACCTTGCTGTTTGTCCCCAGTGGACATCCTTTCTTAGAGTCCACCAAAATACCCAACACTACACCAAAACCATTGACCTTTAACCTCCCTGGCGGTAGAATTCTTTTGGATTTTAGGTGCTGAAAGCGGTACCATTATTTTGCATGTAATTCTTGTGAATGAGCAGCCCAAACCAACTGTATACATTTATTATATATATATATATATATATATATATATATATATATATACTGTATATATATATATATATATATATATATATATATATATATATATATATATACTGTATATATATATATATATATATATATATATAATGTATACAGTTGGTTTGGGCTGCTCATTCACAAGAATTACGTATATACTGTATATATATATATATATATATATATATATATACGTATATATATATATATATACATATGTGTATATATATATATATATATATATATATACTGTATATATATATATATATATATATATATATATATATATATATATTTACATAAAAAGTACAGTAAAACTTCAGGAAAGGGCACTGGGGGGCAAACTAATGTGATTTTATTTTATTTTGAATGGTATCAGTGTGTTTGGTGTGTTTTTACATTTGAATTTGCCGCCGGTTCCACCCCCCTGCGAACGTCACGTCGCAGGAGACGGAAGCCGGGGCACGGAGACGATCGGGAGGAAGAACCGCCGCTAGACACCGCCGGACACATCGCTGGATTCCGGTGACAAGGTAAGAAACCTCTTTTACAGGATCCAGCAATCTTCCTAGCGGTACCCCGAGTGTGGCTAGGGGTTACCGCTTTTGGCTCTAAAATTTAACCCCGAGCCACACTCGGGAATACCGCTAGGAAGGTTAAGACTCCTGCATGGTGTCTTAAGGTGAAAGGGGGCTGAATTTCTGGATGAGTTCACCCTGTCATAGTCAGCCAGACGTTGGAGTGGGTACTTGTCAAAACGAGGAACCTGCCCCCCCCCCCCCCGAAAGGTGCCAAATGTGACAGCGGAGGGGGGAGAAGGCATATAAGCAGAGCTTCCCCTTTTGGGTGGAGCTTTGTTTTTAGTAGAATCGACCAAGAAACGTTGCTCTCTTGGAGCCGCAGGAGTTTTGGAAGACGCACTCATGGGACTGTGTCTTCAGGGAGGCCTAGCCAATCAGGCTTGGAGCTAATCACCAGCGGGGGGTGTGAGACTTCCAGCAGCCCTGCCTGCATCACAGCTCTTCTCACATTACTGCTCTTGCTCTTGCTACTTCATAGTAGAACTGAAGGGGCCCCTCCCGCTGTGAGGGCAGACTCCTGAGCCCAATAGCTGGTGAGAGGGCCGCAAGCCCACATTTCTTTCCATTGTTACACACAACACAAGAGCCACTGAAAGCAGGACATTTAAGCAGCAGACACCTTCTACATCCAACCTAACCTAGCTCTCCCGTTATCAATATCACACTATACCTCTCCCCAAAGAGTCTGGGCCACAGGAATACTGAACTGCACCCATAACTGACTGCAGTTACCAAGGCCTACACTGAAACAAGTCGGGATTCACTGTCTGCAGGTTCTCAAAGGGGACTTTTACCAAGTGCACCAACGTTCTAAAAGGGCCCCAACAGTAGCCTACCAGAGATCCAAAATAGAAACTGCCCCTTCTGTTACTATTTTTACACCCCATTAGTCTTTTTAGGCATTCCGACATTTTTATATGGTCTATGCCTATCCAGTCAGTTTAGGCCTGGCATAGCTACCATTAATGCATGTTATATACTGCGATATCCTGTATGTCAGTTAATACCAATATCATGTTTAATCTATTTTGCCTTTACCTAGTCACACCCTAATCACCCCATGCAATGCAAATTCCCCCTGCTGAACACCAGCCCACCCCCCCCTTCCACAGTGCTACTGGCTTTCCTCTGTCCCTCTATCACCTGTTTAGACCCCTAATATTTCACCAAAGCCCACCAACGGGTCTCCTAAATAGATTGTAAAAAAAAAAAAATGTATACATTTTTATAAATATATAAAATAATATACTAAAATAATCAGATTTTAAAAAATAAAAATAACTTTGTAAAAAATAACAATAAAAATTAAAAAAACTACTGCTTTGGAGTGCACATCCTAATGCAATAGGCTGCGTACAACTCTGGTCAAGGGCGATGCATTTTACAGAATTTTCGGCTTTCTTAGGACCACCCTCAGGATATCCCGTATGTCAGTTAATATCAATATCATGTTCAATTTATTTTGCCTTTACCTAGTCACATCCTTATCCCCCCATGCAGAGCAAACTCCCCATGCTACCCAGCCCCCCCCTTCCGCAGCACTACTGGCTTCCCTCTGTCCCTCTATGACCTGTTTAGACCCCTAATATTTCACCAAAGCCCTCCAGCGGGGCTCGGAAAAAAATTGTAAAAAAAAAGAAATGTATACATTTTTATAAATATATAAAATAATCAGATGATAGAAATAAAAATAAATTTGTAAAAAATAATATTAAAAATTAAAAAATGACTGCTTTGGAGTGCACATCCTAATGCAATAGGCTGTGCGCAACTCTGGTCAAGGGTGACGCGTTTCCCACGATTTCTCGCTTCCTCAGGACCAAATGACCCCAGATGATGTCACAGATGTCAAAAAGATACATATACAAAAACCCACAATTTAAGTACACATCCTATTAGATATAACTATTATAAAACAACAAAATAGAAAAAAAGGGGGGGGGCGGGGGAAACAGATAATAATATTACATTCTATCCTCCTTGGAGTAAGGTATAGTTGGGAAGCAATAAAAAAAAAAAGTTTTTATTGTTAATTGTTTAGAATTGGTACATCAGTAACATAAATTTGAAATGATTCCCCTCCGCTTTTCAAGAAGGAAACCCCCCAGACTCCGAAACAGGGAGATCCAGGGAGTAACTGGCACCATTCAAGTTGGCCTGTGGGGAGGAAAGGAAACAAACCTGGGGACCCCATAGTAGACAGGATTCCTTGCTGTATGTACTACAACAATGAAATGTGTAATAATAAAATGATCCTATAACAATATAAGCCCAAAAAGAGAGGGAGTGGTGGCCCTTTTGTGGGGGGGGGGGAACTTTAGGTGGAAGTGAGGACAGGAAGTCCTTGTCTGCCATTTTCTCATTGAAGGTGTATCCAAAAGGGTGAGTTGGCATGTTCTGTTGGGATACTATTTGAACAGGTGATTCACCAATTTTGGGAATGTGATAGATTACTCCACCCTGAAAATTTTTTTTTTTTTATAAAAATACCCCCGGGACAGTCAGGGCTAGTACATTTAAGCAATGATAGCCTCTGAACTGTCCCCTGTTTTACTTACCTGTAAGAACAAATACTTACCTTGAAAATGTCTTGTCCAGCGCTGCCATCTTAGGTGTGGGCAGCTGAAGCCGGAGCATCCTGTTCGGTGTCCTCTTCGGTGACGTCGGAGTCCCAGAATGCCCTACCCGGGCCTGCTCGTCGCTTCCGGTGCAGGCGCGTCATCCCTGCACAACTTCTGGGCATGCCCAGAAGCTGTTCAGCAGGGAATAACGCGCCTGCACCGGAAGTGACGAGCAGGGCTGGTGCAGGCGCATTGACTCCTGGGATCGAAGACACTCATCTCCCAGGAATCAATGCAAGGAGGAAGTGACGGGGTCGGCCACGGCTGCAGAGGGAGGAAGAGGAAGGAAGGTAAATATATTTTCTTTAAAAACAAGGTAAGTGAATCAAAAATGTTTAATTTTGAGAGTGGAACTCCGCTTTAATGGTTTTAAATTGAGACATCTACATATGATTTCTATTCCTAGGTCCTTTCTACCAATCCCCATGGTTAGATTACACATAATTGGTCTCAGAGCTCTTGGGTAAGAGATATATTCTTTGTGGGCCTTTTTCTTGTCTTCCTTAGTTGGCCTAATAGCCAATTTATGGTTCTCACTCTGAGGGATCTACCATGGGTTTGGGTTTTTCTTTTTGGGCCTATATTGTTATTGGATCATACATCTTTCATTGTTGTACATACAGCAAAGAATCCTGTGTACTCTGGGGCTCCCTTGTTTGTTTGTTTCTTGCCGCATCTAGGACCTTTCCTCCCCTTGGGCCCGCGAGGACTTGAATGGTGTAGGTCACTCCTTGGATCCCCTTGTTTTGGAGTCTGGGGGGGGGGGGGGTCCTTCTTAAAAGGTGGAGGTGAATAATTTCAAATTTATGTTACTGATTTACCAATTCTAAACAATTACTAAAAAATTGCACTTTTTTTGTTGCTTCCCCTCTTTACCTTCCGCCAAGGAAGATAGAATGTAATATTATTGCCCCCCCCTTTTTTTCTTTTTTGCTGTTTGTTAAAAACAATATCTAATAGGATGTTTATTTAAAGTGGAGTTCCACCCTATTTTTATACTTACCTCCATCTTCTCGCTCCGGGTCACCTGAAATGGATAATCGCATATTTTTTTTTTTTTTACTTATCTCGTAGCGAAGAAAAAATACTTACCTTACTTCCTTCTTCCTCCTTCCTCGGCCGCGGCCCGTCGTCACTTCCTGGCTCTGCAATGATTCCTGGGAGCTGAACGTCATAGCTCCCAGGAATCATTGCGCCTGCACCGGCCCCGACGTCAGTTCCGGGTCGCGCGCGTCATCCCCTTCTAAACAGCTTCTGGGCATGCCCAGAAGCTGTAGAGGGATGACGCGCGCGACCCGGAAGTGACGTCGGGGCCGGCGCAGAGCATCGTGGGACCAAAGAAGGCGGAAGAAGACGCCGAAGGGGATCTCGCTGGCTTCAAGCTTCCCACATCTGAGATGGCAGCGCTGGACAAGACGTTTGCAAGGTAAGTATTTGTCCTAACAGGTAAGTGCAACCCGGGAAAGATCAGAGGCTAGCCATTGTGGAATGCACTAGCCCTGACTGTCCCGGGGGTATTAAAAAAAAAAAAAAAAAAATCCAGGGTGGAACTCCGCTTTAAATTGTGTTTTTGTATTTGTAGTCTTGTTGACATCTGTGACATCATCTGGGGTCATTTGGTCCTGAGAAAGTAGGAAATCCCATGAAACGCGTCAACCTTGACACCGCCTGGATTTTTATGCTTTATATAGTACAACTGTCAGATGTGGTGAAACCTGTAACTATATGTTTTGTAAACTGGTTTTAAATGGGCACCACCATGGGTGTCCGCAAAACTTTTTTCAGGGTAGGGCATCGTTTTAAGGTCACCCATGCTCCGCCCCTTTGCAACAATGTCATGAAGGGGAGGGGCTTAGTCATTATACTTATTTTGAGTATTTATTTTTAAAGAGCAAACAGCAGCATTTATTTTTAAAGCATTTGTTAACCTAAAAAAAAAAAATTGATCCTGTTCCCTTAAAGCATCTTATACAGCACAGTGCTTTGCTGTGTAATTTGGCCCCTTCTATTACCTAAAATTATTGGCTTATCCTACCATGGCTGCTGAGCCCCGACACCGTGGTCAGTTTACATGCCTCCATCATCCGCAGCCCTCCTGTCCTCCTCCAACCCTCTTTCTCCCCCCTCCCTCCCTGTCTGCTCCTGTAGTTTCATTTAAAGTTTCATATCCTTTCTACAGTCTGTTTAGTAAACCTGTGTGCCCTTGTATCTGTGTTTTATAAAAATAAGCCGTTCTTTACCAGTTTTCAGAGCGCCGCTCACGTGACCCGCCTCCTCTCCCCCCTCCCCTTCTACTCCCCTCCCGACTGACATCAGTGAGGAATCCTTAGCCCCGACCGCTGCAGGCAGCTGTCAGACGGGGAGAGGATAGAGCCGACGAGTCACGTGAGCAGCGCTTGGCCCTTTGAAAACTGGTAAAGAACGGCTTATTTTTTTAAAACACAGACACACAGGATTTTTAAACAGACTAGACCGGATAGCATAAAGTGGCTTAACAACCACTTGAAAGGGGAAGTTGAGATTCCAGGGGGGGGGGGCATTGCCCCCCTTGCCCCTACCTGCGGACGCCCATGGGCACCACAGTGCTGGTTATTTTAGTTTGTAATAAAGCTTTATAATTTTTAATTGTGTGATTTACCATTTTGAGGCATAATTTAAAGTCCTGCTATTATATGGTCTGGTTATTATATATTCACAATACATTAAGTTACTCTTTTACTCTTTGATTTGGTGTTTGTCTCTAGGGACGCTAATAAGGCAATACAGCCAACCCTCCTGTACTGGGCCCGGGCCCCATCAGTTCAAAAGAGGGGCACGGGCACCTGCTGAGCAGGAAAGCTGGCTGTACTGTCTTATGCCTTGTACCCCACAGAGCTGCCAGCTTCTCTCCTCCCCTGCTGGCAACTGCTATGGGCACACAAGGGGATGTTTCAGGATAGATATTAAATGTGACGGTACTCACCGTCACTGGGAGTGAAAGAAAGATACATAATGGTTTGGATTGCTTCAAGTGGGCCAGTAATATTTGCCAGCAATATCTTTCAAGGAATATGAAGATTTAATCCCACTTTACACTGTGAGATCTATAGCCTGTTGCCATGAAGTCTGACTCCTAAATAATCATAACAATACGTAGATGTGTATTCCATGTACTTCAATGTAGGAGATGGACAGACTGTCATTGGCAGTCTTGTCCTATTGTCTATCTATTGAAATGGAATGTGGATTGTGTTAAGTCTGCCTGTCCCATTGTTAAATGTTAATGAGCACAGATTGTTCTGTCCAGATGGCTAGATAATTAGTTCAGGTAAATTCTGTTTCTCTATACAATTTCACCTGCATATGATAATGTAATCGGGCAACCCCTGACCTGTGAGTGGTAATCTGATCAGGAGGGGGAGGTCCATGCTGTATATAAATTCTGTGTGACTGTTCAATAAAGAGTGATTTCAGTACAAGCTAAGTCGTTGGCTAGCTTTGTATGGGGGTGGCTGCGAAAATCTGGTATATATGTTCATGACTGCAAGGAAACCGTATACTGACAGAAGACGACAAGTACAGTGTGGGTCGGCATTTCCGTTACATTAAATATGTCATTTACTGGCCCCTTCCTTTCCTGAATGAACACAGAGACCAATCGGTACCAATCAGTTCTGTGTCCATTTATTACTGAAGCATAGTAAATTGTGTTAGGGCCTTAGGGCGCTTCCTATTCATTTATCTAATCAGCTGAGTCAGCAGAGAAAGCTACTGATAAATGTACTCAATCATTTTCATATTAGGTAGCCTGTATGGGGCCCCGTGATTTCTAAAAGCAGGTCTGTTTGTCTGTCTGGTAAGACTTTAAAGCTGGGTGTGAGGAATTTGTAAAACTGGAAAAAATCCACGCTAGGTCAAGTAAAAAGAATGAAAAGGTAAGCAGCCACTTAACCAACTATAATACCAGCTGTAAATAATCAATATAAAAAGGAAGCAGCACTAAACCCTAATAGTACAATTATGAATAACCATATGGTAAATGATGTGGTGTGAAAACAACTAAACATGCAGTTAATAAATTATGAACACAAAATATCATTGAAAAAATATTTAGAAAAAAATGAATCAGATAAAAGTGATATAATGGCAGCTCCAAATGGATCAGAAAAAAAATAAATAAATAAACAAGCATAGTGAAGCCTGCTAACATTTAAGTCCTTTTGTTTAAAATATAGAAGAAGTGCCTTTGATAGGCTGTAAACAGGCACAAACGAGTCACAAACCAGCAGACTATCAGCTTATGAGAAAAGAATGGCTAAGCACGCGTGATGTCTTCAGTAACAGCCAATCCCAACGTGTTTCGTCATCAGTGACACCTTCCCAGGAGCAGGCTGAATCGCATCAGATACCACGCACCATTGAAATAAATAGTAACACACAGTCGGCGGTAATTGGTTAAGCTAGTGAGACAAAGGATCGTATGCAAATAGGTCTAGCATAGCTACACTCATGTGGTACATAATTAGGTATGTAAAAGATGCTGCTCCATCATAGTAGTAAGAATCCATATGACCACCAATTAAAAAACATATGCAAGAAAAAATCATATGCAAATGGATCTAATGTAGGCTACACACATTTGGTACATAGTTGAGTATACAAAAGGTGTTATAATCCATATAGGTGTGAGGCATTGCACAGTGGGTTTTTTGGTGTTCTTCAGACCTCCACCCAACCAGGTGAGTTAGAGAGGCTGAGGCATCTGAAGAGTTCAAGACAAAGAACAGGATGATCCATTCTATCCAGCAGCTCCAAAGGGGGTCCATCTAGTTGTTACAATTCATATGGGTGTGAGGCATTGCCCAGCGGGTTTTTTGGTGTTCTACAGGCCTCCACCCAACCAGGTGAGTTAGACAGGTTCAGGCATTTGAAGAGCTCAAGACCAAGAACGGGAGGACCCATTCTATCCAGCAGCTCCTAAGGGTGTCTATCTAGTTGTTACAATTCATATGGGTGTGAGGCATTGCCCAGCGGGTTTTTTGGTGTTCTACACGCCTCCACCCAACCAGGTGAGTTAGAGAGGTTCAGACACTTGAAGAGTTCAAGACCAAGAACAGAAGGACCCATTCTATCCAGCAGCTCCTAAGGGGGTAGCACTACACAAGGGTGGAGATTTAGATTGTTGTGACCAGTTCTCTTCAGGATAACGATAGATATTGGATACTACTAAGAGAAGTCTTGAAGGACAGAATTATAGATTTACAACAATTGATTTTTATTCATCATGTCAGCTGGGGGCTCCATCCTTATGATTGTGTTGCCTATTCCATATTCTGTATATACACTAATTCTATACCACACACAGCTCTCTGTTCATGTTTACTCCCCATGGATCCAACTCTGCCTTCCCGTTGGTATTTTATTTATTTGATTTGGACAGACATTTTGAAACAGATATTTGACATTACAAAAGACAGACGCAAAAGCGAGTCAAAGCAACAAGGGAAAAAAAAATGAAATTCGATAACAAGGATTGTTTGCACTTTATGGGGTACTGAAGATCCCCGTGGGGCATGGGGGAAAATGAAAAAGGTTTGCGATTTCCAGTGAATGTCCCCCCAAGGCATGTACACTTATCTTCTAGATTATATTCATGTAAATGCAATTTCCAGCTTTAAAGCTGTCCTCCAGGGAAGGAGTTGATCACTTTGATGAAATACATATAGATCGGTTGTTTTATCTGCCAAGGGATTTGTATTTCTGTCCAACCGGTCTTCAGTTATACACAGCTCTGCCACATAGAACTGTCCTTTCTGGCAGGACCATAGGCCTGATCTTTCAATGCGACAGTTCGGTAAAATTTACAGGTCTCGGCTCCCAACCCGTGATGGAATAGTAAAAAGAGAACTAACTAGCAGACTGATGAGCTTATCTTTGTCACTCTGCACTCTTCTCCTATCAGCATACTCCTTGGTAGCACATGAGCACAACAGTGCAACTGATTGACTCATTGTGCTGCTTCTCCTTCTGCCAGACTAAGCTCTGCTGTACAGGGATTGCAAGTGGCTGATACCAGGTCACATTCATGTACTTACACTGCTTGCATTAAAGGATGTATTAATGCTTTTTCCATTGGTGATCAGTGAGAAGAACGCTCCTTATATTGGTGATCAGTGTGAAAAATGTCCCTTACATTGGTGATCAGTGGGAAAAATGTCCCTTACATTGGTGATCAGTGGGAAGAATGTCCCTTACATTGGTGATCAGTGGGAATAATGTTCCTTACATTGGTGGTCAGTGGGAAGAATGCTCCTTACATTGGTGATCAGTGGGAAGAATGTCCCTTACATTGGTGGTCAGTGGTAAGAATGCTCCTTACATTGGTGATCAGTGGGAAGAATGATCCTTACATTGGTGATCAGTGGGAAGAATGTCCCTTACATTGGTGATCAGTGGGAAGAATGTCCCTTACATTGGTGGTCAGTGGGAAGAATGTCCCTTACATTGGTGATCAGTGGGAAGAATGTCCCTTACATTGGTGATCAGAGGGAAGAATGTCCCTTACATTGGTGGTCAGTGGGAAGAATGCTCCTTACATTGGTGATCAGTGGGAAGAATGTTCCTTACATTGGTGACCAGTGGGAAGAATGTCCCTTACATTGGTGATCAGTGGGAAGAATGTCCCTTACATTGGTGGTCAGTGGGAAGAATGTCCCTTACATTGGTGATCAGTGGGAAGAATGTCCCTTACATTGGTGATCAGAGGGAAGAATGTCCCTTACATTGGTGGTCAGTGGGAAGAATGTCCCTTACATTGGTGGTCAGTGGGAAGAATGTTCCTTACATTGGTGATCAGTGGGAAGAATGTTCCTTACATTGGTGATCAGTGGGAAGAATGTTCCTTACATTGGTGATCAGTGGGAAGAATGTTCCTTACATTGGTGATCAGTGGGAAGAATGTCCTTACATTGGTGGTCAGTAGGAAGAATGTCCCTTACATTGGTGATCAGTGGGAAGAATGTCCCTTACATTGGTGATCAGTGAGAAGAATGTTCCTTACATTGGTGATCAGTGGGAAGAAAGTCCTTACATTGGTGGTCAGTAGGAAGAATGTCCCTTACATTGGTGATCAGTGGGAAGAATGTCGCTTACATTGGTGGTCAGTGGGAAGAATGCTCCTTACATTGGTGATCAGTGGGAAGAATGTTCCTTACATTGGTGGTCAGTGGGGAGAAGGAGGAGGACACACTGAAAGAGCTCTCTCTGACAACCAGCCTTTTTTCAAGACTGGGCCTTGCCTGCTAGCTTGGCCCAGGAACAATGCCTGATCCTGGGGGAGGCCCTGTGAGGGATCCCCCTGATGACACAGGGCCTAGTGAGGAGGAGGTGGAGGACCTGTCTGTGGGTCCAGGCCCTGGTGAGAATGCGGATGTCTTCAGCCAGAAGGTTATCAATCGTTTTAGGGCGATTGGGAGAGCTGAAGAAAAACTTAAAGTTTTGAAGGTTGAACACAAATCCTTCAGAGCCAAGTACTGCCAGGCCTGGAGTAAAAATCGCACAGCCATGAAGCCTGAGTTACAGGAATTGGAAGAAAAGGTAAAGAAACAATCTTTATTATTGGAAAAGCTGAAAGACAGAAGTGGAGCATTTAAAGAAAAATTTGATAATGAGAGGAGATTTACCAGCCAGACACCAGCAAGTTCTGTGGATCAGCAGCCTCAGTTAATGGATGACCAGACTCCATCTGCCTCTGCACCTCTCCCCCCATGCCAGAACTGGGAATTGCCAGCGGCAACCAGCCAGGGGGTTGAGAGTGGACATGGATCCCTGACATTCATCCAGAATATGGAGTCACCCCTGAGAGCAGACAAGTTTGTCTTTTCTGATGATCCATCAGAAGTCCCTGAGGATGAGCAGATAGGATTCAAGCCAGCAAAGCCAGTACTGGTGGAGAAATCCCAGTACACCATGCTGCCTTCCAGCATGTCTGCCCCACCTGCTGTAGTGGATGGTGTCCCAGGTGAGAAGGAGCTCTGCAGTCATCTGCCTATTGGAGTTACCGCTGTGGAGAAACCCAGTGCAGACATGCAAGGAAAATCCCTGACCGAAGAGTCCCCGGACCATCAGATGAATGTGGATGGACCTGCATTAAACACCCCAGGCATGGATTTTGCTGGTCTGGCTGAGATCAGTAGTCCCACAGCAAGCAAAATGGCTGCCAGCTCCAAAGAGCCTGCTTCATGTTCACCTGAGCCTCCCAGTCTTCCAGTGCTGATTGGCCAGCTGATTTTTGGTGGGGGAGGGGATCAACATGGTGCTGCAATTGGAGTGGAAGAAGCTATGGAAGTCTCCTTTAATGTTTCACCTGTTGCTGTGTTAAAACAAAATGCCATTTCCACAGCTGAAAACCCTGTCCTAGTCGAAGAGAAGATGACCGCTGAAACTCTTACCAGTGCAGCAGCAACTATGGATTCTGCTGTGAAGACAACAGGAATAATAAATATCCCAGCAAGTATAAAAAATGACATTAATGTTAAAGCAATGAATGTGGTGGGCGGTGGAGAAGGGGTTAGTAATGCTGGGAAAAATAAAAATGACATTCCTCCCCCTGCTCAGCAGAGGAAAGATTCATCGATTGTACAGATCAATCCCGAATCTGTGCAATCGTTATCTGCTAAGTGTGTGAGATAGTTTAAAACAAACTGATGGATTTTCTGCTGGGAGGAATGTTGGCAGCTATGCTTCAGTTTTGGGGAGTCGCACCAGGCTGGGTGGTGGGAATTCTGTTAATAGTCACAATTCAGGGAGGTTTGGTGGGGGGCTGGTTAGTGGGTATAGGAGGAGGAATGGTGTTCAGTTGAAGTGGGAGGGGGAGGGAAACCCACCAGTAAGGAGGAGGGTGGCTGAGTTGATTTTGGAAATGGGGTTTAAAGCTTGTGATATTTTTGCTTTAATTTGCCCGGTGGGGAGTTATGAATATGATTTGTCTTTTGTGAAACCTGAGAGTTTTGATCTCTTTTGGGAGAGATTTAGGAGGTGCAAGGGCCTTCAGCAGTGGAGTGGTTTGGTGCCAAAGGTGATTTCAAGGCAGCCTCTGATAAAATCAGTCACAATCTTGGTGCGTAACGAATCCATACCAGAGGCTGATTTAATAGTATGGCTACGCCATTATGGCGAGGTCCTCACTCCACTGTGGAAGGTCCTTGATGAGCATGGGATATGGACAGGGGCCTGAACAGTGTCACTAAAATTGGGGGTGCTGGGCAATGTAGTTCAGCACCTTCCCTGCTCAGCCTTTCTGGGTAGGGATTGGCTGACCATTTTCTACCAAGGTCAGCCTAAGGTGTGTAATAAATGTGGTGATAAAGGCCACTTTGCATCGACCTGCACCCTCAAGAAGTGTTCACTGTGCCAGAATTTAGGCCATTTGGAGAGAGAATGCACCCAGATTCGGTGCAATTTGTGCCAGCAGCTGGGTCATCCATATAGCCAGTGCCCAGAGGCACTGCATAACTTGCCAGGATTGGAGACTGAGCTGCAGAGGCTTGATAAAGAAGATGAAGCAGCTGAAGTTAGAGAGGAAATTGTTGCTGCCCCTCCTGTGTCTGTTGTGTCAGATTCTGTTTCCCCTAGTGATGTGGTCCCTGAGTCTGTCCCTTCTGTTGTTGTTCCTACATCTACTGTGCGTAGATCCTCCAGACTAGCGGAAGCTGCTGGGGGGGCAGGTATAGTGGATCTTCCTCCTCGACCTACTCCACCTCCAGACACTGCAAACTTGGCCAAGAGGGTGCAGAGGTGCTGGATGGTGGTGGGGTCGATGGGGTTGAGGGAGGGGTGTCCATGTCCCATGTCTCACCCTCTGTTGTGGAGGATTCAGATGATGAGGGGTGGAAGAGGACAAGGAGGAAGAAAAAGAAAAAGAGGAAGACCAGTAAAGCGGTTGTTTCCTCCTTACAGTCAGACCCAGGAGAGGTTCCTCTTGGCAACACATTTTCTGTTTTATCAGGGGAGGAGTTGGTGTTGGATTTATCTATTTCTTTATCATCTATGCATGAGGGGGAGTCACATAGTGTAAAGAGAGCTGTTTCGGGTGATGAGAGTGTGGTAGAGGTTAAGAAACGACTACCCCAATCATCCTGATGGCAGTTCCCGCTCCGATAAAGGTGGCGACTATTAATGTTGCCAGCGTGAAATCTGCAAGAGCTCGTGATATTGCCTTATTTTTGCTATGTGAGTTTGATGCTGAGATTTTATTTTTGCAAGAGACCTGGCTCAATACTTTGGCCGATGTCCATCTAGCAAAAAGGGAGTGGAGATGTGGTCCCTCCTTTTGGTCTCTTGCGGTTGAGCCTTGCAGTGGAGTTGTGGTTCTTTTTAAAACCAATATGGTAACGTGCCGGTGGGTAATTGAGGTAGAAATGGGGAGATGCATGGTCTTAGACGTCTCTGTTAGGGGGCAGGACCTGCGCCTGATCAATATCTATGGACCGCAGTCAAAATGGGACAGGAAATGCCTCCTCACAAAGATCAAGCCCTTCCTTTTTACATCCCAGCAGGTTGTCTTTGGAGGTGACTTTAACACCATAATTAGGCCTGAAGACAGGAGGGTCTCCATAGACAGGCTGGGTTACGGGAACGTGAGACTGTACACTTCCGTGTCTGAGGAGCGCAGGCGTGGAGCGGCGTCTCCTATTCCCAGCTATCGATTCAGTTTTTAAGGCGTTTATCTACTTTGATTGTAGTAAGTGCATTTTATCTTAATAAAATGATTCTCTATTGAGTAATACTGCACCATGAGAGCCTGTCTTGTCATTTCCCTATCTATGACTTGGTTCCTGAATGCTCCATCGTTTTGACTTTTGCACTCATGCCTATGAGAGAGTGGGATGTTCAAGCTTCAAATTGATGTGGATCACAAAGCGTGTTTGACCCCCTATAACTAAGGGGTCCAGTGGCTCTGGTAAGCGGTACCTTTACATTTCACTGGGTGATCGTGTGGAGGTGAAGGCTTTTTTAAAGAATCACTCCTATCAAGTCTATGTTTCTAAAATTGGCTGTTTGGTTGACCCAATTTATTTGGACACTAGAGACTTTATTTAATTTCTACACGATCGTTTGAATTTATTGTGATTTATTGTGATTTATATTTGTTGAGCGCTACAATTTTTTCACTTTTCACTTATCACGTTTTACGTTTATGTGGCAGCTTGCATAGTGGGAGAGATTCCACCTGAATCACCTGAATAATATGTCTATTGATTATTATATTCATTTGTACAGTTTTTTGGTTCACCCATTTTTTTCACTAAATGCATAGTGGGCCTGTCTGCCTAACAGCAGGGTCGTGTTTCTTTTTGCTAGGAAGGTTGTCATGGTTTCAAAGTGTGTCTCCTGGGAGGGGAGTCTCCCCACTGGCTCAATTAGAGGCTTCTGATAGGGCAGTGGAGAAAACCCAATCAGGGGGCACATCCAAGCTTGTAACTACCCCAGACGGCAGATTATGCTGCAAGGGATTCTGGGAGTGGGTATAAGTTTGGGGGAAGCGCGTAACACGGTGTCTTTGGCGGGAGCAGAGCCCCAGGAGGGAGAGAACGGCTGTCTCTCCTCCTGTCTGAGGAAGCGGATGTCTCGGTGTGTCACCTGAGAATCCAAAGAGTGCTGAGTTGAGCTGAGGGGATCTGGTGTGCCAAGAACCAGCGGAGAGCGAGAGGGGTCCAGTCCCAGGAAAGCCTACACAGGTCGTGAGTACTGAGGATTGCCCCTGGGGGTCTGCCTGAAGTGTTAGAGGAGACCACTCCGGAGGAGGTTCTGGGATCCAGTGCCAGCTAGCTAAAAGGGGATACCTAGGTTGAGGACCCTGAAGTAATAGAGGGGGTACATAGTCAGTGGACCCTAAAGAGCTAAAAGTATAAAGGGGGCGCCAGCGGTTTGGGCCCTGAATTGTACAGAGTACCAGTTAAGAGTTGCAGTATACAGTAATTCACAGCAAGCTTCCTCCAGCCTGGTCAGAGACTTTGCATTGAAGTAGTATCAGTAGTTCTATGCTCCACAGTCCTGAGTCTTCTGGACCAAGAGTCGAGGATTCAGCACTTCAGTCAAGTAATAGTGTGTTCTAAGCGTCAGTGAGCACTGGCTAGCGTCGGCTGGCGTCAAGGCAGCGTTAACAGACATTTTCTGGATAAAGTTCCAAATTGTATCTAGTTAAGCCTAAAGGAGTATCCCACTCATTCCCTTCTCCCATCCCCTTTTTCTACAATGAAACCACAAAACAAAGATGCCGGAGTTGTCAATGTCTCGGTTCTCAAACCCAGGGCTGAAGCTTACATGGGCTGGAGAGGTAACCGGTAACAATGGCAGACCCACATCATGCCACAGGCCTGGAAAACCTGCTACACTTACATGGGTGGTCAGTGGAAAGAATACTCCTTACATTGGTGGTCAATGGGAAGAATGCCCCTTACATTGGTGGTCAGTGGGAAGAATGTCCCTTACATTGGTGGTCAGTGGGAAGAATGTTCCTTACATTAGTGGTCAGTGGGAAGAATGTTCCTTACATTGGTGGTCAGTGGGAAGAATACTCCTTACATTAGTGGTCTGTGGGAAGAATGTCCCTTACATTGGTGGTCAGTGGGAAGAATGTTCCTTACATTGGTGGTCAGTGGGAAGAATGTCCCTTATATTGGTGGTCAGTGGGAAGAATGTTCCTTACATTGGTGGTCAGTGGGAAGAATGTTCCTTACATTGGTGGTCAGTGGGAAGAATGTTCCCTACATTGGTGCTTAGTGGGAAGAATGCAACCCTTAGAGACAGCTAAAAAGATAATTGGTGTCATGCTGTTAACTTGGCCAAATAGCATTGACCCTGGAACTCTGCTGGCTGCATCAGACCTGAGATACATCACCTACTGCTTGAGGGACCCCTAGCACCTCCTGAAAGAAGCCTGGTTGAGAATGTCTGTAACTGAGTACGATGGAGGCCTGGTTTTGCGTCACAGAGAGACGGGTCTACAGTAGCTTGTCCCTATATTACAGAATTAGCACCGTTTGCAGAAGCGGAATAATGATTGCCTCCTATCTGCTAGAAAGGCCGTGCCAGGTTACACCCATTCCATATGGGCATTCTTTATTTCTTGACATTTCCGCTCCTTCTTCTCTTAGAGTAAATATCTTTGTGTCAGTGGGTTAGTGACAGAGGCGTTGAAGCACGCTCATTAATCATCCAACTCTTCTGGCTATAGAATTATATCTGCCCCAGAGTATAACAAGTGGGATTGGATTTAAATTCATTCTGCCAATCTACATTGCCGGAAAGATGGAAAAAGAAATGTTTCTGTAGCGCTGCCGGAGTCTGCATACCTAACCAGTACAGAGCTCCGAAGGTACCTAAAGCTGAAGTTACATTGGACCACCTTGGAGCAATGTAAGTTTGTATGTGCCATACCTATGGAATCCCAGTGGAAGCTGGAAATGACTTTAGTAGGCCACTGCTACAGGATTGCTAAAGGGGGCTTCCAAGTCCCATGCCGAGCGGCTGCCCTACTGTTTACTGAGCACAGGAGGTCTCTTGCTAGGCACAGAGGCTATTTAAACCTTCACAAGTGAAGTGAATAGCCTCAGGTGATACACAGAGATTAAACAAATCCTCCTACATAAGTTGTACCTGTTTATATACAGTTGTCTTTCCCCTACATCCATTCAAAGTGTATAATTCACACAGGATCTCTCCGCTCTGAAAAGCAGGGGGTGGGGAGTTGAAGTTACATCAGCAAGGAGAACTCTGAGAGCTGATTGGAGGGGAGGGACACCAACCACCCCCCTCTTCACACATCACACAGGAACAGAGCTGAGGCTGTCAATCAGCTGGAGCTCCCTCCCCTGTCACCATTTTTCTCTTGGTGTCAGGAAAACTTGTCAAAAGGGATTTATGCTGATAGCAGAGGAAGAAGGAAGCAGACAGAAATCACACTTAGTGCTGGAATGAGACAAGGACACACTATAGAGGGAAATGCTTTGTTCTTATTTCATGTCTGAGGTTTACAAGCACTTTAACCACTTCTGGAGAGGAAGGTTTTTCCCCTTAATGACCAGGCCATTTTTTGTGATTCGGCACTGCGTTGCTTTTTAACTGACAATTGCATTGGCCCTGCGATGCTGTACCCAAATAAAATGAATATCCTTTTTTTTCCACAAATAGAGCTTTCTTTTGGTGGATTTTGATCACCTCTGCGCTTTTTATTTTTTGTGCTATAAACAAAAAAAGAGCGACCATTCTGAAAGAAAAAAAAAAACAATATTTTTTTTTTACTTTCTGCTAAATAACATTCCCAATAAAAAAAAAAATTAAAAATCAAATTTATTCCTCATTTTTGGCCAATTTGGATTCTGCTATATATTTTTGGTAAAAAAAATTCCAAATAAGTGTATATTGATTGGTTTACGCAAACGTTTTTGCGTCTACAAACTAGGGGAAAGATTTAGGTCATTTTTATTTATTTATACTAGTAATAACGGTGATCAGCGATTTTTAGCGGGACTGCGGCATTGCAGCGGACAGATCGGACCCCTAACTGACATTTTTGACACTTTTGGGGGGACCGGTGACATTACTACAGTAATCAGTGCTAAAAATATGCTAAGGGGTTAACACCAGGGGAGATGAAAGGGTTAAATATGTCCCTAGGGGGTGCTTTCTAACTGTGTGGGGGATGTGCTTGCTGCATGAACACAGAGACCTGTGTTTCTAAATAAGAGGAACACAGGATCCCTGTGTTCATAACTGACACAACAGCAGACCGCCGTTCTGTCTCCACGGGGAGCGGTAATGGGTGCCCGGTGGACATCACCGCAGCAGGACCCGCTGATTGGCTTCCTATGTAGCCAATTGGCACGTGTGCGCGCCTCTGGCGACGCACGTGGCGTGGTCCCGCGAAGTGACGTACAGGTACGTAGTTTCACGGGACAGAGCCGACCTGCCACCATAAAACTATGGAGGTTGGTCGGCAAGTGGTTAAGGTACACTTTTATTTTTTTTATTATTGCAAAGCAATCTCTGGATGAGGTTAAAAGGCGGGGCCGGCGACATCATAATCTCCACCAATCAAAGGACACCTTGCATTGATGAAGAACATGGCAAATAGAAGAAAGAAATTCTCTGAATGGTGTCTGTGCTGAGAGGGGCAACCTCCTGTGCTCAATAAACAGCAGGGCAGCCACTCATGTGACCTGGATGTGTGCAGCAAGCCCTGTAGAAGTAGCTTCAAGGGGGATCCCAAAGGTAGGGCAGCCATCAGAAATTTTCGGCCCCTTACACAGCTTTAGGCTTGTGCCCCTCTGGGCCTGACCACCAACATTCCAAAGGTCCCGTCCCACTGAATCGCCTACTGGCCATCCCACCAAGTCCTTCAGTGCACCCACTTCTATTTTAACACTCTTATAACTTAATAAATTCAAATGAATCCAATCCATCAAAAAGACATCCCCATATATTTAGCAAAGAGACATCCCAATCCAAAAAAGAGATGGCCTCATATATTTAGCAAAGAGACATCCCAATCAAGTAAAGAGACGGCCTCATATATTCAGCAAAGAGACATCCCTATCCAGCAAAAAAACAGCCTCATATATTCAGCAAAGAGACATCCCAATCAAGTAAAGAGATGGCCTCATAAATTCAGCTAAGAGATATTCAAATCCAGCAAAGAGACATCCTCCTATTTTCAGCAAAGAGACAGCGCAATCCAGCAAAGAGACATCCCTTCAGCTGCATCGGCTTACTCTTCAGCCGCTATGTTTCAGCAATTGCTAGTTACTACAGCTGCAACTACTCGGTCTCCTTGGTTGGGGCCTGGGCAGCTGGGTCCCTTGGAACGCCTGGGCCCCTTACATGTGTATGGGCTGTCCCCCCCTGATGGCTGCCCTGCCCACAGGTATGGCACGGTGGACCAAGGTGGATCAAGGTGGACCAATGTAACTATGTAAAAATTGCCATACCTAAACTTTAGCCTTAAGGTTTGGGTCACACTTGCGTTCCCATACAATGCACGTAGGGCAGCCCATTAGTTACATTGGGCTTCCCTATTTGCGAGGAAGACGGAAAAGAAGTCACAGACTCTTTTTTTTAAAAACGCACATTTGCACCACCAAGCATCTGCTGTGCGTTTTGGGAAAGCCTGTGCTCCCAACATCAGCAAAGGTCTGAACCTAGCTCAAAAAATGTAATGATGTGTCCTGTGCAACCACAAGCTCCAAGCCAGGTAAAGTGGGGGATGTGCTTGCGCAGTCCCGCAAAGTGATGTACAGGTACGTAGCTGTACATTTAGTTTAGGCTCCAGCCAAAACTTATTTTCCAATTATACTGTATCTGTCTCTGTCTCCACTGCTAGGCAGTGCCGGGACAAGGTCATCCAGCGCCAAGGGCAAAAATGCCAAACTGTGCCCCCCCTCCCTCTCCCATTCATTATATGCAAGCTTAGGGGATCCTGCGCCCAGCTCTCACTCGCTTGTCAAATTCACTGCCGCTATCGCTACTCCTGTCAACCTTGTAACAGAAGGAAGGCGCCCCCATCCCTATAGGAAACCATTGCGCCCAGGGCAGCTTTCCCTCATGCCCACCCATTGTCCCATCCCTGCTGCTAGGATTCCCCCCTCTCTATAATTTCCCTCTTGACCATGGTCACTGGGAGGAGAAATGCAAAGTTTTACAGTTGAAAAAATAAATATAGTGAGCGCTGTACACCCTAATTTACACCTGCAAGCAAAAGGCAATATACTAAATCCTTCAAATGAATATGAAAATAATAAGTGCAGTAATAAGTGCAAAAAAAAATGCAAAAACTGCAAAAAATATACACTGAACAAAATTATAAACACTACACTTTTGTTTTTGCCCCCATTTTTCATGAGCTGAACTCAAAGATCTAAGACTTTTTTCTATGTACACAATAGGCCTATTTCTCTCCAATATTGTTGTCTGTGTTAGTGAGCGCTTCTCCTTTGCCGAGATAACCCATCCACCTCACAGGTGTGGCATATCAAGATGCTGATTAGACCGCATAATTATTGCACAGGAGTGCCTTAGGCTGGCCACAATAGGGGGTTAAATGTGTACCTAGGGGCGTGTTTCTAACTGTATGGGGGCGGGACTTGTAAAATGATCACAGAGACCTGTGATCCTATATAGAAGGATCACAGGCGCTCTGTGATCATTCCAGGGAGAAGAACGGCCAGCTGTGTTTACAACAGCCGACCATTCTTCTCTCTTAGCGGGGAGCGATCACGGGTGTCAGGCGGCAATCGGAGCCGCCTGCCCCGTGCATCCGAGTCCTGAGTGGGGGACCGCTAGGGGGCCCGCTCGCCCCCTAGCTGCAGGCGCGCGACCGACATAGCCCTATGTTGATTCAGGCAGGAGGGCCAGCCTGCCGTAGTATATATGCGGTGGGCGGTCCAGAACCGGTTAAGCGCTGCATAAACTCTTGGCGCTATATAAATCCTGTATAATAATAATAATAATAATAATTATAATATACCTATCATCGATGACAGCTTTGCAGGTCCTGCCATCTAACCTAGCCCACAAAAGCTCCAGCAATCTAGAACCAGAAACCTTCTCTATGTAAAATGTATTCACATTGCTGAAATGTTGATAAAAATCCGCAGACGGAGAATACAGAGCTTTTTTAATGTGTTTTATCCCCATTGTTATGCTAATTACAGCTTTAAGTCTAAAAAGAAGCCATTTAAATGACAACGAAACTCAGATGAATGGGAAATGAAACAATCTGAGCGAGTGAACTGTAACAGACTAATGTATCACGTATGGAGTTAAGTGCTGAAGATAATTATTAGTCATAGGCTGTTGGACGCATGCTAGCTGCTTGATAGGGCCCACACTGTGCTCATCGCTCCCCGCTGAAGGAGTAAGCCCTTGCACAGACCACGTCCTAGTAGCATGTGCTACGTACTCAGTGTTTCTTATTAGGGACCCCCGGTTTTTAATGCATAAATTCAAACAGCAAGTTATGTAGATGCTACTCCTAAAGCATGAAGACACGGTCAGGAGCAGGGATAGGCCACCCTGGAGAGGTGGAGAACTACCTGAAGAAGAGATCAAGGATCACCAAGGTGCAGCATGCTTTTTTTTTTTTTTTATAGACATAACCTGACAAGGCCCAATCAAAAAGTTGAAAGGTTTAAAAAAGTTCAGGGGTCAGTAGAAAGTAACACAGAGTTCCGTTGGTCAGCATTGAGAAATTTAGAGGTCAGTAATATGTAATGCAGAGTTCAGGGGTCAGTAGGATGCCATTCCGAGTTCAGGGATCAGTAGAAAGTAACACAGAGTTCCGTTGGTCAGCATTGAGTAATTCAGAGGTCAGTAGTATGTATTGTACAGTGTGGGGGTAAGAAGTAAGTAACGCAGAGTTCGGCGTCAGTATTATGCAAGGCAGGGAGCAGAGGCCAGTAGTATGTAATGCAGAGTTCAGGGGTCACTAGGATGCCATGCCGAGTTCAGGGGTCAGTAGGATGTCATGCCAAGTTCAGGGATCAGTAGTAAGTAACACAGAGTTCCGTTGGTCAGCATTGAGTAATTCAGAGGTCAGTAGTATGTATTGTACAGTGTGGGAGTAAGAAGTAAGTAACGCAGAGTTCGGCATCAGTATTATGCAAGGCAGGGAGAAGAGGTCAGTAGTATGTAATGCAGAGTTCAGGGGTCAGTAGGATGCCATGCCGAGTTCAGGGGTAAGTAGAAAGTAACACAGAGTTCCGTTGGTCAGCATTGAGTAATTCAGAGGTCAGTAGTATGTATTGTACAGTGTGGGGGTAAGAAGAAAGTTACGCAGAGTTCGGCATCAGTATTATGCAAGGCAGGGAGCAGAGGTCAGTAGTATGTAATGCAAAGTTCAGGGGTCAGTAGGATGCCATGCCGAGTTCAGGGGTCAGTAGGAGGCCATGCCAAGTTCAGGGGTCAGTAGTAAGTAACACAGAGTTCCGTTGGTCAGCATTGAGTAATTTAGAGGTCAATAGTATGTATTGTACAGTGTGGGGGTAAGAAGTAAGTAACGCAGAGTTCAGCGTCAGTATTATGCAAGGCAGGGAGCAGAGGTCAGTAGTATGTAATGCAGAGTTCAGGGGTCAGTAGGATGCCATGCCGAGTTCAGGGGTCAGTAGGATGTCATGTCAAGTTCAGGGGTCAGTAGAAAGTAACACAGAGTTCCGTTGGTCAGCATTGAGTAATTCAGAGGTCAGTAGTATGTATTGTACAGTGTGGGAGTAAGAAGTAAGTAACGCAGAGTACGGCATCAGTATTATGCAAGGCAGGGAGCAGAGGTCAGTAGTATGTAATGCAGAGTTCATGGGTCAGTAGGATGCCATGCCGACTTCAGGGGTCAGTAGGAAGCCATGCCAAGTTCAGGGGTCAGTAGTAAGTAACACAGAGTTCCGTTGGTCAGCATTGAGTAATTCAGAGGTCATTAGTATGTACTGTACAGTGTGGGGGGTATGAAGTAAGTAATGCAGAGTTCAGGGTCAGCATTATGCAAGGCAGGGAGCAGAGGTCAGTAGTATGTAATGCAGAGTTTAGGGGTCAGTAGGATGCCATGCCAAGTTCAGGGGTCAGTAGTAAGTAAACACAGAGTTCTGTTGGTCAGCACTGAGTAATTCAGAGGTCAGTAGTATGTACTGTACACTGTGGAGGTAAGAAGAAAATAACGCAGAGTTGGGGGTCAGTATTATGCAAGGCAGGGAGCAGAGATCAGTAGTATGCCATGCCAAGTTCAGGGGTCAGTAGGATGCCATGCCGAGTTCAGGGGTCAATAGTATGTAACACAAAGTGCATGGATCAGTAGAAAGTATTGCAAAGTGCAGGGGGCAGTAGTAACTAACACAGACCGCAGGGCTCTGGATTAAATACATTTGAGGGCAGGGGTCAGGAGTAAGTAACGCAAAGTACAGGGGTCAGGACTAAGAAGCCCAAACTGCAGTGGTCAATAGTTTGTAAAACACAGTGCACAGTGCAGGGGTAAGGGGTTAATAACACAGAGAGCGGAGGTCAGTAATATGCGTAGCACTGCCCCCTTGAGGACTGCTGGATTGTTCACCTTGGGATCCCCCTGGGTTACCAATAGCAACTGCAGCATGCACAATTTAACTCTTTACTCTTTGGCTCAGTCAATGAACAGTCTAGGGGTTGTAGTTGTTTTTGTGGTTTTATTTAAATTAGGAATGGGAGAAGAGAAGAGTGGGATACTCCAACTTGAACTATTCACAATAGATGAGGACTCCTGTCTGAAGATGGAGCCAGGCTGCTGATTCCCCTTGCCACTTAGATGAATTTAGGATTAAGCCTCTATGTAGATGACTTGTTCGGATGAATTCTCTTTGGTATATATACACCTAGTACCCCCTTTCACTCCACCTGCT
Organism: Pelophylax lessonae; assembly: GCF_965119305.1. Taxonomy (NCBI): domain Eukaryota; kingdom Metazoa; phylum Chordata; class Amphibia; order Anura; family Ranidae; genus Pelophylax; species Pelophylax lessonae. Next base: position 57,498,899 of record NC_138770.1, on the reverse strand, counting down.
GACACCCATCCTCTGACTATCCTACACCTGGGTGGCCCCCCTCAAGTCAGGCCCCTAGACACGATCCCCTGTACTCATGATACTGTTTTTCGAGGGTCTCCAGTGTCTCTACCCCTTCAGTGAGCTCTCTTGAACCTCTGGGTTCAGCTCCTTCCTTCTGGTCCCCAGGCAGACTGCCTGTGACCGCATACCACTGCTACAGAGGAGGAGGCAGCCGCCACTATCCTTCCGGGACTCTGCTCACCAGCCAAAAACCCTGCAGCACATGTGCTCCTGGCTTTTATACCACACCTCACAATGCACCGAGACAATCAGTCTGTGCCAATCACTGGGTCTGTATCAAAGCCTGTGTACCCATTTGTCAGATTTCCCCCACTGTCTAATATGCCTCCCTATTGGACCAGTGTGAAACACTCCCTAGACCAGATGAATCACACACTGAGCACCATGAACAGACATAACTCACAGATCCTGCTCTCTGGTAGGCAGAAAGCAATATAGATTTGCCTGCTGTTCCTTTGATAGGCAGATAGAGCCAAAAACTATACTCTCTCACTAGCACCTACCTAGGAGGATGCTACATATGTACCACACAGCCCAGAAGTCAGGAGTAAATGCAGAGTGCAGGGGTTAGTAGTAAGGTTAGTGGTAAGTAATGAATAGTTTAAGGGTCAGTAGTGGCTAATGCAGAGGGGTCAGTAGTATGTATTGCAGAGTTCAGAGGTCAGGAGTAAGTAAAGCAGAGTGCAGAGGTCAGGAATATGTAATGTAGCGTTCAGAGGACAGGAGTAGGTAATGCAGAGTGCAGGGGGCAGTAGTATGTAACCCACAGTTTAGAGATCAAGAGTATGGGGTCAGGGGTAAGTAACACAGAGAGCAGAAGTCAGTAGTATGTATCACAGAGAGCAGGGGTCAGGAGTAAATGCAGAGTTCAGGGGTCAGTAGTAAGTGACACATCATTCAGGGGATCAGTAGTAAGTAACATGGAGTTTAAAGGTAAGTAATAAGTAATGCAAAATGCAGGGGTCAGGAATAAGTACCACAAAGTGCAGTGGTCAGTGGTATGTAACGCACAGTGCAGGGGTCAATTGTAGTTGTTGCAAAGTGTGTGGGTCAAGAGTAGGTAGCACAAAGTGAGGAGGTCAGTAGCATGGAATGTACAGTGCAGGGGTGAGGGGTAAGTAACACAGAGAGCAGAGGTCAGTAATATGTATCACACAGTGCAGGAGTCAGGAGTAAATGCAGAGTGCAGTGGTCAGTAGTAAGTAACACAGAGTGGTTAGTAGTAAGGTTAGTAGTAAGTAATGCATAGTTTAAAGGTCAGTAGTGACTAATGCAGTGTGAGGGGGTCAGTAGTATGTATTGCAGAGTTCAGACATCAGGAGTAAGTAAAGCAGAGTGCAGAGGTCAGGAATATGTACTGCATAGTTCAGAGGACATGAGTAGGTAATGCAGAATGCAGGGGACAGTAGTATGTAACACACAGTTTAGAGATCAAGAGTATTGGGTCAGGGGTAGGTTAAACAAAGAGCAGAAGTCAGTAGTACAGTATGTATCACAGAGTGCAGGGGTCAGAAGTAAATGCAGAGTTCAGGGGTCAGTAGTAAGTGACACATAGTTCAGGAGATCAGTAGTAAGTAACAGAGTTTAAATGTCTCTCGCCGTCTGCCTCCTCTCTGCTTTGACAGTTCTTATATAGGTATGGGGAGGGCCACCCGGCTACGTCACCCGGAGCCGCCGCCCCTCCTGACGTCACATAACATCACGGGACATCAGAATGAGGTGGTGCTACCGGGTGACGTAGCTGGGTGGCCCTGCCCCTTGCCTATAAAAGAACTGTCAAAGCGAAGAGAAGGCAGACGGCAGGGGGCCTTCCAAGAGGCGAAAGTGTATTTTTTTTCCTATTTTTGGTGTCCAGAGGGCATCGTGATTGGTGATGGATTTACATCGAGGGACACTATTTTTTTAATTTTTATTTTTTAATAAAGGACTTGTCAAAAACTGTTTCCTGTGGTTCTTACTTCTTGACACTTTTTTTGGTGAACACATAGGGCTACGATGTACACGATACCCATTCACATTAGGGGGGTGGCCGGGATCCGGGGGCCCCCTTGTTAAAGGGGTCTTCCAGATTCCAATAAGCCCCCAGCCCGCAGACCCCCACAACAGCCCAGGGTTGTCGGGAAGAGGCCCTTGTCCCCATCAACATTGGGACAAGGTGCTTTGGGGTGGGGGGCGCAGAGCACCCCCTGCCCCAAAGCACCCATCCCCCCATGGTGAGGGTATGTGGCCTGGTATGGTTCAGGAGGGGGGCACTCACTCATTCCCCCCCTCTTTTCTGACCTGCCAGGCTGCGTGGTCAGATAAGGGTGTGGTACAAATTTTGGTGGGGACCCAGCATTCTTTTCTTTACATTCATGTGTTAGTGAGGAAGCCAGTTAGAAGATGATGACTAATGGTTGTTAAGGACGCGGGCTGCAGGCTTCCAGGTCCACTGCTTAACAACCAGCTATTTCTTCACACAGAATTTGAAATAGTTGACTGTTTTTCAACCAATCCAAATTCTAATCTTTCTGAAAAGTTGGAATTCGTTAGAAAACAAATAAACAAAACTAATTTTAATGGCTTTCAATGAAATTCTTTACTATTCGTTACTATTTGAGCCAGGGATTCAGATACATCCAAATATTCGTTACTTTTTAATTCAGAGATTTGGATGCATTCGAATCTCCGAATAACCAAAGATTAGAACAAATTTACATTTGGACCAAAACGAATTGCAAATGTCTAACTCTTTGCAAAAATAAGCTTTGCCTCATTAACTAAGCTCTGGAGCAACTGCACTTGCAGAGTGTACAGACTATTTGCCTTTAGTAAATCAATTCCATAGAGTTCAAAGGTCAGTAGTATGTAACGTACAGTGCACAGGTCAGTGGTATGTAACGTACAGTGCACAGGTTAGTGGTATGTAATGTACAGTGCACAGGTCAGTGGTATGTAACGTACAGTGCACAGGTTAGTTGTATGTAATGTACAGTGCACAGGTCAGTGGTATGTAACGTACAGTGCACAGGTTAGTGGTATGTAATGTACAGTGCACAGGTCAGTGGTATGTAACGTACAGTGCACAGATCAGTGGTATGTAACATACAGTGCACAGGTTAGTGGTATGTAACGTACAGTGCACAGGTCAGTGGTATGTAACGTACAGTGCACAGATTAGTGGTATGTAATACAGAGCACAGGTCAGTGGTATGTAACGTACAGTGCACAGGTCACTGGTATGTAATACAGTGCACGGGTTAGTGTTATGTAATGTACAGTGCACAGGTCAGTGGTATGTAACGTACAGTGCACAGATCAGTGGTATGTAACATACAGTGCACAGGTTAGTGGTATGTAATGTACAGTGCACAGGTCAGTGGTATGTAACGTACAGTGCACAGATTAGTGGTATGTAATACAGAGCACAGGTCAGTGGTATGTAACGTACAGTGCACAGGTCACTGGTATGTAATACAGTGCACAGGTTAGTGGTATGTAATGTACAGTGCACAGGTCAGTGGTATGTAACGTACAGTGCACAGGTCACTGGTATGTAATACAGTGCACGGGTTAGTGGTATGTAATGTACAGTGCACAGGTCAGTGGTATGTAACGTACAGTGCACAGATCAGTGGTATGTAATACTTAACTACTTTGGAGGAATTACCTCTCACTTCTAGTTCTTGCTATGGGACAAGAAGTGAAAGGAAATCTCCCCAATGGGATACGGATCCCAAAAAAAAGAACTGAGAGGGGTTATAACATTCCTTTGCTGTATCAAAAATGAAAAAAAAGTTTTGCCTTTAGTTCTGCTTTAACCACTTAAGCCCCAGAGGATTTGGCTGCTCAAAGACCAGGCCCTATTTTGTGATTCGGCACTGCGTGACTTTAACGTACAATTGCGCAGGTCGTGGTATTTGATCACCTGTGCGATTTTTATTTTTTGCGCTATAAACAAAAAAACGAGTGACAATTTTAAAAAAATAACAATATTTTTCAAATTTTTTATATGAAATTCTCAAAAATAAAAATGTAAAAAGCAAAAGTTATTGCGTTTACTAACTACGGCAAAGATTTGTGTCATTTTTATTGGTTTTTTTTTAACTAGTAATGGCGGCGATCTGCGTTTTTTTTTTTTTTTGCGGGACTGCGACATTGTTGCGGACAGATCGGACCCCTGACTGACATTTTTGACACTTTTGGGGGTACCAGTGACATTACTACAGTAATCAGTGCTATAAATATGCACTGTTACTGTAAAAATGACACTGGCAGGGAAGGGGTTAACTTTATTGGTGATCAGTGGGTTAAATGTATCCCTAGGGGCGTGATTCTAACTGTCAAGGGGCGTGGCTTGTTAGATCATAACAGAGACATACGATCCTATATAGCAGGATCGCATAGCCTCTGTCATGATCTAAGGGAGAATGACAGACGGCTGTGTTTACGTCAGCCGTCTGCCTTTCTCCCTCTCCTGAGCGGGATCGCGAGTGACCGGCGGGCATCGGAGCCGCCAGTCACACGCGCAGGGATGTTAGTGAACGAGTGGGGGCGGGAGCGCGCCGCCGGTGGCGTGCGCTCGCCCCCTACAGGCTCGTGGGCGAGTGACGTACCCATACGTCACTTTGCCCAGGAGGGGCTAACCGCCGCCGTATATAGTCGTGTGATGATCGGCAAGGGGTTAATATAACAAAAAAAGAAACAAAAAAGCAAACATGTCAAAATATAAGAATTCCAATTAAAGAATTGCTATAATATTTACTGAAACCACATGATACTTTCATTTGAAGAAAGCAGAGGCGCATTTTTAAATCTGGTCCATGCTGACTGTAATCTGCTCAACGATGAGTGACGGCAAGCAGCCGCCGAGCTCGGAAACCAAAACAGCTCACGGAAAAGTCTCCATCAGCGCCGCTCACCTATAACAGATCAGCTGCCGTGATGAGTTTTATCTTAATCCCCCGCACAAGCGTACAGCTGAGCCTGTAAGTTCCATTTTATTTACTTATCTCGCATTAAGAATGATCCTACATGGGCCACAGCCAAGACCGCAGCCGAGCGCTTCCTAATTTCAAGACGGGATTACGTTGATATCGAGTTACTGTGTTGCACCAAAGAAAACTGAGAGTTTACATCTAACGAGCCCTGTGACTTCCTGGCTTTACATGGGGTTGGATGCATCACGTTGGCACACCATCAGACAGGCAGATTTTAGGGCCCTGGTGCCCAACCAGCAGCCCTGGGGCCCAATGCGATCCAAGTTATCTTTTTGTGTCGACCTCGAGCCTCCTGCAGACACCAATCTGTGTTTCTCTATTGTTCTGGTATAGCAGTGATTTCTAACAATCTCATGTAAAATGTCTCCAGTTAATGACCATCTCCTGAAGCATCTCCCTGTAGTACTCTCTAGAGTGTGCTAGAGTTACTATAGGTTTTGTTAGTGTAGGTAAAATTTAGTTAGCTCTGGGCTAAGCCTGAGCTGTGGAATCTGGGTCAGGATTCAGTGAGTCAGGGCTGGATGACTCATCCTGACAGCTCCTCTGGTGCCTCCCCCTGTATCGGGAACATTGGAGAATGTTCTAGAGCTAGTGGGCAGAAGGTTAGGAGGAGCTGCCTGGAATATTTATAAGGCATTGGGCCAATCCCCAGGAGTGGGCTGGCAGGGGGTAGTGTTTACCTCATACAGTAAATAGACATAAGCCATGCCAGCAGGGCAGTCAGGTGGAAGATGGAGATACAGTGTTGAGGAGGCTGTCGTGGCCCTCAGGGGTGCCCCTAGTGTGGGGTGGGGGGTTTCCTGCCTTGGGCTGGGGCTCAGGTGCTGGAAGGATTCTGCTAAAGCACATGGAAGGACGCCCTTCCTGGAGGCACTGGTACAAAAGAGGACAACGTGAGTAGATCAGCACTGCTGGGAACTAACAAGGGGGGAGGTTGCTACATGTAGCCAGTCTCCCTGAAGACGACTGTGTGCTTAAAGTGGAGCTCTGTCTGAAAAATAAAAATAAAAAGTCAGCAGCTACAAATACTGCAGCTGCTGACTTTTAATAAAAGGACACACACCTGTCCAGCGATCCCGTGATGTCAGCACCCCAAGCTGATTCGGCCATCAGCTCCGAGTGCAGGCACCGGCATTGCAAGTAAGGGAAGCTGGCAGTGAAGTTTTCAGGCTTCACAGCCAGTTTCCTACTGCGTGTGCGCGAGTTGCGCTGTGCTTTCTAAATGGTCCTGCCATCTTCTGGGGGACACACAGGTCCCAGAAGGCAGCAGAGGGAAGGAGGAGGAGCTGGATATGTTGTAGATCACCGAGATCACCGTGTGGCTATCTTACCCGGAATTTGGGGCGAATGCCTGTCAAAACCAGATACCCACTCCCCCAAAAAGTGCCAAATGTGGCATTGGAGGGTGCAAACAAGTGGAGCTTTCCCTTTTGGGTGGAGCTCTTGTGAGTCAGCTGGGTGGGCTGGTGTGAGTCAACACGATGGGCTGGTGTGAGTCAGCTGGGTGGGCTGGTGTGAGTCAACTGAATGGGCTGGTGTGAGTCAGCTGGAAGATCTCCTGTGAGTCAGCTGGGTGGGCTGGTGTGAGTCAACACGATGGGCTGGTGTGAGTTAGCTGGGTGGGCTGGTGTGAGTCAACTGGAAGATCTCCTGTGAGTCAGCTGGGTGGGCTGGTGTGAGTCAACACGATGGGCTGGTGTGAGTCAGCAGGATTGGCTGGTGTGAGTCAACTGGATGGGTTAGTGTGACTCAGCTGGGTGGACTGGTGTAAGTCAGCTGGGTGGGCTGGAGAGAGTCAGTCTGGAGGACTTGTGTGGAGAGTTAGCCCGGAGGGCTAGTGAAAGGGGCTGTTGCAGCCAGGAGGGCTGGCAGGGCCTGAAGAGGTGGTGCTGGGACCAGTGACCACAGGGAGGAGGTGATGTGAAAGCATAAGCTATGTCACTCTACTACTCTACACTTATTGGGGCTGCAAGCAGGGCCGGCGCTACCAGTAAGGCGACTAAGGCAGCTGCCTAGGGCGCAGCTTAACAGGGGGCGCCGCCATTCTGCACCCCGAATCAGTAGTGGACCGGCCGGTGTGGCACTCCTCATGCTGTGCCGCCTGAGCGCTACAGCAAGCGAGCCCCAGGCAGCACACACCACTTGTCTAGAGCGCACATTAGAATAGTCGGGGCGCCAGAAGTGCCCTCCATAGAATCCTGGGGATCCAGCTCGGCGCTCACTGCCCTCCGGTCTCCGCCCCTCCAGCTGATTTCTGCTTGAAGAAGATCAGGAGCCGATCTCCAATCACACTCAGGGAGCTGGGCTTGTGCCTCTCCAGACGCCCCCCCCCCTCTGCTCCGTGTTCAACTTCTGGCAGAAGCAGATTGCTGGACACCGGACAGTCTCCCATCCCCCATCACATGCCGAGGACAGCATGCAAGGTGAGATGATGTGTGTCCCGTCCTCTCCCACCCCTCACACAGACAACACAGTACACTCCCCCACCCGGACACTGGCCTCACTCTTCATACATGGGGGGCTGCATTGTATGATATTGGGGGGGGGGGCTGTATTGTATGATATGGAGGGGGCTGCCTGCATTGTATCATGGGGGGGGGGGCTGTATTGTATGATATAGAGGGGGCTGCCTGCATTGTATCATGGAGGGGGGGGGCTGTATTGTATGATATGGAGGGGGCTGCCTGCATTGTATCATGGGGGGGGCTGTATTGTATGATATGGAGGGGGCTGCCTGCATTGTATCATGGAGGGGGGGGGGCTGTATTGTATGATATGGAGGGGGCTGCCTGCATTGTATCATGGGGGGGGGCTGTATTGTATGATATAGAGGGGGCTGCCTGCATTGTATCATGGAGGGGGGGGGCTGTATTGTATGATATGGAGGGGGCTGCCTGCATTGTATCATGGGGGGGGGCTGTATTGTATGATATAGAGGGGGCTGCCTGCATTGTATCATGGAGGGGGGGGGCTGTATTGTATGATATGGAGGGGGCTGCCTGCATTGTATCATGGGGGGGGGGGCTGTATTGTATGATATAGAGGGGGCTGCCTGCATTGTATCATGGAGGGGGGGGCTGTATTGTATGATATGGAGGGGGCTGCCTGCATTGTATCATGGGGGGGGGGGGGCTGTATTGTATGATATGGAGGGGGCTGCCTGCATTGTATCATGGGGGGGGGCTGTATTGTATGATATAAAGGGGGCTGCCTGCATTGTATCATGGAGGGGGGGGGCTGTATTGTATGATATGGAGGGGGCTGCCTGCATTGTATCATGGGGGGGGGGGCTGTATTGTATGATATAGAGGGGGCTGCCTGCATTGTATCATGGGGGGGCTGTATTGTATGATATGGAGGGGCTGCCTGCATTGTATCATGGGGGGGGGGGCTGTATTGTATGATATAGAGGGGGCTGCCTGCATTGTATCATGGGGGGGCTGTATTGTATGATATGGAGGGGGCTGCCTGCATTGTATCATGGGGGGGGGGCTGTATTGTATGATATAGAGGGGGCTGCCTGCATTGTATCATGGGGGGGGGGCTGTATTGTATGATATGGAGGGGGCTGCCTGCATTGTATCATGGGGGGGGGCTGTATTGTATGATATGGAGGGGGCTGCCTGCATTGTATCATGGGGGGGGGGGCTGTATTGTATGATATGGAGGGGGCTGCCTGCATTGTGTCATGGGGGGGGGCTGTATTGTATGATATGGAGGGGGCTGCCTGCATTGTATCATGGGGGGGGCTGTATTGTATGATATGGAGGGGGCTGCCTGCATTGTATCATGGGGGGGCTGCATTGTATCATATGGAGGGGGCTGCATTGTATCATATGGAGGGGGCTGCATTGTATCATATGGAGGGGGCTGCATTGTATCATATGGAGGGGGCTGCATTGTATCATAGCAGCCCCCTCTATATCATACAATACAGCCCCCCCCCATGATACAATGCAGCCCCCTCCATATGATACAATGCAGCCCCTTCCATATCATACAATACAGCCCCCTCCATATGATACAATGCAGCCCCTTCCATATCATACAATGCAGCCCCCTCCATATCATACAATGCAGCCCCCTCCATATCATACAATGCAGCCCCTTCCATATATCATATGGAGGGGGCTGCATTGTATCATATTGAAGGGGCTGCATTGTATCATGGGGGGGCTGTATTGTATGATATGGAGGGGCTGTATTGTATGATATGGGGAGGTTGTTTTGTGTAGGCTGTATTGTGTGATATGGGAGGTGTGCTGTATTATATGGGGGGGGGGGCTGTATTGTGTGATATGGGGGGGCTGTGTATAATGGACAGTGTCCCCGTCTACCCAAATGCTGACCTCGTCTGACTGATGGTGATCTGTGATTGGCTGTCTCCATGACCTTATTCACATGGATGGCGGTGAAGCTGCATTATTACCAACCACCAACCGGGAGGAGAAGCTGAGGTTGGTGGGGACTGTACACAGGTCACAGCAGAAATTACCCCCCATCAGTGTTCCTTTAAACTGCTTCCCACCTCACTACATCAACCACTGCGCTCACACTTGCGTAATGCAGAGATCTTCTGGCTCTTGGCTGATGTAGTGAAGGTAGGTCATATGGGGGGGGGGGGGGGGCGGCAATTTTTATTTTGCCTAGGGCGGCAAAAATCCTTGCACCGGCCCTGGCTGCAAGTCCCAGCCTGTAATAGGCTGTTGCTCTTTCTGACTGGAGCCTGTCAGATCAACACAGAGCGACATAGCTAGAACAAGCAAGTGAGTGATGGAGGAAGAAATGGAAGCTGTATATGGAGACTGTATATAAGAAGAATGTTCCTAAAGTTTTCTTGCTGAAGTTAAGTGGGCATCCCATAACCTCCTACCCACATCCAAGGTATTACCCTCAATAAATAACAAAAACAAAGTCATGGACTGTTCTCTGACTTTGGAGTGCCTGTGAAGATTTGGTGTGCCTGGCTGTGCAGGAGTGGGGAATAAAATTCATCCTTAGGGGTTGCGCTACATCCCTATTATCCAACAACTCCTAAAGCATGTTTACAGTCTCTGACAGTCTCCTTCAGTGTGTCTGCAGTCTCTGACCATTTCTTGTATCATGTTTGCAGTCTCCGACCATCTCCTGTACTATATCTGCAGTCCCTGACCATTTCCTGTATCATGTCTACAGTCTCTGGCCATCTCGTGTACCATATCTGCAGTCTCTGACCAACTCCTGTACCATGTCTGTCCTCTGATCATCTCCTGTATCATATCTATTGTCTCTGACTACATCCTGTACCATGTCTGCAGTCTCTGACTATCTCCTGTATCATGTCTGCAGTCTCTGACTATCTCCTATATCATGTCTGCAGTCTCTGACTATCTCCTGGATCACGTCTGTAGTCTCTGACCATCTCTTGCACCATGTCTGCAGTCTCTGACCATCTCCTGTATAATGTCTGCAGTCTCTGACCATCTCCTGTACGATGTCTGCAGTCTCTGACCATCTCCTGTACCATGTCTGCAGTCTCTGACCATCTCCTGTACCATGTCTGCAATCCCTGACCATCTCCAGTGCCATGTCTTCAGTCCTTGACCTGCATTAAGTCTACAGTCTCTGACTATCTCCTGTATTCAGGGCTTTTTTTCTCAGACAATAGGTGCAGGAACTCCCCCTTTCTGAGTCACCCCTTGTCTTCGCCCCCTACCCACCCCCTGCACCCTTCCTTGGTTCCACCCCCTTTCCGACTCACCCCTTGTCTCCACCCCCAACCTACACCCTGTGCAATTCCTTGGTTCCACCCCCTACCCTCCTTCCAGTGCCGGTCCTTTTAGAGAATACAGAACCAAGTAACATTTGTGATACTAAGTAATTTGTATGGAATTTGTTAATGAAAACAAGAAAAGCAGTAAAATAGATCCTCTGCAGCCAGTAACAATATATTCCCCCAGCAGCAACAGATTTCCCTGCAGCCAGCATTACTAGATCCCTCCCAGCAACATAAGCCCCACCCCAGGAACAGTAGATCCCCCACCAGCAGCAACATACCTCCTTAGTAACAATAGCCCTCCCCCCCACCCCGTAAAAATACATCCCCTCCAGCAACAATCCCCTCCAGCAACAATCAACAATAGCAGCTAGAAGGGTTAGGACCGCAAGTAATAAAGGGTGCCATGAATGGGCCTTTCAGCTTACGCATGCGTTTGCAAATGTGTGCTAACTAAACCCCTGTTTTTAATACATACTGTTGGACAGGTTAATTTGGTTGGTAAGCAGACTGGTTGGTCAGTTGAGTTGGGAGTTTTATCTGGTTTTGTTTTTCATGCATTTGCCCTTCCATATGCTCCTTGCTGTGAAGGCCAGTTATAGATGGGGCAGGGGGCCATCTCTTTGTTACTGGCACCAATAACAAGCAATTACCTTGCAACCTTCACTGTATAAACTCAACAAACTCAACCTCTTCCACCACTTATAGGCCAACCTGTATCCTCCTCGACTCCCTGCAATCAGCTGAATGCCAAATCCCTGGAGTCCATTCTTGCTCCATTGTAGTCCACCATCCAGATAAGGGGCCACACACCGTAGATGTTCAACTTCAGTCAAGGACAAGGTATACTGCAAAGACAGCACACTGCTCCCTTCCAACCAAAGCCATACCCCCAACATTTTCACCAACAGCAGGACCTGATCATTGGAAATCCCCCTTGCAATAAACATCATCGGTGTGCGCCCGTTTCGATGGTGGACCTCACCGTATACTACACCAATAACTTTTAAAACACCTCTTACTTAAAGGTTGGTTATACTTTTAACTCTCCCTCCCTTAACATTCCCATGCTACCTATACCCCCTTTTACATACCTCAGACCTGCAGATGACCCAGTGCATGTGTAGCAACCTACACCCGGCTGGGAGTTGCTCCTGTCCTCTTCCAAGCAAGTGGAGTCACATGGCACTGCGCAAACAACTGCACCTATTCTACAATGGCCCCAATAGACATCTATTGAAAGCCTACACCTAAAGAGCACCTGTATTGTGGATCTTTCACCAAGAGAAGGCAAGCAAGAGGGAAAAGGACTAGCCGCCAGTATTGCCTGTGGTCAGAGGCATAATTAGAACCTTGAGGGCCCCGTTGCAAGAAATCATGAAGGGCCCCCCTGACCGGCAGAGCCCTTTCCATCGGTCCCCGGGCCCTTTACATCAGTCTCAGGGCCCTTTCCTCTGGTCCTGGGGCCCTCTACTTCCATTGGGGCCGTTTATAAGCACTGGTTCACACTGCAACACAAAGTCGCATGACATATAAAAATATATTCATTTCAATGGTTGCTCTCTTAATCAATGCGACTCAAGTCGCAGTGACAAAAAAAGGTTCCTGCACTACATTTCTGCAGCTTTGACTTTGGTGCGATTTGAATGCCATAGACTGCAATGTTAAATCACAAAAGTTGCAAGGAAGTTGCAAAGAAATCGCAAGCAAGTCGCACAACTTTGGGGTCTTAACAGTGTAAACCAAGCCTTACGGTCAAGTCCCAGGCATAAGTGCGACCTTTGCAACCTTGGTAAATTAAGGTATGATAAATCTGCGCCTAGGAAATGAAATCTAATTTACTTGGATCAGCAGCAGGTACTATATTACAGATACACTGTATTCTCAAAAGTATTGGGGCGCCTGCCTTTATGCTCATGGACTTTACCGGCATCCCAGTCTTAGTCCGTAGGGTTCAATATTGAGTTGGCCCACACTTTGAAGTTATGTGTCTATGGGAATGTTTGACCATTCTTCCAGAAGTGCATTTATGAGGTCAAGCACTGATGTTGAGCGAGAAGGCCTGGCTCGCAGTCTGCACTCATTCATCCCAAAGGTGTTCTATCGGGTTAAGGTGCAGGCCAGTCAAGTTCCTCCACCCCAAACTCACTTATTCATGTCTTTATGGACCTTGCTTTGTGCACTGGGGTGCAGTCATGTTGGAACAGAAAGGGGCCACCCCCAAACTGATCCCACAAAGTTGGGAGCATGAAATTGTCTAAAATGTCTTGGTATGTTGATGCCTTAAGAGTTTCCTTCAATAAAACTAAGAGGCCAAGCCCAACCCCTGAAAAACAACCCTACACCCTAATCCCCCCTCCACCAAATTATTTGGACCAGTGCACAAAGCAAGATCCATAAAGACATGGATGAGCGAGTTTGGGGTGGAGGAACTTGATTAGCCTGCACAGAGTCCTGACTTCAACCCGATAGAAGACCTTTGGGATGAATCAGAGCGGATACTGTGAGCCAGGCTTTCTCGTTCATATCAGTGCCTGACCTCACAAATGTGCTTCTGGAAGAATGGTCAAACATTCCCATAGACACACTCCTAAACCTTGTGGACAGCCTTCCCAGAAAAGTAGAAGCTGGTATAGCTGCAAATGGTGGGGCAACAAAATACTGAACTCTACGTACGTAGGCGTCCCAATACTTTTGACAATATAGTGTATGTAAAAATCAATGTCAGTATATTGATGACAGTGCAAATGAAATGTGCAAGATGGGTTGTAAATCTTGAATCAAAATTATGTGAAACCTTCAAACTAAAATAAAGCGACTGTGCAAGCACAAAATCAATGACTCTTAGGGTCCTTTCACACGGCCGCTCCGTGTGTCCGCAAATCATCCAATCCGTTTGCGGATGATTTGCGGACATAATGTAAGTGAATGGCACTGCGGGTGTCAGCGGAATACCATCCGCTGACACCCAATTTTCCTCCTGTCAGTTCTGTTCCGTTTTTACGAACGGAACAGAACCCCATTTTTCCTTCCGTGTAAAAAACGGAAAGGAAGGAAAATCGGATGTCAGCGGTGTCATCCGCTGACATCCGCAGTGCCATATACTTACATTATGTCCGCATATCATCCGCAAACGGATGGGATGATATGCGGGCACACGGAGCGGATGACAGAAATGTCATCCGCTCCGTGGAAAAAAAAAAAAGTCCCGCAGCGGACCTTTCACACGGAGCGGCCGTGTGAAAGGAGCCTTAATCATTACATAGAATAAAAAGTATTAAAATAAATAAATAGATTGCTCCAGCTGCATCCACAGTCTGTGAGCCGCCACGGGCTGGTAAAAGGTGATGTCACTGAGAGGATCCGCCTTATATGTTTCGACGTGTTGTCGTCATCAGAGGCGGTCTTTTGTGGTATTTTGAAACACTTATTTGAACTCTGGACATTTTTTGGGCTTTTTCATTTTTTTCTTTTAGATTGGTTTTCTATTTTCAAATGGTCTCTTTATTTATTATTATTGAAGGTCCATTTAGCACATTATTGTAGTAGATATACATACATATTTTGGAGAATTGTTTTGCACATATTTTTGTTAGAAAAAAAATCACAATTTATTTATTTTATTACTTTTCATTCTATGTGATAAATTAGATTTATTGATTTTGTTCTTGCACTGTCACTTTATTTAAGGTTTGAAGGTTTCACATAAATTTGATTCAAGATTTACAACACATTTTGTGACCCAGGTAGTTCCACCACTGCCTGTGGTCCTCCTGCTGCTGATGATTTCTGTACTACTGATTTACCATGTCTTGTTCTGCACCCTGTCTCTGTGTGGAGGTGGCCATTTTGATAGGGGTAGGGCTTTGCTTCCTCGTATCAGAGCTGCTCCCCCAATGATGGTGATCTGATGGTTGGTGGGGTAATGATAGAGATGGAGGAAGCACAGATCCACAGCATTAATGGAGCAGAAGCAGTGTGATCCTTGCACTGCAGGTCCTCAGGTACAGCTTCCTCTCCAGCAAAAAGAACAATGAGCATGACAGTAGTGACATCACCACATCTCACTCCAAAGCTGGTGAGACAAGCAGATCCACAGATCGGAGAAACAGAAGCAAGGGGATCCTTGCACTGCAGGTCCTCAGGTACAGCTTCCTCTCCAGCAAGGAGAACACTGATTAGCACAGTGGTGATATCACCAAATCTCACTCTAAATCTGGTAAGGATAGCAGATCCACAGAATGGAGAAACAGAAGCAGGGAGATCCTTGCATTGCAAGTCCTCAGGTACAGCTTCCTCTCCAGCAAGGAGAACAGTGATCAGCACAGTAGTGACATCACCAAATCTCACTCCAAATCAGGTGAGACTAGCAGATTCACAGAATGGAGAAACAGAAGCAGGGAGATCCTTGCATTGCAAGTCCTCAGGTACAGCTTCCTCTCCAGCAAGGAGAACACCGATTTGCACAGTGGTGATATCACCAAATCTCACTCCAAATCTGATGAGACTAGCAGATCAACAGAATGGATGAGCCAGAAGCAGGGATATCCTTGCACTGCAGGTCCTCAGGTACAGCTTGCTGAAGGAGTGATGGTAATGACAGCTCCTACTATGTATATAACTACTAAAGGGAGGATTTTTCAAATCTGTATATTCAATAACATTTATAAAATAATGGAAATATGAAACAGCAGGCAAGTAAAAATGTGAAAGTCACATTAATTGCTTTGAGGCACAGATATGGCAATAATAATCAAAGAGCCCACATCAATAAAAACTAGCACACTGGAATAAAACCATTACTAGAGGAGCCAGCACTCTGCAAATCCTTTTATAAAAACTAGCATTGCTTAGCAAAGACACATTCTTTGATTAGTCCCCTAATTAGGCAACTAGATTAAACATTTTTTTTTTTTCATCAAGCTTTCAATGGGTGTTTAAAGCTAAACTCCAGGAACATGTAAAAAGACATGAATCAATGCATCTCTGTATTTATTAATACATCAATAAATGTATTTTTAAAAAAAAAAAAAAAATGTATTAACCACTTAAGCCCCGTAGGATTTGGCTGCTCAAAGACCAGGCCCTATTTTGCGATTCGGCACTGCGTAACATTAACGGACAATTGCGCGGTCGTAGGGCGCTGTACCCAAATTAAATTGACGTCCTTTTTTTCTCACAAACAGAGCTTTCTTTTGGTGGTATTTGATCACCTGTGCGATTTTTATTTTTTGTGCTATAAACAGAAAAATAGCGACAATGTTGAAAAAAATAACAATATTTTTCTCATTTTTTTATATGAAATTTAAAAAAAAAATGTAAAAATCCAAATTTTTTAACATTTTAGGCCAATTTGCTTTCTGCTACATATGTTTGGTAAAAAAAAATCGCAATAAGCGTATTTTGATTGGTTTGCGCAAAAGTTATTGCGTTTACTAACTACGGAAAAGATTTATGTCATTTTTATTGTTTTTTTTTTAACTAGTAATGGCGGCGATAATGGGAGATCCCATTTTGGGAATCTCGGCTTTCTCTGAGGCCTGAGCCTGACTGCGCCTTTGAAAAACTGTTGGACCAGTTGATGTCTTGCCCACTGAATTCCGGTGAAGGCTGAGATGGCAGAGACTTGCACCCGGAGAGAACTAATCGAAAGTGAGAGATCCAGACCAGACTGCAAGAAACTCAGGACTTGCTGAATAGTAGGTGTGTCTACTGGACCAGACCCCTGGACTTGATGACTCATGAACCTAGCCCAGATCCTCTCATAGACCCTGTTGGTGCTACCTCTCCTTGAACTCATGAGAGTAGGGATCACCTCTTCTGGACATCCGAGAGACTCCAACCTCCCCCTCTCCAGAACCAAGCCTTGAGGTGCAGACGTTCCGGGCATGGATGCATAGTAGGACCCTGTGACAAAAGGTCCGGTCTGAGATGTAGAGGGATTGGATCCCTGAAGCTGAGAAGGGACAGCAGGGGAAACCAGGGCCTGTTGGGCCAGAAGGGAATTATCGCTATGACTTCTACCTCCTCCATCTTCAGTCTCCGAAGGTATTGGAGAACTATTGGTACCGGTGGAAAAGCATAAGCAGTTTGGAAATTCCATCTGTCCGTGAGGGCATCCACTCCGAAGGCTCGAGGATCCCTGAACCTTGCATAGTATTTCCTAAGCTTCTTGTTGCGTGAACTCGCAAAAAGATCCACTTCTCGAGATATTCCCAGAGACAGAACCCAATCGAACACCTCCTGATGGAGGGACCACTCGTTGTTGTCGAGTTGGTATCTGGACAGAAAGTCTGCTTCCACATTCAGCACTCCCAGAACAAAGACTGCCGGAAGATTGGCCAGATGTTGCTGGGCCCATGACATGATCGGTTCCGTCTCCTGGAGGAGAGACATGCTGCGAGTTCCTCCCTACCTCTTGACGTATGCCACTGCTGTGGTGTTGTCCATCCTGAGTAGCACTGAAGCTCCCTGAGTCAGATGGTAGAAAGCCTGAAGGGCTTTGAGGGCAGCTCGCAGTTCTAGAAAGTTGGACACCACTCCATGAGTGGAAAAGTTCCATCTGCCCTGTGCTACTTCTGAGCGACCAGGGCCGGCCTTAGGTGTTCAGGCGCCCTGTGCGAGCTATTCCTGTGGCGCCCCCTAACATCAGACCCCCCTACACAGAGCCCCCTCACATCAGAGACCCCCCACACAAAGCCCTCCTAACATCAGAGACCCCTTACACACACACAAAGCCCCCCTTACATCAGAGACCCCCTTACATCAGAGCCGCCCCCACATCAGAAAGCCCCTGTTACTTCACAGACCCCCCACACAAAGCCCCCTTACATCAGAGCCCCCTCCACACAGAGCCCCCCACATCAGAGAGCCCCCCTTACATCACAGACCCCCACACAAAGCCCCCTTACATCAGAGCCCCCCCCCACACACAGAGCCCCCCTTACATCAGAGAGCCCCCCTTACATCACAGACCCCCGCACACAAAGCCCCCTTACATCAGAGCCCCCCCTCCACACAGAGCCCCCCACATCAGAGAGCCCCCCTTACATCACAGACCCCCACACAAAGCCCCCTTACATCAGAGCCCCCCCCCACACACAGAGCCCCCCTTACATCAGAGAGCCCCCCTTACATCACAGACCCCCCCACACAATGCCCCCTTACATCAGAGCCCCCCCTTACATCACAGACCCCCCACACAAAGCCCCCCTTACATCAGAGCCCCCCCACATCAGAGAGCCCCCCTTACTAAGCCCCCCTCACACAGAGCCCCCCACATCAGAGACCCCCCTTACATTTTTTGAAGGAGACCTCACTTACCTCACGCTGTCTGCACATGCACTCTGCAGCTTTTTTTTTTCTTTAAACTTCCCACCCACACATCCCCGGGGAGTGTGGGCGGGGCGGGAGGAGGAGGAGAAGGGGCGGGGCGAGGAGGAGCTGACGATCTCTCCTCTGGCGTCCCTGCAGGGAGGAGAGATCTGTCATCGTGCATCGGAGGCTGAGACACAGCTCGCCTCAGACTGCCTCAGTAGGTGAGGTGACCGAGGCACAGCCGCACAACGGGAGGTAAGCGGCGGCCGCGGCCTGTGTTAACCCTGTCTAGGCCGCGGTCGCAGCTTACCTCCCGCTGTGCATCCTCAATAGCCTGATCTTCTGCGAGCTGTGATGGCCGCACCGCGCCCTTGTTACCCATGGCGCCCTGTGCGGCCGCACAGCTCGCACACCCCAAAGGCCGGCCCTGTGAGCGACAGTGGGCTCCCAAACCGGTACTGCTGGCATCGGATGTTATCGTGATCCAAGTGATTGGGGCAATCGAGTGGCAATTGGTGAGATTTACACGGCGTAACCACCAAGGAAGGCACCCTTTCATGAATGGGGTCAGGTGAATAACCTGTGACATGTTCTCTGACGTCCATTGCTGGAGAAAACCCCTCTGGAAGGGTCTCAGCTTCCACAGAGCCCACTTCACCATGGGCGATGTAGCCACAAGAGTTCTGTAACGTTCATGCGTTTTTGTTAGTGGATGGATTTACAGCTGCAGAATTATTACACTCAGTAGCCTTGTAGAGAATCTGTTGAACAAACATATCCAACTCTCAGGACTTCATCACCGTGTACAGCCTGTTATATACCATATATATTAATAAGATGTTTAGTGGAGGGATAGAATATATGAGGATGTATAGATGAGAGACAGGCTAGTATATAGTGAGCACTAGAAGTAGTAATAGGAGAGTTGTAGGTGATGGTGAAGCAGATAGGTTCTGATGTCAAGTATAGTGCAGATGGTAAGAGGACACAGATGGAGTATATTAAGACAGAGTAACCTAGTGCAAGGATAGCTGAAGGTAGTCCCAAGAGCTAACAGTCTATGCAGATGATAGTGAATAGATAGATACAGATAGTCTTGGTAATTGCAGTAGATGACAGTAGGAGATTGGTTAGTAAGAATCCCCTGCGGGGTACTTATCACTTAGAAAGGGTAGTAGTAACAGTGTCCATTGGAGAAGGGTGATCCCGTAGCGAGATACGGATCACCAGCGAGGTTTCCGGCTTCAGGTTCAGCGAGGGAGAATGTCAGCAGCTCCGACTTCACAGGAAGAGGTGCGGTGAACATGTGGTTTGAACGAGCGATGAGTGAAGGCAAACCGGCGATTGAAATAGCCGCTCATAGCGGCGCTCGGCAATGATGTCATCCGGTCTTAAAGGTATATGCGTCTTTTGTTATACAAGATGGGACGCAATTAGCAGAGGAGAAATATGGAGACAAGGGTACCAGAAGTACCAGAACATTACAGTACCCCCCCCTTAAGGCCGGCTCCGGAAGGCCTCTAGAACTGGTTTTTCCGGATATTTCGAGTGGAAATTGCGAATCAGTCTAGGGGCATGTATATCGGAGGTATCCAGCCAGGTGTTGTCTTGGGGCCCATAGTTCTTCCATCGTACAAGATACTGGAATCTTCTTCTATTGAAACGGGAATCCAAAATTTCTTTTATCTCAAATTCTTCTCCACCTTCTACTTGTACAGGAGGTGGAGGTGAAATAGTAGGCCTGTAGGCCTTATTCCTTGGTTAGGAACATGGGGCTTCAGTAGAGACACATGGAAGACAGGATGTATCTTGAGATCTACTGGCAATGTGAGTTGTACTGCAGCTTTTCCAATAAGCTTCTCTATTGGAAAAGGTCCCAGAAATAGAGGTCCAAGTTTTTTACTAGGAATTTTTAGTCTCAGATTTTTTGTAGAAAGCCAAACAAGATCCCCAATGGCATATTGGGGAGAGGGTTTCCTACGGAGGTCGTAGTACTTTTTTTGTTGGCTATGAGCATGGGATATGGTATTGTTGAGTAATCCCAGAGAATCCTTTATCTGGGCAAGATAATCAGATGCCACTGGATTACTTGATGGCAAGATACGTGGAGGAAGGAGTGTGGGATGAAACCCATAATTCAGGTAAAATGGACTTTGCTTAGTAGTGCTATGAGTAGCGTTGTTATAGGCGAATTCCGCCAGCGGGAGGAGATCTGCCCAATCGTCTTGTAAATACGAAGTATAGCAACGCAGGTACTGTTCAATGCACTGGTTAACTCTCTCTGTCTGTCCGTTGGTCTGAGGGTGGTAGGGAGAAGTAAGGTTACGCTCTATTCGCAGTATCTGACATAGAGCTAGCCAAAACTTTGAGATGAATTGTGAACCACGGTCAGACAGCAGTGTTTTTGGAATACCATGTAACTTAAAGACATGTTTCACAAGTAATTCCGCTGTTTGTTTGGATGATGGTAGTTTTCGAATAGGAGTGAAATGTGCCATCTTGGTCAGATGGTCCACTGACACCAAGATGGTGTTGAATCCTTTGGAAGGTGGTAGTTCCACTATGAAGTCTAAGGATACTACTTCCCACGGAACCTGGGGTATTGGTAAACTACAAAGTAACCCCGATGGTTTAGTGTTGTCAATTTTAGACCTTGCACAGATATCACAAGATGAAACAAACTTTTTTATGGTTGTCTTCATGTCTGGCCACCAAAATTGCCTAGTGAGTAGATTGAGAGTTTTAGTCATACCCATATGTCCTGCCATAGGTACATCATGCGACAATTCTAAGATCTTGGTTCGCATAGTAGGGGGTATGTATAATTTATCGTTGTAGTAGAGGAAGCCTTCTGCGTCAGTAGTTAGTTGTGGTGGAGGTGAGTCCAATCCTATGCTGTGCAAAATCTCCTCCTTCAGGGAGCGAACGACTCCGATAATACGTTCAAGTGGTATTATAGGAACTGAGGGAACCTCAGTACAATCTTTCTCGGCTAGTCGTGAGAGTGCATCCGCTTTTTTATTTTTGTCTGCGGGCGTGTAAGTCACTAAAAAATTAAATCTCAGAAAGAATAACGACCACCGTACCTGCCGGTGGGAAAGAGTTCTATTAGTTTGAAGGTATTGAAGGTTTTTGTGATCAGTATATATCAGGATTGGCAACTGAGTGCCCTCTAGTAGATGTCGCCAATTCTCTAACGCCAATTTTATGGCTAATAACTCCTTCTCACCTACTGGGTAGTTCACCTCGGGGCTACTTAATGACTTTGAGAAGAAAGCAACTGGGTGAAGAGGTGAGGTGTTTGTTGGTCGTTGTGAGAGAACTGCTCCTACTGCCATATTAGACGCATCTACCTCCAAGATGTATTGAATGGATGGGTCTGGATGGCATAGTATGGGGGCAGTAGTAAAGCTTGATTTCAGCAGAGAGAATGCTCCACTTGCTTCTTTTGTCCAAATAAATGGTCTCTTCGTGGTTGTAAGTTGTGTGAGAGGTTTCACAATCGCAGAGAAGTTTTTAATGAATTTCCTGTAGTAATTAGAGAATCCTAGGAACCTTTGTAATGCTTTGCGAGTGGTTGGCACAGGCCAATCCAGAATGCAGGATATTTTGCTCATGTCCATTTTGATTCCACTTTTAGATATAATATATCCTAGGAATAGTACTTCCTCCTTATGAAACAAACATTTCTTTGATTTAACATATAAGTTATGTGCAAGTAGTCTTGACAACACAAGTCTCACATGTTTTATGTGCTCAGGTAAGGAATGAGAATAGATAAGTATATCGTCCAAATATACTACCACACAAACATCAAGCAAGTCTCGGAATATCTCATTTATAAACCGTTGGAAGGCTGCGGGAGCATTACATAGCCCAAATGGCATTACAAGGTACTCAAACAGTCCGTATCTGGTTCTGAATGCCGTCTTCCATTCATCCCCTTTACGGATTCGAATTAAATTGTATGCCCCTTTTAGGTCCAATTTTGAAAAGAAAGAAGCCCCATGCACCTGTTCGATAAGTTCAGGAATAAGAGGTAAAGGATAACGATCCTTTATTGTGATGGCATTTAATTGTCTGAAATCAATGATAGGCCTAAGGCTAGAGTCCTTATTGCGGACGAAGAAGAGCCCGGCAGCAGTGGAGGAAGTAGAAGGTCGGATGAATCCTTTTGCCAAGTTCTCATCCAGATACTCCTTAAGATGAGAGAGTTCATCCTGTGAGAGAGGATAAACATGTCCGAAAGGCAACTTGCTATTAGGGAGTAGATCGATACAACAATCATAGTCCCTATGGGGAGGTAGCATTTGAGCGTTTTTCTCAAGGAAAACCTCCGATAAATCCTGATAACACTTGGGAATCATGTCATCCGGCAGTACAGACAGGATCCTATCATGTGTGGGGAGGTTACACGTCGTCTCACAATAGTGAGAAGAGAAAGCTAACGTTTTTGTTTTCCAATCGATGATTGGTTGATGTATGTGTAACCAGGGAAGTCCCAAAATGATTGGAAAATGTGGTGAAGTTAATACATCAAAGGTGGTGGTCTCCACATGAGACTCGTCAGCAGTTACAAGGAGTGCCTGTGTCTGACTGGTGATAGGACCAGAGGATAAAGGGGTACCGTTAATAAAACTAACGGAGACAGGTTTGGGTTTTGAAACAATAGGTATTTTATTAAGGGAGATAAAACAAATGTCAATGTAGTTTCCACAGGATCCGGTGTCAATCATAGCCTTGGTGGTGATCCTAGTTTGGTCCCACTGCAATGTTAATTGAACAAAAAGATAAGGATTAGAAAAGGAAGTTGTGAGTCCCCCTAGCAAGACATTTGAACACTCACCCTCTTTCCTGCGGACAAGAGGACAGTCGTTTACCAAATGATTCGGGGATGCGCAGTACATGCAAAGATGTTCGGTTTTCCTCCTGGCACGTTCAGAAAGGGTCGGAGGTGGGCGTATCATTCCTACTTCCATAGGAGTAGGGTCAGCAGGCAACATCCGAGAAGGACTGGAAAATGGTGAGCCCATCTTCTCAGCCTTTCTTTCTCGTAGTCGTCTGTCAATATTGATACTGGTCTGTATCAGTCCCTCTAGAGTGCCAGGTAAATCCGCTCGGGCGAGCTAGTCTTTGACGGCCTCAGATAAGCCGAGTCTAAACTGCGTTCGCAAAGATGTGTCGTTCCACCCTGAATCAGGGGACCATGTTTTAAAATTCGCCACGAAATCTTCAACAGGTCTCCTTCCTTGTTTTAAGGCCCGTAATTGGGTATCAGCGGTACTCTGCTTGTTGGGGTCTTCATATAAACTAGCAAGTTGTGCTAGAAATAAGGGATAAGAATTAAGGAGTGGATCATCCTTTTCAAAGAGAGCATCTGCCCAGGCCCGGGGTTCACCCGTTAAATAGGAGATGATGGTACAAACCTTAATTTGGTCAGTGGTGTAGGTTAGAGGTTTTAACAAAAAAAACAATCGACATGCGTTTTTAAATTCACGGAATTTGCTCCGATCACCAGAAAACACTATAGGAGGGTTTATCTTAGGCTCACGGGGCTGAGCAGCAGGAGGCTGTGTGAGACGGCCAAGCTGCTGTCTCAAGGTCTGATTTTCATTTTGTACCTCTGTAAGCGCAAGGATCAATGCATCTACTTGCTGTTTTAATTGTAGTACATGAGTGGATAATTCTGCTGAATCCATATTTTTTTTAAAGGCTCGTTCAATCTGTAACGTTCATGCGTTTTTGTTAGTGGATGGATTTACAGCTGCAGAATTATTACACTCAGTAGCCTTGTAGAGAATCTGTTGAACAAACATATCCAACTCTCAGGACTTCATCACCGTGTACAGCCTGTTATATACCATATATATTAATAGATGTTTAGTGGAGGGATAGAATATATGAGGATGTATAGATGAGAGACAGGCTAGTATATGGTGAGCACTAGAAGTAGTAATAGAGAGTTGTAGGTGATGGTGAAGCAGATAGGTTCTGATGTCAAGTATAGTGCAGATGGTAAGAGGACACAGATGGAGTATATTAAGACAGAGTAACCTAGTGCAAGGATAGCTGAAGGTAGTCCCAAGAGCTAACAGTCTATGCAGATGATAGTGAATAGATAGATACAGATAGTCTTGGTAATTGCAGTAGATGACAGTAGGAGATTGGTTAGTAAGAATCCCCTGCGGGGTACTTATCACTTAGAAAGGGTAGTAGTAACAGTGTCTATTGGAGAAGGGTGATCCCGTAGCGAGATACGGATCACCAGCGAGGTTTCCGGCTTCAGGTTCAGCGAGGGAGAATGTCAGCAGCTCCGACTTCACAGGAAGAGGTGCGGTGAACATGTGGTTTGAACGAGCGATGAGTGAAGGCAAACCGGCGATTGAAATAGCCGCTCATAGCGGCGCTCGGCAATGATGTCATCCGGTCTTAAAGGTATATGCGTCTTTTGTTATACAAGATGGGACGCAATTAGCAGAGGAGAAATATGGAGACAAGGGTACCAGAGGTACCAGAACATTACAAGTTCCCACAACCTTCAAACACTGGCGGGCAGTGAGACGGGGGGCCGCTAGAGCGAACGCCACCCTGCGTTGAACCTCTGGGATTTTTTCTTCGGGCAGAGAGATGGTACATTTAAGAACTGAAGAAAAGGGGATTAAAGAAGGTGTGTGTGTGTGGAAACCAACCAGCCCTTAGTTTGCTATACTTACCCACCAGTCTGCTGACAAACCAAATAAACCTGTCTAACATAATAGGTTTAGTTAACACACATTTGCAAACGCATGTATAAGCTGCAGGCCACTCCAAGGCACCCTGTGTATTCTGCAGTCCTAAACACTACCTAACACTACTCAAACTGAGTGTCTCCTGAGTGTCTCCAACATGGAAGTACATGAATGCTGATGGATGGATGGGAAACAGGTGAGCTGGAGATGGCCCAATCCTCCCCCAACCTGCTCCCAGCCATGACTGGTATTGAAAAGCTAATGGCTATGTGAAAGCCATAGGGTGCAAACTAAAAAATGACGAGCTGGGAGACACACA
The DNA here is from genome assembly GCF_965119305.1 of Pelophylax lessonae. Classification (NCBI taxonomy): domain Eukaryota; kingdom Metazoa; phylum Chordata; class Amphibia; order Anura; family Ranidae; genus Pelophylax; species Pelophylax lessonae. The sequence continues at coordinate 57,473,738 of NC_138770.1, read as the reverse complement.
CCCCCATCCCAATAATATAGATGGTAAAGACAAATTGGGACTTTAGATGAAACACAAGCATGAAAAGCAAGCGTCTCCATCCTTGACAGCATGGACTTTTTTTTTTTTTTTTTTTGGGGACTTTAGATGAGACACCGGCGAAACTGATCGAATAATACATTTATAATACAGCCTTACCATAAATAACAAAGCCAGAGTCTGGGGGAGGCAGAATATCCGTGTTCCGACCTTCCCACCAGCTCTGACACATTAAGACGTTTAAATAGGCCGCCCTGCGGCCGCCGAACGCTACTGCGCATGCGCGAGTGACGTCACGCGTCAACCCCGCGCAAGCGCACCATATCCTGTACCCGGCGGCTACTGCGCATGCGCAGAAGCGCCGCGCAACCTGGAAGTGGCGGCCGCGACCGTGGGCGTGGCCAGACCGGGAGACGGCACGAGCAGAAAGTACAATAGGCTAACGATGTGCTAGAGGGGAACCAGGCCTGTATAAAGGTACCAAATACTGTAAGGGTCCAAGAGGTACAACACCGGTCTGTATTTTCGGGCAAAGTTAGGCCACCCGCCGCAGCTGGGCTCCCTCGGCCAGACCACAGAGCTCCTGCTGAGGGTCTCTTCTATTGCCCCCTCCATACCCTACTTAGAGCCAGGGCTTAGCGGAGGCTCCGTGACCCATTCTGCTTTCAATGTATAGGACCGAAATAGTAGGAACATAACACCGTATGTATGAGGAGGACAAAAAAGGAACACTGATGCTGAAAGGGAGCAAAAATTTATGGGAGTGGGGTCCTATGAGGTAGGAGAGGAGGCGGGGCCTACCCGAACGTATGCTGCCATGGAGTCTGTCAGGAAAGAAAAAATTGGGCTAAATTTACTGGTTAGTTTTTTAAATGATATTTTTTCCAAAACAATTTTGTTTGAAAGACCGCTGCGCAAATACCGCATGACAAAAAATATTGCAACAACCGCCATTTTATTCTCCATAGTCTCTGCTAAAAAATATATATATATAATGTTTAAGGGGTCATAAGTATTTTTCTAGCAAAAAATACTGATTTTAACTTGTAAACAACAAGTGTCAGAAATAGGCCCGGTCCTTAAGTAGTTAAAAATCTCCATAGGCAACATAAGCCTTTAGAGCAGTGGTCTCCAAACTGTGGCCCTTTGTTTGCCTTTATCTGACCCCATGGGCACTATTTCTTCCACTAAAGCACCAATGATGGGGCACCATTCCTTCTATTGACACCACCAGTGGGGCAATATTTCTCCCATTAAAACCAATAATGGGACACTATTCCTCTCACTGACACCAATGATGGGACACTATTCTTTACACTGACACCAATGATGGGGTACTATTCCTTCCACTGATACCAATGATGGGGCACTGTTCCTCCGACTGAAACCAATGATGGGGCACTATTCCTCCCACTGACACCAATGATGGGGCACTATTCCTCCCACTGATACCAATGATGGGGCACTATTCCTCCCACTGACACCAATGATGGGGCACTATTCCTCCCACTGACACCAATGATGGGACACTATTCCTCCCACTGACACCAATGATGGGGTCCTATTCCTTCCACTGACACCAATGATGGGGCACTATTCCTCCCACTGATACCAATGATGGGGCACTATTCTTCCCACTGACACCAATGATGGGGCACTATTCTTCCCACTGACACCAATGATGGGGCACTATTCCTCCCACTGACACCAATGATGGGACACTATTCTTCCCACTGAAACAAATGATGGGGCACTATTCCTCCCACTGACACCAATGATGAGGCACTATTCCTCTCACTGACACCAACGATGGGGCACTATTTCTCCCACTGATATCAATGATGGGGCACTATTCCTCCTACTGACAACAATGATGGGGCACTATTCCTCCCACTGACACCAATGATGAGGCACTATTCCTCTCACTGACACCAATGATGGGGCACTATTCCTCTCACTGACACCAATGATGGGGCACTATTCCTCCCACTGATACCAACGATGGGGCACTATTCCTCCTACTGACAACAATGATGGGGCACTATTCCTCCCACTGACACCAATGATGAGGCACTATTCCTCTCACTGACACCAATGATGGGGCACTATTCCTCCCACTGACACCAATGATGGGGCTCTATTCCTCCCACTGACACCAATGATGGGGCACTATTCCTCCCACTGACACCAATGATGGGGCACTATTCCTCCCACTGACACCAATGATGGGGCATTATTCCTCCCACTGACACCAATGATGTATTTTATTTTACTCCCACTGTTGTCAGGACATTTTCTTCTCCTACTGGCCCCAGTCCATCCCTCCTTAAGTTTGAAGGGCAGTTAACTGGCTCTTTGTTTCAAAAACATGGAGAGTATTAGATAATCAATAGAAAGGAAACTGACGCGTTTCAGGTGTTCAGACACTCCGCCCTCATCAGGCCCTATGTACTGATTAATCTGAGATATAGCCAGACTTTTCTTCTTCTTCCATTGTAGAGTAGAGTAAGGAATCCCTAAGCAGGTAAGACAGTGATCCCAGATATGTATTTGAATCGCATATTTAGCTGTTTGTGAAGGGTTCTGTTTAAATCCCCCCCCCCCCCCCCACCCATGAAATACATACTTTTCCAGTTAGGTTTCTCTGTGCGTTTCGCTGTCGCAGTCCCTGAACCAGGCAGAATGTTATCAGCCGATCCCTCTGCTTTATTTTATATGTTTATTCTGCAAATCTGCACATTCTCAGCTCCGTCTAAGTGCACGGTAATCGCCCGTAACTCCAGAGCTTCTCTCCAATCAGATAAAGTCTGACAATTATTTTCCATACGGCGGAGGATTAAGTAATGCCGCATCGCCTGGAATTACAACCACATGTACCGCGGCCCAAGCTACAGGAAGGACAGAGCGAGAGAAAACGCTACCAGAGAGGGGTCAGGGTGACGGGGGAGAAGACCCTGAGTGTGATCCAGAGACGAAACATGTCCATTTATCATCACTGCTCGCTAAGTGAAAACATCCTGTGTTTGGCCAAAATAAATCAGCGATAGAAAGGCAGACGGTAAATCTAGACTCTCGGAATGTTTCAGGTTTTTTTTTTCCCTTTCTGTAGATATTTCATCTTTCCATATAAAAATGTTCTGTTTTTTTTATGCATTGGCATACCTCCTCTGTTCGGACAGTATGGTCATCTGCTGACTTGGCACCATCCACAGGCAGCTTCACTCTTCAATAAGGCAGACATTGAATCCAACAAAATTTTACTTCAACCAGTTACATAGTTAGTCAGGTTGAAAAAAAGACACAAGTTCATCTGGCTCAACCAATAAAAAATAAGAAAACACAATACCATGTACACAATCCTATACCCGCAGTTGATCCAGAGGAAGGCGAAAAAACCCCAGTGAAGCATGATCCGATTTTCTACAGCAGGGGAAAAAAATTCCATTCTGATCCCCCGAGGGGCAATCGGATATTCCCTGGATCAACTTCACCTATAAATATTAGTACCCAGTTATATTATGTACACCCAGGAAAGAATCTAGGCCTTTTTTAAAGCAATCTACTGAGCTGGCCAGAACCACCTCTGGAGGGAGTCTATTCCACATTTTCACAGCTCTTACAGTGAAGAAACCTTTCCGTATTTGGAGACTAAATCCTTTTTCCTCTAGACGTATTGAGTGCCCCCTTGTCCTCTGTGATGACCTTAAGTGGCGGTTCACACATATGCGGTGCGTGAACCCTGCAAATCCACTGCGGGTTCCCGCATCGCACTCGACTCGCAGGCAGTTCACACTGCCATATGTGAATCGCTGGGGGTGTCAATACAAAGTTAACCACTTCTGGACCGGAAAGGATTTGCCCCCTTAATGACCAGACCATTTTTTGCGATTCAGCACTGCGTTATTTTAACGGACAATTGCGCGGTCGTGAGACGCTGTACCCAAAAAAAATTGATGTCCTGTTTTTCCCATAAATAGAGCTTTCCTTTGGTGGTATTTGATCACCTGTGCATTTTTTATTTTTTGTGCTATAAACAAAAAAGTGCGACAATTCTGAAAAGAAACAGAAAATGGAAAGTTTATATCAAATACTTACCGTAATTTTCCTTTCCTGATGGACTCCATGGTTTGGCCCCGCCTCCAAACCTACCCATAGGACATCCCTCCCATAAATCTTTGCACCTGTTCAGCACACGTGTTCTGCAACTATCCTCCACAGAAACCGGGAGGGAACTCCTGCTGCCATGGAGTCCATCAGGAAAGGAAAATTACGGTAAGTATTTGATATAAATTTTCCATTTTCCTGACAGACTCCATGGTAGCATACGTGTCGGGAAATAACTCGCCGTACACAACAGGGTGGCCAGGTGCTGAACAGAAAAAAGTTTAATTCACTTTGTCAACAGACAGGACTTGCAAACCAAAATTTACAGAAGAAAGAGCCGCTGGCTCAACACAGTAGTGGGATAAAAAGGTATTGATAGAAGGCCACGCTGCTGCTTTACAGATTACATCAGGAGCCACGTGTCTGGATACTGCCCAAGAAGTAGAAATGCTCCGCGTCGAGTGAGCTGTAACCGCCGCTGGAGGGGTCAAGCCCTTAGCCCTATAAGCCCACTGGATGGCTTGAATGATCCACGAAGAGATCGACCTTGTAGAAGCTCTTGAACTCTTATTTTTGCCATGAAAGGCGACAAAAAGATATTCCGACTTCCTGAAGGGAGATGTGGCATCTAGATACTTTTTGATGAAGCTACCAACATCCAGTGGATGAACCAGAGAGTCTTCCTCCTGTCTGAAGGTAGGCAACACGATCTCAATGTTCTCATAAAAGACCAATGTCACTTTTGGCTTCGCATCCAACATGGGAATAAGTACCACTCTGTCAGGAAAGAATGTCAAAAAGGGCTCTTGTGCCCCGAGGGCTCCAATCTCTGACACTCTCTTTGCCGAAGTCACAGCCACTAAGAAGACCGTCACTAGAGTAAGCTCTTTGATGGTAAGGGACTCAGACATATCCTGAATACGCTGTGTTAAGAAATCCAGCACCAGAGGAAGATCCCACTTGGGAAACCTTGGCTTTCTTTGAGGCCTGATTCTAACTGCTCCTTTAAAAAACCGGCGTATCAAGGTATGACTAGCCCAGGAAATACCCGTGAAGGCTGAAATGGCTGATACTTGGACTCTGAGAGAGCTCACTGAAAGCGGGAGATCCAAACCTGATTGCAGGAAGCTCAGCATATCCTGGATTTTAATGGAAGACTGAGGATCAGGTCTTGCAGCCAACTGTGAGGAGAATCTTGAACAAATTCTTTGGTAGACCCTATTTGTCGAGTCTCTTCTGGCACTGAGGAGCGTAGAAATTGCTTCTTCAGGACAACCTAATGTTTGCAACCTCCTCCTCTCAACATCCATACCCTCAAATGTAGACGAGCAGGGCAAGGATGGAGCACAGACCCCTGGGACAACAGATCCGGCTTGATGGGCAGTGGAATTGGATCTTGAACACTGAGAAGTGTCAGAAGGGAAAACCATGGCCTGTTGGGCCAGAAGGGAATCACCGCCACAATCTCTACCGCCTCCGACCTGAGTCTCCTAAGGAATTGTAATATTATCGGTACTGGCGGGAATGCATACGCTCTGTGGAACCTCCATTGATCCGAGAGGGCGTCCACCCCGAATGCCTGGGGATCCCTGAACCTCGTGTAATATTTCACTAACTTGTAGTTGCAGGGGGAGGCGAAGAGGTTGACTACTGGGGAGACCCCAAAGACAGAATCCAGCTGAATACCTCCCTGTGGAGGGACCATTCGTTGTTGTCCAGGTTTACTCGGAACAGAAAGTCGGCTTGGACATTCTGGATTCCTGGAACGTAGACTGCCGACAGATCCGATAGATTTCTTTGTGCCCATGACATGATAGACTCTACTTCCTTCAGCAAGGACCAGCTGCGTGTTCCTCCCTGCCTTCTCACATATGCTACTGCTGAGGTGTTGTCCAGTCTTAGCATTACTGGTAGACCCTTTGTCAGATGGAAGAACGCCCGCAGAGCTTGGAATGCTGCCCAAAGTACCAGGACATTGGATACTATCCCTTGAGTAGGAAAACTTCACCTGCCCTGAGCCACTTCCGTAAGACAGTGGGCACCCCAGCCTGTATTGCTGGCGTCTGAGGTGACCACTACCCACGGAGTCGGTCTCAGTGAATGGCAGTTCAGCAGGTGATCTCTGCACAGCCACCAAGGGAGAGTCGCTCTCATGGCTGGAGTCAGAAAAATAGGCTGATCTAGGTGCCATGCGTCCCATTGTTGCAGAAATCCCTTCTGAAAGGGTCTCATCCTCAACAGGGCCCACTTCACCATGGGGACTACTGCGACCATAGTCCCAATCACCTTCAGGCATTGACGTGCTTGAAGATGGGAAGATGAGAGAGCGTAGCGAACTCTGTCCCGGACTATACCTACTTTCTCTTCTGGAAGAGAAATTGTTGCCCTCGCTGTGTTGAACAGGGCACCGAGGTAAACAAGGGACTGTGTTGGAGTCAAGTGGCTTTTCTCTTCGTTCAGCAGCCAACCGAACCTCTGGAGAGTAGACACAACCTGATTTAGATGATCTATCAGCTGGTCTCTGTCTTGAGATAGAAGGAGGAGGTCGTCCAGGTAATGATGGAGCCGAATTCCTCCTGTCCTTAACAGGGCTACCACAGCCAACAAGACTTTTGAAAAGGTCCGTGGAGATGTGGAAAGCCCGAATGGGAGACAGGTAAATTGCAGATGTGAGCCGCCCACGGCGAACCGGAGATACTTCTGAAAACCTTCTGCCACAGGGACATGAAAATAGGCGTCCTTTAGGTCGATCGACACCATCCAATCGGCCGGCTGTACTGCTTGTTGTATGGATAGCAGGGTCTCCATTTTGAATCTTTCCTTCTTTATAAACTGGTTTAAAGCAGAGTTCCACCCTGGGAATACTTTTTTTAATAAAAATACCCCCGGGACAGTCAGGGCTAGTACATTCCACAATGACTAGCCTCTGATCTGTCCCGGGTTGCACTTAACTTTTAGAAGAAATACTTACCTTGGAAAACTATTGTCCAGCGCTGCCATCTCAGGTGTGGGCAGCTTGAAGCCAGCGCGATCCTCTTCTGCATCCTCTTCCGTCTTCTTCAGTCCCACGATGCACTGGACCGGCCCCGCCGTCACTTCCGGTGCCGCAGCATCATCCCTGCACAGCTTCTAGGCATGCCCAGAAGCTGTTTAGCAAGGTATGACGGCGCCTGCACCGGAACTGACGTCGGGGCCGGTGCAGGCGCATTGATTCCTGGGAGCAATGACGTTCAGCTCCCAGGAATCATTGCAAAGCCAGGAAGTGACGAATCGTCGTGGCCGCCGAGGAGAGGAAGAGGAAGTTAGGTGTGTATATTTTCTTCTAAACCAGGTAAGTAAAAAAAAAAAATTGCGATTATCCATTTGTTTTTTTTAGGGTGGAACTCCGCTTTAAGAAAGTCAGGTCTATAACTGGCCTCCGCGACCCGTTTTTCTTTTGGAGCAGAGCGGAGAATAGATTCCCTGGCCTCGTTTGAATTCTGAAACGGAAATGATGGCCCCTTGAGATACCAGAGACTCTACGTAGGAAAGCAGAACTTGACGCTTCTCTCCTAGGGATGGTAGAGCAGTAGGCAGAAATCTTGAACTGGGGGTTTCTTTGAAAATCCACCTGTGACCTGAAGACACCGTCCTGACAGTCCAGGGGTCCTGAATCGAAGCTGCCCAGACATGACGAAAGGAAAGTAGACGTGCTCCCACCCAACAAGCCTGAGTGGGCCCAACTTCAAAAAGACTTAGTGGGCTCGCGGTCACCAGAGGAAACGTTCTTTGAGGTCTTTCTGGAGGATTGTCTTGACCTCCAATTACGGCCGAATTCTCGTCCAGGCCTTTATGTACGAGCCTCCCTGGCCCGATCTGGGACGTACTTCCTGTTAGGCTGCCCCTTCTTCACATTGAACTGGTGCCTATCCTGGGGAAGAAACCCAGACTTCCCACCGTAGCAAGAGTTATGGCCTCGTCAAGTTTATTTCCAAAAAGGGAGTACCCTTCAAAGAGGATATGGCACCCAACCTGTTTGGAAGCCGGATCAGCAACCCAAGGGCGAAGCCATAAAGCCCGTTTTGCTGTGACTGAGGAGAGCATAACTCTAGCCAACAGGCGGATTAGATCTATAGAAGCCTCCCCAAGAAATGACGATGCCAGCCCAAGTTCCTGGATCGGTGAACTCCTGGCCACTTCTTCAGACACTGCTCTGACGAATTCATCTACTACATCAGCCCATGATTCCATAGCCTTGGAAAGGGCTGCCAAGGCCAGGGCCGGTTTGCAGGCCATACCTCCTGTCAGATAGATCCTTTTCAGATCCGAATCCATTCTGCGGTCTAACGTATCCTTAAAAGAGACCGTATCCTCTAAGGGGAGGGCCACATGCTTAACCAGTCTCATGACTGCTGCATCCACCAGAGGAGGAGACTCTAGATTTTTAACATCTTCCTCTTTAAACGGATATAATCTAGACATTCTGGAGACCAAGGAGTTCTTCCTCTCCACCTTACTCCATTCCTCTGAGATGATCTCTACCAACTCTCCAAGGAAAGGAAAATTAAGACGCTCCTTATTGAGCTGTTTAAAGTATTTCTTTTGTTTGGGAGGAGGAACAGCTGACTCTTCCCAATTTAAGGTCTCCCTGACCTCCTTTACCAGGGAAGGAACCAAGGCAAATTCAAAGCCCAGACAAGGGTCTTCAACTTCAGAGTCGCTATCCGACAGGAGTGCAGATTGATGACTTGTATGAGCCGATTCAAAATATTCCTGCGGTTGAACCATCGCAGGGGAAGGGCTTGGAGGAGCTGTTACAGAGCCCTGGGGCTGACTGACGCCCAGTTCGGCCAAAGAGTCCTTCACGACCCTCTTCACAATGGCTTCAATGCACTGGATGGAGGTGTCCCTTTCTCCCGCAGCCTGGAAAAAACACTTGTCACACAGGGACTTAGTTTCAGGGACCCGAGCGCCACAACCCCAACAACCTGCTTTTTCAGGTCTACGTGAGTGACCAGATGATGTGGACGTTCTCTTGTGATGCTGGGAACCCAATGAGGACTTCCGAGCAGATTTTGAAGAGTGCCGGTGGTGTGGGCTTGCACGCCGTTCGCTCCTTTGAGAGGAGTGACGAGTCTCAGAGCGGGAAGGGCTGGAAAAAACAATGAAACAAAGAACACAAACAGGAAGCTAGGAACATAAGAGATGTTCCAATCCCCCCCCTAACCCACACCCCGAAACCCAAAAGCCCCTAGTACCTGTTAAGGGCGGGCTGACCACCGAAGGGCGGAGAGGCTTCCATTCTGGCGCTGACCTACAGAGATGAGCCGGACAACAATGTCTGAAAGGAAGCAATATGGGGGGGGGGGGGGGGGAGGGATGGCTCCCAATTCTGGGGTCCAGCTACTCACCAGGAAACCAGGTGGGATATAGTGCAGAGCGGCAGCAATGCAGTAGAGAAAAAGCCCTCCTTCCAGGAAGCAAAATCGAGCTGGCAACAATCAAGCGTCCTTCAGCAGCAGAGTGTAATTTACACAGACTCTGCTGACAGCTCTAGGAGTTTAAATATGGCGCTCCGTGACGTCATCAGTGGGCGCCGCCAGAAGTCTTACTGAGCACGTGCCAGGATGCCACCGCGCATGCGCGAGAACCAAGCCTCGTTCCCGAGGCGCCCGCGCATGCGCAGTAGCGCACAGAACCGGCGGCCGGTCAGGAAGTAAGACACTGACCGGCCCCGGACTGCTAGCCACCAGGGAACATCAGAGGAAAGTACAGGTAACACACAGCCGCACAGCAAATACAATAAATAGCTGCCATGGAGATTTAGACAAATAAATGGGGTACTCACGAACCGCTGGCCACCAGGGATGAACGGACACACACCGGACTTAGCATATTCTAGGGTACCGGCCACCCGTAGCAGCTGGGCTTTTTGGCCAAAGGCTGCATAGCTCTTCGCCCCTACTCCACACCCTGCAGCAGCTGGGGCTTATTGGAGAAACTCTATACCCGACTGGTAGAGTCATCCATCTCCTGGGATCCATCTTCAGGTAGGATACAGGTAATCCTTTGGAGGACAAAAAAGGAACACGTGTACCGAACAGGTGCAAAGATTTATGGGAGTGATGTCCTATGGGTAGGTTTGGAGGCGGGGCCAAACCCAATACGTATGCTGCCATGGAGTCTGTCAGGAAACAGTATTTTTCACATTCTGCTTTATAACATTCCCCCCCCCCCCCCCCCCAAAAAAAAAAAATTGTAAAGATCACATTTTTTCATCATTTTAGGCCAATTTTGTTTTCTGCTACATATTTTTGCTAAAAAAAAATCGCAATAAGCGTATTTTGATTGGTGTGTGCAAAAGTTATCGCGTCTACAAACTATGGGAAAAATATATGTAATTTTTATTTATTTATGTATTTGTTTTTACTAGTAATGGCGGCAATCAGTGATTTTTAGCGGGACTGCGACATTGCGGCAGACAGGTCGGACCCCTAACTGACATTTTTGACACTTTTGGGGGGACCAGTGACATTACTACAGTAATCAGTGCTAAAAATATGCATTGTTACTGTACTAATGACACTGGCAGGGAAGGAGTTAACACCTGGGGAGAGCAAAGGGTTAAATGTGAGCCTAGGGGAGTGTTTTCTAACTGTATGGGGGAGGGACTTGTGAAATGAACACAGAGACCTGTGTTCCTATATAGGAGGATCACAGGCGCTCTGTGTTCATTCCAGAGAGAACAATAGTTTGCTGTGTTTACAACAGCAGACTGCCGTTCTCTCTTCGTTTATCATTTTTTTTCACACACATAGAGCTTTCTTTTGGTGGTATTTAATTACCGCTGTTTTTTTTTTTATTTTTTACTAAATAATAAGAAAAAAGACCGAAAATGTTGAAAAAAAATGTATTTCTTAGTTTCTGTCAGTAAAGTTTGTAAATAAGTAATTTTTCTCCTTAACTGATGTGTGCTGATGGGGCGCCACTGATGGGCACTGATAGGCTGTACTAATGGGAACTGATGAGGTGGCACTTATGGGCACTGATGAGGCGGACACTGATGGGCACTGATAGGTGGCACTGGTGGGAACTGATAATCAGCACTGGGGGGGCGGCACTGATGGCCACTGAGGGGCAGCACTGATGGGCACCACTAATGGGCACTGATGGGCAGCACAGATGAACAGACACTAACAAACATTGACTGGCTTCACTAATGGGCACTGATTGGGGTCACTGAGGGGCAATGATTGGTATCAATGATGGGCACTGCTGGGGCTTCACTGTAATAAGGGCACTTAATGACAATTAAGTGGTCATGCAACACTGTACGAAAGTTTTTTATAATTTTTTTCACACAAATAGAGATTTCTTTTGGCTGTATTTATTCACTGTGGTTTTTTTTTTTTTTTTTTTTTTTAAGTTTTTCTTAGTTTCTGTAAGTAAAGTTTGTAAATAAGTAATTTTTCTCCTTCACTGAAGGGAACTGATTAGGTGGCACTGATTAGGAGGCACTAATACGCTGCACTGATGGGCACTGATAGGTGGCACTGATGAGCACTGATAGGCGGCACTGATGGGCACTGATAAGTGCCACTGGTGGACGGCACTGATGGGTGGCACTGATGGGCAGCACTGACGGGTCGGGCAGCACAGATGAACAGGCACTGACGAACATTGACTGGCATCACTAATGGGCACTGATTGGGGTCACTGATGGGCACTAATTGGTGTCTATGATGGGCACTGATTGGTGTCTATGATGGGCACTGATTGGTGTCACTAATGTGCACTGATTGGTGTCTATGATGGACACTGATTGGCAGGGCAGCCATCAGGGGGGGACAGCCCATACACATGTAGGGGGCCTGGGCGTTCCGAGGGGCCCGGCTGCCCAGGCCCTAACCAACGAGACTGAGTTGGTGCTACTGTAGTAATTAGCAATTGCTAAAGCAGGGTGGCTGCAGAGTAAGCCAATGCAGCTGAAGGGATGTCTCTTTTGCTGGATTGCTCTGTCTCTTTGGTGAAAATATGAGGCTGTCTCTTTGTTTGTTTGGGATGTCTCTATGCTGAATATATGAGGCCGTCTCTTTGCTGAATATATGGGGATGTCTCTTTGCTGGCTTGGATTCATTTTCATTGTTGCCAAGTTGTAAGAGTGTTAAAATAGAAGTGGGTGCACTGAAGGACCTGGTGGGGTGGCCAGTGAGTGCATTCGGTTGGACGGCCAGAGGGCGAGTTGGTGGTCAGGCCCCGAGGGGCCCAGGCCTAAAGCTGTGCAAGGGGCCCCAAAATTTCTGATGTCTGCCCTGCTGATTGGTGTCTATGATGGGCACTGATTGGGGTCACTGATGGGCACTGATTGGTGTCTATGATGGGCACTGATTGGGGTCACTGATGGGCACTGATTGGTGTCTATGATGGGCACTGATTGGTGTCACTAATGTGCACTGATTGGTGTCACTGATGGGCACTGCTGGGGCTTTACTGTAATTAGGGCACTGATGATCAGTGTCCTGATTAACCGTCCTGGTCACTTCCGCTGATCGGCTCTCCTCGCCACACACTCTGACAGTGTGAGGCAAGGAGCGCCGATATATATGGCACTTCCTCATTTACATGTGACCGGATGTGATTGGACACAGCCGATCACATGGGTAAAGAGCCGTGTCATTGGCTCTTTACCAAGATCGGGGTCACGGCCTGTCCTAGGAACATGGCACAGCCAGGACCACTGCATGGTCCGCCCCTGCGGGCGCGCAAGAGCAGCTGTTTTGGGGCGCCATTATATTACGTTATCCTAAAACCAGAGCCGTACCGATCCGCCGTCGGCAAGTGGTTAAAGAGGAGTTCCGCCCCCCCCCCCCCAAAAAAAATTTTTTAAGTCAGCAGTTACACATACTGTATGCTTTAACCGGTTGCCGACCGCCGCACGACTATATACTGCGGCGGTCAGCCCCGGCCAGGCAGAGTGGCGTATGGGTACGTCACTCGCCTGTCACTGACTTGAGAGCCAATTACGGGCGGGCGCGCGCCCGCCGAGGCGCGCGCCCACCGCGGCTCGTTCACTGACAAGTCAGTGCGTGTGACCGGCGGACCCGATGTCCGCCGGTCACACTACGATCGCTCCGGTGAAGGGAGAAAGGCGGACGGCTTATGTAAACAAGCCGCCCGTCATTCTCCCTGGTGTAAAAATGAAGATCAGACGGTTCTACTATGTAGGACCGTTGATCTTTGTTTTTACACCAATAGCCATGTCCCTATACAGTTAGAATCACGCCCCTAGGACACACTTAACCCCTCCCTCTCCAATACAGTTAACCCCTTCCCTGCCAGTGTCATTTTTGCAGTAACAGTGCATATGTATAGCACTGATTACTGCAGTAATGTCACTGGTAACCCCAAAAGTGTCAAAAATGTCAGTCAAGGGTCCGATCTGTCTGCCGCAATGTCGCAGTACCGAAAAAAAATCGCAGATCACCGCCATTACGCGTTAAAAAAAAAACACCAAAAATGACAAAAATCTTTCCTTTTGTTAGTAAACGCGATAACTTTTGCGCAAACCAATCAAAATACGCTTTTTGCGATTTTTTTTTACCAAACATATGTAGCATAAAACAAATTGGCCAAAAATGTTAAAAAATTTTGATTTTTACATTTTTTTGGGGGGAATTTCATATAAAAAAATGTGAAAAATATTGTTATTTTTGCAAAATTGACGCTCTTTTTTTGTTTATAGCTCATGATCAAAAAATCGCACAGGTGATCAAATACCACCAAAAGAAAGCTCTGTTTGTGGGAAAAAAAGGACGTCAAATTCGTTTAGATACAGCGTCGCACGACCGCGCAATTGTCCGTTAAAGTCACGCAGTAAAAAATCGCAAAAAAACCCCTGGTCTTTTAGCAGCCAAATCCTCCGGGGCTTAAGTGGTTAACATTAGGACACTTACTGTCCTGGAATCCAGCGATGTCGGCACCGCAGCCGATGTTTCCATCGACTGTCGGGTGCTGCCTCCGCCATTGCCGGTAAGGGAACCCGGCAGTGAAGCCTTGCGGCTTCATGAGCGGGTCCCTACTGCGCATGCGTGAAGCGCATTTGGATTCGCTCCACGGCAGGGGAAGGAGGAGGGGGCCAAACTTTCGAGGGACAGCGCCGCGGCACCGTCTCCCGGAAGTGGGAAAGGGTACCTGTCAAAAACAGGTACCCGTTCCCCCCTGAAGGGTGCCAAATGTGGCACCGGAGGGGCAAGCAAATGAGCGGAAGTTCCACTTTTGGGTAGAACTCCGCTTTAAGTTAATTTGGTTAAGAGCCTATCTATTATAACTTCAGAAAAACAGAAATAAATGGCATTGTGCAATGGTTACTGCACTATAGGCTTGTGTTGTTCTACTTTATTTTTCCTTTGTTGTTTGGTTTTCTCTCTGTTTTGCACCTTGCTCACACAGATTAAACCATTGTATTCTGTATTTTTATAATGTATGATTTATACTGAGCATTCTGTCCGTCTAATGTCCAGATGCCTCTCCCTTTTATATCAATAAAAAAAAGTTTGGATTAAAAAAAAAAGGAATGCAATGGTGGAGATTTACTAAAGCTGGAGCATTCAGAATCTGGTGCAGCTGTGCGTGGTAGCCAATCAGCTTCTAAATTCAGCTTGTTCAAATAAATCGGAGTTCCACCCACTTTTAAAAGTTTGCGCCGACCAACGGGAACGTGGGCTAAGAGAAGGACCCTCGCTTTGCCAACATCCATATTACCTTATACTTTTACATCTGGTTAGTCTCCATTTGGGAGAAGTGGGAGCTTAGGTTTCATATTCAGTGCCCCCCCCCCCATCCTCCCCTGAGGTGACCCCTGTGTTGGCCCCCATGATCTGCCATCTACATTCAGGCCCCGTTCACACCTTAGCAATTTTCATCTTGTAAAACGCTCATCTCTGAAGCTCCAAAATGCCCAACAAGCAAAACCCCAATTATTTCAATGGCCGCTGTTCACATACGAGAGTTCTATCGCCTGATGCAAATTACCCGAAGCTCAAAAAATTACATTATTTCTTTTTGGCAGATGACAAGCATTTTTGGCCCTCAAAGACTCCAGCCTACGTTCACATGTGGGCCGCGGTTCTGCCCGCGATCCGGAAATCATTGCAAATCGCAGGACGCCTGTGCGATGCCTGTGATTTGCAATGGCTGAATTTGCAATTTGCTGAATCGCGGTAACATCGCGTAAACAAAATCGTGGCACGCATGACGCACAAAAGAAGCTCTTGTACCCTTTTTGGCCGTCATGTGTCCCGCGATTTTGTTTGCGCAATGTTACCGCGATTCAGCAGGCGGAAATTGCGGCAACATCGCATAGCGTTTGGGATGCCATTGCAAATCACGGGCATCGCACAGGCGTCCCGCAATTTGCAATGATTTCCGGATCGCGGGCAGAATCGCGGTGATTCTGCCCATGATCCGCTGTGCCCACATGTGAACGTAGCCTTAATAGAAACGGCTAGATCAGAAAAACGCTCGTAAAACGCTCAAATAGCAGCTCTCCACCCCCAATGTCCTCTCCCTCTCCTTCCCCTAGTGCTTCCTATTGCCTAAACAAAAATGGCTAAAGTTGTAAAGCGCTTGTAATACACTTCTAAAACGCTTTAAAAAATCTTGTAAACATCTGTAAAAAAAGCTTAACCGCTTCCATACCGGGCGAATTCCGGCATTCCCCTCCGACATGTAAAAATCATAATTTTCTTGCTAGGAAATTACTCAGAGCCCCCAAACGTTAAAGTGGAGTTCCACCCTATTTTTATACTTACCTCCATCTTCTCGCTCCGGGTCACCTGAAAAAGAAATGGATAATCGCATATTTTTTTTTTTTTTTACTTACCTCGTAGCGAAGAAAAAATACTTACCTTACTTCCTTCTTCCTCCTTCCTCGGCCGCGGCCCGTCGTCACTTCCTGGCTCTGCAATGATTCCTGGGAGCTGGACGTCATAGCTCCCAGGAATCATTGCGCCTGCACCGGCCCCGACGTCAGTTCCGGGTCGCGCGCGTCATCCCCTTCTAAACAGCTTCTGGGCATGCCCAGAAGCTGTAGAGGGATGACGCGCACGACCCGGAAGTGACGTCGGGGCCGGCGCAGAGCATCGTGGGACCAAAGAAGGCGGAAGAAGACGCCGAAGAGGATCTCGCTGGCTTCAAGCTGCCCACATCTGAGATGGCAGCGCTGGACAAGACGTTTGCAAGGTAAGTATTTGTCCTAACAGGTAAGTGCAACCCGGGACAGATCAGAGGCTAGCCATTGTGGAATGCACTAGCCCTGACTGTCCCGGGGGTATTAAAAAAAAAAAAAATCCAGGGTGGAACTCCGCTTTAAGTATGTTTTTTTTAGCAGAGACCCTAGGAATATAATGGCCCAATTTTTTTGTGTAATGTGAATGATGATGTCACGCCGAGTAAATAGATACCTAACATGTCACACTTTAAAATTGCGCACACTGGTGGAATGGCACCAAACTTCGATACTTAGGTGACACTTAAATTTTTTTACAGGTTACCAGTTTAGAGTGACAGAGAGGATCTAGTGCTAGAATTATTGCTCTCGCTCTAGCATTCACGGCGATACTTCACATGTGTGGTTTGAACGCCGTTTACATATGCGGGCGCAACTTACATATCTTAACCTTAACGGTGGTTACAATTGCCATCTTTTCTCTCTCTCTATCTCTTTTGGTTCACCCACCTCTATTGAGGTTCTCATATGCATTGTTATAATTACTACTTGCTTCACCCCTTTGGGTTCTGGCTTCCTTGGGATCTCAATTAAACCTCACTCCTGTAATAACTTATATCATACTCATTATACCTACTTATACAGCAGGGGTGGGGAACCTTTTTTCTGCCAAGGGCCATTTGGATTTTTGTAACATAAATCTCGGCCGTACAAAATGATCAACAATTAGCCTGTTATATAATATAATGCAGACTGACCACAGCGTGCCCCCTTTCGATGCAGACTGACCACAGCGTGCCCCCATCAATGCAGACTGACCACTGCGTGCTCTCTTTTAATGCAGACTGACCACAGTGTGCCCCCTTTCGATGCAGACTGACCACAGCGTGCCCCCTTTCAATGTAGACTGACCACAGCGTGCCCCCTTTCAATGCAGACTGACCACAGCGTGCCCCCTTTCAATGCAGACTGACCACAGCGTGCCCCCATCAATGCAGACTGACCACAGCGTGCCCCCTTTTAATGCAGACTGACCACAGCGTGCCCCCTTTTAATGCAGACTGACCACAGCGTGCCCCCTTTCGATGCAGACTGACCACAGTGTGCCCCTATCAATGCAGACTGACCACTGCGTGCCCCCTTTTAATGCAGACTGACCACAGTGTGCCCCCTTTTAATGCAGACTGACCACAGCGTGCCCCCTTTCAATGCAGACTGACCACAGCGTGCCCCCTTTTAATGCAGAAAGCCAGTGCACTTACCTACAGTGGAGGCTTCTCCTCGAGTCCTCCCACCTCCTCCTCGACCAATGGCATGAGTTCGCCTTTTGGCCAATCAGGAAGTGGGTCTCGGACCCGCGTCCTGATTGGCCAGGAGGAGGATCCGTGTGACAATAGCGAATTTTCATTCGATATAGTCACACAAATGGGTGGACCCGGGGCGCACTGCTCTTTGCCCCGGTTCCACCCTTTTCTAAAGCTTTTCTGTGACTCACACCGTCAGGACAGAGCCATCGGCTCCTTCTGACAGCTACACAGGCTCAGCGGCACAGGGGGGGGGGGCGTACGCAACGATTGTGTGGGCCACAGGTTCCCCAACCCTGTTATACAGCCTCTACTACTTTTATAGATATATACCCCTATGGTGAGGGGAGTTTTTGAGATTCCCTATTCGAGAGCCGTCTTGTACACTTCTGACTCTACATGCCTGCTTGATGCACGTGGGCCTCGCTCTCTCAGTTCCCAGGCTGGACATACCCCCGGATAAACAGTTAATAACGCCAAAAACAAATGATACCTTACTGTAAGTTACACCTTTGATAGGTTGTTTAGGCCCATGTGCCGATTGGACATATACTGTTGCTCATGTATGTATGTCTCTTTTAGATTCTTGAATTATGCCTACTCCTGATGAAGTGAATTTTTTTCATGAAACGCGTTGAGTTCAACACAGGCAATCTCATTATTACAAGCTTGCATTATGCAATCATCTGTTTCATGACCTTTATTTTCCATTTTGCATTTTATCAATATTCATTACCATGATTATATTGTATTACTTTGTACCAGTGTTATGGTTTTATCATATCAACTATATTTACATTCATATCATGCATGTTCATTCCCATTTTATGGGTTACATGTCTCTATTCAATAATATTGGTTTTACTCATGTTGGTCTATGGATGTTCATTACTGGTCTATAGATTTCCAATAAACTCACTATCTTATTATTTATTCGTTTTTTTTGTTTTGTAATTCCCTTACTATACACTAGCTGGTCACACCTCATATAAAGCCCCAATTTTTATGTCTGTCCTTTTGCTTCATTGCATACAGAGATGGAGACTCTGTTGGTCATGAGTCTCAAATAAAGTCCCAAAATGTCCTCCCCCATGTTCTATTAACCTTAACGTATATCCAAACCTTTGGTCCTAGTCATGGATAAAGTAGGGAATGTTTAAAACCCCTATCAGGTACTTATTTCTCTCTATGTCCCCGTTGGGTAGATTCACCCTCTCCATTGTCACCAGGATTTCACCTCTTTGCTGCTGTGTCTTCAGGACATGAAGTAGGGGTAATTCTCCCCAATACAGAATTGAATAACGGGGAAGGGAAATAGGTAGGGCCTCAAGCTCCCCAGCACAGAGAGGTCCACAGAAGGGAAAAGGGTAAAAGGAAAAAAAGGAAATGGATCTGGATTTTTGGGTACCGATAGGTCATGGTAAACGAGAAAAAAGAAAAAAGGTTAAAATGAAAGATATCTTTATTGAATACACGTTAAAATCATGCATATGCAAAAAAACATTACAGCAAATATTTGAAAAACAAGTCTACAGTTACGGTGCCAACTTCTGTTGATACAATTTCCAAATATGGGAGAAACCAGAAGTATCTCAGCATATTCCTCTACATGTTTCACGGACTGAGCCGCTTCCTCAGGAGGATTTAATGGATTACGTTTTATATCTAAGAAGAATAAAACAAAGGCAAATGAAAAAAACACATTACCTATTTTTACAAAATTTACAGTGTGTATGGGGAGAGATAATAACCTCACCTATGGTCACGGATGAACAAGAGGGCTCAAGGAAGGTAAGAGTTTTTTGATGGTCCTGGTCCTTCCTTGTAAACACAGCCGCCTGTCATTCTCCCCTGTGTAAGAATAGTGATCACACGGTTCTGCTATGTAGGACCGTTGATCTCTGTTCTTACACCAGTAGCCACATCCAATCACAGTTAGAATCACGCCCCTAGGGACACACTTAACCCTTCCCTCTCAAGAAAAGTTAACCCCTTCACTGCCAGTGTCATTTTTACAGTAACAGTGCATATGTATAGCACTGATTACTGTAGTAATGTCACTGGTAACCCCAAAAGTGTCAAAAATGTCAGTCAAGGGTCCGATCTGTCCGCCGCAATGTCGCAGTCCCGCAAAAAAAAAATCGCAGATCGCCGCCATTACTCGTTAAAAAAAAAAAACAACAAAAATGACAAAAATCTTTCCCTTAGTTAGTAAACGCAATAACTTTTGCGCAAACCAATCAAAATACGCTTTTTGCTATTTTTTTTTTACCAAACATATGATAGCATAAAACAAATTGGCCTAAAATGTTAAAAAATTTTGATTTTTACATTTGTTTTTTGGGAATTTCATATAAAAAAATGTGAAAAATATTGTTATTTTTGCAAAATTGACGCTCTTTTTTTGTTTATAGCGCATGATCAATATATCGCACAGGTGATCAAATACCACCAAAAGAAAGCTCTGTTTGTGGGAAAAAAAAGGACGTCAATTTCGTTTAGGTACAGCGTCGCACGACGGCGCAATTGTCTGTTAAAATCACGCAGTGCCGAATCGCAAAATAGGCCGTACAGGAAGGGGGTAAAATCTTCCGGGGCTTAAGTGGTTAAGGAAGATGCCGTTGTCCCAGTTGCATTGGTCGGCACGCTTTGACAAGAACAGTGCAAATGATCTCAGTAGGACAAGAACATTGGACTGCACTAGAGAATAGAGCCAAGCTGAAGCGCACACAGGGAAATTCAGTACCCCCTACAAGCAGCAGGTTGGAGGGGAAGAGTTCCTGCTGTGCTATAAGGTTTAGGAGGGCAAGATTTTCTGTATGAAGCTAAAATCATGAACACACGGGGACATTAGCTCAAACTAGAGGGTGGGAAGTTCAAAATGTACTTAAGCAGGTATTATTTTACCGAAAGAGTAGTTGTTGCTTGGGACAGACGTCCAGCAGAGGTGGTGAGTCAGTCAACGGTGGATTTAAGCATGCCAGGGACTTGATGGACCACTTGCCCATTTTCTTCCATTATTTCTTCTATGTTTCGGAACATAACCCATAGGAGGCAGTGCTTGGGCCATTCTTAAACTTCCATCTTAAAGATATATTTTTCTATGCATCTTGCTTCACAGCCTCATGTTTATTATTACAGAGCCAGTGGATTTACAGCCAATGGCGAATGTTTATTCGCTGTGCCTCAAAACTTTCCACAAACACTTTTCAGGTTGCCTATTCCCATGGGTCTTTGCTTCTCCAACGCTGGCCTGTGAGCTCATCCCCACTCACCCCGGTACCCCGGGAGTTGATGTCTTTGATAGAGAGTGTGTTAGGCTGATGCTTCGAAGGAGGCGTTTGCCTCTTCATCCCTTGTGGGATCTCACATTATTAAACAAAGTATGGAGTTGAGTTTTGAAGTGTTCTACTCCAGATAAGGAAATTGGTTTAGCAGTCAGCTAAGGAAGATGCTATCCAGCTGTTGTCTGTTGTATCATCAGGGTGTCGGACATCTCTCTTGCTCGGGGGTCAGGGAAGCGATGACGGTTAGTCATAAATACAGATAATCCAGCTACTATGGAAGACCAGGCATGAACAATTTGCTGCACGCTAACAAGATGATTTGATGTAAAACACCAGTCTGAGCCGCTAAATGCACAGCCAAAATACATATATTTACACTATTCCCTGCCAAAATATTCATATTTCAGCCTTTCTTGTGATTCGCCACCCTCCTGTGTTACTTTCCCACCTCCAACCTGCTTGCTGAAATATAAATGAAGAGTATATCACTGGGGAGGTCCTCCTAATGTATTCCACTTATCCAACTCTCCTGCAGACCCTTATGGTGAGCTCCTCTGGATGTAAACAACCTCAGCACCTCCATTGACCCCCCCTCTTCCTGCCTTTATTAGTGAGGCACCCCTCATCTTTGCACCCTAAGCACCTCTGGAGCAGCCCCAAATTGTGAGGTTTTCCTGATGTACAGTATACCACCTCAGCACCTCCCTTAAAGCCTCCATTGATGAAGCCCCCTCATCTATATCACCTAAGCCCCGTTTTCTAGGTCCTTCTCCTGTATGCAACCTAAATACCCATGTTGTAGCCCCTGTTGGTGAGATCCTCATGTATGCTACCTAGGCACCTCCCATGCAACCTCAATTGGTGAGGTCTTCCTAATAAATGCCAACTCTCCAGCAGACCCATTGGTCAGGGCTGTCTTACTGAATGGGCACGCTGGGCAGTTGCCCGGGGGCCCCACTTGCCTGGGGGGCCCCACCTGCCCAGGGACTCAGCCCCAGCCAAGCATTGGTCTTGAATCTCGTGTGCATCCTTCTGTCAAACTTAGCAGGTGGCAAGCACCTGCTGTCAGGCCACTTGGGCCATGGAGGGGGAGCCCACAACTGCAGGAATGCCTGTCTGCCTCCACAAGAACAGGCACACACAGGACAGTCGAGTCTGACTCCGGTCTGTGTGTGTGTGTGTGTGATAATTTGCATTTTTATTCCCGTGGGTGATTGTGTAGGCAGGGCCCCAGTGCACTGCATTGCCCGGGGGCCTTCAATGCTCTTAAGATGGCACTGCCATTGGTGAGATGTATGATACCTAGGTATCTCCACTGCAACCCTCCTGATGCACGCTCTCTAAACACATGCCCTGCAGCCCCCATTGCTAAAGTCCTCCTTGTTTATGCTAACCAAACACAGCCCCTACAGTCTCCATTGCTGAGGTCCCCCTCACGTATAGTATGCCACCTATGCACCTTCCCTACCTTGATGAGGCTTTCCTTATTAATGCCATTTAAGCAATCCGTCGCAGCCCTTATTGGTGAGGTCCTTATGTATGCTACCTATGCACCACCGAAATTTAATACAAAATGGGATTTAATGGTCATCAAAAATAACTCCAGATTCTCCAAAACACTGGGTTAGTGTTTTGTCCTCTAACCTAGGCATACATAGGAAAATAAAAAAACGGTTAGTTCCGAGAGGGAGTAGAGCTCCCCCCAGGAATAACCAAGTGGTTATTTGGGCAATCAAAACTGAACTAATTGGGTTTGTTTTTACATATCTTTAATGAAAAATCATTAGAAAAGTGTACAATCACTCAATATTCAACAGAAAATGGCGCTCTGGCGTGCATGAAATGGAATAAAACACCCCAAAAAGTGTTTTCCAATGTAAAGTCTTAAAAATTTAATATGCACATACAAGGTAAAATAAAAGGATTGGCATACTTTCCAGCCGGACCTTGAAGCAATATTCCTGTGATATCCTGGCCACCTTCGCCATTGGAGGTCAGCAAATTCCATCAGAGAGTACCCTTCTTTCCTCTCATTTGGGGTCTTGAGGTACTGAAATCCCATGACTTCCACCAGGGATTCCTACAGCACCCTGAGGAGATACAGAGGCTTCAAGGTCCGGCTGGAAAGTATGCCAATCGTTTTATTTTACCTTGTACGTGCATATTAAATTTTTAAGACTTTACATGAGAACACTTTTTGGGGTGTTTTATTCAATTTCATGCACGCCAGAGTGCCATCCTTTTTTCTGTGGAACCTTTCCATACACCATCCCGTGTTAAGGATTGGGCGACCAGCGGTGCAGTTGATGTACTGTTATACTAGTCCGCAGCCCTTGGGGCCAGGATATCACAGGAATATTGCATCCAGGAATAGCGCCTGAACCTTTTTTGTGTTTTAATCACTCAATATTGCACGTGGTGCACAACAAAAGAACTCCCCCCTAAAATCACCCACACATATCTAAAAACATTAGACACTGATAAGTCATGTCTGGACAGATAACTATGCGAGCTGCCTTGATCTTAACTATTGACTGCTCTGTATGTTGAAGGAAAAACTTCCTATAGTAACGGTAAGGCAGTGATTCACATAGGCCCCGGGGCTATCCTACACTTTAGATAAGTGTTGTAGTACTCAAGGGTTGTGGTCTAACGTAGACCTAACAAACTTGATTATGTGTATGAGGATAGACACAAAACATATATGCCCTGATGGGTGTTCCAACATTCAAGGGATGGTAAGTGAATTGTATAGTATAGTTCATATAGTTCATATCCTCATTGTCAGTGAAGTCAAGCTATGGTGGCAGTACTGGCTAGAAAAATTAGCAGCCCCTTGGGTTTTCAAAAAGTTCACAAAATCAATCAGCACCCATTACTGAGGTGTTTATTATGCAGGCCATCTCTGCAGCTGCTCTGCAGCCCCTATTGGTGGAGATCTTCATATGAATGCCACTTTTGCACATTTTTCAACATGATTTGGACCAGTGCACAAAGCAAGGTCCATAAAGACATGGATCAGTGAGCTTGGGGTGGAGGAGCTTGAAAGTCTGAACCTCAACCCAATAGAACACCTTTGGGATGAATTAGAGCGGACACTGTGAGCCAGGCCTTTTCCTCCACATCAGTGCCCGACCCCACAAATGTGCTTCTAGAAGAATGGTCAAACATTCCCATAGACACACTCCTAAACCTTGTGGACGGCTTTCCCAGAAGAGTTG
The DNA here is from genome assembly GCF_965119305.1 of Pelophylax lessonae. Lineage (NCBI taxonomy): Eukaryota > Metazoa > Chordata > Amphibia > Anura > Ranidae > Pelophylax > Pelophylax lessonae. The sequence continues at coordinate 57,449,599 of NC_138770.1, read as the reverse complement.
AAGCTGTTATAGCTGCAAAGGGTGGGCCAACTCAATATTGAACCCTACCGACTAAGACTGGGATGCCATTAAAGTTCATGTGCGTGTAAAGTCAGGCGTCCTTTAACTTTTGAGAATATAGTGTGTATGGTTCTATGGTAACAATTAACCACTTCACCTCTGGCCACTGTGCCTCTACTGCGGCACAGTGGCTCGTTATCGTCCAGCGACGTAGACCTACGTCGCTGGACTCCTCCCCCTGTAGGCGGCGCTCGCGCGCCGCCAGAGGCACGCTCCCGCTGTTTTCATTCACAGCGGGAGTCGGGCCAGGGGAGGAGCAGCGGTGATCGCCGCCGCTCTTCCCCGATCGTTGGGGAATCTAGTTTGGAGATCCGCCCGCCTGTGTAAACAGAGCGGGCAGATCTCCTAAGTGACAGGGAGTGACAGATCGCAGTGTTCAGCATAGCTGAACATCCGATCTGTCCCTGACTCACTCAGTCACCTCCCCCCCCCCACATGTCAGTAAGCACCAGGCATACATTAACCCCTCCCTCTCCAATAAAATTAACCCCTTCCCTGCCAGTGTCATTTTTACAGTAACAGTGCATATATATAGCACTGATTACTGCAGTAATGTCACTGGTACCCCCAAAAGTGTCAAAAATGTCAGTCAAGGGTCCGATCTGTCCGCCGCAATGTCGCAGATCGCCGCCATTACTCGTTAAAAATAAAAACACCAAAAATGACAGAAATCTTTCCCTTAGTTAGTAAACGCAATAACTTTTGCGCAAACCAATCAAAATACGCTTATTGTGATTTTTTTTTACCAAACATAGGTAGCAGAAAACAAATTGGCCAAAAATTTTAAAAAAATTAGATTTTTACATATTTTTTGGGAGGAATTTCATATAAAAAATGTTAAAAATATTGTTATTTTTTCAAAATAAACGCTCTTTTTTTGTTTATAGCGCAAAAAGTAAAAATCGCACAGGTGATCAAATACCACCAAAAGAAAGCTCTGTTTGTGGGAAAAAAAGGACGTAAATTTCGTTTGGGTACGGCGTCACACGACCGCGCAATTGTCAGTTAAAGTCGCACAGCGCCGAATCGCAAAAAGTGGCCTGGATTTAAGACAGCAAAATCCTCTGGTGGTAAAGTGGTTAAATAGCCATAAAATCGTAATTCCAAAACATTTCATAATGCAATAGTAATAAAATGTTAACAAAAATATAGTAATAAAATTCAGATAAACTTTAAACAATAATACAAATAATAAAGGTGTGTAAAGGCAGGCGTCCCAATACTTTTGGTAAAATAATGTATGTATGCCACATATACACCTCTGTTGTATCTCCATTGCCTCAAATATAGTAAGGTGTATCTGCACCACTGCCACCCCCTCTCACTTTGCAATGGTTGGCAAAGTTACAAAGTTGTTCCCTGATTTCTGTTGGAGAGGTAACAGAGGAAATGCCTGCTCTTGCCTGCAGCAGACAGACTGATGACATCATCTTGTCTGACTGAACCTTAAAGAGTGCTTTTTATAAAAAAAAAAAAAATGGAGATATTTTGTTAAATAATACTGTTTGTGTATATTGTGATATGTTATTCATTTATTCATGGAGACGCGAGAAGATACTGAAAGACCCACTTAACGTTTGAGCACGTGTAAGGCCTGTGTGGTTCATTATGGTGACGCCATTGTGAAGGCCTCGTAGAAAGAGGCAGAGACGCAAAATACTGTTTGAGGATCGATGGTGGTTCCAACCACTGGTGCCCACCCAAACTTAATCGGTGAGTTTTGGGTGGAGTTGGCCTTCTATTTTAATAGTTTTTGCAGCAGATTTACTGTATCTTATGTATAGCCCATCCTTTTTTTGCCAGTTTTACTGACAAGTTGCCATAGCTTACTGTGTTCACGAAGAACACTTCCCCTGCAAATGTTTTCAGAAGTAATGCAAGAAGCCCATGTGATCCCATGTCTGGCCACGTTGCCACGCTTGATGGATGAGCCTGTACATTGCTCTGTGCAAAACTGGTCCAATTTTATCCCTGGTGAGTGTTAGTTGCTTAACTCCTCAGCCATTATGTAATCTCCCTTCTCACTTCCTCTCTGCGGTCCTCCTGTCATCCTCTATATGGCAGCAGAGCTGTTACATTGTAAAGAATGGTTCTGCACCATCAAGCAATATTATTCATTTATTCATGTATATAATAGTACAGACCTCGCCGGTGACCCCTGTGGCAGATTGTTGTAACTGATCGCCTTTTGATCCACGCCTGCTCGCCAAGGTCAACCTCAATTACAGCAAGTGCGTTTAGGAACGCGGCTCTCAGCACTTCAGACTGTGGGAATATTTTATAATCTTAAAATATATACTTTTTTTTTTTTTTTTTAAATATAGTTGTAAAGCTTATTGCCTATATTATCGTTCAAAGTTCATCTGAATTGTATTACTATATTTTTGTTAACATTTTACTGCTATTGCAATATTTTGGAATTATGAATTTATGGATATTTAAATGTTACCATAAAGAAAATATATATATATATATATATATATATATATATATATATATATATATATATATATATATATATATATATATATATATATATATATTATTTTTTTTAAATAGTAACTATTTAATATCTTTAAAATCATGATTCCAAAATGTTAACAAAAATATAGTAATACAATTCAGATGAACTTTGAACGATAATACAGGCAATTGGCTGGAAACAGATAAAAAAAATCATAAATATACATATACTGTTGATCCATAGTATACTGTATATATCTATCTACAGTAAACACACTCATATATATATATATATATCTACAGTGTTAATATACGTATTTCAGTTTTTTTAGTTTTAGAACCTTGTAAAAAGAGAAAGGAGAACATGATCTGAAGTATAGCTAATGACTGACCTCCATCCCTAATATACATAAAAACAAGAGCAAGGGTTGTGGGACTTTAAGTGAGGACAGTCACTAGTAAATGGTTATACTTTTTCTATATATATGCTATATCTCAATGTTAATTTATATTAACAGACCCAGAATTTCAAACTAGCTCCTGATTAGTGGACGTTGAACCACGAAACGCGTAGAGCCTATAAGATACGAAGATAAACTATTTGAAGACTGTTTTACATGTTGTTTATTTATTTATATAGTGTACTGACGGATTATGTATTCATTGATTGATTACTATGTATGTATTTTTATGAATTTAATACTTCATGTTCAGTTCCGATATGTGGATATTCTCAATTTTTATCTAATTACAATGTACTTTTCATTATTTATGTAATAAATCTATTTTGTGAGATTGCATATTATCTCCAATATTTACTAGTTTTAGAACCTTATTTGCTTCAAATATTATTTTTAGTTTTCAGTAGTGCTTTCTTACTCACCGATAGTAGTAAATTCATATGTTGGATTTATTTTTATTAAGTGCCGGTTCACATTATTGCGGCTGCGGAGATTGCATGTAATTCGGAGCGCACTGCTCCTTCATTACATGTGATCTCATGTGCGGATGCGAATTCAGCCATACACTTTGTATGGCTGAATTTGCACTGTATCAGCACCAAACACGCACAGGACCCTTTTTTTCAGCCGCATCAGGATCAGATAGCACAGTGGTTCACGCTTGCGCAATCCGATCCTGTGCGTACTGTCAGATCGCACTGCGATATGCGATCAAACTGGGGGCATTTAATTGACACCCCCTGCGTATCGCATATGGCAGTGTGAACTGCCAGATGTGCGGATTCGTTGCGGGAACAAGCTGCAAATTTGTAGCCTTCCCACATCGCAAAAGTGTGAACAGAGCCTAAAGGCAACATGATTTTAACACAATGTAACAAGTATACATTGTAACTACTTTTTGTGTATTTTTGGCCACCAGCACCATGGAAATCTGTGACGTCAACCCATTTAGATGTGCTCCACCTCCTGGCCACTGTCATGCTGCCACAGCCATAGTGAAAGGCAAAGGGGGGATGAGGACTTTGATTTGATAGGGGGGATTCTGATGTGACTGAGTAATTCATTTTAGACTGGGATGCCTCATGGTTTTGCATACTGAAAACAATTAAGGAACATTGCTCTTGGCAGATATAAAATACACAAATTAATGCAGCTCTGTAATCATTAAAACATAATTAAACATTGCAGAAATGCATGAAGTGTAAGCACCTGAATTTGACCCAGTGTCAGCCTCTTGCAGTCCCTGTATAGAAGAAATAAAATATATACCTCACATATAGTACAATACAAGCCCCACAGTTCAATCTGGTACAAAACTTTTTTTAAAAAAAAATCCAGAAATATTTCTAAAAAACCTTGTCTGTGCAACACATATTTGTATTTCCCTAGCTGAAAGTTTTGTAGCCAGCCCGAGCTATTTATCTTTTCTGTTGTGTTGTCACCAGTAGTTAATGTGAAAAGTAACAATGTATATGTTCTAAAATATTATTTGCCCTGGTCAATCACTGAGTGTTTTTTAACCAATGATGTGAGCTAGGGGAGAGGATAAATAGTTGGGGCAACTTTCTGGAAGGGTTCTCCTCTCTTGGACTTTTGACTGCTGAAGATGCCATTGAGAAGAACTCTTTTTCTTCTTGGACCATTCCCCAGTTAGGGGCTTTTGCTGAGGCCTTAGGAACTTAAACTGCTTTGCAGAAGGACACATCTAGAAAAAGCTGAAGGAAGAAATGGCTACCTTTGTGGAGCATCTTTCGAAGATTCAAGGAGATGGCTACGTGTATGGAGTATGTCTTGTGAAATCAGGAATATGGCTACCTGTTTGAAACATATTTGGGAAAGTCTGCCATAGGATATGGTGATCTGTATGGAGCATCTTTTGGGGAGTCTACTACAGAAAGTAGCTCCTGTATCGAAAAACTTTGGGAACGCCTTTTACTATAGAAATTAGTTACTTGTATGGTGCTTCTTTGGGAAAGCCTACTATGGAAAGTTGTTCCTTATATGAAGTATCTTTGGGAAAATCTACTATGTAAAATGACTACCTGTATGAAGCATCTTTGGAAAGTCAGACGCTGACGCTTCTGAAGAAGTCATTGATGACGAAACGCGTCAAGCGTAACTACGTCACATCCGCATCGTTGGAACGCAGATCCGGTGGTTGGCTAATACAGCGTCCCGGAAGCCACCGTTAAAGAGGGTCTTGCGGTCCCTACACAACCTGTCGCTTGATTTTACACTGCTAAATGTAAGTACGTTACTTTTGTGTGCAAATAAAGGATTACTTTATAACAGTACATCACTATATGAGGCTCTTTTCTCCCATATGTGACCCTGGATATGTCCCTTTTGAGTTTGACTTATACATAATATACACGGTATAAGAGGCTTCAGGACAAAACACTGGAGGGATCAGCACATAGGATTACCACCGACTGGAAGGTTTACCTGTGTCTTATACACTGGTTACCCCTGTAGGGGTGCTGATTTCCGGTTCCGAGTGCGGGAGAGATTGGAAGGGGGGATCACTGTCTCCACACCCGGCACTTAAACACCTGGAGCACCTCAAGAATCACCCACGGAGTTGAATAATGTTATAGCTCACTTTCTATGAACTTTATGGACTTTTTTCACCCATCTGATTTATTGAGCTTGGATACAGATTATCATCACTAGCTGTTTTTATTATTAAATATATATTTTTTGCTCACCTTCTCTGCTCACGGGTCCTCATGATTAACTTTCCCTAATCAGGACCCTTTGCACTATAGCACTTTACAGTAATTATTTATTCACCATTATTTATAATATTGTGGGTAACATGCACTTCACTGGTCTATCCTAGGACCTTGCTGCACCTATATATTCTTTTTCTGGCCAGTCATTTCAGTGGCTTTGAAATCACCTATATTTTTACTTTCTATACTCACCTTGATTGGGATCATTGCACAATCACATCACTGTATTAGTCTTAGCTGAAATATTGTTTTTTTCAGCTATTCTCCTTTCTTTATGAATAATTAACAGCTCACTTGCCAGCATTTTTCATTTTATCTGGTCACCTTTATCACAGATCACTTCGTATATATTCTTTTATATATATTCTCTTGTGTGAGCATTTCACGTGTACACTATTTACACTATTGCACTTTATATTTATACTATTTATCATATTTATCTGTTATATTTATATGTAGTGATTTTCTGGGTATAAGCTATTATGATTTATTGCAATATTTATGTTTTACACACATCTATAGGCAGCGCCAGTTACCTCACCACTTTCTATATTTCCCAATATTGACTGCACAGTCTATATTTTTGAGGTAGGCAGCAGCCATCTCACTTTTCTCTCCATAGCGCGGACATTACCACTCACTATCTTTGGAAAGTCTACTACTAAGGAAAGTGGCTACCTGTATGTAGCATCTTTGGGAAAGTCTACTATGGAAAGGGGCTTTGTATGGAGCATCTCTGGGGAAGCCTACTATGGAATGTGGCTAGGTGTATGGAGCATATTTGGGAAAATCTACTAAGGAAAGTGACTACCTGTATGTAGCATCTTTGGGAAAGTCAACTATGGAAAGGGGCTTTGTATGGAGCATCTCTGGGGAAGCCTACTATGGAATGTGGCTAGGTGTATGGAGCATATTTGGGAAAATCTACTAAGGAAAGTGACTACCTGTATGTAGCATCTTTGGAAAAGTCTACTATGGAAAGTGGCTTTGTATGGAGCATCTCTGGGAAAGCCTACTATGGAATGTGGCTAGGTGTATGGAGCATATTTGGGAAAATCTACTATGGAAAGTGGCTACCTGTATTGAACAGCTTTGGAAAAGTCTACTACTACTATGGAAACTGGTTAACCGTAAATAGCATCTTTAAGAAAATCAACTATAGAAAATATCTACCTGTATGGAGTTTGTTTGGGAAAGTCTACTATGAAATGTGGCACTGGCTACTTGTGTGGATCATCCTTAGATACCACTGTTATGCCAAAGAGTTTGACAGACAGCTCGCAGAAGTTGCTGCAGGCGTGCATTGCATGGAAACCTCATTGCCATCTGTGACTACTCACAAAGAATCAATTGCTTTTAGAAGATTGTTCTTAAAGGACCACTTACAATTTTGCTGGGACTATATACTATGAGATATTTTGCCATTTTGAGTATGCCCCTAACCTTCTCTCCAGAGTTTATTTAGCAAATAAATTATAGAAAAGACTATAAAAAGCCAAAGATCCCTCCCTGAGAAGGTAAATGATAGCCTTCCACACTATCTATGGTCATCCTCAACCACGAGAGAGGAGGAGTGCCACACTAACAAATGTATTAAATCCTTCACTGACTGCATGCCTAATACAGGACAGTGAATGCACTAAAAGCAGAGATGGCCAAGCAACCAGGATTTTCAGAAAAAGAACAGCATTGTCATCCCCTGTGTTTTTCTTAGCCTGAGTAACCTCTTGGTAGCTTCTTGGTGAATTCAGCAGTCTATGAATGCAGAAGTGTAGCTGTATTTACACAGGCTGCAGAGATAGCATCCTGACCTCCACCACAAAATTGCACTTTAAAATTTTGAAGGTTTAAAGAAGCCTTTGGGCAATGCCATTGCTGTAAAGGTGAGCACTTTGGATTGCCACAGGGTGAAGACTGAACTTTCTAAAGTGGGATGACTATAAGAAGAGTTTTCATCAATGTTTGCACTTTAATAGGGACTTTATTGTTGTGTCTTATGGCACTTTTCCACTTCAAGTACCGGCTCGGCTCTACTCGGCCCTGCTTGGCCCGGTTTGCTTTTCCATTGCTGGTACCGCATGGTACGGTGTTGGAACAGTTCGGTACGGTATGGTTTGCTTTTCCACTAAAATAGTACTAAAGCTAAGTGGGTGAGATAACAACGGGGTGGGTGGGATTCTCTGACCAATCAGTGGCTAGTAGTGACTGCATGCAAAGGATTGTGGGATATGGTACCAGGTATGGTACCTCTTGGAACCACAATCGAGGTGGTACTGTTTTTGAGAGCCATACTGTTCGGTTCCATGCAGTGGAAAAGCGCCGCCGTACCGTACTGTACCGAACCGTTCCTACACCATACCATGCGTTACCAGCAGTGGAAAAGCACAAAAGCAAGCCGAACCATTTGGTTCCTTGCAGTGGAAAAGCGCCTTTATTACATCATTGTTAGTGTGATATATACCATCTACTGTGAAATTTGGACTTTTCACATTTGCATTTGTAGCGTAGACCATTGACAGGTCCCACTGATCTGCCCCAGGTACTCTTCCCAATCTGGTGTACAGGCAGTCAGGCAAATGACCATTCGGACCATCTCACTACTCAATGACCAGACAAGGGGTGTCTTTTTAATGCTGTAATTCTGGTTGAACTTGGCTGGGGTGCAGAGAAGATTTGGGATACACAGAATTTAGTGCACAAAGTAACCAGAGGACACTCTCTGCCCGGTCTACTCTCTTCGGGGTAATCTCCCTCTTGACAGATACTAGGAACACAAGCAACCTTGGGACTCCAAGCAAGGTCAAGTCCCAATTCAGGAACATCAAAGCAGTTTCTCAAGGGGTTAAAACAGCAGCTAGAATTTTACTTCCAGGTCTCGTCTCACAATGCTCCTGGATACATGGTTACCTCCATCCAATATCAGCCAGAACTTTCTCCCATAAATCTCCAGGCCAGATCTTCAGTGAATCCCCTTGATTTGGCTCCAACTGCTTCCAGAAGATAGGCCCCCCCCTGCTCCCACTGAGCTCCGACCTCAATGAACTCCTGCGACTTCAGCTATACTGTCCAGAAGGGCAGTGGCTCTTTAGGCTGGGATCCTCTCCTCCTGGACGAGACCACTCTTGCTCCAGGTCCCAAACTATTTATGCCTGCCTCAGCAGCCTACTAGGCACACCAGCCTTCCCCAAGCATTGGCTGTGACCACATAAATATTCAGGCCAAAGGTCTGCCTCTTCCAACTCACTACATTCTAGAATCCAATAGAAGGCAAGAAGAAGTGGTTGAGCCTGGAGCTAGCGAGAACCAGAACAGTAAAAAATATTCACACACTGCTCCAATGTTTACAGAAAAGCCAAAAAATACTACATTTACCTGAGCTTCTCTAGAAACTTATTCAAGGAGGGTGCTACACATTATTGCACTTCGGATATAGAGTATTATACTTATGTTTTTTTTTACAAAGTGTCCTCACTGTATATGTGCTTTGCAGTGTTAATTTAAGTATTGCACTTTCACTTTCGTATAACGCATTTACTTAAGGAGTAATTGGTAGTGCTGCGCTGTTTGGTTATTACCTTAGGCTAGTGCTATATTGGACACTTTTGATTTTGCAACTAAGACAGTTGTCCTGTACTTTATGAGTCAATAAATTTTTATTAGGGTTTTTAAAGAAAAACATAACAAATAGACCATAAAGAACTTACAGCAGGAGTATAAAGAAATGCAATTTAACAGATACAAAATGGAAGCAAGGAAACCCAACTGGGCCTCCCTGATCGCTGTCCTGTACTTTAAAATCTGTTATGATCACATGTAGAAGTGACTATGAATGATTATCCCCTTATACTCAAGTAAAAAAACAAAGAAGAATTGCTTCAACTATCTATGAATACATCTCATTTGAAGCAACAACATCTCATCTGTGACTATCACTATAGGCACACGACTGATAATTGGGCATGATAATTTTGCTATTACAAACAGGTTGATTTAATAAAGGAGTAGAGGCTATTTGCTTAGCAAAGTGAAAGTTCACTTTTCTGTGTGAACTAAAGTCACAGTGTAGCAGAGTGCCCATATAACCATACCGTTTATGGTGAAAAGAAGCTTAAAAAATAAAAAAGTCCTCCAACCAAATCAGTGCAGATCATAGCGCAGGCCTTTATAACCAGAGTTCTATAGTACTCTAGAGTTCTTCTAGAGGTTTCTAGGGTGTTCCTTGAGTTTGGCTGATTTACCTCCCCTCTGATGGCGCCAACATAGTTCAGGACCAATGGCACTTGGTAGAGCCATTGGCATTACATTAATTATCCTTTTAGCTGTCTGTAAGGGTGGCATTCTGACCATCACTGTAAGGTACCATCTTCCAACTCACCATCAAAGTAAGGAGCATTCTTCTCACTGACCACCAATGTAAGGAGCATTCTTCCCACTGACCACCAATGTAAGGAACATTCTTCCCACTGACCACCAATGTAAGGAACATTCTTCCCACTGACCACCAATGTAAGGGACATTCTTTCCACTGACTATCACTGTAAGGAGCATTCTTCCTACTGATCACGAGTGTAAGGAGCATTCTTCCCACTGACCTCCAATATAAGGAACATTCTTCCCACTGACCACCAATGTAAGGGACATTCTTCCCACTGATCACCAATGTAAGGGACATTCTTCCTACTGATCACCAATGTAAGGAGCTTTCTTCCCACTGACCACCAATGTAAGGTGCATTCTTCCCAATTTTGTTTATTAAAAGTCTTGCAATCAATAAGCATAAAATCAATATACATAAATAAATATATACATATTTACATGAAAAGGGGAAAAAAAATACATAGCAAATTCTGCTCTCAAATAAAGACTGCCTTTACAGCAAAAACAAAACTCACATCATGAAACACATCATTACCGGGAAAAAATAATCTTAATAAGACTCACACCACCACACCAGACATCAAACCTGCGAGGTCAAGAAACAAAACCACCCCCATTATGCATGCAGCCCTTCTTCAAAAATAAAGATATTAACCAACAAAAGCTAAGGGCGTGAAAGAAATAGCATAGGAAAAAAGCTTTTCACCCAGAGATGGACAGTTCACCAAAAGCAGGTCTGATATTCCTCCACGCCCTTATCCAGACCGCTCGAGGCTCCCTGCCCTTCTCAAGACCCCGAATCTTCCCAACCTCACCAAGAATATCGTACACCACCACCTAGACAGGGAGGACTTTCTTCCGCAGGGTAATCTGGCACCGTGCATTCCACGTGAAGTAACGGACAACTATACTAACTAGAAAAAGTGTATCCAAATTAAAATCCCAGCGAGTCGGGAATGCCCCGTACACCCACTCCGCATAACTCATGCGATAGAGAAAGGGGATGCCTAGAGCCCTCCCCACCCTTTTATACACCTCTATGTTAAAGAGACACTGGAGCAAAAAGTGGTCCATAGACTCCACTTTACCAACACACTCCGCTCTAGGACAATCCCGATCATCCACAGGGCGATGCTTCAGGTTCCCTCTCACATAGAGCCTTCCATGGAAAGCGAGCCAGGCTTGATCCCTAAACTTCAAAGGGATTCTTCCTAAGTTAATTAAACGCAACCCCTCCCTCATTACGGGGCCTGGGCAATCCCTTAAGGTCAGCGACACACTGAAAGCAGAGCCCAAAATCCTCTTCTCCAGAAGCTTTCTGGGGAGGGACTTGATATCCCCCACTGTCACCTGCCACTGCCTAAGTATTTTCAGACACGGGGCAACATAAGCCGGAAGCTTGCCATGTCGGACTCTCAGACTTTTCACTGGCCCGCCATCTTCCCAGCATCGCAGAAAAGGCCTAAACCAAGATTGAAAAATACCCACCCATCCCGGCGGGGTCTCTGCTAACATATTACCAAGATTATACTTTAAAAAAAGCAGAGAAAAGAAAACTATAGGGTTGACCATTCCTAGACCACCCTCCCGCCTGGACAGGTAAGTTACATTGCGTTTGATCAGGTTCAGCCTATTTCCCCATAACAGTTGGAAAAAGCAGCTGTACACCCTTGCATAGAGAGATTCCGGCAAGATACAGACAAAGCTGACATATAAAAAGATTGGGATCAGGTAAGTTTTAATCAAGTCAACCCTTTCCCTCAAGGAAAGTTTCCATTTCTTCCAGCTTGCCACCTTGGCATTGGCATTCAACAACCTGCTTTCCCAATTTCGATGACCATAGTCACCAGGACCAAATTTGATGCCCAACACTTTAATTTCCTGCTGGGGCTCTGGGAAGGCATCCGGAAGTTCGAAGCTTTCACCCTCCTCACCCATCCAGAAAACTTCACTCTTTTCATGATTGATTTTAGAGCCAGAAGCCTCAGTGTACTGCTCTATCACAGAGACCACCTCCTGCGCCTCCTCCATCCCAGAGATAATAACAGACACATCATCGGCATAGGCCACGACCTTCAAAGGCGGCACACCAGCAATGCCCAAAGGCACCCCACACAACGATCCACTCTCTAACCTTCTTATGAAGGGGTCGATTGCGAATACATATAGCAGGGGGCTCAAAGGACACCCCTGGCGCACACCAGAGCCAACCTCAAAAGGCAGTCCAACCCAACCATTAACAAGTGGGAAGCTCTCAGCCCCTTTATATAATGTTTTCAGCCAATCAATAAACCTCCCCTGCAGGCCGTATCTACCAAGTAGCAAATACAGGTACTCATGATTGACTCGATCAAAAGCCTTCGCCTGATCCAATGCCAGCAAGTACTTTCTCTATCCAGCAGCCCTGCATCGCTCCAAAGCCTCCCGGACAGCTAAAATTGCTGAAAAAGTACTTCTGCCCTGGACCGAGCAGTGCTGATGATTGGACAACAAATCGCCTGCTACTGACGACAAGCGCCAAAAAAGAATCTTCGCCAAAATCTTTCTATCAACATTGAGAAGACTGATGGGGCGCCAGTTCTCAATTATTGAGGGGTCTTTACCTTTTGACAGAAGAATCACAGCGGATTGCCTCATGGAGGGAGGGAGAGAACCCTCTTCTAAACAGCTGTTATAAACCTCCGCTAAAAAGGGAGCCAGAATGGACTTAAAACACTTGTAAAATTCAGCTGTCAACCCATCTGGCCCAGGCGACTTTTTGGTAGCCAGCTTCTCTATAGCACGAACTACCTCATCCGCTGAAATTGGTTCTGTCAAATCCATCAAAGGCAATGTACCATTTCCCAATCCTGGAGTAGAATCCAGAAAGCTTTCCATCCTGTCCCGACTAAGGTCCTTTCTTCCCAGAAGGTCTGCGTAATATGACCTGAAGATCTCCAGGATCCCTGATCTGGACTTCACCAGGGAACCCGTACTATCCCTCAGACCTATGACCGTCTTAACTGCTATGCCTTGCTTACAGTTCTGGTAAGGATCAGGCGAGTGATATTTCCCATAATCTCTCTCCAGAACCAAGGAGGCATGCCGGTCGTATTGACACTTCCTAAGAAGAAGTTTTACCTCCGAGATCTCCCCTGGATCTCCTCCATACGAGACAAGACGATCAAGCTTCCTCCGCAAATGCTGGTAGGCAATATACATACCAAGCTGCTTCTTCTTACTTATGGCCTTGAAAAGTCCAATCGCCCTTTGTTTCACAAGCTCCCACCACTCTGACTTACTGCTGCAAAAGTCCAGAATAGAAACCTGTGCCTGAAAAAAAATCCTCAAAGGATTGTCTTACCTCTACATCTTCCAGGAGAGCCGAATTCAGTTTCCAGGTACCCCTTCCCCTGGGTGGAGTGTCCGAGGCATTCAGAGTCACAGACAGCATACAGTGGTCAGAGAACTCCACCACCCTCAACTCAGGAGCCGAGAAAGCAGAGTTCTCCTTTAAAAAAAACCTATCTATCCTACTCTGACTATTCCCTCTCTGAAACGTGAATCCCGTGCTGCCAGGGCAGTGCTTAATGTGCACATCTACCAGGCCTGCTTGTCTAACCATATCTCTAAGAAAAACGCTATCATAACCCAGCCTGTCTATGGAGACCCTCCTGTCTTCAGGCCTAATTATGGTGTTAAAGTCACCTCCAAAGACAACCTGCTGGGATGTAAAAAGGAAGGGCTTGATCTTTGTGAAGAGGCATTTCCTGTCCCATTTTGACTGCGGTCCATAGATATTGATCAGGCGCAGGTCCTGCCCCCTAACAGAGACGTCTAAGACCATGCATCTCCCCATTTCTACCTCAATTACCCGCCGGCACGTTACCATATCGGTTTTAGAAAGAACCGCAACTCCGCTGCAAGGCTCAGCCGCAAGAGACCAAAAGGAGGGACCGCATCTCCACTCCCTTTTTGCTAGATGGACATCGGCCAAAGTATTGAGCCAGGTCTCTTGCAAAAATAAAATCTCAGCATCAAACTCACTGAGCAAAAATAAGGCAATATCACGAGCTCTTGCAGATTTCACGCTGGTGACATTAATGGTCGCCACCTTTATCAGAGCGGGCACTGCCATCAGGATGATTGGGGTAGTCGTTTCTTAACCTCCACCACACTCTCATCACCCGAAACAGCTCTCTTTACACTATGTGACTCCCCCTCATCCATAGATGATAAGGAAGTGGATAAATCGGATACTAACTCCTCCCCTGATAACACAGAAAATGAGTTGCCAAGAGGAACCCCTCCTGGCTCTAACTGTAAGGAGGAAACGACCGCTTTACTGGTTTTCCTCTTTTTCTTTTTCTTCCTCCTTGTCCTCTCCCACCCCTCCTCATCCGAATCCTCCACAACAGAGGGTGAGACATGGGACATGGACACCCCTCCCTCAACCCCATCGACCCCACCACCATCCAGCACCCCTGCACCCTCTTGGCCGCGTTTGCGGTGTCGAGAGACAGGGACTGGAGGTGGAGTAGGCCGAGGGGGAAGATCCACTATACCCGCCCCCCCAGCAGCTTCCGCTAGTCTGGAGGATCTACGCACAGTAGATGTAGGAACAACCACAGGAGGGACAGACTCAGAGACCACATCACCAGGGGAAACAAAATCTGACACAACAGACACAGGAAGGACAGACTCAGGGACCACATCACCAGGGGAAACAGAATCTGACACAACAGACACAGGAGGGGCAACAACAATTTCCTCTCTAACTTCAGCTGCTTCATCTTCTTTATCAAGCCTCTGCAGCTCAGTCTCCAATCCTGGCAAGTTATGCAGTGCCTCTGGGCACTGGCTATATGGATGACCCAGCTGCTGGCACAAATTGCACCGAATCTGGGTGCATTCTCTGGCCAAATGGCCTAAATCCTGGCACAGTGAGCACTTCTTGTGGGTGCAGGACGATGCAAAGTGGCCTTTATCACCACATTTATTGCACACCTTAGGCTGACCTTGGTAGAAAATGGTCAGCCTATCCCTACCCAGAAAGGCTGAGCAGGGAAGGTGCTGAACTACATCACCCAGCACCCCCAATTTTAGTGACACTGTCCAGGCCCCTGTCCATATCCCATGCTCATCAAGGACCTTCCGCAGTGGAGTGAGGACCTCGCCATATCGGCGTAGCCATACTAATAAATCAGCCTCTGGTATGGATTCGTTACGCACCAAAATGGTCACTGATTTTATCAGAGGCTGCCTTGAGATCACTTTTGGCACCAAACCACTCCACTGCTGAAGGCCCTTGCACCTCCTATATCTCTCCCAGAAGAGATCCAAACTTTCAGGCTTTACAAAAGACAAATCAAATTCATAACTCCCCACCGGGCAAATTAAAGCAAAAATATCACAAGCTTTAAACCCCATTTCCAAAATCAACTCAGCCACCCTCCCCCTTACTGGTGGAGTTCCATCCCCCACCCACCTCAACTGTACCACATTCCTCCTCCTATACCCACCAAACCTCCCTGAATTTTGACTAATAACAGAATTCCCACCACCCACCCTGGTGTGACTCCCCAAAGCTGAAGCATAGCTGCCAACATTCCTCCCAGCAGAAAATCCATCGTTTTTTTTTAAATTATCTGACACACACTTAGCAGATAACGATTGCACAGATTCGGGATTGATCTGTGCAATCAAATCTTTCCTCTGCTGAGCAGGAGGAGAAATTTCATTTTTATTTTTCCCAGCATTACTAACCCCTTCACCACCACCCACCACATTCATTGCTTTAACATTAATGTCATTTTTTATACTTGCTGGGATATTTATTATTGCTGTTGTCTTCACAGCAGAATCCATAGCTGCTGCTGCACTGGTAAGAACTCCAGCTGTCATCTTCTCTTCCACTAGGACAGGGTTTTCAGCTGTGGAAATAGCATTCTGTTTTAACACAGCAACAGGTGAAACATTGCAGGAGACTTCCATAGCTGCTTCACTTCCAGCACTATGTTGATCCCCTCCCCCACCAGAAATCAGCTTGTCAATAAGCACTGGAAGACTGGGAGGCTCAGGTGAACATGAAGCATGCTCTTTAGAGCTGGCAGCCATTTTGCTTGCTGTGGGACTACTGGTCTCAGCCAGACCAGCAAAATCCATGCCTGGGGTGTTAGATGCAGGTCCATCCACATTCATCTGATGGTCCGGGAATTCATTGGTCAGGGATTTTCCTTGCATGTCTGCACTCGGTTTCTCCACAGCAGAATCTCCAATAGGTAGCTGTATGCAGAGCTCCTTCTCACCTGGGACACCATCCACTACAGCAGGTGGGGCAGACATGCTGGAAGGCAACATGGTGTACTGGGATTTCTCCACCAGTACTGGCTTTGCTGACTTGAATCTCCTCTGCCCATCCTCAGGGATTTCTGATGGATCATCAGAAAAGACAAACTTGTCTGCTTTCAGGGGTGACTCCATCTGCTGGATGAATGTCAGGGATCCATGTCCACTCTCAACCCCCTGGCTGGTTGCCGCTGGTGATTCCCAGTTCTGGCATGGGGGGAGAGGTGCAGAGGCAGATGGAGCCTGGTCATCCATTAACGGAGGCTGCTGATCCACAGAGCTTGCTGATGTCTGGCTGGTAAATCGCCTCTCATTATCAAACTTTTCTCTAAATGCTCCACTTCTGTCTTTCAGCCTTTCCAATAATAAAGATTGTTCCTTTACCTTTTCCTCCAATTCTTGTAACTCAGGCTTCATGGCTGTGCGATTTTTACTCCAGGCTTGGAAATACTTGGTTTTGAAGGATTTATGTTCAGCCTTCAAAACTTTAAGTTTTTCTTCCGCTCTCCCAATCGCCCTAAAACGATTGATAATCTTCTGGCTGAAGACATCCGCATTCTCACCAGGGCCTGGACCCACAGACAGGTCCTCCACCTCCTCCTCACTAGGCCCCGTGTCATCAGGGGGATCCCTCCCAGGGCCTCCCCCAGGATCAGGCATTGTTCCTGGGCCAAGCTAGCAAGCAAGGCCCAGGCTTGAAAAGGGCTGGTTCTCACAGAGAGCTCTTTGGGTGTGTCCTCCTCCTTCTTCCCACTGACCACCAATGTAAGGGACATTCTTCCCACTGATCACCAATGTAAGGAACATTCTTCCCACTGATCACCAAAGTAAGGGACATTCTTTCCACTGACTATCACTGTAAGGAGCATTCTTCCTACTGATCACGAGTGTAAGGAGCATTCTTCCCACTGACCTCCAATATAAGGAACATTCTTCCCACTGACCACCAATGTAAGGGACATTCTTCCCACTGATCACCAATGTAAGGGACATTCTTCCCACTGATCACCAATGTAAGGAGCTTTCTTCCCACTGACCACCAATGTAAGGAGCATTCTTCCCACTGATCACCAATGTAAGGGACATTCTTCCCACTGATCACCAATGTAAGGAGCATTCTTCCTACTGATCACGAGTGTAAGGAGCATTCTTCCCACTGACCTCCAATATAAGGAACATTCTTCCCACTGACCACCAATGTAAGGGACATTCTTCCCACTGATCACCAATGTAAGGGACATTCTTCCCACTGATCACCAATGTAAGGAACATTCTTTCCACTGATCACCAATGTAAGGGACATTCTTCCCACTGACCACCAATGTAAGGGACATTCTTCCCACTGATCACCAATGTAAGGAACATTCTTCTCACTGATCACCAATGTAAGGAGCATTCTTCCCACTGACCACCAATGTAAGGAGCATTCTTCCCACTGAACGCTAATGTAAAGAGCATTGTTTTCACTGAATTCCAATGTTATGGACATTTTTGACCCCTGGTGAACTGTAACTTGAACAATTTGAGGACTCCTCAACTCCTGGCTGTGCTTTACACTCTTCTGGCTGCACTTTGATTTTCCCATAGGATTCCCAATACTGAAACTGACCTATACTCCCTCAAAAGCTAGACACTACACACACACTATCACTTCTTCTCAGCATAGGGGAGTTGTTTTTACTCACATAGCCTCAGAATCACCAGTTGTCCCCTGCTGATATCCACAGGCTCTTCCTAGTGAAGGAGATGTAGACTCACACCACCATAGGACATTTGGACGTCATCCCACCAACTTCCTCCTGGCTGTCTTCAGTGAGTTTCCTCCTGGCCCAGTTCAATCCTTGGACAAAATATCATTGGTAGGCCCCCCGGATAAGCCTAGCTGGGACCTCAATGTCTTCACTCTGGCTTCTCCAGCTCCCCTGTGCCTGGGCAGAGCCCCTGCACTGGGGTCTCCTCCAGCAGGACCGGACCCAGGAACACTGCACAGGCCTCAGACTACTTATGGGCCCTCTCTCCCCCTTCTGGGCACATCTTAAGATGGATTGGTCAGTGTCCCAAAATAATTCAGGCTGCCTGTCCTGCTCTCCCTCCCACTATGATTCTTGAAGCCTCTAGAAGACAGGGAGGAGTAGCAAAACAAGCGGCCTGTGAAACATTGAAGAGACTTGAGCAATCAACCCCTGCTCCACTGACTACAGAGAAGTCAAACTAAACTTTCCTAGCAGTCTACTGTAAACCAGGAGTGTGCTACACTTACAGACAACTAAGATGTCCACATGGGTCATGCTGCTGCTTTTAAGTTGCACTGACCCCAGAACTATACAGGCACCATCCAATATGGAAAGTCAATTAGCCACAGCTCAAGGAACCCCCAGCAACTTTCTGTAGGAATTCCTCATTGGGAATATCTGCTCTATGGTCTTAAACTGAATATAGATGTTTATCCCACTAAAAAATCTGCACATTCCTGTAATAGCATATAGATGTGCAATGCTCAGGAGAAAGAAAAGAGGCTCCTCATAATGCCATATGTTTATTTAAAAAAAAAAAAACATACCCCGTAAACAAGTGCTTATTTTGGCGCAGTGAGTTCTAGTCCGGTGTTTGGTGGGATTAGACCTGGGATGGAAAAAGCCATCTTTAGAGACAGCTAACAATGTTATTGGTGTCATGCCAATGCCTTTACGTGGCATTGGCCCCAGAACTATACAGGAGCCTTCCTACGTGAAGTAAAAAAAGACACAGCTCAAGGAACCCTTAGAAAACATCTGGAGGAACCCTGGTTGAGAAACTCTGCTCTATGGTCTTGAACACCACGTGGAAGGATATCCCACTGACAACTCAGCTTGTCCCTGTATCAGCATATACTGTAGGTGTGAAATGCTCAGGAAAGATAAAAAAGGATTTTTGTTTGTAGTATAACCTGTGATATAAAAAAACTGACCCTGCTTATTTTGATGCATTGAGCTTCAGTCCAGTAGGTGGTGGGATTAGACCAACAATTGGAAATGTCATCTTACAGACAACGTCATGCACTGCTTTTAAATAGCACTGACCCCAGAACTAAAAAAGCACCATCCACAGCTCAAGGAACCCCCTAGCAGCCTTCTGGACGAATTCTGGTTGAGAATGTCTTCTCTATGGTCTTGAACTCAATGTGGATGGATATCCCACCGACCATCAACACCTTCTGGTGTTGTGGTATTGGAGTGATTATACTTATGTGGCAGATACTTTTCCCAAAAAAGCTACTCTAGTCCAGGCTGTATTTTAGGACATAACAGCCCACTTTTATTAAACTCACTTAGATATCAGTTTTTCACCATTAACAGTCAACTTGAAATGCTGAGTCACCTGGCTCCTTTATTAGCAGCACTGCTGCTCTTCTTACCAGTTTCTTTGACTGTGTTGCCCAGCTCTCCTGGTTCACTTGGCTCCCTTAGAAATAAGTTGCAGCACCCTGCTGAAAACCCCCCTCCTGGCCTCTGGATGGGAGTTCCTGACATCCCGATAGGAGCCCCCCTGACTCCTAGCATGAGACTTCCTGACTCCTGGCTGCTAGCTGGCACACCTCTGACCTCTGGTTGAGACCTTCTGTCCATCAACTCCTAAATGGGGCTCCTCTGACCCCTGGGTGAGACCTTCTGTCCACCAACTCCTGACTGGGGCTCCTCTGACTCCTGGTTGAGACCTTCTGTCCACCAACCCCTGACTGGGGCTCCTCTGACCCCTGGGTGAGACCTTCTGTCCACCAACTCCTGACTGGGGCTCCTCTGACTCCTGGTTGAGACCTTCTGTCCACCAACTCCTGACTGGGGCTCCTCTGACTTCTGGTTGAGACCTTCTGTCCACCAACTCCTGACTGGGGCTCCTCTGACCCCTGGGTGAGACCTTCTGTCTCTTGACTCCTGGCTGGGGCTCCTCTGACTCCTGGGTGAGACCTTCTGTCTGTTGACTCCTGGCTGGGGCTCCTCTGACTCCTGGGTTAGACCTTCTGCCTCTTGACTCCTGGCTGGGGCTCCTCTAACTCCTGGGTGAGACCTTCTGTCTCTTGACTCCAGGCAGGGGCTCCTCTGACTCCTGGGTGAGACCTTCTGTCTGTTGACTCCTGGCTGGGGCTCCTCTGACTCGTGAGGTTAGACATTCTGTCTCCAATATGAGAGCTGTGACCAAATTAGGAGCCCTAAAACTATCCTATGGCTTGAGTGTATAATGACCCTGCACACCTGTGTACTCACACAGGCTGCTGGCATCTAGTAAAATCCGGACACAGGTTTGAAGGTTCTGTTCCACCAAGACACTTTGGAACCTTAAAGCTCCAGGACCCAATCCCAGACTACAGAACCTGGAGAAAACCAAAAACACAGCTTTCTCAGAAATGATAGTCTAGAACTTCGTATTAGGTCTTAATGCAAATCCTGTGTCATGTTCTCCTACATTATCACAGTGGCAGGGCCTCGCACTGTCACAGTGTGCAATGATCAGGAAAGGAAACAAGGATCCTCATTATGTCATATGTTTATTATAAAAAAAACTTACCCCTAAAGAGGTAATTTTGATGCAGTGAGCTTCCATCCAGTAGGTGGTACAATTGCACCTGGTGCGATTGCGACTATGCAGGCACTTCCTGATGAAGCTATGCATGATGTAGCAAAACGCATTGATGCCACGTTTACATTGAAATGGAACAGGGCACCCCTGACCGGGTACCTCCGTTGACAGATGCTCCTAGTGTTTCCCGAGGGCTCCAAGCACTCCACCAGACACTGGAAGCACTTCAGACTCCACGAACCGCCGCAGCTTGGTTAGGGTCTTGGCATCTCCTACCCACCCTGGACCTACGACAAGGCTCCAGGTTCCTGTGGGTGAACCTCTCTTTCCCCAGAGAGTGCTGCACGAACAAGCTCTTACACAAGCTCTTACAAGAGCTTGTAACAGAGAAAAGAAACAAGGGCGCCAAGTCATAAAGGTAGATGAACAGCTGTGTAATTTAATGTAGTAACTTACATGTTAAAAACAGGTATTCCAATGAAACAGCATGCATGGTGTAAAAGGACAGTCCCCACAGTAGATCCGATGGAAGATGCAAATGAAGGACAGTCACATCTGGGTCCTGTGTGGCGCGTCCTGTGTAGTGGTGAAGGAAGTCCTGAATACCGGCAATGACGGGTGATGCTGCAAATGGTGTGGGCTCCCTGGCTGGGCAGCCTCACCGCTGTCTGCCGTACAGCAGGAAGGTAATAACCCGGAACCAGAAATGGAAGGACAAGTCTGTCGGTTCCTCCACGGAAGCCGACAGGAACATACACTGAACCGAGAGTGGAGGGCGGGCTGCAAACAGTTTGCCTGATGAAGGAGGAGGTCCTCCGAAACGACGTTGCAGCCCGCCCTCCACTCTCGGTTCAGTGTACGTTCCTGTCGGCTTCCGTGGAGGAACCGACAGACTTGTCCTTCTATTTCTGGTTCCGGGTTATTACCTTCCTGCTGTACGGCAGACATCGGTAAGGCTGCCCAGCCAGGGAGCCCACACCATTTGCAGCATCACTCGGCATTGCCAGTATTCAGGACTTCCTTCACCACTACACAGGACGCGCCACACAGGACCCAGATGTGACTGTCCTTCATTTGCATCTTCCATCGGATCTACTGTGGGGACTGTCCTTTTACACCATGCATGCTGTTTCATTGGAATACCTGTTTTTAACATGTAAGTTACTACATTAAATTACACAGCTGTTCATCTACCTTTATGACTTGGCGCCCTTGTTTCTTTTCTCTGTTACATGTTTGGAGGGTATCCCTACCTCTTGAGGAGCTGCCTGTCCAATCTTCACCCCAGTACCCTGATTTGGACTTTTTGTACTCTTTCATCAGCAAGGATCCATCCGGGATCATCGCATGATTGATTAGGACTTCTACACACTTGAGGTTCTTGTATCTTGTTTGCCCTGCAATATTCTCAATATTTTCATTGTTACCCAATTTAATTTAATTATTTATCCATTTATATTTTTAATTTTTTTTTTTTTTTTATATTTATATTGGTGATTCATCTGTGGTACCACTGGTCATGTGGTCCCCTCCAAAATGGTCCAGTGAGCGCTGATTCACTGACCTAGGTCAGTGTGTGTCTTTTTCTTACAAGAGCTCAGTGATTCTCTAAGGGAGTATGGAGGACCATGGCAATCTCTTGCAGCAGATTCCCCCAATAAGAGACAGGACTGTAAATGAGGGTGAACGAACTCTACAACAACTTTATTGAACAAGACTTATATACAGAATTTGGAACATCCCGCCCCCAACAACCGCTTTCCTATTGGTCAATTGTAAAGTACCTGTGGTCTCCTTCAGGTCCTCCTTAGCCATGCAAATGAGGACTTGAAAATGAGTCAGCAGGGATTGATCAGATAGCTTGACCAGAAGGACTGCCATCTGCAATGAGACAGAGGCCCCCAGGATGCAATCAATGTACACAATAGCCAGACACAGAACAATGGGAGGTCATTAGCACTTACAATGAGACAGGGCAATCCACATTCCCAATACACAAACAAAAGGAAAGCCTTGCTGACATTGAAAGATATGTAATATATACAGCATTTAGGAATTACAGATTTCATGGCAAATGGGAATAAATCTTAATATTTCTATATGGAGATATTGCTGGCAAATATGAAGAAATCCAAACCATTACTTATCTGTCTTTAAATTCCAGTGATGGTGAATACAGTCACATACATCACCAGACATTCTAGACTGACAAGCCCCCTGGAGAACTGCTCAAGCCATGTACCCGGTAGAACAACATCACCGATACACTGTCCTCAGTGGAGAGTTGAAATTCCCACTGTACGCTTGTTGACCAACCAGCACAAGTGAATACCCCGAATACAGGGATGTTTATCTGACGTACAGTGGACATTCAGTGGCGGAAGCTAGAGTGGAGGGCTGGAGGCAAACCCCCAAGATCTTCAACAGCAAGTCTTAACAGTAAGTCTAACAGCCTGGATCATAGGAGGATCAACCAGATGGAGTAAGATAGCTTGCTTCCCATTACCATTAAGGTGATTCCAGTGCAACTGTTTGGGACAATTCTACCTTATATACTCACCAAGAAATTCATTAATCAATCATGAACTTCACCTTGGACATTCTACAATTGTAGTACCTCCAATCTGAGTATTTGCTTTACCAGCAGACCCAATAGAGCTTGGTGATCGGTCATTATATAACATATTGAGCCCCGGGGTCTGTGTGCGCAGCAATACTGGTGTTTTGCTGAAAGGCGCATTGTCACCCAGCATCTATACATTAGCAGTAATCCACACATTTTTTGCAGCACACATAGTTACACTATCTCTGTCTGGACGTAATATTGGTGATATATATTTTATAGGTGGGGATGGGAAATTGTGTGAATGGAATATGGCAATTATGAGTGCTTGACACTTTTTCCATTTTTTGATAAATAAATATATGTTTTATACACAACCATCAAGTCTAGTGTCTGCTTAGTAACCACTTGGTTAACCTTGGGGGGAGCTTTACTTCCTCTTGGATTTAACTGATTGTTTTGTTCCTGGTATTTTTTGGGTTAAATGAGCAGAACACCAACATAGTGCTGGTTTTGTCGTTAACAAGTTGGTATCCCAAACGTTTTTGTCTCCATCCCACCCAAAAACTTTGAAACTTTAAAGTTCCAGACCCCAATCAGGGACTTCAGAATCTGGGGAAAACCAAAAACACAACTTTTTCCCCTCAGAAATGATAGTCTGGAAATTTACATTAGGCCATAATGGGAATCTGGTGTAATTTTCTCTTACATTTTCACAGTGGCAGCAGGGCCTCGCACTGTCACAGTGTGCAATGCTCTGGAAAGAGAAACAAGGCTCCTCATAATGCCTTATGTTTATTATAAAAAGTTACCCCTAAACAGATGCTCATTTTGATGCAGTGTGCTCCAGTCCAGTTGGTGGTGGGATTGCACCTGTGGAGGCACCTTCCAATGGAAAGTCAATAAGACAAAGCTCAAGGAATCATCCCACCCAAGACACTTTGGAACCTTCAAGGTCCAGACCTGATCCAGGACTACAGAATCTGGAGAAACCCAAAAACATAACTTTCCCTGCTCAGAAACGATAGTCTGGAACTGTGCATTAGGCCTTAATGAGAATCTGATGTATTTTCTTCTATATTTTCACAAAGAATACAGTGTGCAATGCTCTGGAAAGAGAAATGAAGCTCCTCATAATGTCATTTTCTCCTACATTTTCACAGTGGCAGGGGATCGCACTGTCACAATGTGCAATGATCATGAAAAACCAACAGGTGCTCTTTAGGATGCAGTCTGCTTTAGTCCAGTTGGTGGTGGGATTGCACCCAGGGCTGGTGCTTCCACTAGGCAAACTAGGCAGCCGCCTAGGGCGCATTACAACCTAGGGGCGCAGCCATAAGTCAGCACTCTCTGTCCATCATGAATGATCCTCGTGAGCTGAAGGAAGGGGGCGGCAGTGGGGGAGGAAGAATGGACAGAGGAAGATGCCAGGTGTCTGGGGCAGTGGATGAACTATCAGGCCCTGGCTTTCCACCACTGTTGGGGGGGGGGGGGGCAAGAGGCAGGAAGGGAGCCCACAGGAGTGCTGCCTGCATGATGATCCTCTTTGGCTGGAGCTGAGTGGTGTAAACCCTGGGCAGGAAGTGACTCTCTGCACTGAGCTGGTGGGCAGCCGTTCATTTCCCTTGGTCGGTATTAAGCAGGGAGCGGAAGAGAGCTGAACCTGACCCCAAGCTTGGCACTGGAGGGCGGCACCTTTACTGGAGCAGAAACGACGAGGCACCAGAATGGTCTGAGGAGGTTGGGGATTAGGGACGTACAGAGTTCTCTGACTGCTGCTTCTCCCTTCACCAGGAGCTGGTTGGAGCAGTGGTGAGCACTGTGGTCCACAAGAGGAGCATCCTAGGAGAAGGAATCAGCAGAATCACAGTGAAGGAGGGCAGAGTGCGGGCCACTCTCTTCATACCGCCCAGTGAGTTTCCCCAGAACAGGGGATCAGGGTCCCTGGGTGTGACATGGAGGTTCCCTGGTGTGAAAGGGAATCAGGGTCACCAGGTGTGCTATGGGGGATAGGGGTCACCGGGTGTAACAGGGTTTCGGGATCACCAGGTGGGCCCTGAGGAATTGGGGTCCCTGGGTGTGCCATGGGGGATTGAGGTCCCCAGGTGTGACATGGAGGAACATCAGGGTCCCCAGGTGTGACATGGAAAAACATCAGGGTCTCTGGGTATGACATGGAGGAACATCAGATGCCCCTGGTGTGACATGGAAGATCATCGGGGTCCCTTGGTGTGGCATAGAGGGACATTAGGGTCCCCAGGTGTGACATGGAGGAATATGGGGGTCACTGGGTATGACAGCATAACATAGAGGAGCCATCAGATCAGGGTCACTGGGTATGACATATAGGAGTTTTTAACCCCTTCCCTTTTTATTTTATTTTTTTGGGGGCGGGGGGCACAAGTAGCTGGTCTTGCCTAGGGCGTAAAATAGTCTAGCACCGGCCCTGATTGCACCTGGTGGGTTTGTAACTATGTAGGCACCTTCCAATGGGAAGTCAATAAGACACAGCTCAAGCAAATCATCCCACCCAAAACACTTTGGAAACTTCAAGATCAATGCCCAATCCAGGACTATAGAATCCAGGGAAACCCAAAAACACAACTTTCTCCACTCAGAAACAATAGTCTGGAACTTTGTATTAGTCCTTAATGAGAATGTGGTGTATTTTCTTCTACATTTTCACAGAGAATCCAGTGTACAGGGCTCAGGAAAGAGAAACAAAGCTCCTTATAATGTAATTTTCTCCTACATTGTCACAGTTGGAATTGCACCTATGGAGGCTCCTTCCGATGAAAAGTCAATAAGACACAGCTCAAGCAAATCATCCCACCCAAAACACTTTGGAACCTTCAAGATCAATGCCCAATCCAGGACTATAGAATCCGAAGAAACCCAAAAACACAACTTTCTCCACTCAGAAACGATAGTCTGGAACTTTAATGAGAATCCGGTGTATTTTCTTCTACATTTTCATAGAGAATACAGTATGCAATGTTTAGGAAAGAGAAACGAAGCTCCTCATAATGTCATTTTCTCCTACATTGTCACAGTGTGCAATGATCAGGAAAGACTAACAGGTGCTCATTTTGATGCAGTGTGCTCCAGTCCAGTTGGTGGTGGGATTGCACCTATGGAGGCACCTTCCGATGAAAAGTCAATAAGACACAGCTCAAGCAAAACATCCCACCAAAAAAACTTTGGAACCTTCCAGATCAATGCCCAATCAAAAGCACTCATCTCCACTCATAAATTATCACACTGTACTAATCACTGGGAGATGATGACTAAAATTACCAACAGGTGGTACTTTACTCCATATAGGCTAGCTAAAATGAACCCAACTCTCTCACCACTTTGTTGGAGAGAGTGCGGAAAAATTGGCACACTTCAACACATCCTATGGGAATGTCCCTCTCTAACAAGTTTTTGGAATGCCATATTCAAATGTATAGCGTCCACCACGCGTATACTATCCCCACCTAGACCAGGATTAGCCCTTTTGAACCTCAATATAGAACACTACCCGCCCAATTTTCGGCAAATAGTCCTTCACCTCCTCCTAGCTGCCAGAACCTTAATACTGTGTAAATGGAGAACCATAGAAACACCAAATATCTCCGAAACTATACGTTTAGTGAATGAAAATTATAAATTGGAAAAAGCTTTTTCCCTGAATAATCTATCTTATCACAAATTTAATAAAGCCTGGCTGGCATGGCCTTATAGGCCACGGTAATTAATTTATGAATAAATGACTAAGTTTTATGTACTACTACCCATATGGGGGGGGGGGGGGAGTGGCTTCGCCACCCGACTCAGTGACATTGTTCCTCCTGGGGCTCTGAGCCGGGTTGGTAGGGGCTACCTCTTCCCTTTCCTACCATCTGGAAGTCTGAACTATAACCCTACCATTAAGTATATGTTTTTCTCTTGCATATAAGTTTGCTATCGTTATCTACTGTTGTAATGCTTTACTGACAACCGTTGAAATGAAGCTCCACTATCCTGTTATTTCCCCTGTTATCTACATCCAGTTGATGTAACGTTGTTGTTATTGTTATTTGATAAAACTAATGAAAATCTATTGATTGGAAAAAAAGATCAATGCCCAATCCAGGACTATAGAATCTGGGGAAACCCAAAAACACAACTTTCTCCACTCAGAAACGAGTCTGGAACTTTAATGAGAATCCAGTGTATTTTCTTCTATATTTTCACAGAGAATCCAGTGTGCAATGCCCAGGAAAGAAAAACAAAGCTCCTCATAATCCCATATGTTTATTATAAAAAAACATACCCCCTAAACAGGTGCTAATTTGATGCAGTGAGCTCCAGTCCAGTTGGTGGTGGGATTGCACCTATGGACAGGGCCGGCCTTTGGGGTGTGCGAGCTGTGCGGCCGCACAGGGCGCCATTAGCAACAGGGGCGCCATGTGGCAATCAGAGCTCGGAGTCAGTTACTCACAGGATGAGACTCATCCAACGAGTCACAGCAGGCACTGCCCCATGCCTGCAGCACCTGCATCTCCTGCACCATGCCCGCAACCCCTGAATCTCCTGTACCATGCCCGCAGCCCCTGCATCTCCTGCACCATGCCCTCAGCCCCTGCATCTCCTGTACCATGCCCGCAACCCCTGCATCTCCTGCACCATGCCCGCAACCGCTGCATCTCCTGTACCATGCCCGCAGCCCCTGCATCTCCTGCACCATGCCCTTGGCCCCTGCATCTCCTGCACCATGCCCTTGGCCCCTGCATCTCCTGCACCATGCCCACGGCCCCTGCATCTCCTGCACCATGCCCGCAGCCCCTGCATCTCCTGCACCCCCAATATTTTGCTTGTTTATTATGTATTTGGTCTGCCCAGACTTCTGAGGTTGAGCATCCCATCCCCCACACACACCTGTACTCTATTGGTGTCCACTATCAAGTAGATATAGGAGGAGTCCCCTGTAGTGCATTAGCACACCTTCCCAGCAAGGAGTGTTGTCTCCAAGGGTAAGAAAGGCTGGATTCACCCCCTTTTTTATGGATAGTGTAGGACCCACTGATAATGGGGTACTTTGACGCAGTGGTGGGCTTGAGCACGATATGGCCATATGGTGGGACTAAATCCCCATTTTTTATTTATGGATTGTCTCCATATTTGATAGTCATTTCTTTTGCATGTGTGCGCTATTCTTTTTTAATATACATGTTGCTTGGTCCATAGCTGCACCGGCTTTAGATATACATGTTCAGGGTTTGCTCCCCCAATTTTTTGCTTGTTTATCTCCTGCACCATGCCCTTGGCCCCTGCATCTCCTGCACCATGCCCTTGGCCCCTGCATCTCCTGCACCATGCCCTTGGCCCCTGCATCTCCTGCACCATGCCCTTGGCCCCTGCATCTCCTGCACCATAAAGTCAATGATTACATGGCGCTCTCTGATGGTGGGTGGCATACCATGAGGTAAAGAGGTAAAAATATAGAAAGTAAAAAATGGGTAGAAAAATATAAAAAAAAAAGGATGAGGTGGAAGGGGGGAGGGGGTCCACGAAAGCGGCTGCCAGCTGGAGCAAGGAGAGGCTCTGAGGAGAATAAAAAAAAAGAAAGCAGCGCCAGCTTAGTGAAGCATAAGGTTTATTTATTAAAAAAACACATAGTGACTTACTCTTAGGTAAGTAAAGGCCGGTTCGGTAGGTAAATGGGATCATCCATCTTTTTGTCCTGGATACCATTGCAGAAAGGAGGGGTGCCAGACAACAGCCTCCACGCACCACCGGCACCCTGCACCCCTCCTTTCTGCAACGGTATCCAGGACAAAAAGATGGATGTTTAATCTCCTGCACCATGCCTGCAGCCCATGCACTTTGCCCGCAGCCCCTGCATCTCCTGCAACATGCCCACGGCCCCTGCATCTCCTGCACCATGCCCGCAGCCCCTGCATCTCCTGCACCATGCTCGCAGCCCGTGCATCTCCTGCAACATGCCCACGGCCCCTACATCTCCGGTGCTTCTACCGGCTCACACGTGCGATCGGCGAGGGCGAGGAGACAAGGGGTGAGGATGGGGGAGCGCCACAAGATTAGCTCGCACAGGGCACCTGAACACCTAAGGCCGGCCCTGCCTATGGAGGCACCTTCCGATGAAAGGTCAATAAGACACAGCTCAAGCAAATCATCCCACCCAAAACACTTTGGAACCTTCAAGATCAATGCCCAATCCAGGACTATAGAATTCGGGGAAACCCAAAAACTCAACATTCTCCACTCAGAAACGGTAGTCTAGAACTTTAATGAGAATCCAACGTATTTTCTTCTACATTTTCACAGAGAATCCAGTGTGCAATGTCCCGGAAAGAAAAACGAAGCTCCTCATAATCCCATATGTTTATTATAAAAAAAAACATACCCCTAAACAGGTGCTAATTTCAATGCAGTGAGCTCCAGTCCAGTAGATGGTGGGATTGCACCTGGAGTACTGAGTGATGCGCATTACTGGATTCATCAATTATTAGACGGTCCATAGAGATAAGGGCTATCGTTTCATGTTTTATTTTGTTTGATTTACACATTTTATTAGGTGCTCTTGCCTGTTATTATTTGCTTTTTTTTTTTGTTATTTGGAGATCTTCAGGGACACTTGAGTTTGGGTGGAAAGCAAACAAACAGACTCGGTAAACATTGCTCAGCGTGGTCTAGACATAACATAAAGCTCTTTAAGCCCCATCGCCATCAGCGGCGCACGGGCCTATAGGGGGAGACAGAGCATTAGAGACAGCAGACGGTCGTACAGAACTCTGTACATCACAGAGACACAGACCTATAAGGGGAGACATAGGATTAAAGATAAATACAGACAGTCGGATACGGGGAGAGACGCGTGGGGGAAAAAAAAATTGCATTAGCTCAGGTTGGCTGTGAAAATTGCTGTGTAATAGACCAGACGCTGAGCCCCACCGTACAACCTCCATGCAGCGTGCCTGCCTGCGCTAAGTCCAAGGGAGGGGGGGTGGTGGTGTCGCTACCTGGGCAATCGCAAAGACCCATGCGATGATAGATAATTGCACACTCCAAGCCGACGCCGCCTGGATGCACAGATCTTAAAGAGGACCGGAGTCAGGATTTGAGGACAGCAGTGCGATCGAGACAGTCTGGGATGTAGGAATCAGACAGTGTGGGAATCAGCAGAGACAGAAGCGTATCGAACCGGGTGGCTCAATGTAGACGCCTCTACTGAGGATGGCAATCCGAGCGCAGACAGTCTGATTACCGGGCACTGCCAATTCCGCCGTACCTTATTATGATCAGGTGAGACTGGGTGGGACAGCTGTGTGCGGGGAAAAGGGGTGGGGGGGGGCAGTTGCCTGTAGGGAAAAAAAAAAAAATCATGCATGCTAGTATGTTCAAGGTGAACTTGTGAACTGGTACTCAACCACCCTTCTTCTGATATATGCCTATAGATTGCAAGCTCTTGAGGTCAAAAGCAAGCAGAAAAAGCCCCATTATTGCCTTTTGTTGTAAAAGTTTAATATTTTTAAAGGCATGGGAAGAGCTCAGTGCTGCAGCGTGTCCAAGGTGAACTTGTGAACTGGTACCCAGCCACCTTTCCTCCAATGCATGCCCTTAGATTGCAAGCTCTTGGGGTCAAGCAGAAAAAGCCCCATCATTGCCCTTTGTTGTAAAAGTTTAATATTTTTAAAGGCATGGGAAGAGCTCAGTGCTGCAGCGTGTCCAAGGTGAACTTGTGAACTGGTACCCAGCCACCCTTCCTCCAATGCATGCCCTTAGATTGCAAGCTCTTGGGGTCAAGCAGAAAAAGCCCCATCATTGCCCTTTGTTGTAAAAGTTTAATATTTTTAAAGGCATGGGAAGAGCTCAGTGCTGCAGCGTGTCCAAGGTGAACTTGTGAACTGGTACCCAGCCACCTTTCCTCCAATGCATGCCCTTAGATTGGAAGCTCTTGGGGTCAAAAGCACGCAGAGAATCTCTATTGTTGTTAAGGGTGTATCGGATCCTGCTTCTTTTGTTATAAAAG
Source organism: Pelophylax lessonae (assembly GCF_965119305.1). Taxonomy (NCBI): domain Eukaryota; kingdom Metazoa; phylum Chordata; class Amphibia; order Anura; family Ranidae; genus Pelophylax; species Pelophylax lessonae. The sequence goes on along the minus strand of NC_138770.1, from coordinate 57,418,039 downwards.
TTCCATAATTTCATTAGGTTGGTAGAGCTTGTGAACTGGTACCCAGCTGACTTCCACCGATGCATGTCTATAGATTGCAAGCTCTTGAGGTCAAAAGCAAGCAGAAAAAGCCCACTCGTTATCTTTTGTTGTAAAAGTTTAATATTTTTAAAGGCATGGGAAGAGCACAGTGCTGCAGCGTGTCCAAGGTGAACTTGTGAACTGGTAACCAGCCACCCTTCCTCCAATGCATGCCCTTAGATTGGAAGCTCTTGGGGTCAAAAGCATGCTGAGAATCTCTATTGTTGTTAATGGTGTATCGGATCCTGCTTCTTTTGTTATAAAAGTTCCATAATTTCATTGGTTTTGGTAGAGCTTGTGAACTGGTACCCAGCTGACTTCTTCTGAATTATGTCTATAGATTGTAAGCTCTTTGGGTCAACATTCCTGTCGTTGGTTAATGTCATGTATATCCTGTTTTGTGTTGTGAAAGTTTAATTTTTTTCTAAGCTTTAGGAGAGCTCAGTACTGCAGTGTGTCCAAGGTTAACTTGTGAACTGGTACCCAGCCACCTTCCTGCCCATAGATTGCAAGCTCTTGTGGTCCAAGGCTTTCAGAGGTTCTCCACCACCAATAACACTGTGCAAATGATGCTTCTTTTGTTGTGATAGTTTTGTATTTTTATAGGCTTTAGTAGAGCTCAATGCACTAGCATGTCAAGATGAACTGATACCCAGCCACCTTACTGCCCATAGATTGCAAGCTCTTGTGGTCGAAGGCTTTCAGAGGTTCTCCACCACCAATAACACTGTGCAAATGATGCTTCTTATGTTGTGATAGTTTCCAACTTTTTACGCTTTAGTAGAGCTCAATGCACCAGCATGTCAAGGTGAACTGATACCCAGCCACCTTCCTGCCCATAGATTGCAAGCTCTTGTGGTCCAAGGCTTTCAGAGGTTCTCCACCACCAATAACACTGTGCAAATGATGCTTATTTTGTTGTGATAGTTTCGTATTTTTTTAGGATTTAGTAGAGCTCAATGCACCAGCATGTCAAGGCGAACTGATACCCAGCCGCCTTCCTGCCCATAGATTGCAAGCTCTTGTGGTCGAAGGCTTTCAGAGGTTCTCCACCACCAATAACACTGTGCAAATGATGCTTCTTTTGTTGTGATAGTTTTGTATTTTTATAGGCTTTAGTAGAGCTCAATGCACTAGCATGTCAAGATGAACTGATACCCAGCCACCTTCCTGCCCATAGATTGCAAGCTCTTGTGGTCGAAGGCTTTCAGAGGTTCTCCACCACCAATAACACTGTGCAAATGATGCTTCTTTTCTTGTGATAGTTTCATATTTTTATAGGTTTTAGTAGAGCTTAATGCACCAGCATGTCAAGGGAAACTGATACTCAGCCACCTTCCTGCCCATAGATTGCAAGCTCTTGTGGTCCAAGGCTTTCAGAGGTTCTCCACCACCAATAACACTGTGCAAATGATGCTTCTTTTCTTGTGATAGTTTCATATTTTTATAGGTTTTAGTAGAGCTTAATGCACCAGCATGTCAAGGTGAACTGATACCCAGCCACCTTCCTGCCCATAGATTGCAAGCTCTTGTGGTTGAAGGCTTTCAGAGGTTCTCCACCACCAATAACACTGTGCAAATGATGCTTCTTTTCTTGTGATAGTTTCATATTTTTTTAGGATTTAGTAGAGCTCAATGCACCAGCATGTCAAGGCGAACTGATACCCAGCCACCTTCCTGCCCATAGATTGCAAGCTCTTGTGGTCGAAGGCTTTCAGAGGTTCTCCACCACCAATAACACTGTGCAAATGATGCTTATTTTGTTGTGATAGTTTCGTATTTTTTTAGGATTTAGTAGAGCTCAATGCACCAGCATGTCAAGGTGAACTGATACCCAGCCACCTTCCTGCCCATAGATTGCAAGCTCTTGTGGTCGAAGGCTTTCAGAGGTTCTCCACCACCAATAACACTGTGCAAATGATGCTTATTTTGTTGTGATAGTTTCATATTTTTATAGGTTTTAGTAGAGCTTAATGCACCAGCATGTCAAGGTGAACTGATACCCAGCCGCCTTCCTGCCTAAAGATTGCAAGCTCTTGTGGTTGAAGGCTTTTAGAGGTTCTCCACCACTGATAACGCCATGCAAATGCTGCTTCTTTTGTTGTGAAAGTTTCATATTTTTATAGACTTTAGTAGAGTTCAATGCATCAGCACGTCAAGGTGAACTGATACCCAATCACCTTCCTGCCCATAGATTTCAAGCTCTTGGGGTTGAAGACAAACCTTGATTCTCTGCCATCATTAACGCCATGCAAATGCTGCTTTTTGCGTTATAAAAGTTCCATATTTTTATAGGCTTTAGTAGAACTCAATGCACCAGCATGTCAAGGTAAACTTATACCCAGCCGCCTTCCTACCCATATATTACAAGGTCTTGGGGTCAAAGGCATGGGGAGGTTCTCTGGCATCATTAATGCCATGTAAATGCTGTTTCTTTATTTTTTTCTAAAGTTTCTTATATTTTTAGGCTTTGGGAAAGTTTGTGAACTGGTACCCCGCCTCCTTTCTCCAATGCATTCCTATAGATTGCAAGTTTTTGGGGTCAAAATTCCTGATGTTGGTTATTGCCATGCATATCCTGTTTTGTGTTGTAAAAGTTTCACTTTTTATGCTTTGGGAGAAGCTCAGTGCTGCAGTGTTTCCAAAGTTAACTTGTGAACTGGTACCCAGCTGTCTTCCTGCCCATAGATTGCAAGCTCTTGAGGTCATAGGCATGGAGAGGTTCTCTGCCATGATTAACACCATGCAAATGCTGCTTCTTTTAATGTGAAAGTTTCATTTTATTATAGGCTTTATTGGAGCTCAATGCACCAGCATGTCAAGATGAACTGACACCTAGCTGCCTTCCTGCCCATAGATTGCAAGCTCTTGGGGTCAAAGACATGCAAATGTTCTCTACCATCATTAACACCATGCAAATGCTGCTTTTTTTCTATGTGTGTGTGTGTGTATATGTAAAAGTTTCATATTTCCTTAGGCTTTGGGAGATCTCAGTGCTGCAGTTTGTCTAAAATGAACTTATGAACTAATACCCAGCCGCCTTCCTGCCCATAGATTGCAAACTCTTGGGGTCAAAGGCATGGGGAGGTTCTCTGCCACGATTAACGCCATGCTTCTTTTGTTGTGAAAGTTTCATATTTTTTAGGCTTTGGGAAAGCATGTAAACTGATACCCTGCCTCCTTCCTCCGATGCATTCCTATAGATTGCAAGCTTTTGGGTTCACAATTCCTGACGTTGATTATTGCAATGCAAATACTGTTTTGTGTTGTGAAAGTTTCATTTTTTTAAGCTTTGGGAGAGCTCAGTGCTGCAGGGTTAACTTGTGAACTGCTTGCTACGCAGACACCTTGCTGCCTACAGATTGCAAGCTCTTCTGGTCGAAGGCTATTAGAGGTTCTCCATCACCAATTACACCATGAAAATGATGCTTCTTTTGTTGTGAAAGTTTCCGATTTATATAGGCTTTAGTAGAGCTCAATTCACCAGCATGTCAAGGTGAACTGATACCCAGCCTTCTTCCTGCCCATAGATAGCAAGCTCTTGGGGTTGAAGGCAAGCAGAGGCTCTCTGTGAACTGGTACCAAACCATGTTTCTCTAATGCATGTCTATAGATCGCAAGCTCTTGTATCATCAAGGAAATCATCATTATCAAAGGCATACAGAGGTTCTCTGCCATCATTAACATCATGCAATTTCTACTTCATTTGTTCTAAAAGTTTTTTGTATTTTTATAGAGTTTAGGATAGCTTAGTATACCAGTGTGTCCAAGGTTAACTGGTACACTGCTGCCTTCCTCCATACTTTCTAAACAAAGAGACAGTTAACTTTCCTTCATACTTTGGGGGGGGGCGGATGTTGACATCAGTGGGAGGAATAGTGCTCCATCATTGGTATCAGTAGGAGGAATAGTGCCCCATCATTGGTGTCAGTGGGAGGAATAGTGCCCCATCATTGGTGTCAGTGGGAGGAATAGTGCCCCATCATTGGTGTCAGTAGGAGGAATAGTGCCCCATTATTCGTGTAAGTGGGAGCAATAGTACCCCATCATTGGTAGTGGGAGGAATGGTGCCCCATCATTGGTGTTAGTTGGAAGAATAGTGCCCCATCATTGGTGTCAGTAGGAATAATAGTGCCCCGTCATTGGTGTCAGTGGAAGGAATAGTGTCCCATTATTGGTATCAGTGGGAGGAATAGTGCCCCATTATTGGTATCAGTGGGGGGATAGTACCCCATCATTGGTGTCAGTGGGAGGAATAGTGCCCCATCATTGGTATCAGTGGGAGGAATAGTGCCCCATCATTGGTGTCAGTAGGAGGAATAGTGCCCCATCATTGGTGTCAGTAGGAGGAATAGTGCCCCTTTATTGGTGTCAGTGGGAGCAATAGTACCCACTCACTGGTAGTGGGAGGAATAGTGTCCCATCATTGGCGTTAGTTGAAAGAATAGTGCCCCATCATTGGTGTCAGTGAAAGGAATAGTGCCCTATCATTGGTGTCAGTGAAAGGAATAATGCCCCATCATTGGTGTCCGTATTAAGAATAGTGCCCCATCATTGGTGTCAGTAGGAATAATAGTGCCCCGTCATTGGTGTCAGTGAAAGGAATAGTACCCCATCATTGGTGTCCGTATTAAGAATAGTGCCCCATCATTGGTGTCAGTAGGAGGAATAGTGCCCCATTATTGGTATCAGTGGGAGCAATAGTACCCAATCATTGGTAGTGGGAGGAATAGTGCCCCATCATTGGTGTTAGTTGAAAGAATAGTGCCCCATCATTGGTGTCAGTAGAAATAATAGTGCCCCGTGATTGGTGCCAGTGAAAGGAATAGTACCCCATCATTGGTGTCCGTAGGAAGAATAGTGCCCCATCATTGGTGTCCGTAGGAAGAATAGTTCCCCATCATTGGTGTCAGTAGGAAGAATAGTTCCCCCGTTTTGTACTTTTAGAGGCTTAGGGGGAGTGCATCAGTGAGTGAGTATAAGGTGAACTGATAAGTTACCTCCCTGCTCTAATTCATGCCTGTAGATTGCATGATCTTGCGGGATAATTACATACCAAGGATCCCTATTATTGGTAAATGAGGTACAAATCCTACTTTTTGTGTTGTGAAAGCTTCATATTTTTATAAGCTTATGCAGCAGTGTGTCCAAGATGAATTTGTGAATTGATACATGGCCTGCCTTTCTCCATTGCATGCCCATAGATCACAAGCTTTTGGCATCATTTACACATCCAACATTATTAATGCGATGCAAATCCTGCTTCCTTTGTTATAAAAGTGTTGGGAGAGTTTAGTGCATCAGTGTGTCTAAGATGAACTGATACCCGGCTCCTCTACTTAAATGCATGCCTGTTGGAGTGCAAGCTCCTAAGCTAAAAGCTGCATTGAGCATCTCTACAGTACTGCTGCATCAGCATCCAGAAAATTATATTTTCCGGCCTCACCTTCACCTGTGTAATAAATGCTTATTTGCATTGTATTTCCTTTCCATAAAGCTATTTCTATTCACTTGTCATGTGCCTTTGCAAATCTGACCGCTTCAGGTGGAGTCAATTTCCTAGCACTGCCCCCTTCCCCTTGTAAATCAAAGCCCTCTCCTCCTCTGGAAGCACCGAATTAATGTGTGTGCTGGACCAGCTCCTCCACTGCTCCCCTAATCAGGGCCGCCATCAGGGGGGGACAGCCCATACACATGTAAGGGGCCCGGGCGTCCTGAGGGGCCCAGGCTCCCAACCAATGAGACCGAGTTGTTGCTGCTGTAGTTACTAGCAATTGCTAAAGCAGGGCGGCCATGGAATGACCTGATGCAGCTCACTTAGCCCTTGCTGCAGATGGAAGGCGAAGTGATATCATCTGCACTGCGCCTCTCCCTGCAGATCAAAGAGCTGCGTTGCATATAGCCTGCAGGACTGATCTGGAGACAAGTTGTTAGACATTACAATGATAAATTGATTGACAATGTTGCTGAATGTGGGCCTGTGCGGTGACTGTCTCTTTCTTGGATTGTGCTGTTTGTGACTGTCTCTTGACTAGTGTTGAGCGAACACGGACTGTATTATTCGTGTTCGTACCGAATAATTGGATTTTTTGTACCCGAACACGGACACGGACACTTTACTGTATGTTCGGGTAAAAATCCGTGTTCGGTCGTTTTATTTCCGGGTTTTGCATGCTTTGGCGCTCTTTTCATGGCGGGCTTTCAACAGCCAATCAACAATCGTTTAACTGGTGTGCCTTAAGCCATCCCAGCCATGCCTGCAAATGTCTCAGTAGCTGTGATTGGCCGTCTGAAGCATGTGACCAAGTCTTTATAAGTTCGAGGCAGCCGCAGCGGCGTCATTATGCTGCTTAGATTCAGGGACAGAGCACACATCAACGTGCTGGCTGCTGATTAGGGAAAGATAGGCAGGAAAAAACCATTTGTGTCCGGATAGAATTGAGGGACAGGTCGGAGTGTTTAGGCAGGGCGAGTTGTAGGCATTTTAGGGATAGAGTCTGCTGAATTATAGGGTCAGTGTCTTCTACAAACTACAATCGATATTGCTGTGTGGGGGGTGGGGTCTGCACTCAATCCTGATCTACGATCTCTTCTCAATCCTGTTAGGGACAGAGTCTGCTGAATTTTAGGGAAACTGTGTTCTACAAACTACAATCGATATTGCTGTGTGGTGTGGGATTGGAGATAGGCAGGTGTCAGTGATCCACATCCATTTTTCTGTGTGTGAGCTGCAGTGAACACAATCTTTTTGGGCTGCAGTGAACACAATCTTTTTGGGCTGCAGTGAACACAATCTTTTTGGGCTGCAGTGAACACAATCTTTTTGGGCTGCAGTGAACACAATCTTTTTGGGCTGCAGTGAACACAATCTTTTTGGGCTGCAGTGAACACAATCTTTTTGGGGTGCAGTGAACAAAATCTTTTTGGGGTGCAGTGAACACAATCTTTGTGGGGTGCAGTGAACAAAATCCTTTGTGGGGTGCAGTGAACACAATCTTTTTGGGGTGCAGTGAACAAAATCCTTTTTGGGGTGCAGTGAACAACATCCTTTTTGGGGTGCAGTGAACACAATCTTTTTGGGGTGCAGTGAACAAAATCCTTTGTGGGGTGCAGTGAACACAATCTTTTTGGGGTGCAGTGAACACAATCTTTTTGGGGTGGAGTGAACAACATCCTTTTTGGGGTGCAGTGAACAAAATCCTTTTTGGGGTGCAGTGAACAAAATCATTTTTGGGGTGCAGTGAACACAATCTTTTTGGGGTGCAGTGAACACAATCTTTGTGGGGTGGAGTGAACAACATCCTTTTTGGGGTGCAGTGAACAACATCCTTTTTGGGGTGCAGTGAACACAATCTTTTTGGGGTGCAGTGAACACAATCTTTGTGGGGTACAGTGAACAGAATCTTTGTGGGGTGCAGTGAACACAATCTTTGGGGGGTACAGTGAACACAATCTTTGGGGGGTACAGTGAACACAATCTTTGTGAGGTGCAGTGAACACAATCTTTGTGGGGTGCAGTGAACACAATCATTGTGGGGTGCAGTGAACTCAATCTTTGTGGGGTACAGTGAACACAATCTCATACTTCTGAAGGTTTGAGGGTGCTGCCTGTTCCATACTCCCCCTACTCCTCATCTAGCCTTTTAGGGGTACAAACAATAGTAATTGGGGCCTAGTGTGGTTGTGTACGTGTGATATACATACACTTTTTTGGGATCATATTTTCTATTCCGCTATTTAATCAAAAACCTTTGGGGATCAGTTAAATTGGGGGATAGTCTGTGTTGGTACGTGTGAGAGAGATCCACCTTTCCAAGTTGTTGGGGTTCATCTCATACTTCTGAAGGTTTGAGGGTGCTGCCTGTTCCATACTCCCCCTACTCCTAGCCTTTTAGGGGTACAAACAATAGTAATTGGGGCCTAGTGTGGTTGTGTACGTGTGATATACATACACTTTTTTGGGATCATATTTTCTATTCCGCTATTTAATCAAAAACCTTTGGGGATCAGTTAAATTGGGGGATAGTCTGTGTTGGTACGTGTGAGAGAGATCCACCTTTCCAAGTTGTTGGGGTTCATCTCATACTTCTGAAGGTTTGAGGGTGCTGCCTGTTCCATACTCCCCCTACTCCTAGCCTTTTAGGGGTACAAACAATAGTAATTGGGGCCTAGTGTGGTTGTGTACGTGTGATATACATACACTTTTTTGGGATCATATTTTCTATTCCGCTATTTAATCAAAAACCTTTGGGGATCAGTTAAATTGGGGGATAGTCTGTGTTGGTACGTGTGAGAGAGATCCACCTTTCCAAGTTGTTGGGGTTCATCTCATACTTCTGAAGGTTTGAGGGTGCTGCCTGTTCCATACTCCCCCTACTCCTAGCCTTTTAGGGGTACAAACAATAGTAATTGGGGCCTAGTGTGGTTGTGTACGTGTGATATACATACACTTTTTTGGGATCATATTTTCTATTCCGCTATTTAATCAAAAACCTTTGGGGATCAGTTAAATTGGGGGATAGTCTGTGTTGGTACGTGTGAGAGAGATCCACCTTTCCAAGTTGTTGGGGTTCATCTCATACTTCTGAAGGTTTGAGGGTGCTGCCTGTTCCATACTCCCCCTACTCCTAGCCTTTTAGGGGTACAAACAATAGTAATTGGGGCCTAGTGTGGTTGTGTACGTGTGATATACATACACTTTTTTGGGATCATATTTTCTATTCCGCTATTTAATCAAAAACCTTTGGGGATCAGTTAAATTGGGGGATAGTCTGTGTTGGTACGTGTGAGAGAGATCCACCTTTCCAAGTTGTTGGGGGTTCATCTCATACTTCTGAAGGTTTGAGGGTGCTGCCTGTTCCATACTCCCCCTACTCCTAGCCTTTTAGGGGTACAAACAATAGTAATTGGGGCCTAGTGTGGTTGTGTACGTGTGATATACATACACTTTTTTGGGATCATATTTTCTATTCCGCTATTTAATCAAAAACCTTTGGGGATCAGTTAAATTGGGGGATAGTCTGTGTTGGTACGTGTGAGAGAGATCCACCTTTCCAAGTTGTTGGGGTTCATCTCATACTTCTGAAGGTTTGAGGGTGCTGCCTGTTCCATACTCCCCCTACTCCTAGCCTTTTAGGGGTACAAACAATAGTAATTGGGGCCTAGTGTGGTTGTGTACGTGTGATATACATACACTTTTTTGGGATCATATTTTCTATTCCGCTATTTAATCAAAAACCTCTGGGGATCAGTTAAATTGGGGGATAGTCTGTGTTGGTACGTGTGAGAGAGATCCACCTTTCCAAGTTGTTGGGGTTCATCTCATACTTCTGAAGGTTTGAGGGTGCTGCCTGTTCCATACTCCCCCTACTCCTAGCCTTTTAGGGGTACAAACAATAGTAATTGGGGCCTAGTGTGGTTGTGTACGTGTGATATACATACACTTTTTTGGGATCATATTTTCTATTCCGCTATTTAATCAAAAACCTTTGGGGATCAGTTAAATTGGGGGATAGTCTGTGTTGGTACGTGTGAGAGAGATCCACCTTTCCAAGTTGTTGGGGTTCATCTCATACTTCTGAAGGTTTGAGGGTGCTGCCTGTTCCATACTCCCCCTACTCCTAGCCTTTTAGGGGTACAAACAATAGTAATTGGGGCCTAGTGTGGTTGTGTACGTGTGATATACATACACTTTTTTGGGATCATATTTTCTATTCCGCTATTTAATCAAAAACCTTTGGGGATCAGTTAAATTGGGGGATAGTCTGTGTTGGTACGTGTGAGAGAGATCCACCTTTCCAAGTTGTTGGGGTTCATCTCATACTTCTGAAGGTTTGAGGGTGCTGCCTGTTCCATACTCCCCCTACTCCTAGCCTTTTAGGGGTACAAACAATAGTAATTGGGGCCTAGTGTGGTTGTGTACATGTGATATACATACACTTTTTTGGGATCATATTTTCTATTCCGCTATTTAATCAAAAACCTCTGGGGATCAGTTAAATTGGGGGATAGTCTGTGTTGGTACGTGTGAGAGAGATCCACCTTTCCAAGTTGTTGGGGTTCATCTCATACTTCTGAAGGTTTGAGGGTGCTGCCTGTTCCATACTCCCCCTACTCCTAGCCTTTTAGGGGTACAAACAATAGTAATTGGGGCCTAGTGTGGTTGTGTACGTGTGATATACATACACTTTTTTGGGATCATATTTTCTATTCCGCTATTTAATCAAAAACCTCTGGGGATCAGTTAAATTGGGGGATAGTCTGTGTTGGTACGTGTGAGAGAGATCCACCTTTCCAAGTTGTTGGGGTTCATCTCATACTTCTGAAGGTTTGAGGGTGCTGCCTGTTCCATACTCCCCCTACTCCTAGCCTTTTAGGGGTACAAACAATAGTAATTGGGGCCTAGTGTGGTTGTGTACGTGTGATATACATACACTTTTTTGGGATCATATTTTCTATTCCGCTATTTAATCAAAAACCTTTGGGGATCAGTTAAATTGGGGGATAGTCTGTGTTGGTACGTGTGAGAGAGATCCACCTTTCCAAGTTGTTGGGGTTCATCTCATACTTCTGAAGGTTTGAGGGTGCTGCCTGTTCCATACTCCCCCTACTCCTAGCCTTTTAGGGGTACAAACAATAGTAATTGGGGCCTAGTGTGGTTGTGTACGTGTGATATACATACACTTTTTTGGGATCATATTTTCTATTCCGCTATTTAATCAAAAACCTTTGGGGATCAGTTAAATTGGGGGATAGTCTGTGTTGGTACGTGTGAGAGAGATCCACCTTTCCAAGTTGTTGGGGTTCATCTCATACTTCTGAAGGTTTGAGGGTGCTGCCTGTTCCATACTCCCCCTACTCCTAGCCTTTTAGGGGTACAAACAATAGTAATTGGGGCCTAGTGTGGTTGTGTACGTGTGATATACATACACTTTTTTGGGATCATATTTTCTATTCCGCTATTTAATCAAAAACCTCTGGGGATCAGTTAAATTGGGGGATAGTCTGTGTTGGTACGTGTGAGAGAGATCCACCTTTCCAAGTTGTTGGGGTTCATCTCATACTTCTGAAGGTTTGAGGGTGCTGCCTGTTCCATACTCCCCCTACTCCTAGCCTTTTAGGGGTACAAACAATAGTAATTGGGGCCTAGTGTGGTTGTGTACGTGTGATATACATACACTTTTTTGGGATCATATTTTCTATTCCGCTATTTAATCAAAAACCTTTGGGGATCAGTTAAATTGGGGGATAGTCTGTGTTGGTACGTGTGAGAGAGATCCACCTTTCCAAGTTGTTGGGGTTCATCTCATACTTCTGAAGGTTTGAGGGTGCTGCCTGTTCCATACTCCCCCTACTCCTAGCCTTTTAGGGGTACAAACAATAGTAATTGGGGCCTAGTGTGGTTGTGTACGTGTGATATACATACACTTTTTTGGGATCATATTTTCTATTCCGCTATTTAATCAAAAACCTCTGGGGATCAGTTAAATTGGGGGATAGTCTGTGTTGGTACGTGTGAGAGAGATCCACCTTTCCAAGTTGTTGGGGTTCATCTCATACTTCTGAAGGTTTGAGGGTGCTGCCTGTTCCATACTCCCCCTACTCCTAGCCTTTTAGGGGTACAAACAATAGTAATTGGGGCCTAGTGTGGTTGTGTACGTGTGATATACATACACTTTTTTGGGATCATATTTTCTATTCCGCTATTTAATCAAAAACCTTTGGGGATCAGTTAAATTGGGGGATAGTCTGTGTTGGTACGTGTGAGAGAGATCCACCTTTCCAAGTTGTTGGGGTTCATCTCATACTTCTGAAGGTTTGAGGGTGCTGCCTGTTCCATACTCCCCCTACTCCTAGCCTTTTAGGGGTACAAACAATAGTAATTGGGGCCTAGTGTGGTTGTGTACGTGTGATATACATACACTTTTTTGGGATCATATTTTCTATTCCGCTATTTAATCAAAAACCTTTGGGGATCAGTTAAATTGGGGGATAGTCTGTGTTGGTACGTGTGAGAGAGATCCACCTTTCCAAGTTGTTGGGGTTCATCTCATACTTCTGAAGGTTTGAGGGTGCTGCCTGTTCCATACTCCCCCTACTCCTAGCCTTTTAGGGGTACAAACAATAGTAATTGGGGCCTAGTGTGGTTGTGTACGTGTGATATACATACACTTTTTTGGGATCATATTTTCTATTCCGCTATTTAATCAAAAACCTCTGGGGATCAGTTAAATTGGGGGATAGTCTGTGTTGGTACGTGTGAGAGAGATCCACCTTTCCAAGTTGTTGGGGTTCATCTCATACTTCTGAAGGTTTGAGGGTGCTGCCTGTTCCATACTCCCCCTACTCCTAGCCTTTTAGGGGTACAAACAATAGTAATTGGGGCCTAGTGTGGTTGTGTACGTGTGATATACATACACTTTTTTGGGATCATATTTTCTATTCCGCTATTTAATCAAAAACCTCTGGGGATCAGTTAAATTGGGGGATAGTCTGTGTTGGTACGTGTGAGAGAGATCCACCTTTCCAAGTTGTTGGGGTTCATCTCATACTTCTGAAGGTTTGAGGGTGCTGCCTGTTCCATACTCCCCCTACTCCTAGCCTTTTAGGGGTACAAACAATAGTAATTGGGGCCTAGTGTGGTTGTGTACGTGTGATATACATACACTTTTTTGGGATCATATTTTCTATTCCGCTATTTAATCAAAAACCTTTGGGGATCAGTTAAATTGGGGGATAGTCTGTGTTGGTACGTGTGAGAGAGATCCACCTTTCCAAGTTGTTGGGGTTCATCTCATACTTCTGAAGGTTTGAGGGTGCTGCCTGTTCCATACTCCCCCTACTCCTAGCCTTTTAGGGGTACAAACAATAGTAATTGGGGCCTAGTGTGGTTGTGTACGTGTGATATACATACACTTTTTTTGGATCATATTTTCTATTCCGCTATTTAATCAAAAACCTTTGGGGATCAGTTAAATTGGGGGATAGTCTGTGTTGGTACGTGTGAGAGAGATCCACATTTCCAAGTTGTTGGGGTTCATCTCATACTTCTGAAGGTTTGAGGGTGCTGCCTGTTCCATACCCCCCCTACTCCTCATCTAGCCTTTTAGGGGTACAAACAATAGTAATTGGGGCCTAGTGTGGTTGTGTACGTGCGAGATACATACACTTTTTTTGATCATATTTCCTATTCCGCTATTCAATAAAAACCTTTGAGGATCAATTGAATTGCGGGATAGTCTGTGTCGGTACGTGTAAGAGAGATCCACCTTTCCAAGTTGTTGGGGTTCATCTCATACTTCTGAAGGTTTGAGGGTGCTGCCTGTTCCATACCCCCCCTACTCCTCATCTAGCCTTTTAGGGGTACAAACAATAGTAATTGGGGCCTAGTGTGGTTGTGTACGTGCGAGATACATACACTTTTTTTGATCATATTTCCTATTCCGCTATTCAATAAAAACCTTTGAGGATCAATTGAATTGCGGGATAGTCTGTGTCGGTACGTGTGAGAGAGATCCACCTTTCCAAGTTGTTGGGGTTCATCTCATACTTCTGAAGGTTTGAGGGTGCTGCCTGTTCCATACCCCCCCTACTCCTCATCTAGCCTTTTAGGGGTACAAACAATAGTAATTGGGGCCTAGTGTGGTTGTGTACGTGCGAGATACATACACTTTTTTTGATCATATTTCCTATTCCGCTATTCAATAAAAACCTTTGAGGATCAATTGAATTGCGGGATAGTCTGTGTCGGTACGTGTGAGAGAGATCCACCTTTCCAAGTTGTTGGGGTTCATCTCATACTTCTGAAGGTTTGAGGGTGCTGCCTGTTCCATACTCCCCCTACTCCTCATCTAGCCTTTTAGGGGTACAAACAATAGTAATTGGGGCCTAGTGTGGTTGTGTACGTGTGATATACATACACTTTTTTTGGATCATATTTTCTATTCCGCTATTCAATAAAAACCTTTCTAGGGCAAGATCTTAAATTACAGAAATATGAGGAGACCGTCAAATAAGGGCCGTGGCCTGGGTCGTGGTGCTGCTGGTAGAGCTCCTGTTGCAAGGAGAGGACATGGTCGATCTGTGCCAGCTACACGCACAAGTGAAACACCTTCCTCAAGTGTGAGTAGGCGACAGAACCTGCATCAGTATTTGGTAGGGCATCAAACGCCCCTAGAAGTGATGAGGCCAGAACAAGTTGAGGCGATAGTAGATTGGTTTGCTGCTGACAGTGCCTCCAGTTCCTTCACATTGTCTCCCACCCAGTCTACTGCAGAAAGGTCAGAGTTGGCACCTGCAGCCAATGTCCAACCGTCTTTCACCTCACCCCCTTGCAAATCAGGCCAGCAGTCTGAGCCCCAAGCCATACAGCAGTCTCTTATTCTTTTTGAGGACTCTGTCAGCAGGGTTTCCCAGGGCCATCCACCTAGCCCTGCCCCAGAAGTGGAAGAGATTGAGTGCAGCGATGCCCAACCACTTATTTCTCAAGATGAGTACATGCAAGGATCATCGCAGCACGTCTCCGATGATGACGAAACGCAGGTGCCAACTGCTGCGGCGTTCAGCATTGTGGAGACCGACAAGGAGGGCAGGGGTGAAGACTGGGTGGAAGATGATGTGGAGGACGATGAGGTCCTCGACCCCACATGGAATGAACGTCATGCAGGTGACCTGAGTAGTTTGGAGGAAGAGGCGGTGGTCGCACAGAGCCACCAGCACAGCAGAAGAGGGAGCAGGGTGCAGAAGCGGAGCGGCCGTGCCCTAGACACTACGCCCGCTACTGCCCAACGCAGCAAGGGAACGAGCGCACCAAAGTCAGCTCAAAGGAGTTCTCTAGCGTGGAAGTTCTTTAGAAAATGTGCTGATGACAGGACACGAGTGGTTTGCACCCTGTGCAATCAGAGCTTGAAGCGAGGCATGAACCTTCTCAACCTGAGCACAACCTGCATGATCAGGCATCTAAGTGCAAAGCACGAGCTGCAGTGGAGTACACACCTTCAAAACCAAGAAACGTCTCTGGCTCATCCTGCTTCCTCTTCTGCTGCAGTCTCGGCCGCTCCAGCCACATCTGTAGTGATACCGGCACCTGCCACCCCGCAAACAGACGATCTGTCAGCAACACCACCACCTGGGTCACCAACAACCATCTCCACAATGTCCCGTGGAAGCGTTCAGCTTTCCATCTCCCAAACACTTGAGAGGAAGAGGAAGTACCCCCCTACCCACCCGCGATCCCTGGCCCTGAATGCCAGCATTTCAAAATTATTGGCCTTTGAAATGCTGTCATTCCGTCTGGTGGAGACGCACAGTTTTAAAAACCTTATGTCGGTGGCTGTCCCACAGTACGTCGTGCCCAGCCGCCACTACTTTTCCAGGCAAGCCATCCCTTCCCTGCACAACCAAGTGGGGGAAAATATCAGGTGTGCACTGCGCAACGCCATCTGTGCCAAGGTCCACCTAACTACGGATACGTGGACCAGTAAGCACGGTCAGGGGCGTTATATCTCCCTAACGGCACACTGGGTAAATGCAGTGGCGGATGGGCCTGAGGCGGATAGCAATTTGGCGCATGTCCTTCCACCACCGAGGATTGCAGGGCGCTTCAGTTTGCCTCCTGTTCGTAACTCCTCCTACTCCGCTTCCTCATCCTCTACCGCCTCCTCATCCGGACAGCGTAACACCTTCACCACCAACTTCAGCACGGCCAGGGGTAAACGACAGCAGGCAGTTTTACAACTTGCCTGTTTGGGGGACAAACCACACACCGCGCAGGAGTTGTGGAGGAGCATGGAACAGCAGACAAATGAGTGGTTGCTGCCAGCGAGCCTCAAGCCCGGCCTGGTGGTGTGTGATAACGGGCGAAATCTCATAGCAGCTCTGGGCCTAGCCGGTTTGACGCACATCCCTTGCCTGGCGCATGTGCTGAATTTGGTGGTGCAGAGGTTCCTTAAAAACTACCCCGATATGTCAGAGCTGCTGCAGAAAGTGCGGGCCGTTTGTGCGCACTTTCGGCGTTCTCACCCTGCTGCTGCTCGCCTGGCAGCGCTGCAGCGTAACTTCGGCCTTCCCGCTCACCGCCTCATATGTGACGTGCCCACAAGGTGGAACTCCACCTTGCACATGCTGGAAAGACTGTGCGAGCAGCAGCAGGCCATAGTGGAGTTTCAGCTGCAGCACGCACGCGTGAGTCGCTCTGCGGAACAGCACCACTTCACCACCAATAACTGGGCCTCCATGCGAGACCTGTGTGCCTTGTTGCGCTGTTTTGAGTACTCCACCAACATGGCCAGTGGCAATGACGCCGTTCTCAGCTTAACTATCCCACTTCTATGCCTCCTTGAAAAAACAATTCGGGCGATGATGGAAGAGGATGTGGCACAGGATGAGGAGGAGGAGGAGGATGAAGAGGTAACATTTCCAAGGCTTTCAGGGCAGTCATTCGCAAGGGGCTCCGAGGGTGGGTTCCTGCACACGCAAACGCCAGGGACGCAATTGTCCAGCAGGGGCACAGTTCTGGAGGATGAGGAGGATGAGGAGGAGGAGGAGCTGGAGGAGGAGATGGAACCATGTTCACAGCAGGGTGGCACCCAGGCCAGCTCATGGCCATCACTGGTGCGTGGCTGGGGGGATACAGAGGACACGGACGATACACCTCCCACAGAGGACAGCCTTTCGTCGCCTCTGGGCAGCCTGGCACACATGAGCGATTACATGCTGCAGTGTCTCCACAACGACCGCCGAGTTGCCCACATTCTAACTTGTGCTGATTACTGGGTGGCCACGCTGCTGGATCCCCGTTACAAGGACAACGTACCGTCCTTAATTCACTCACTGGAGCGCGATCGCAAGATGCGCGAGTACAAGCGCACGCTGGTAGACGCCATGCTGCTGGCATTCCCATCTGACAGCGGGGCCACAGTGGAAGCACAAGGCAGAGGAGGAGGAGGAGGAGGTCGCCAACGCAACCAGGGCACCGCCAGCACCTCAGAAGGCAGGGTTAGCATGGCCGAAATGTGGAAAAGCTTTGTCAGCACGCCACAACAAACAGCAGCACCAGCAGCTCAGATGGAACGTCTTAGCAGGAGGCAGCATTTTACCAACATGGTGGAGCAGTATGTGTGCACACGCCTACATGTAGTGAATGACGGGTCTGCCCCCTTCAACTTCTGGGTCTCCAAATTGGGCACATGGCCTGAGCTTGCCCTTTACGCCTTGGAGGTGCTGGCGTGCCCTGCAGCCAGTGTATTATCTGAACGGGTATTTAGCACGGCTGGGGGCGTTATAACAGACAAGCGCAGCCGCCTGTCCAGAGACAATGTGGACAAGCTCACGTTCATTAAAATGAACCAGG
Organism: Pelophylax lessonae; assembly: GCF_965119305.1. Lineage (NCBI taxonomy): Eukaryota > Metazoa > Chordata > Amphibia > Anura > Ranidae > Pelophylax > Pelophylax lessonae. Next base: position 57,400,629 of record NC_138770.1, on the reverse strand, counting down.
CATGGATCCCACGGGACTTTTCCGTACCTTATGCAGAATAGCAATGGATACCGACCTTACCCACCCATTGTTCCATTTTTGCTCTTTCTCACTCTTTTGGGGTGTACCCTCATTTAAAATTTTTGAAAAGAAGCAGTGTTGGCTACCTCGTCCTCCTCCTCAGGGCCAGATTAATGTAGGGGCTATTGGAGCTGCAGCTCCAGGCCCCTACCTTTTATATAGGCCCCGGGTTGGCCATATTCACTGTTACCGCTCTTCTGTCACTTGTAAACACAGAAGTCTGGCTTCTATGCTCGCTTCCCCAGGCAGCACCCTCAGAACCTCCCCACACAGCGTGAAGGCCGGACAAGGAGGGACAGTTGGCGATGCATGGATGTGTTTATGGGCTTCAGAGACAGCATCCCATGTTGAATTAGGCATGCATGGCTGCACCCTTCCTCCTCTGGGTGCATGGCAAGGCACGGCCCTTAAGGCCCTTCAAAATCCTCAGCACCAAGCCCATGATGCTGTTAATCCGGCCCTGGTCCTCCTCCACCGCCGCTTCCACCTACACCGCCCATAGGTGTGCGCAGCCTATTGCATTAAGGTGTGCACCCCAAAGTTGAAATACACATGCATGTGTTTGCCAGCAGGGAGAGTAATGTATCGGGGCCATGTACCTGTAGGCAAGGAGAAATAGAGCAGAGCAGGTCCCAGGGAGATCTTTCCCATCTCCTCACTGGCAATGCTATGTGCCCTAGGTGATTAGGGTGTGCCCAGGCACACCCAGCACACCCTGTGCGCACGCCTATGTCACCGCCACATCCACCACCACCTCAACCTCCCTCCTACTCCATATGGGCCTCGTCCTTCAGAGATGAAGAAGAACATTGTTTTATTTTTCTGTTTTTTTTTTGTTGTTTTAAGTTATTTCCCTATCCACATTTGTTTGCAGAGCACTTGCCATGCTCTTAATTACGTTTTGCTGCCATTTGCAGCACTCTAGCCCTTTCCTTTGGTGTTTTAGAGCCATTTTAGTGCCTTAAAGTTCGGGTCCCCATTGACTTCAATGGGGTTCGGTGTCCGGGAAAAGTTCGGTAAAAGTCCGGGACACGGACCCGGACTTTTTTTTAAAGTTCGGCCGAACCCGTCGAACACGGACATCTAGGTGTTCGCTCAACCCTACTCTTGACTGAATTGAGGAGTCTCTTTGCTAGATATATGGGGATGTCTCTGCTGGATTGTGCTTCTTCTTTGCTGCATTGGAATTTCTCTTTGCTGAATATATGGGGATGTCTCTTTGCTGGATTGGGCTTTCTCTTTGCTAGATTGGGCTGTCTCTTTGCTGGATTAGGCTGTCTTTTAGCAAGATTGGGTTGTCTCTTTGCTTTATGGAGATGTCTCTTTGCTAGATTGGGCTGTCTCCTTGCTGCATTGATTGACAATGTTGCTGGATGTGGGCCTGTGTGGTGACTGTCTCTTTCTTGGATTGGGCTGTTTGTTACTGTCTCTTTGATGGTTGGGCATGTTTGCTGAATTAATGAGTCTCTTTGCTAGATATATGGGGATGTCTCTTTGCTGGACTGGGCTGTCTCTTTGCTGGACTGGGCTGTCTCTTTGCTAGATTGGGCTGTCTCTTTGCTGGATTAGGCCACCTCTTTGCTAGATTGGGCTGTTTCTTTGCTATATGGGGATGTCTCTTTGCTGGTTTGGGCTGTCTCTTTGCTGGATTAGGCTGTCTCTTTACTGGGCTGGGCCATCTCTTTGCTGAATATATGTGGATGTCTCTTTGCTGAATTGGTTTAATTTTCCTATATTAAGATGTAAGAATGCTAAAATAAAAGTTGGTGCACTAAAGGACTCAGTGGGATGGCCAGTGGGAGAGCCCTGGGGAATGTTGGTAGTCAGGCCCAAGTAGGGCCCAGGCCTAAAGCTGTGTAAGGGGCCCCAAAATTTGTGATGGCTACCCTGCCCCTAACCTCTCTACATAACCCTTTGGTAATTAATTTTGACAATATGATGACGATGTGTGTACTCTTGAAATCCACCTAATTCAAAGAGACTCTAGTATGCTTCAACTTGAGGTCGTATGGATCATATTCTCTTTCCCCAGTATCTCGACTCTTTCATACTTCTCATTTCTTTAAAATATCTCAAGTATGTATTGCCTAGGGTGATTACATATCTCCCGCAGACATAAAAATGGTCCCTTTCCTGCTTACAACCCAACCAGTTCCCCAGAAACATGAAGACCTAGCGCAGAGACTTGTGGGGGTGTAAGGGTTGAAAGGGCGAGATACTAGGAAGGAAGCAAGATACTAGGAAAAAAGGGGAACATCTCATCCATATGACCTACATACAGGAACCTTTTGATAAATAATGTTGATAATGTGTGTACTCTTGAAACTCATCTATTTTATAGAGACTCTAGTATGCTGCAGATTTATCCTGAGGTCACGTGGATCATATGTTTTCTTTCCCCCGGTATGTCACTTACAAGGGCCCTTTCATAACTCTCATTTCTCCAAAAGCATTCCACATATTTAAGATCTCTAAAACATATTGCTTGTAGTGATTATATATCTTCTCCAGACCTAAAATCTGTCCCTCCAGGGCCGTCTTTTCCACTGGGCATACCCGGCGGTTGCCCGGGGGCCCCACTTGCCAAGGGGCCCCACATGGATGGCGGCATGTCCCTGGTGGTCTAGGGCCCCCCCCCCCGTTATGTTGTCCGCCGACCTGGGCCCCCCTCCTTATTGCTTTCCCCCGGCCGTGACTTGAGTCTGACTGCAGTGTACACTGGTTGCTAAGGCCAGCCCGAATGGCATCTAGCAACCAGTGACGTGAGCAGAGCAGACCCAGGATGCACGGCGCCGCAGCGGAGGACTCGTCGGCTCGTCCTCCGCTCCTCTCTTCCCTCCGGCTCCGTCTCTCGACCCGACTGGCTCCGCCTCCACCCACCTCCTCCCGGGCCTCCCCATGTGCAGCTGCTGAGCCGTTGTAAAGGTAAGGCTGCCACCGTGCCACGGCCCACAGTGCCGGGCTGAATATGAATCTGATGATATTGATATATATTATTTTTTTAACTCTCTCATGGCTGGCAATGATCATGGAATCGATGATGACACAAGAGACAGACAACTCTGTCCTGGAGGATATACCTTTCTATATATATTGGTCCCTGTAATATGTATATAGTAAGGTATATACTCCAGGTAGTTGTACTCTCTTGTAGTATAGTGTTCCCTGTAATGTGTATATAGTCTATATACATATTACAGGGAACACTATATACTACAAGAGAGTACAACTACTACCTGAAGTATATACCCTACTATATACATATTACAGGGACCAATATATACTACAAGAGACAACTACTTGGAGTATATACCTTACTATAAACATATTACAGGGAATTCTATATACTACAAGAGACTCTTGTAGTATATAGTGTTCCCTGTAATATGTATATAGTAAGGTATATACTCCAGGTAGTTGTACTCTCTTACATTTTTATTCTCGTGCGTGATTGTGTACGCAGGGGGCCCCAGTGCACTGCATTGCCCAGGGGCCTATAAGGCTCTTAAGATGGCACTGGGTCCCTCTCCTTCTTACAACTCAACTAGTTCCCCAAGAAGCAAGAGGACCAAGTGCAAGGACTGGTGGAGTTGTAAGGGTTGAAAGGGCAAGATGCTAGGAACTAAGATACTAGGAAAAAAAGTGAATATCTAAACCATATGGCCTCAAAATATTACTGCATCATACTGGAGTGTCTTTAAATTAGATGGATTCCAAGTGTACACATTATCAATGCTTATTAGCATCTTTTAGCCTATAAAATGATACCACTTGAAGCCCAATGGGTATCTCAGCCCCCTTTTTCTTGTATGTCATAGTCCTCTCCACTTCTGGGAGTGTCTAATTATTGTCTGTGCTATCCCAGCTCCTATCCTCCTCCCCTCACCCCCTGTAGATAGGTGTAGTTCAGCCTCCCTGCACAGGTGGCAGTGAAGAAAATGAAGGAGAACTGCAGACTGTGCTGATTTGGGAAGTAGCTAGATCAGGAACGCCCTCAAGCAGAAGGGCAGAGGAAGTTCTTAATAGGGATGATTGAACGGTTCGGGTCGACCATCGGTTCGACCCGAACATTGACTGTTCGAAATTCAGCCGAATTTCGAACTTTTTGCTGAAAAAGTTCGGAATTCGGCAACCAGAACCGACCAAAATGCAATGGGACAGGAACTGGGCTTTAAAAGCCTGTGATTGGACCAGAACCATCAGTAAAAGCCAATTGAGGGGGCAGGAGGATGCTAGGCAGACATGGGAGTAAAGCCCCGTACACACGTACCGATCGTCGGCCGAACGATCGCCGTCTTTTGTCCAGGGCTGTCGTGTCTGTTGAAAACTGCAAAAGACTGCACACGAATTTTGTCGGCCAACAACAGCCGACTGCAGAAGTGATGTCATGTGATGGTTAACTTTCCTTGTCTTTTTTCTTTTCTGAGCATGCCCAGTCTTGCTAATTGGCTGTCTGTTGGCCGAATTCTGTACTGACTGGCGAACAATCGGCCGTTCTGGTGTTGGCCAACAAAAATTTTAATGCCTGCAGGACAGATTCTGTTCGGCCGAAAATACGCTGTCGGCTGTCGTAAGCATCATACTAACAAGCCTACAATTGGCCGATCGGTCGTCGGCCGAATATTTACAGCCGACAATCAGTACGTGTGTACGGGGCTTTAGTCACACATGTGCAAGTCACAAGCAAGTCTCAAGTCTTAACCTTCAAGTCTCAAGCAAGTCCCAAGTTACTATGACGAAAAGCAAGCAAGTCAAGTCGAGTCCCTGCTAGAAGTCAAGTCAAGTCATTTATTTTGGTCAAGTCACAAATCAAGTCAAAATACTGAACTACCCCAAATTATTACCTTTAAATCAGTTAAAATTTAGGGGTGAGGAAAGGTTTTGTTTTATTTTCAACATTAACAAAACTGCTTAGTGCTTTTTTCTTGGCATATTAAAGAAACACTTTGAATGCCCAAACAGCTCAAAATCCTTCGTCCGGTCATGTTTCAACACCACAGTCACTAAAAAATGTTAAGTATTTCCATTGTTAAACAGCCAGTGTCCTAAAAATCAGAACACACTGAGGTGTTTTAAGTGACTGTGGTGTCAGAAACATAACAGGCACATTAATTTTGCTTTAACACATCTTAAAAAAATGCAAATATTTAATAACTTAAAAAACTAAAGTAATTTCGAGTCATATGTCTCAAGTCAAAGTCAAGTCTCAAGTCATGAATACCAAGTCAAAGTCAAGTCCAGTCTTTTGTTAATTTTAGTCAAGCAAGTCTCAAGTCCTCAAACTGGTGACTTAAGTCTGACTTAAGTCAAGTTAGTGACTTGAGACCCCCACCGCTGATGCTAGGAATGTGATTGGAGTGACTAGGGGGTCCAGAGGCCAATCAGTAGTGAATACGCCCCCCAGTATATAAGATAGCCCCGCCAAATCTCTAGCACTGTAATACAGGGATGTGAAAGAGAGTGGAAGCAGTTCTGTTACTCCTGCTTCAAAATGTCATTTAGCAATTATTAGTGTGAGGAAAGGGATATCTAGTGTAGTTAGGGTACTATTTTCCACTATAGTTAGATTCAATAATCTAGTTTCTGTAGGGAAAGTGTTAAGTGTAAGGTGACCGTAGTGTAGTGTAGGGTGAACTGACTCTGACTGCTATGGCAGGGTGACCAAACCCTTCCATGTCAGGGTGACCGCCAGAGAAAAAAGATTATTTCTATTAGAATTTTAGTAGAGCGGGATAGTGGCTTCGCTACTTTCACACCTGGCCGTTTTTGTTGCAGATGTTTTATTGGGCTTTTTTGTGGACGTCTTTGGAGGCAGGCATGACATCTGAACTTCTGTATAGGGGTATATATGCACACACGCTTATATGTATTTATACACATACACACATATAGGTGTGATAGGTGCGTAGCCCTATGCCTGCAAATTATTTCATTAGCGCAAGCATAGGGTTCTGCTACTTTCACACCTATATATGTGTATGTGTATAAATACATATATGTGTGTGTGTATATATACCCCTACACAGAAGTTCTGATGTTATGCCTGCCTCCAAAGACGCCCAAAAAAATGCCTGCTACAAAAACGCCCAGGTGTGTTGTTGCAGGCGTTTTTTTGGGCATTTTTTGGGCGTCTTTGGAGGCAGGCATAACATCTGAACTTCTGTATAGGGGTATATATACACACACACTTATATGTATTTATACACATACACACATATAGGTGTGATAGGAGCGTAGCCCTATGCCTGCTAATTATTTCATTAGTGCAGGCATATGGTTCTGCTACTTTCACACCTGTATATGTGTATGTGTATGTGTATATATACAATATATGTGTGTGTGTATATATACCCCTACACAGAAGTTCAGATGTCATGCCTGCCTCCAAATAAATGCCTGCAACAAAAAGCCGGATGTGAAAATAGCAAAGCCCCTATCCTGCTCTACTGCAATTCTAATACAAACAAACTTTTTTTTTTTTTTCTGGTTCTGGACATGCTACAGAGCTGAAACTTCACAGGTACACTTTTTAGACCCCCCAGACACTGAATCTCATTTTTTTCAATAATTTTTTCAATAATTGGCTCTCTATCAAAAATGACAATTTTTAAGAACTTTTTTTTTTGTGTGATTAATAGTCCCTGGGGCATTACCCAGAACCCTAGGCACTTTTTAGGGGCATTTACTGGGTTTTAGGGCTTCAAAATGGTGTTTTTTGATTACCAAAGTTCGGGTCCCATTGATTTCAATGGGGTTCTGAAATCCGGGCCGAACTTTCGGGAAGTTCGGGTGTTCTGGTCGAACCAAACTTTTCAAAAGTTCGATCATCCCTATTTCTTAAACCACTTCCCATCCTTTCGGTGGTTGTACCGGGATGATGTCTGCAACTGCATCACACTGGTACAGTATTTTTAGAGCCGGCAGTTGGCTCTCTTGTAATAGCTTTTACAAGCAGCGGAAGGGGACCCCCCCCCACAGTCTTTTGCAGCTCAATCTAGATCTCCTGACCCAAACAGCCAGCCAGAGCATCCTCCTGCTCCTGTCCTGTGCCCCTGTCCTATCGTGCTGGCGTGCAAACACAAGCGAATGTGTCGGTCCTTCATGCACGCAAGCAACGATCGTCCCACACATGTGAGGTATCACCGTGAATATCAGATCATGGCCAATAATTCTATTTATGGCACTTGGACGAATCATGTCTCATTGTCTGATGAGGAAGCTTTTCACTGTGAAAGGCTGCGGCTTACCCATCAGACCCTGCGGCAAGAACGGTATACCACAGCTGGGGTGGGACAAATTTAGATGGGGGGGGGGGGCGCCTGATTTTATTCTTGACTAGGGCAGCACAAAACCAAAATACACCATTGTATAAAGGATCTGCCCCTGGGTAACACACATCCCTGGAACTGACCACAGCAGAATGGCCATGTAGTTCAGGGAAGTCTAAGGCCTGGAACCCTCATCCTTTGTGGAGTGCCCCAGATCCTGGCACAATGACCTCCCAACTTTTTTTAAACTACAGCACGGCAGTGTGCTAGTAGAGGGAGGCCCTGTGCTTTATGTGCTCCTAAACCCAGAACTAACCACTGCACAATCCAACAACCTATGGATTTTTGAGCATTTGAGCAGGGGACACTATAATTTGTTAGAGACCAAATTGGATATAAATCAGATACATCTTTCTCCGAGGAGGTCTCATGTATCTTATTAACCTTCTAGACTTTTAAATATACAGTAGGTGTGTTCAATGTTCAAACTGACATCTTACCACACATCAGTATAACCACTTTGTATGAATGTAACTCCCATTACTGTAGCAGTTACAGAATTAAGTAAAGTTGTGAGTGTGAGATGTAATAAATAAAATTCAAATCAAGCTATACCTACAGATGTGTAAGTCTTCAGTGCCCCTAGAGACTTTAAGTATGCTCCAGGTCATCAAGTCTTCTAGAGACTAAAGGACACCCAGTGGCTTCAGTGCATTCCCAGTCCACATGTCATCTAGTGACTCCAGTGCACCCAGTGACCTAAAGTATGCTCCAACTCCTCATGTCTTCTAGAGGCTAAAGGACACCCAATGTTCCCAGTCCATATTTTATCTAGTGACTCCAGTAAACCTAGTGACTTAAAGTATGCTCCTAGTCCTTATGTCTTCTGGAGGCTAAAGGACACCCAGTGACTCCAGTGTGTTTCCAGTCCATGTGTCATCTAGTGACTCCAGTAAGCCCAGTGTCTTCAGTGCATTCTCAGTCCACGTATCATCTAATGACTCCAGTCCATTCCCAGTCCATATGTCATCTAGTGACTACAGTGAACCCAGTGACTTAAAGTATGTCCCAAGTCTTAATGGCTTCTAGAGGCTAAAGGTCACCCAGTGACTCTAGCCTTTTCCCAGTCCATTTGTCATCTAGTGACTCCAGTAAACCCAGTGACTTAAAATATGCTCCAAGTCCTTATGTATTCTAGAGGCTAAAGGACACCCAGTGACTCCAGTGTTTCCAGTCCATGTGTCATCTAGTGACTCCAGTAAGCCCAGTGTCTTCAGTGCATTCTCAGTCCACGTATCATCTAATGACTCCAGTCTATTCCCAGTCCATATGTCATCTAGTGACTACAGTGAACCCAGTGACTTAAAGTATGTCCCATGTCTTAATGGCTTCTAGAGGCTAAAGGACGCCCAGTGACTCCAGTGCATTCCCAGTCCATATGTGATCTAGTGACTCCAGTGAACCTAGTGACTTAAAATATGCTCCAAGTCCTCATGTATTCTAGAGGCTAAAGGACGCCCAGTGACTCCAGTGCATTTCAAGTCCATATGTGATCTAGTGACTCCAGTGAACCAAGTGATTTAAAGTATGCTCCTAGTCCTCATGTCTTCTTGAGGCTAAAGGACACCCAGTGACTCCAATGTATTTCCAGTCCATGTGTCATTTAGTGACTTCAGTGCATTCTCAGTCCAGGTATCATCTAATGATTTCAGTGCATTCCCAGTCCACATGTCATCTAGTGACTCCAGTAAGCCCAGTGAAAGTATGCACCAAGTCCTTCTAGAGGATAAAGGACACCCAGTAACTCCAGTGCGTTCCCTGTCCATGTTTCATCTAGTGACTACAATAAGCCCAGTGACTCTAATGCATTCTCCGTCCACCTGTCATCTAGTGACTCCAGTGCATTTCCAGTCCACATGTCATCTAGTGACTCTGGTGTTCAACCAATTCAAAAGTTACTAGGGTATTTTCTCTCCAGAGCAAATGTTCGTCATTCATAAGAAAAGCTTGAACCAGCTTGAACCAGCAAAGTAGCATATTATGGCCTCTAGAGGGAGCTCACAAGGCAAAGCCGCCACACATCATAGAAAGCCCAGGTATAAGTCAGTTGAGAAAAGGATCTTAGCCCAGCTCCATCCAGGCCAGGACCTTTGATGCATTTTGCCCTGCCCACAGAGCTTAGTCATGGAGACCCAGGGCCGGTGCTACCAATAGGCGAACTAGGCAGCCGCCTAGGGCGCACTGCCACCTAGGGTGCAGCCATGGCCAGTGCCACATTCCTCTCCTGTCACCTCCTCATCCCCAGTGGACGTCACCACTAGAGAGGGGGTGTATACAGAAAGGGGGGTTAAAGTTGGGCAGTGTGTATAGGAAGGAGGGTGTAGGGTTAAATGGGAGCAGTGTGTATAGGAAGGGGGTTTAGAGTTAAAGGGGGTGTAGCGTTAAAGGGGGCCATTGTGTGCAGGAAGGGGGTGTACCATTAAAGGGGGGGCAGTGTGTGCAGGAAGGGGGGGTGTAGGGTTAAATGGGGCAGTATGTATAGAAAGGGGGGTGTAGGGTTAAATGGGAGCAGTGTGTAAAGGAAGGGGGTGTAGAGTTAAAGGGGGTGTAGGGTTAAAGGGGGGAAGTGTGTGCAGGAAGGGGAGTATAGCATTAAAGGGGAGCAGTGTGTGCAGGAAGGGGGGTGTAGCATTAAAGGAGGGCAGTGTGTGCAGGACGGGGGTGTAGCATTAAAGGGGGCCAGTGTGCGCAGGAAGGGGGTGTAGGGTTAAAGGGGGGCAGTGTGTGCAGGAAGGGGAGTGTAGCATTAAAGGAGGGTAGTGTGTGCAGGACAGGGGTGTAGCATTAAAGGGGTATAGGGTCGGGGGGGACATAATGTGCAGGAAGGGGGGCAACGTGTACAGTTTTTTTTATTTGGGGGGGGTGCAATTGGTTGGTCTTGCCTAGGGCGCAAATTTGTCTAGAACCGGCCCTGTGGAGACCTCCATAAGACCTGTGGGTGGGACGAAACACATCAGGGGCATGGCTTGGATGAAGCCTAGCTGAACCTGTTTCTCATGTGTCTGATTCCTGGGCTTTCTCTGGTGTGTGGTGGCTTGGACCCTTGTTTGCCTTGTAACTGTGTACAGAGCCGGAACAGGTGTATGGCTGTCGAGGGAGCTAATGATCATAAGAAATTTCCTATGATTATCAGCTCAATCTAGTAGCCATAATGCAACATTTTCCTGATTCACTCTATTCTTATGAATGAAGTACATCTAACCTTGAGAGAAAATAACCTATTAGTATTCAGTATTGCCAGCATTTGCACATAATGAATGCATATGTGGTTTTGCATGATGAATACCTTAATTCTTTTAAAAATACACCTCTAAGAGTTTCGTTTTTGCAGATATCCTTGTATAGAGTATGCAGGTTGAGAATACCCTGTGGCAAAAGAGATGGAAGGGAAATTGGACCCCAGGAAACCTCAGGAATCTGAAACCTCCCCAGCAGTCCTGCCAGCAGCTACTGTACAGCACGGCACATCATGAAACACTATATTATCAGAGACATCCCAGGTAGGAGCAGAGCCAGGCGACCTCCCTGCCAAGCCTTGGGGGGGGGGGTTTCTAACAATTCCCAGAGTGCTTTGCATCACACAAACAGGTCTTACACAGGTCAAGTCTTTTAGTACTTGATATGGAGCCAGTAGTCAGTTCTGTATGAATTCAATTTCTCTTGTGACCCCAGACAGCAAGCAAAGTCACAAGGGGAAAGGCTGCAGCAGGGGGCTGATCTCTGTCAGACTTTTGTGAACTCACCTGAGAATTTCACAGGAACCAACATTGATATGGTGCTAATTTAGGTTTGAATATTACTCCATTATACAGTATCTCACAAAAGTGAGTACACCCCTCACATTTCTGTAAATATTTTATTATATCTTTTCATGTGACAACACTGAAGAAATGACACTTTGCTACAATGTAAAGTAGTGAGTGTACAGCTTGTATAACAGTGTCAATTTTCTGTCCCCTCAAAATAACTCAACACACAGCCATTAATGTCTAAACCGCTGGCAACAAAAGTGAGTACACCCCTAAGTGAAAATGTTCAAATTGGGCCCAAAGTGTCAATATTTTGTGTGGCCGCCATTATTTTCCAGCACTGCCTTAACCCTCTTGGGCATGGAGTTCACCAGAGCTTCACAGGTTACCACTGGAGTCCTCTTCCACTCCTCCATGACAACATCACGAAGCTGGTGGATGTTAGAGACCTTGCGCTCCTCCACCTTCTGTTTGAGGATGCCCCACAGATGCTCAATAGGGTTTAGGTCTGGAGACATGCTTGGCCAGTCCATCACCTTTACCCTCAGCTTCTTTAGCAAGGTAGTGGTCATCTTGGAGGTGTGTTTGGGGTCGTTATCATGTTTGAATACTGCCCTGCGGCCCAGTCTCTGAAGGGAGGGGATCATGCTCTGCTTCAGTATGTCACAGTACATGTTGGCATTTATGGTTCCCTCAATGAACTGTAGCTCCCCAGTGCCGGCAGCACTCATGCAGCCCCAGACCATGACACTCCCACCACCATGCTTGACTGTAGGCAACGCACACTTGTCTTTGTACTCCTCACCTGGTTGCCACCACACACGCTTGACACCATCTGAACCAAATACGTTTATCTTGGTCTCATCAGACCACAGGACATGGTTCCAGTAATCCATGTCCTTAGTCTGCTTGTCTTCAGCAAACTGTTTGCAGGCTTTCTTGTGTATTATCTTTAGAAGAGGCTTCCTTCTGGGACGACAGCCATGCAGACCAGTTTGATGCAGTGTGCGGCGTATGGTCTGAGCACTGACAGGCTGACCCCCACCCCTTCAACCTCTGCAGCAATGCTGGCAGCACTCATACGTCTATTTCCCAAAGACAACCTCTGGATATGATGCTGAGCACGTGCACTCAACTTCTTTGGTCTACCATGGCGAGGCCTGTTCTGAGTGGAACCTGTCCTGTTAAATCGCTGTATTGTCTTGGCCACCGTGCTGCAGCTCAGTTTCAGGGTCTTGGCCATCTTCTTATAGCCTATGCCATCTTTATGTAGAGCAACAGTTCTCTTTTTCAGATCCTCAGAGAGTTCTTTGCTATGAGGTGCCATGTTGAACTTCCAGTGACCAGTATGAGAGAGTGAGAGCGATAACACCAAATTTAACACACCTGCTCCCCATTCACACCTGAGACCTTGTAACAGTAACGAGTCACATGACACTTTGGAGAGAAAATGGCTAATTGGGCCCAATTTGGAAATTTTTTAACTTAGGGGTGTACTCACTTTTGTTGCCAGCGGTTTAGACATTAATGGCTGTGTGTTGAGTTATTTTGAGGGGACAGCAAATGTACACTGTTATACAAGCTGTACGCTCACTACTTTACATTGTAGCAAAGTGTTATTTCTTCAGTGTTGTCACATGAAAAGATAGAATAAAATATTTACAAAAATGTGAGGGGTGTACTCACTTTTGTGAGATACTGTATAACAATTTCTGACCCCAAGCTAGACTTTTTATTGCCACTAGCAATTTAAAACTGGTCGTTGCTAGAGGACCTGTTTTAGCCGTGCAATCAGCATCTCTGTACCACGTATGGGATGTGACATGGAAGCAGTCTTGCCGCGCACACCGCGTCTGCTCGCCGGCTCTCCCAAGCTGCTTTTTCCATCTGGCTCTCATCAGCGAATCCTGCGCTCCCATAGGGGGGTCATCTGTGCGTCGCTCTGGACATACCCAGTAGACGTACGCGAGCACCAAGTACAGAAATGTTTTCGTGGATGCGACAGTCAGTGAAGCCGCTTCCGAAATACGCGCTTTTCGTTGGGTACAATTAACCCCCAGATGCCAGATGACATCACGGCTTCAAAAAAAAAATTTGGCAGACCTCCCAGCCCTCCCCCAAATCCTTCCGTCCCTCTCGCCCAGGGAACTGTCAGAAAGCTTAACTTTTTTGGGATATATATGTACTCAAATCAAAGAAAATGCGTTCATTAAAATGAAATTTAATTAGATAATCAAAATCAAAATTTAATTAAACCTTAACCACTTTACTACTGGACACTTTCACCCCCCCCCCCCCCTGCCCAGGCTAATTTTCAGCTTTCAGCGCTGTCACACTTTGAATGACAATTGCGCAGTCATGCAACACTGCACCCAAACTAAATTTTATCATTTTTTTCACACAAATTAAGCTTTCTTTTGGTTTTTAACCACCATTGGGGTTTTTATTTTTTGCTAAATAAACTAAAAAAGACCGAAAATTTTGGGGGAAAAAACTTAGTTTTCTTCGTTAATGTTAGAAAACTTTGCCAATAAATAATTGTTCTTCATCAATTTAGCCCAAAATGTATTCTGTTATATTTCTTTGGTGAAAATACCCCAAATCAGTGTATATTATTTAGTCTGTAGGAAGGGTATAAAATAACAAACTATGATATATACACTATATTACCAAAAGTATTGGGACACCTGCCTTTACACGCACATGAACTTTAAAGGCATCCCAGTCTTCGTCCGTAGGGTTCAATATTGAGTTGGCCCACCCTTTACAGCTATAACAGCTTCAACTCTTCTGGGAAGGCTGTCCACAAGGTTTAGGAGTGTGTCTATGGGAAGGTTTGACCATTCTTCCAGAAATGTTCTTCCATTTGTGAGGTCAAGCACTGATGTTGGACGAGATATCCCAAAGGTGTTCTATTGGGTGGAGGTCAGGCAAGTCAAGTTCCTCCACCCCAAACTCGCTCATCCATGTCTTTATGGACCTTGCTTTGTGCACTGGTCCAAATCATTTGGTGGAGGGGGGATTATGGTGTGGGGTTGTTTTTCAGGGGTTGGGCTTGGCCCCTTAGTTCCAGTGAAGGGAACTCTTAAGGCGTCAGCATACCAAGACATTTTAGACAATTTCACGCTCTCAACTTTGTGGGAACAGTTTGGGGATGGCCCCTTCCTGTTCCAACATGACTGCACACCAGAGCACAAAGCAAGGTCCATAAAGACATGGATGAGCGAGTTTGGGGTGGAGGAACTTGACTGGCCTGCACAGAGTCCTGACCTCAACCCGATAGAACACCTTTGGGATGAATTAGTAATTGATCCCCAATTATTCAAAATCCAGGATGTCGGTTGCCATCGTCCCGATGTGTCATAAATAAAAAAAAGAGAGACTCCCTAATGGAATGGGACTATATAGGCCGCCACACATCCAATTGTATAAAAATAGAGTTTATTGAAATCAGTTAAAAATGTGAATAACTTGACACATCAAGTGTCTAGATGTATATTACAATACATACATGTTCAACAATAAAAGATGTAGATATATGGAAACTATGGCGAATTAAAATAGTGAGCACAGCTTGTAAAACATATTCATCAAGAGTATAAAGATGATGATAGGGAAATCCTCCAAACCCGACGCGTTCCAAGTGAAGCCACCTTTCCTCAGGGGTGTATAAATGGAGTTGTATGATTTCTAATTTAGAGTATCTCAATGATGAAGGAGCTGTGTAACATAAAATCAATGAAGAACAAACACAGGGAAATGGAGGGGGAGAGGTAAGGAGTTGGCATAGTTGGAGCTAAAGGATATGGTGGTGTTGTCTTGGTGGAGACAACAATGGTGCCACCGCCGCCTGATCTCAAGAGGTATCACAAGGATCCCAGCTACAGCAGGCCAATCAATCGTCCCTCGATATGTGCAGACAGATCTGACTGTATCTTGGGATAAGTAAGTCCCAATGTGGTCGTTATATACAGGAATCCACTTACTCTGAGGATTTCTCTGACCATATATGGTCAGTTTATTATATTGCACATGGCCTTCTATATATATTGACCACATTGGGACCTACTTATCCCAAGATATAGTCAGATCTACCGCACTTATTTGTAATACTTTCCTGGTCATCATGTACAATGCAGGACAAGGAGACCTGAACTGAAGGTGAGGACAACCAACAGCCCCTCAATGATCCATAGAGCACAGAGAGAAGAGCGCCATCTGCTGGGATAGGGAGGAATAAGATAAGTCAGGGGTCTTCAAACTACGGTCCTCCAGTTTTTCAGGAACTACAATTCCCATCATGCCTAGTCATGTCTGTGAATGTCAGAGTTTTACAATGCCTCATGGGATATATAGTTCCACAACAACTGGAGGGCCGTAGTTTGAAGACCCCTGAGATAAGTAAATATGTTTTTAATGTCCCCTCGGGGGAGGGAGGGGGGGGGGGGCTTACTGGTATGGGTAACTTTTTGTTTCTACAAAGGTCATCCTTACAGTGATAGAAGGTGGAGCTCTTTCACATTACACTCCTTATGTACATTGTGAGAAATGTATTCCTGCGGACCTGTAAACTTCACTCTAATTAGATAAGCATTTATCACCGGCTGGATCTGTTGTCAGGCTATTTGTGCTGCCGGCGTGAGGTTTAAACATGTAATTCGTGTTCCTGAGGACATGCAAAGTACATTTACTGCAGGCTGATTGATTCTTTCTAGGAAGGCAATTACGTGAGCGTCTGCTGGAAGAGGAGGATTAAAGATCAGCACTGTACCTAAAATAATACAGGAATATGTTATCGGAGGTTCTAATACCCATCCGAAGTAAGTAAAGATTTCAGGAGAACAGTAGAGAAGATATTTAACCAGTTTTGGCCACTGGACATGTTACACACACCAAAAAAACTTTATTGAAATGTACAGGGAGTCCATAGCATGTCTTCTCCTTCTGCCTAGCTGCAAAATACAAAGTAACAATGCTTATAAACATTAATCAAACGATATAAAGAGAGACAAAGCAACATTGTTTATAAACATTGATCAGACGGGAGATAGAGAGATACAAAGTAACATTGTTTATAAACATTGATCAGACGGGAGATAGAGAGATACAAAGTAACATTGTTTATAAACATTGATCAGACGGGAGATAGAGAGATACAAAGTAACATTGTTTATAAACATTGATTAGAGAGGAGATAGAGAGATACAAAGTAACATTGTTTACAAACATTGATCAGACGGGAGATGGAGAGATACAAAGTAACATTGTTTATAAACATTGATCAGATGGAGATAGAGAGATACAAAGTAACATAGTTTATAAACATTGATCAGATGGAGATAGAGAGATACAAAGTAACATTGTCTATAAACATTGATCAGATGGAGATAGAGAGATACAAAGTAAAAATTTTAATAAACATTGATCAGACGGGAAATAGAGAGATACAAAGTAACATTGTCTATAAACATTGATCAGACAAGAGATAGGGAGATACAAAGTAACATTGTTTATAAACATTAATCAGACAAGAGATAGGGAGATACAAAGCAACATTGTTTATAAACATTGATCAGACAGGAGATAGAGAGATACAAAGTAACATTTGACTTTAAATGGATCTTTGTGCTCAGGGTGGGGGATATGGCAGACCTCCTGATCACATGATCACATTGTCACAGTAGTCAGCTGATAAAGTGCCCATCCTAGAAGCTCCCCAATTATGAATAGAGACAGAGTGCTATATATGACGCTCGCTCACTATGTGGGGGTGTACAGAGAATGTGCTCTTAGCACAGAAACCTGAGCCATCCAGTGCCATCTTAAGAGCAATAAAGGGCCCCACGAAATTCAGTGCACTGGGGCCCCGCTCACACGATCACCCACGAGAATAAAAATGCAAATTATGGATAAGGTGATATTTATTGGTACAGCAGTGCCAGGCTAATGACAGCTTCCAAGTTTTGCGACTGGGTCTGGTGAACACACACATGAATGGGAGTCAGACTGTCCTGTGTGTGCCTGTTCCTGTGGAGGCGGACAGGCATTCCTGCAGTTGTGGGCTCCCCCTCCATGGCCCAAGTGGCCTGACAGCAGCGCAGGGCCGACAGGCGCTTGCCACCTGCTAAGTTTGGCAGTGGGAATGCACACGGGAATCGGGACTAATGCTTGGCCAGGGCTGGGTCGCTGAACAAGTGGGGCCCCCGGGCAACTGCCCAGCATGCCCATTCAGTAAGATGGCCCTGCAGCCATCCATACTTTGACATTTAGGCCCATCATTTCTTCCTTTGCACTTATGCATTCCGTGGACGGCAAGAGGTTAACAGACTAATAGGGATCAAATAAAAGATGTCCATTGTTAGGGATCACATAGTGTACATTAGAAAGCGGAACATTCTATTTACTGCTGCATGCCAGACTCATCGGTGGGTATGGGCCCTATTGCCGGCAATGGATAATATTACGTTTTTGCATTTTACTGCATCAAAATGCGCAGGAGAATCTCCAAGCGTGAAGCTGTTTCGGTGTTGAGATTTGCAGAAGCAAATAAATGAATGTCATCATAGTACAGGCACGACCTTTTAATGATATATTCTGGAGCTTACACACTCTGCAAATTCTTAAGTCAGGCCAAAAGTGCATACCTTATGTGATGATATATTATCGTGAAAAAAGAAAAAAAACTTCCACAAAGCTACTTTGTTCGGTATAAATAGATACATTGTTGGAGAGGCTGTGACGGACCCAGCATCCATTGTACACTCACTTAAAGTAAAGAAAAAAAAAGGTTAATCCTTTAATAACATTCATTTACATTAGCAATTTAATTAGGAGGACTTAACGGATAAAAAACAAGAGCTCATGCTTTCACCCATCGCTGCAATTCGCTATATTAAGTAGGAATGTTAAGTATGCTGAGAGAAATGACTGAATAAAGTACTGATTTTTTTTGGCTATGATACAACCCCCATCCTATAATATTAGGACTTAAAGGGCCAGTTCATCTAAGGCTGCCTTTAGTAGCTGTTGGAAAATCAAAGAGATCCTGTCAACGTGCCCATTCCTGGTCTCTTGTAAAGCCCACCTTCTGACACAATTTGACTGCCCCTTGCATTGAAGGTCAGTGGGAAAAATTCTCTTTACATTGGTGGTCAGTGGGAAGAATGCCCCTTACATTGGTGGTCAGTGGGAAAAATTCTCTTTACATTGGTGATCAGTGGGGAGAATGCCCCTTACATTGATTGCCAGTAAGAAGAATGCCCCTTACATTGTGACCAGTGGTAAGAATGCTCCTTACATTAAAGTTCAGTGGGAAGAATGCCCCTTACATTGGTGATCAGTGGGAAGAATGTCCCTTACATTGGTGATCAGTGGGGAGAATGCCCCTTACATTGGTGATCAGTGGGAGGAATGCTCTTTACATTGGTGATCAGTGGAAAGAATGTCCCTTACATTGTGACATGTGGTAAGAATGCTCCTTACATTGGTGATCAGTGGGAAGAATGCTCCTTACATTGGTGATCAGTGGGAAGAATGTCCCTTACATTGGTGGTCAGTGGGAGGAATGTCCCTTACATTGGTGGTCAGTGGGAAGAAGGAGGAGGACACACCCAAGGAGCTCTCTGTGAGATCCAGCCCTTTTCAAGCCTGGGCCTTGCTTGCTAGCTTGGCCCAGGAACAATGCCTGATCCTGGGGGAGGCCCTGGGAGGGATCCCCCTGATGACACGGGGCCTAGTGAGGAGGAGGTGGAGGACCTGTCTGTGGGTCCAGGCCCTGGTGAGAATGCGGATGTCTTCAGCCAGAAGGTTATCAATCGTTTTAGGGCGATTGGGAGAGCGGAAGAAAAACTTAAAGTTTTGAAGGCTGAACACAAATCCTTCAAAACTAAGTATTTCCAGGCCTGGAGTAAAAATCGCACAGCCATGAAGCCTGAGTTGCAGGAATTGGAGGAAAAGGTGAAGAAACAAACTTTATTATTGGAAAGGCTGAAAGACGGAAGTGGAGCATTTAAAGAAAAATTTGACAATGAGAGGAGATTTACCAGCCAAGCATCAGCAAGCTCTGTGGATCAGCAGCCTCAGTTAATGGATGACCCGGCTCCATCTGCCTCTGCACCTCTCCCCCCATGCCAGAACTGGGAATCACCAGCGGCAACCAGCCAGGGGGTTGAGAGTGGACATGGATCCCTGACATTTATCCAGGAGATGGAGTCACCCCTGAAAGCAGACAGGTTTGTCTTTTCTGATGATCCATCAGAAATCCCTGAAGATGGGCAGAGGAGATACAGGCCAGCAAAGCTAGTACTGGTGGAGAAATCCCAGTATACCATGCTGCCTTCCAGCATGTCTGCCCCACCTGCTGTAGTGGATGGTGTCCCAGGTGAGAAGGAACTGCATATTGCAGTTATTGCTGAGGAGAAATCCGGTGCAGACATGCAGGGTAAATCCCTGACAGAATCACCAGATTGTGAAAGAAAGGTGGATGGACCTGCATCTAACACCCCAGGCATAGATTTTTCTGCTCCTGCTGAGACCAGTAGTCCCTCTACAAGCAAAATGGCTGCAAACTCCAAAGAGTTTGCTTCAGCTGAGTTTCCCAGTGTTCCAGGGTTGATTGACCAGCTGTTTGCTGGTGGGGGAGGGGATCAACATGGTGTTGCAAGTGGAATGGAAGTAGCAATGGAAATATCCTGCAATGCTTTACCTGCTGCTATGTTAAAACAGGATTCTATTTCTACAACTGAAAACTCTGTCCCAGTGGAAGAGAAGATGATCGCTGAAACTCTTACCAGTGCAGCAGCAGCTATGGATTCTGCTGTGAAGACAACAGGAATAATAAATATCCCAGCAAGTATAAAAAATGACATTAATGTTAAAGCAATGAATGTGGTGGGTGGTGGTGAAGGGGTTAGTAATGCTGGGAAAAATGAAAATGTTATTTCTCCCCCTGCTCAGCAGAGGAAAGATTTGATTGCACAGATCAATCCCGAATCTGTGCAATCGTTATCTGCTAAGTGTGTGTCAGATAATTTAAAAAAAACTGATGGATTTTCTGCTGGGAGGAATGTTGGAAGCTATGCTTCAGCTTTGGGGAGTCGCACCAGGGTGGGTGGTGGGGATTCTGTTAATCACAATTCAGGGAGGTTTTTTGGGGGGCAGGTTAGTGGGTATAGGAGGAGGAATGTGGTACAGTTGAGGTGGGTGGGGGATGGAACTCCACCAGTAAGGGGGAGGGTGGCTGAGTTGATTTTGGAAATGGGGTTTAAAGCCTGTGATATTTTTGCTTTAATTTGCCCGGTGGGGAGTTATGAATTTGATTTGTCGTTTGTAAAACCTGAAAGTTTGGATCTCTTCTGGGAGAGATTTAGGAGGTGCAAGGGCCTTCAGCAGTGGAGTGGTTTGGTGCCAAAGGTGATCTCAAGGCAGCCTCTGATAAAATCAGTGACCATTTTGGTGCGTAACGAATCCATACCAGAGGCTGATTTATTAGTATGGCTACGCCGATATGGCGAGGTCCTCACTCCACTGCGGAAGGTCCTTGATGAGCATGGGATATGGACAGGGGCCTGGACAGTGTCACTAAAATTGGGGGTGCTGGGCGATGTAGTTCAGCACCTTCCCTGCTCAGCCTTTCTGGGTAGGGATAGGCTGACCATTTTCTACCAAGGTCAGCCTAAGGTGTGCAATAAATGTGGTGATAAAGGCCACTTTGCATCGTCCTGCACCCACAAGAAGTGCTCACTGTGCCAGGATTTAGGCCATTTGGCCAGAGAATGCACCCAGATTCGGTGCAATTTGTGCCAGCAGCTGGGTCATCCATATAGCCAGTGCCCAGAGGCACTGCATAACTTGCCAGGATTGGAGACTGAGCTGCAGAGGCTTGATAAAGAAGATGAAGCAGCTGAAGTTAGAGAGGAAATTGTTGTTGCCCCTCCTGTGTCTGTTGTGTCAGATTCTGTTTCCCCTAATGAGGTGGTCCCTGAGTCTGTCCTTCCTGTGTCTGTTGTGTCAGATTTTGTTTCCCCTAGTGATGTGGTCCCTGAGTCTGTCCCTCCTGTTGTTCCTACATCTACTGTGCGTAGATCCTCCAGACTAGCGGAAGCTGCTGGGGGGGCGGGTATAGTGGATCTTCCCCCTCGGCCTACTCCACCTCCAGTCCCTGTCTCTCGACACCGCAAACGCGGCCAAGAGGGTGCAGGGGTGCTGGATGGTGGTGGGGTCGATGGGGTTGAGGGAGGGGTGTCCATGTCCCATGTCTCACCCTCTGTTGTGGAGGATTCGGATGATGAGGGGTGGGAGAGGACAAAGAGGAAGAAAAAGAAGAAGAGGAAGACCAGTAAGGCGGTCATTTCTTCCTTACAGTTAGAGCCAGGAGGGGTTCCTCTTGGCAACTCATTTTCGGTTTTATCAGGGGAGGAGTTAGTATCCGATTTATCTACTTCTTTATCATCTATGGATGAGGGGGAGTCACATAGTGTAAAGAGAGCTGCTTCGGGTGATGAGAGTGTGGTGGAGGTTAAGAAACGACTACCCCAATCATCCTGATGGCAGTGCCCGCTCTGATAAAGGTGGCGACCATTAATGTCGCCAGCGTGAAATCTGCAAGAGCTTGTGATATTGCCTTATTTTTGCTCAGTGAGTTTGATGCTGAGATTTTATTTTTGCAAGAGACCTGGCTCAATACTTTGGCCGATGTCCATCTAGCAAAAAGGGAGTGGAGATGCGGTCCCTCCTTTTGGTCTCTTGCGGCTGAGCCTTGCAGCGGAGTTGCGGTTCTTTTTAAAACCGATATGGTAACGTGCCGGCGGATAATTGAGGTAGAAATGGGGAGATGCATGGTCTTAGACGTCTCTGTTAGGGGGCAGGACCTGCGCCTCATCAATATCTATGGACCGCAGTCAAAATGGGACAGGAAATGCCTCTTCACAAAGATCAAGCCCTTCCTTTTTACATCTCAGCAGGTTGTCTTTGGAGGTGACTTTAACACCATAATTAGGCCTGAAGACAGGAGGGTCTCCATAGACAGGCTGGGTTATGATAGCGTTTTTCTTAGAGATATGGTTAGACAAGCAGGCCTGGTAGATGTGCACATTAAGCACTGCCCTGGCAGCACAGGATTCACATTTCAGAGAGGGAATAGTCAGAGTAGGATAGATAGGTTTTTTTTAAAGGAGAACTCTGCTTTCTCGGCTCCTGAGTTGAGGGCGGTGGAGTTCTCTGACCACTGTATGCTGTCTGTGACTCTGAATGCCTCGGACACTCCACCCAGGGGAAGGGGTACCTGGAAACTGAATTCGGCTCTCCTGGAAGATGTAGAGGTAAGACAATCCTTTGAGGAATTTTTTCAGGCACAGGTTTCTATTCTGGACTTTTGCAGCAGTAAGTCAGAGTGGTGGGAGCTTGTGAAACAAAGGGCGATTGGACTTTTCAAGGCCATAAGTAAGAAGAAGCAGCTTGGTATGTATATTGTCTACCAGCATTTGCGGAGGAAGCTTGATCGTCTTGTCTCGTATGGAGGAGATCCAGGGGAGATCTCGGAGGTAAAGCTTCTTCTTAGGAAGTGTCAATACGACCGGCATGCCTCCTTGGTTCTGGAGAGAGATTACGGGAAATATCACTCGCCTGATCCTTACCAGAACTGTAAGCAAGGCATAGCAGTTAAGACGGTCATAGGTCTGAGGGATAGTACGGGTTCCCTGGTTAAGTCCAGATCAGGGATCCTGGAGATCTTCAGGTCATATTACGCAGACCTTCTGGGAAGAAAGGACCTTAGTCGGGACAGGATGGAAAGCTTTCTGGATTCTACTCCAGGATTGGGAAATGATACATTGCCTTTGATGGATTTGACAGAACCAATTTCAGCGGATGAGGTAGTTCGTGCTATAGAGAAGCTGGCTACCAAAAAATCGCCTGGGCCAGATGGGTTGACAGCTGAATTTTACAAGTGTTTTAAGTCCATTCTGGCTCCCTTTTTAGCGGAGGTTTATAACAGCTGTTTAGAAGAGGGTTCTCTCCCTCCCTCCATGAGGCAATCCGCTGTGATTCTTCTGTCAAAAGGTAAAAACCCCTCAATAATTGAGAACTGGCGCCCCATCAGTCTTCTCAATGTTGATAGAAAGATCTTGGCGAAGATTCTTTTTTGGCGCTTGTCGTCAGTAGCAGGCGATTTGTTGTCCAATCATCAGCACTGCTCGGTCCAGGGCAGAAGTACCTTTTCAGCAATTTTAGCTGTCCGGGAGGCTTTGGAGCGATGCAGGGCTGCTGGATGGAGAAAGTACTTGCTGGCATTGGATCAGGCGAAGGCTTTTGATCGAGTCAATCATGAGTACCTGTATTTGCTACTTGGTAGATACGGCCTGCAGGGGAGGTTTATTGATTGGCTGAAAACATTATATAAAGGGGCTGAGAGCTTCCCACTTGTTAATGGTTGGGTTGGACGGCCTTTTGAGGTTGGCTCTGGTGTGCGCCAGGGGTGTCCTTTGAGCCCCCTGCTATATGTATTCGCAATCGACCCCTTCATAAGAAGGTTAGAGAGTGGATCGTTGTGTGGGGTGCCTTTGGGCATTGCTGGTGTGCCACCTTTGAAGGTCGTGGCCTATGCTGATGATGTGTCTGTTATTATCTCTGGGATGGAGGAGGCGCAGGAGGTGGTCTCTGTGATAGAGCAGTACACAGAGGCTTCTGGCTCTAAAATCAATCATGAAAAGAGTGAAGTTTTCTGGATGGGTGAGGAGGGTGAAAGCTTCGAACTTCCGGATGCCTTCCCAGAGCCCCAGCAGGAAATTAAAGTGTTGGGCATCAAATTTGGTCCTGGTGACTATGGTCATCGAAATTGGGAAAGCAGGTTGTTGAATGCCAATGCCAAGGTGGCAAGCTGGAAGAAATGGAAACTTTCCTTGAGGGAAAGGGTTGACTTGATTAAAACTTACCTGATCCCAATCTTTTTATATGTCAGCTTTGTCTGTATCTTGCCGGAATCTCTCTATGCAAGGGTGTACAGCTGCTTTTTCCAACTGTTATGGGGAAATAGGCTGAACCTGATCAAACGCAATGTAACTTACCTGTCCAGGCGGGAGGGTGGTCTAGGAATAGTCAACCCTATAGTTTTCTTTTCTCTGCTCTTTTTAAAGTATAATCTTGGTAATATGTTAGCAGAGACCCCGCCGGGATGGGTGGGTATTTTTCAATCTTGGTTTAGGCCTTTTCTGCGATGCTGGGAAGATGGCGGGCCAGTGAAAAGTCTGAGAGTCCGACATGGCAAGCTTCCGGCTTATGTTGCCCCGTGTCTGAAAATACTTAGGCAGTGGCAGGTGACAGTGGGGGATATCAAGTCCCTCCCCAGAAAGCTTCTGGAGAAGAGGATTTTGGGCTCTGCTTTCAGTGTGTCACTGACCTTAAGGGATTGCCCAGGCCCCGTAATGAGGGAGGGGTTGCGTTTAATTAACTTAGGAAGAATCCCTTTGAAGTTTAGGGATCAAGCCTGGCTCGCTTTCCATGGAAGGCTCTATGTGAGAGGGAACCTGAAGCATCGCCCTGTGGATGATCGGGATTGTCCTAGAGCGGAGTGTGTTGGTAAAGTGGAATCTATGGACCACTTTTTGCTCCAGTGTCCCTTTAACATAGAGGTGTATAAAAGGGTGGGGAGGGCTCTAGGCCTCCCCTTTCTCTATCGCATGAGTTATGCGGAGTGGGTGTACGGGGCATTCCCGACTCGCTGGGATTTTGATTTGGATACACTTTTTCTAGTTAGTATAGTTGTCCGTTACTTCACGTGGAATGCACGGTGCCAGATTACCCTGCGGAAGAAAGTCCTCCCTGTTGAGGTGGTGGTGTACGATATTCTGGGTGAGGTTGGGAAGATTCGGGGTCTTGAGAAGGGCAGGGAGCCTCGAGCGGTCTGGATAAGGGCGTGGAGGAATATCAGACCTGCTTTTGGTGAACTGTCCATCTCTGGGTGAGGAGCTCTTTTCCTATGCTATTTCTTTCACGCCCTTAGCTTTTGTTGGTTAATATCTTCTTTTTGAAGAAGGGCTGCATGCATAATGGGGGTGGTTTTGTTTCTTGACCTCGCAGGTTGGATGTCTGGTGTGGTGGTGTGAGTCCTACTAAGATTATTTTCTCCGGTAATGACAGTTTCATGATGTGAGTTTTGTTTTTGCTGTAAAGCCATTCTTTATTTGAGAGCAGAACTTGCTATGTATTTTTTTCCATTTTCATGTAAATATGTATACATTTATTTATGTATATTGATTTTATGATTATTGATTGCAAGACTTTTAATAAACAAAAATTGGGAAGAATGTTCCTTACATTGGTGGTCAGTGGTAAGAATGTTCCTTACATTGGTGATTAGTGGGAAGAATGTCCCTTACATTGGTGACCAGTGGGGAGAATGCTCCTTACATTGATTGCCAGTAAGAAGATTGCCCCTTACACTGGTGGTCAGTGGTAAGAATGCTCCTTACATTGGTGACAAGCTGGAAGAATGCTCCTTACATTGGTGATCAGTGGGAAGAATGCTCCTTACATTAAAGTTCAGTTGGAAGAATGTCCCTTACATTGGTGATCAGTGGGGAGAATGCCCCTTACATTGATTGCCAGTAAGAAGATTGCCCCTTACACTGGTGGTCAGTGGTAAGAATGCTCCTTACATTGGTGATCAGTGGGAAGAATGCTCCTTACATTGGTGATCAGTGGGAAGAATGTTCCTTACATCGGTGGTCAGTGGGAAGAAGGAGGAGGACACACCCAAAGAGCTCTCTGTGAGAACCAGCCCTTTTCAAGCCTGGGCCTTGCTTGCTAGCTTGGCCCAGGAACAATGCCTGATCCTGGGGGAGGCCCTGGGAGGGATCCCCCTGATGACACGGGGCCTAGTGAGGAGGAGGTGGAGGACCTGTCTGTGGGTCCAGGCCCTGGTGAGAATGCGGATGTCTTCAGCCAGAAGATTATCAATCGTTTTAGGGCGATTGGGAGAGCGGAAGAAAAACTTAAAGTTTTGAAGGCTGAACACAAATCCTTCAAAACCAAGTATTTCCAGGCCTGGAGTAAAAATCGCACAGCCATGAAGCCTGAGTTACAGGAATTGGAAGAAAGGGTAAAGGAACAAACTTTATTATTGGAAAGGCTGAAAGACAGAAGTGGAGCTTTTAAAGAAAAATTTGACAATGAGAGGCGATTTACCAGCCAAGCATCAGCAAGTTCTGTGGATCAGCAGCCTCAGTTAATGGATGACCAGGCTCCATCTGCCTCTGCACCTCTCCCCCCATGCCAGAACTGGGAATCACCAGCGGCAACCAGCCAGGGGGTTGAGAGTGGACATGGATCCCTGACATTCATCCAGCAGATGGAGTCACCCCTGAAAGCAGACAGGTTTGTATTTTCTGATGATCCATCAGAAATCCCTGAGGATGGGCAGAGGAGATACAGGCCAGCAAAGCCAGTAATGGTGGAGAAATCCCAGTACACCATGCTGCCATCCAACATGTCTGCCCCATCTGCTGTAGTGGATGGTGTCCCAGGTGAGAAAGAGCTCTGCATACAGCTACCTATTGGAGTTACCGCTGTGGAGAAACCGAGTGCAGACATGCAAGCCCCGGACCATCAGACGAATGTGGATGGACCTGCATTAAACACCCCAGGCATGGATTTTGCTGGTCTGGCTGAGACCAGTAGTCCCACGGCAAGCAAAATGGCTGCCAGCTCCAAAGAGCCTGCTTCATGTTCACCTGAGCCTCCCAGTCTTCCAGTGCTGATTGCTGATGGGGGAGGGGATCAACATAGTTCTGGAAGTGGAATGGAAGTAGCAATGGAAATATCCTGCAATGCTTTACCTGCTGCTGTGTTAAAACAGAATGCTATTTCCACAGCTGAAAACCCTGTCCTAGTGGAAGAGAAGATGACAGCTGGAGTTCTTACCAGTGCAGCACCAACTATGGATTCTGCTGTGAAGACAACAGCAATAATAAATATCCCAGCAAGTATAAAAAATGACATTAATGTTAAAGCAATGAATGTGGTGGGTGGTGGTGAAGGGGTTAGTAATGCTGGGAAAAATAAAAATGACATTTCTCCTCCTGCTCAGCAGAGGAAAGATTCGATTGCACAGATCAATCCCGAATCTGTGCAATCGTTATCTGCTAAGTGTGTGTCAGATAATTTAAAAAAAACTGATGGATTTTCTGCTGGGAGGAATGTTGGAAGCTATGCTTCAGCTTTGGGGAGTCACACCAGGGTGGGTGGTGGGAATTCTGTTATTAGTCAAAATTCAGGGAGGTTTGGTGGGTATAGGAGGAGGAATGTGGTACAGTTGAGGTGGGTGGGGGATGGAACTCCGCCAGTAAGGGGGAGGGTGGCTGAGTTGATTTTGGAAATGGGGTTTAAAGCTTGTGATATTTTTGCTTTAATTTGCCCGGTGGGGAGTTATGAATTTGATTTGTCGTTTGTAAAACCTGAAAGTTTGGATCTCTTCTGGGAGAGATTTAGGAGGTGCAAGGGCCTTCAGCAGTGGAGTGGTTTGGTGCCAAAAGTGATTTCAAGGCAGCCTCTGATAAAATCAGTGACCATTTTGGTGCGTAACGAATCCATACCAGAGGCTGATTTATTAGTATGGCTACGCCGATATGGCGAGGTCCTCACTCCACTGCGGAAGGTCCTTGATGAGCATGGGATATGGACAGGGGCCTGGACAGTGTCGCTAAAATTGGGGGTGCTGGGCGATGTAGTTCAGCACCTTCCCTGCTCAGCCTTTCTGGGTAGGGATAGGCTGACCATTTTCTACCAAGGTCAGCCTAAGGTATGTAATAAATGTGGTGATAAAGGCCACTTTGCATCGTCCTGCACCCACAAGAAGTGCTCACTGTGCCAGGATTTAGGCCATTTGGCCAGAGAATGCACCCAGATTCGGTGCAATTTGTGCCAGCAGCTGGGTCATCCATATAGCCAGTGCCCAGAGGCACTGCATAACTTGCCAGGATTGGAGACTGAGCTGCAGAGGCTTGATAAAGAAGATGAAGCAGCTGAAGTTAGAGAGGAAATTGTTGTTGCCCCTCCTGTGTCTGTTGTGTCAGATTCTGTTTCCCCTAGTGATGTGGTCCCTGAGTCTGTGTCTGTTGTGTCAGATTCTGTTTCCCCTAGTGATGTGGTCCCTGAGTCTGTCCCTCCTGTTGTTCCTACATCTACTGTGCGTAGATCCTCCAGACTAGCGGAAGCTGCTGGGGGGGCGGGTATAGTGGATCTTCCCCCTCGGCCTACTCCACCTCTAGTCCCTGTCTCTCGACACCGCAAACGCGGCCAAGAGGGTGCAGGGGTGCTGGATGGTGGTGGGGTGGATGGGGTTGAGGGAGGGGTGTCCATGTCCCATGTCTCACCCTCTGTTGTGGAGGATTCGGATGATGAGGGGTGGGAGAGGATAAGGAGGAAGAAAAAGAAGAAGAGGAAGACCAGTAAAGCGGTCACTTCTTCCTTACAGTTAGAGCCAGGAGGGGTTCCTCTTGGCAACACATTTTCGGTTTTATCAGGGGAGGAGTTAGTATCCGATTTATCTACTTTATCATCTATGGATGAGGGGGAGTCACATAGTGTAAAGAGAGCTGTTTCGGGTGATGAGAGTGTGGTGGAGGTTAAGAAACGACTACCCCAATCATCCTGATGGCAGTGCCCGCTCTGATAAAGGTGGCGACCATTAATGTCGCCAGCGTGAAATCTGCAAGAGCTCGTGATATTGCCTTATTTTTGCTCAGTGAGTTTGATGCTGAGATTTTATTTTTGCAAGAGACCTGGCTCAATACTTTGGCCGATGTCCATCTAGCAAAAAGGGAGTGGAGATGTGGTCCCTCCTTTTGGTCTCTTGCGGCTGAGCCTTGCAGCGGAGTTGCGGTTCTTTTTAAAACCGATATGGTAACGTGCCGGCGGATAATTGAGGTAGAAATGGGGAGATGCATGGTCTTAGACGTCTCTGTTAGGGGGCAGGACCTGCGCCTCATCAATATCTATGGACCGCAGTCAAAATGGGACAGGAAATGCCTCTTCACAAAGATCAAGCCCTTCCTTTTTACATCCCAGCAGGTTGTCTTTGGAGGTGACTTTAACACCATAATTAGGCCTGAAGACAGGAGGGTCTCCATAGACAGGCTGGGTTATGATAGCGTTTTTCTTAGAGATATGGTTAGACAAGCAGGCCTGGTAGATGTGCACATTAAGCACTGCCCTGGCAGCACGGGATTCACGTTTCAGAGAGGGAATAGTCAGAGTAGGATAGACAGGTTTTTTTTAAAGGAGAACTCTGCTTTCTCGGCTCCTGAGTTGAGGGCGGTGGAGTTCTCTGACCACTGTATGCTGTCTGTGACTCTGAATGCCTCGGACACTCCACCCAGGGGAAGGGGTACCTGGAAACTGAATTCGGCTCTCCTGGAAGATGTAGAGGTAAGACAATCCTTTGAGTATTTTTTTCAGGCACAGGTTTCTATTCTGGACTTTTGCAGCAGTAAGTCAGAGTGGTGGGAGCTTGTGAAACAAAGGGCGATTGGACTTTTCAAGGCCATAAGTAAGAAGAAGCAGCTTGGTATGTATATTGCCTACCAGCATTTGCGGAGGAAGCTTGATCGTCTTGTCTCGTATGGAGGAGATCCAGGGGAGATCTCGGAGGTAAAGCTTCTTCTTAGGAAGTGTCAATACGACCGGCATGCCTCCTTGGTTCTGGAGAGAGATTATGGGAAATATCACTCGCCTGATCCTTACCAGAACTGTAAGCAAGGCATAGCAGTTAAGACGGTCATAGGTCTGAGGGATAGTACGGGTTCCCTGGTGAAGTCCAGATCAGGGATCCTGGAGATCTTCAGGTCATATTACGCAGACCTTCTGGGAAGAAAGGACCTTAGTCGGGACAGGATGGAAAGCTTTCTGGATTCTACTCCAGGATTGGGAAATGATACATTGCCTTTGATGGATTTGACAGAACCAATTTCAGCGGATGAGGTAGTTCGTGCTATAGAGAAGCTGGCTACCAAAAAGTCGCCTGGGCCAGATGGGTTGACAGCTGAATTTTACAAGTGTTTTAAGTCCATTCTGGCTCCCTTTTTAGCGGAGGTTTATAACAGCTGTTTAGAAGAGGGTTCTCTCCCTCCCTCCATGAGGCAATCCGCTGTGATTCTTCTGTCAAAAGGTAAAGACCCCTCAATAATTGAGAACTGGCGCCCCATCAGTCTTCTCAATGTTGATAGAAAGATCTTGGCGAAGATTCTTTTTTGGCGCTTGTCGTCAGTAGCAGGCGATTTGTTGTCCAATCATCAGCACTGCTCGGTCCAGGGCAGAAGTACCTTTTCAGCAATTTTAGCTGTCCGGGAGGCTTTGGAGCGATGCAGGGCTGCTGGATGGAGAAAGTACTTGCTGGCATTGGATCAGGCGAAGGCTTTTGATCGAGTCAATCATGAGTACCTGTATTTGCTACTTGGTAGATACGGCCTGCAGGGGAGGTTTATTGATTGGCTGAAAACATTATATAAAGGGGCTGAGAGCTTCCCACTTGTTAATGGTTGGGTTGGACGGCCTTTTGAGGTTGGCTCTGGTGTGCGCCAGGGGTGTCCTTTGAGCCCCCTGCTATATGTATTCGCAATCGACCCCTTCATAAGAAGGTTAGAGAGTGGATCGTTGTGTGGGGTGCCTTTGGGCATTGCTGGTGTGCCGCCTTTGAAGGTCGTGGCCTATGCCGATGATGTGTCTGTTATTATCTCTGGGATGGAGGAGGCGCAGGAGGTGGTCTCTGTGATAGAGCAGTACACTGAGGCTTCTGGCTCTAAAATCAATCATGAAAAGAGTGAAGTTTTCTGGATGGGTGAGGAGGGTGAAAGCTTCGAACTTCCGGATGCCTTCCCAGAGCCCCAGCAGGAAATTAAAGTGTTGGGCATCAAATTTGGTCCTGGTGACTATGGTCATCGAAATTGGGAAAGCAGGTTGTTGAATGCCAATGCCAAGGTGGCAAGCTGGAAGAAATGGAAACTTTCCTTGAGGGAAAGGGTTGACTTGATTAAAACTTACCTGATCCCAATCTTTTTATATGTCAGCTTTGTCTGTATCTTGCCGGAATCTCTCTATGCAAGGGTGTACAGCTGCTTTTTCCAACTGTTATGGGGAAATAGGCTGAACCTGATCAAACGCAATGTAACTTACCTGTCCAGGCGGGAGGGTGGTCTAGGAATGGTCAACCCTATAGTTTTCTTTTCTCTGCTTTTTTTAAAGTATAATCTTGGTAATATGTTAGCAGAGACCCCGCCGGGATGGGTGGGCATTTTTCAATCTTGGTTTAGGCCTTTTCTGCGATGCTGGGAAGATGGCGGGCCAGTGAAAAGTCTGAGAGTCCGACATGGCAAGCTTCCGGCTTATGTTGCCCCGTGTCTGAAAATACTTAGGCAGTGGCAGGTGACAGTGGGGGATATCAAGTCCCTCCCCAGAAAGCTTCT
The DNA here is from genome assembly GCF_965119305.1 of Pelophylax lessonae. Classification (NCBI taxonomy): domain Eukaryota; kingdom Metazoa; phylum Chordata; class Amphibia; order Anura; family Ranidae; genus Pelophylax; species Pelophylax lessonae. The sequence continues at coordinate 57,369,039 of NC_138770.1, read as the reverse complement.
GGAGAAGAGGATTTTGGGCTCTGCTTTCAGTGTGTCGCTGACCTTAAGGGATTGCCCAGGCCCCGTAATGAGGGAGGGGTTGCGTTTAATTAACTTAGGAAGAATCCCTTTGAAGTTTAGGGATCAAGCCTGGCTCGCTTTCCACGGAAGGCTCTATGTGAGAGGGAACCTGAAGCATCGCCCTGTGGATGATCGGGATTGTCCTAGAGCGGAGTGTGTTGGTAAAGTGGAGTCTATGGACCACTTTTTGCTCCAGTGTCCCTTTAACATAGAGGTGTATAAAAGGGTGGGGAGGGCTCTAGGCATCCCCTTTCTCTATCGCATGAGTTATGCGGAGTGGGTGTACGGGGCATTCCCGACTCTCTGGGATTTTGATTTGGATACACTTTTTCTAGTTAGTATAGTTGTCCGTTACTTCACGTGGAATGCACGGTGCCAGATTACCCTGCGGAAGAAAGTCCTCCCTGTCGAGGTGGTGGTGTACGATATTCTGGGTGAGGTTGTGAAGATTCGGGGTCTTGAGAAGGGCAGGGAGCCTCGAGCAGTCTGGATAAGGGCGTGGAGGAATATCAGACCTGCTTTTGGTGAACTGTCCATCTCTGGGTGAAAAGCTTTTTTCCTATGCTATTTCTTTCACGCCCTTAGCTTTTGTTAGTTAATATCTTCATTTTTGAAGAAGGGCTGCATGCATAATGGGAGTGGTTTTTGTTTCTTGACCTCGCAGGTTTGATGTCTGGTGTGGTGGTGTGAGTCTTATTAAGATTATTTTTCCCGGTAATGATGTGTTTCATGATGTGAGTTTTGTTTTTGCTGTAAAGCCATTCTTTATTTGAGAGCAGAACTTGCTATGTATTTTTTTTCCCTTTTCATGTAAATATGTATATATTTATTTATGTATATTGATTTTATGATTATTGATTGCAAGACTTTTAATAAACAAAAATTGGGAAGAATGTCCCTTACATTGGTGGTCAGTGGAAAGAATGCTCCTTACATTGGTGGTCAGTGGGAAGAATGTTCCTTACATTGGTGGTCAGTGGGAAGAATGTTCCTTACATTGGTGGTCAGTGGGAAGAATGTTCCTTACATTGATGATCAGTGGGAAGAATGTTCCTTACATTGGTAGTCAGTGGTAAAATTACTCCTTACATTGGTGATCAGTGTGAAGAAAGCTCCTTACATTGGTGATCAGTGGGAAGAATGGTCCTTACATTGGTGATCAGTGGGAAGAATGTCGCTTACATTGGTGGTCAGTGGGAAGAATGCTCCTTACATTGGTGATCAGTGGGAAGAATGGTCCTTACATTGGTGATCAGTGAGAAGAATGTCCCTTACATTGGTGATCAGTGTGAAGAATGCTCCTTACATTCATGGTCAATGGGAAGATTGACAAAAAAACAGTTCACAAGATAGCGCAAGTTGAGTGATAATTAAATATCTGCCCTTATAAAAATGTATAAGTCCCCAATAAGTCAAGTATAAGATATACCACAGCTACGGCACCACATTGTTGTAGAAACTTGGGTGAATCCCACTAGAAGCCACATCAATGAACCATAGCTGGCTGGAAGTCGGAGAGGTGGCAGGCAGTATGAGACGGAGAAGCATCAGGTGTTCCAAAGCTGGTGGATGATGTCACTAACTACTTGCAAAGGGGACCTGGCAACATTTTTCGGAGCAGTACTCTCCCTTTGCCAAGCCTATTGCCATAACTGAGAAGATATATATATATATATATATATATATATACTGTGGGTACGGAAAGTATTCAGACCCCCTTAAATTTTTCACTCTTTGTTATATTGCAGCCATTTGCTAAAATCATTTAGGTTCATTCTTCTTCCTCATGAATGTACACATAGCACCCCATACTGACAGAAAAACACAGAATTGTTGACATTGTTGCAGATTTATTAAAAAAGAAAAACTGAAATATCACATGGTCCTAAGTATTCAGACCCTTTGCTCAGTATTTAGTAGAAGCCCCCTTTTGATCTAATACAGCCAGGAGTCTTTTTGGGAAAGATGCAACAAGTCTTTCACACCTGGATTTGGGGATCCTCTGCCATTCCTCCTTGCAGATCCTCTCCAGTTCTGTCAGGTTGGATGGTAAACGTTGGTGGACAGCCATTTTTTAGGTCTCTCCAGAGATGCTCAATTGGGTTTAAGTCAGGGCTCTGGCTGGGCCATTCAAGAACAGTCACGGAGTTGTTGTGAAGCCACTCCTTCGTTATTTTAGCTGTGTGCTTAGGGTCATTGTCTTGTTGGAAGGTAAACCTGCGGCCCAGTCTGAGGTCCAGAACACTCTCGAGAAGGTTTTTGTTCAGGCTATCCCTGTACTTGGCCGCATTCATCTTTCCCTCGATTGCAACCAGTCGTCCTGTCCCTGCAGCTGAAAAACACCCCCACAGCATGATGCTGCCACCACCATGCTTCACTGTTGGGACTGTATTGGACAGGTGATGAGCAGTGCCTGGTTTTCTCCACACATACCGCTTAGAATTTTGGCCAAAAAGTTCTATTTTGGTCTCATCAGACCAGAGAATCTTATTTCTCACCATCTTGGAATCCTTCAGGTGTTTTTTAGCAAACTCCATGCGGGCTTTCATGTGTCTTACACTGAGGAGAGGCTTCCGTCGGGCCACTCTGCCATAAAGCCCCGACTGGTGGAGGGCTGCAGTGATGGTTGACTTTCTACAACTTTCTCCCATCTCCTTACTGCATCTCTGGAGCTCAGCCACAGTGATCTTTGAGTTCTTCTTTACCTCTCTCACCAAGGCTCTTCTCCCCCGATAGCTCAGTTTTGCCGGACGGCCAGCTCTAGGAAGGGTTCTGGTCGTCCCAAACGTCTTCCATTTGAGGATTATGGAGGCCACTGTGCTCTTAGGAACCTTAAGTGCAGCAGAAATCTTTTTGTAACCTTGGCCAGATCTGTGCCTTGCCACAATTCTGTCTCTGAGCTCTTCAGGCAGTTCCTTTGACCTCATGATTCTCATTTGCTCTGACATGCATTGTGATCTGGAAGGTCTTATATAGACAGGTGTGTGGCTTTCCTAATCAAGTCCAATCAGTATAATCAAACACAGCTGGACTCAAATGAAGGTGTAGAACCATCTCAAGGATGATCAGAAGAAATGGAAAGCACCTGAGTTAAATATATGAGTGTCACAGCAAAGGGTCTGAATACTTAGGACCATGTGATATTTCAGTTTTTCTTTTTTAGTAAATCTGCAACAATGTCAACAATTCTGTGTTTTTCTGTCAGTATGGGGTGCTATGTGTACATTCATGAGGAAGAAGAATGAACTTAAATGATTTTAGCAAATGGCTGCAATATAACAAAGAGTGAAAAATTTAAGGGGGTCTGAATACTTTCCGTACCCACTGTATATATACAGTATTTATATATATATATATATCTCTGAGGGTGCTGCTCAGCTTCTATAGAACCACATGGCGCAACATGCCCTCATTAAAGCATCTCTGGACCTCTCTGGACCTCTCTGGACATCTTATAATGACATGTAATAAATGTAAGCATGAAACATATTTAGATAAGAAATTAATTATAGAAATAAATATATAAATTTATGTAGGTTTTGTAAATTAAAAAAATTGTAAATAAATAAAAATTATTTATTTATAACATTATACTATATTTTATCATATATATATATATATATGTGTATATATTTATATACTAATATATTTGCAGCACTGCCCCCGTAAGGACTGCCAGTTATTCACTCTACGGGACCCCCTGAGTTACCAGCACATAGTCATGACAGATACAAGTCCTTAATTCCTTTACTTGGCTCACTCCAACAATCAGTCCAGGAGTATTTGGTTGTTTTGTGGTTTATTATAAAATGGGGGATAGGAGAAGGAAATAGTGGGATACTCCAATTTAGCTATAGACAATGTTGAGGACTCCTATCTCCTGATACAGCCAGACTGTTGATTCACCCTGCCACTTTGGATGAATTGGGATTGAATCTCTTTTTCCTAAGACGACTTGGTGAACAAACAATTATCTTCAGGATACTCTTCCCAGTATCCTCTTTCTCTTCCTCTGATGACACCCGTCCACTGACTATACTACGATCAGGGGTGGCCCCCCTCATGTCAGGCCTCTTGACACAAGTCCCTTTACTCACAATACTGCAGTCCCAGGGTCTCCAGTGTCTCCCCTCCCAGTCAGCTTTCCTGGACCTCAGGGTTCAGCTCCTCTCAACCACTCCTCTGGTCCTCAGGACGACCTCTTGGGACCGCATGACACCTCTACAGAGGAGGAGGCAGCTGCCCCCCCCCCTCAAGGACTCTGCTCTCCATCCAAAGACCCCGCAGCACATGTGCTCCTGGCTTTTATACAGTATCCCAGAATGCACCGAGGCAACCTGCCCTCTTCCAATCACCAGGACTGTATCAAAAGCCTCTGCACCCATTCGTCAGGTTTCCTTCCACTGTCCAACATGCCTCCCTATTTTACCAGTGTGAAACACTCTTCAGACTGAATGAATCGCATACTGAGCCCATTGAGCAGACCTCACTAACAGATCCTGCTCCCTGATAGGCAGAGAGAAATATAGATTTACCTGCAGCTCCTCTGATAGGCAGACAGAGCTCAAAACTATACTCTCTCACTAGCGCCTACCTAAGAGGGTGCTGCATACTGTATATACATTTTTTTTTTACGTAATCAATAATGGACATGAGGAAGGTAATGATGACAAAGACTCCATAAATATGGTAATTCATATAAGATAATTTGGTATAAACAAAAATATGTACTGTACACTAGAAACATATAAAAATAATTTGTTTATGAAAAAAAAAAGTTTAAATGTATTTTATGTAATCAGTCATAAACATGAGGAAGGTAATGATGACAAAAATATAATTAATATGATAATAGAAGAATAATAATTAAATCGATAATGAACGATAAAAATCTATATAATAATAATAATAATCAAATTCTAAAATAGTAGAAGAGGATCAAATGAATTACATGTTGGGTTAAACCTTAGTCCTATTCTATAAAATGATGACATGATTCCAAGAGGAAAAATAACAGCATGGCAATGTCAATTTTTAAATAACTGAATTTACATATAGTTACATAGTTACATAGTTACATAGTAGGTGAGGTTGAATAAAGACAATAGTCCATCCAGTTCAACCTGTGTAGGTGTGTGTGGCTGTAGTCATCTCACATACCCCTGAATGTTCTGATCCTTGAGATGTGCGTCTAAGAGTCTTTTGAAAGCCACCATACTTCCCACAGAAATCACCCCTTGCGGTAGAGAATTCCACAATCTTGTAGCCCTAACAGTAAAGAACCCCCCACGTTGCCTGAGGTTAAAACGCTTCTCCTCTAATCGCATTGTATGTCCTCGAGTCCTCATGCAATCCCTTTGATTGAATAGCTGTTTTTCTATGCCGAGATCACCATTGAGATATTTATAAATTGCTATCATGTCCCCTCTCATGCATCTCTTCTCCAGAAAGAATAAATCAAGCGATTGCAGATGCTCTTCATAATTAAGGTCCTCCAATCCCCTAATCAGTTTAGTTGCCCTTCTCTGGACTCTCTCCAGCTCCAACACATCCCTCCTGACGACTGGCGACCAGAACTGGACAGAATACTCCAGATGTGGTCGGACCAGAGTTTTATAAAGTGGAAGGATTATAGATATAGTTAATTTACCTGTAATTCCTTGTTTAATCCCATTGGTGATAATGTGTTAAGATTAAAAATCCAATATGTTTCTTGCTCGCAGAGCCTCTTAAAGAATTCAGCCTTTAAACTATTATTGGTAATATTTTCAATAATCCATACTTTTAATCCTTCTGTGGATTTCTCATGTTGATTGTTAAAAAGTTTAGGGGCACTATAACCAGTGTTGCTTTGTTCAGTGGCTCGTCGCTGTTCGATAAACCTTGCTCTCGGAGTTCTAATCATCCTGCCAACATACAACAGTTCGCATGGGCATTTCAAACAATATGTGATGAATTCCGTGGAGCAGTTAAAAAAACTAGAAATAGGAGAGGGCTTTCCATTACCAGAAAGTTCATTTTGACCTTTAGTGAAAAATTGGCACGTGAGGCATTTTCGATTTTTTTTTTTGACACTGAAACATCCCTATCAGGTTCCCAAAAAGATTACCTTAACTGCAACAGGGAGTTGGCCTTTTGGATGATTTTACTTGCTTTTACTTAAATTTTGATGTTATGGGCCCTGCGGTAAGCAAATTTAGGATTCATAGGTAGGGTTGGGCCCAGAAGTGGGTTTCGTAACAGAATGCCCCAATGTGTAGTAAAACATGTTTTCATGGTTTTTCTATCTGATGTGGAACTGGATGATAAACTGAATCAAATTTGAATTGTCCTTTTCACCTTTCCCCTCAGTTTTGTTTGGAGGAGCCAGGTAAGTGTTACTTTACATACCTCTTCAATAGTCTCCTGAGGGTAACCTTTCTCAACAAATTTATTTTTTCAGTATCTTACTTTGTTGAATGTAATCTGTCTCCAGGGTGTATTTCTTACGGAGTCAACAAAATTGGCTCCTAGGAATGTTGTGTTTCCATCTCAGGTGGTGACAACTGTTGGCATGAACATAGGAATTCCTTGTGGGTTATGATTAGTGATATAATTTGTGGGCCATATGCCCAGCATCGGAATAAACTCCGTGGAGGCCCTGAGGCAGCCATGGGACCCCCCTTCATAGTTTCTGGAGGTTTCTTTCTGTGGGTGCTCTAGTGGAATAACATTGAGCTAAGTAGTGCATACGTTGACCGCTAGATGGAGAAGACCATCACTAATGCACAATACACATACATAGGTTGCACCAATTTTTTTATATACAGGCAGCCGAAAGGATGAGCTTTTAAGAGACAAACTGTAATGTGAACCTGATGGTTAATGTACGTTAAAGAGGAGTTCCAGCCTGGGGGAATAAAAATTCAAAGTCAGCAGCTACAAATACTGTAGCTGCTGACTTCTTATATAAGGACACTTACCTGTGCAGGGATCCCGCGATGTCGGCACCCGGAGCCAATGGACGGATTTTTTTTATCTGGTGTAGAACTGGGTGATAAACGGAATCAAATTTAAATTGTCCTTTTCACCTTTCCCCCTCAGTTTTGTTTGGAGGAGCCAGGTAAGCCTTAAATGCCTCTTCAATAGTCTCTTGAGGGTAACCTTTCTCAACAAATTTATTTTTTTAATATCATACTTTGTTGAATTTAATCTGTCTCCAGGGTGTACTTCTTATGGAGTCGACAAAATTGGCTGCTAGGAATGTTGTGTTTCCATCTCAGGTGGTGACAACTGTTGGCATGAACATAGGAATTCCCTATGGGTTATGATTAGTGACATAATTTTTGGGCCAAATGCCTAGTGTCGGAATAAACTCTGTGGAGGCCCCAAGGCAGTCATGGGGCCCCCCTTGATGGTTTCTGGAGGTTTGTTTCTGTGGGTGCTCTAGTGGAATAACATTGAGCTAAGTAGTGCGTACGTTGACCGCTAGATGGAGAAGACCATCACTACTGCATAATACACATACATAGGTTGCACCAATTTTTTTTACATACAGGCAGCCGAAAGAAGATGAGCTTTTAATAGACAAACTGTAATGTGAACCTCATGGGTTATGTATGTTAAAAAAGGAGCTCCAGCCTGGGGGAAAAAATAAAAGTCAGCAGCTACAAATACTGTAGCTGCTGACTTCTAATACACTTACCTGTCCAGGGATCCCACGATTTTGGCACCAGAAGCCGATCCGTCCATCGGCTCCGGGTGCAGGTGCCGATATATTCACATCTTCCATGCAGCTTCACAGGCTGTTTCCTACTACGAATGCGTGGGTCGCGCTTCTCTTTCTAAATGGTCCCGCTGTCTTCTGGGACCAGTGTGTCTCCCAGAAGGCAGCGGGGGGAAAGGAGGAGGGGCACGAAATTGTGGAGATTGCCACACACCAATTGCGACGATCTTACCTTAATTGGGAGCAGTTACCTGGTTTTGACAGGTATCTACGACCCCCCGAAAGGGGCCAAATGTGGTAGAGGAGGGGAGTAGGAAGCAAACAAGCAGAGCGTCCCCTTTTGGGTGGCGCTCCGCTTTAAGTTGTTAATGGGCACATTACAATAATACAGTTTTTTCTCTATAGAGTCTTCAACCGCTTCAGGTCGCCCTATAGCAGTTTTAGTGCTACAGGGTGGCACCTGTGCACCAGATCACATATATATATATATATATATATGTGTGTGATCTGACACTCCTCGGTAGGGGGCGTGCATGTGCGCCACCGGCGCCTCTCTTACACTGTGATTACACACAGCGGAAGCTGATCGACCGTTGTGCGGAATCTGATACGCTGGTGACGACGTCACATGGCGATACGCTGTGTTCCAGCCTGACACGCGGAAGTACTGGATCCCGGAAGACAGCGGCCGGCCTTGCTTGTCCTCCTGTTTCATCCACTAGCTCCCGTTTGTACTCCATCTTCGGACACTGGATATTTTTAGCACTGATTACTGTAGTAATGTCACTGGTCCCCAAAACTGTCAAAAATGTCAGTTAGGTGTCCGATCTGTCCCAATATTGGGAATGTTCTATAGCAGAAAGTAAAAAATATTGGGTTTTTTTTTCAGAATTGTCAGATTTTTTTGTTTATAGCGCAAAAAATAAAAACTGCAGAGGTGATCAAATACCACCAAAAGAAAGCTCTATTTGTGGGAAAAAAGGACATCAACTTTATATGGGTACAGCGTCGCACGACCGCGCAATTGTCAGTTAAAGTAACGCAGTGCCGAATCGCAAAAAATGGCCTGGTCATTGGGGGGGAAAATCGTAAGAGCAAGACTACGCATGCTCGGAAATGAAAGAATACATAAAACAAAATGTAACACATGACATCACTTCTGAAGTTGAATGCTGTGGTACGAGAACTTTCATATGAAAGTAACCTCTCCTCTTTCGAAATGAGACTAGCATGCAACAAAAAAACGGACGAAAATTAGTCCGATAATCTGATCGTGTTTACGAGGCTTTAGTGTCACTGGTCCCCAAAAAGTGTCAGGTAGAGTCAGACTGTCCACCACAATATCGCAGTCCCGCTATAAGTCGCTGATCGCCACAATTACTAGTAAAAAAATAAAAAAAAATGTAAAAAGAAATAAAAATATCCCATAGTTTGTAGACGCTATAACTTTTGCACAAACCAATTAATATACACTATTTGGGATTTTTTTTTTTTTTTTTACCAAAAATATGTAGCAGAATACATATTGGCCTAAATTGATGAAGAAATTAGATTTTTGTTTTCAGTTTTTTTATTAGGAATGTTATATAGCATAAAGTAATATATATATAATATATATATATATATATATATATATATATATATATATATATATAAATAAAAAAGTCAGCTGTCATTGCTTAAGTGGTTTGGAAAAAGTAGCATGCAATATATGTAAATATACAAACACAAAAAGTAAAAAAAAAAAAGCGCCGTATGAATAATAGTGATACTGTTCAACAAGTATACAAATGTGCATAAACAAAACTGAGTTCTAAATCAAATAAAATAGATCGCAATAAAGTAAATAAAAGTCCATAAGTGTAAATGAAATAGTTCCAGTAAGTGAATGACCTGGCCAATCCCGTCAACACCATATCCCAGTAGAGGATAGAAACATGAAAAAAATTGGAAACAACGGGATTTCATAAGTGTTGCCCTCCCCCCTTCAGTGCTACTAAGAATAGACATACATATCGTAAAAATTATTGCTTTATTTAAATCCAAACATTGATAGTTAAAAAGTTTTGGTCATAAAAACAAAAATGACATAAGATCAAATCCAGAAATTGATATTGCACATCATAGTAAATAACTCATGGTTAACACCACCCTCAAACTAAAGGAGTTCCTCCCCTTCCAAGTCTACTGTGTATCACAGTGTATGAAGAGGATGGAACTCCTCCCAGCGCGTTTTGCCTTATGGCTGCTTCAGAGGTGTTTATAGAGAGGGTTCAGGTGAGTTACTACAAAAGCAAAAAGCAAAAAGACAAACTAATACAAAGTATATTTCTTTATAATAAACATTACAATTAGTATTTAAATGTATTTCAACTTACAAAGATAAATTACACTCTCAGACGGAGTTCTGGATGCTCCAGTGTTATTACTCCATAATTTCAGTGAATCACCGTCCGTGTGTTGCCTCCACCACATATAAAAAGTGCACACTCACCCGAACCAGTTGCTGTCCTAATATAAGGAGAACAGAAAAGCGCCTCTGAGTGTAGACTTTTAATTTAGCACATAATAAATAGACAAATGGCAACTCACAGAAGCCAAAAAACATCAAGCTTTAGGATAATGCAATGGTAAGGCTCCTCCTGGTCAACTGTCTGTCCGTTCAACCCAAAACATCAGCCTGGGGCACCATGGTCTGTGGGAAAAGATGATGCCGGCAGTCTCCTGTTGACTTCCGTGTCCCAGGCAGAGGCGGTGAAGAGACACACAGCGCGGGGAGAGGCGTGTGACATCACCAGGGAGCTGGGCAAACACGACGCGTTTCTGAGCCTGCGCGAGGCTCTAACTGAGCATGCTCGCTCTTTCTTCAGGTGTAGAGTAGAAGCAAGCACAGTTCCTGATGGTTATATATAGGGTGTGCTCATATTACGTGGGTGGGAGGGGAAGGAGATAAGGATTCTAATACCAGTGACCAGTGATCTAATACCATTACAATAGATGGCCGATGTCAGTTGCTAAATAGACATTACAATCCCAAAACATTTCCCCTTATGGTTTCTTCAGGGGTGTTTATAGAGCGGGTTCAGGTGAGTTACTACAAAAGAAAAAAGAAAAAAGACAAACTAATACAAAGTATATTTCTTTATAATAAACATTACAATTAGTATTCAAATTAATTTCAACTTACAGATATGAATTACACTCTCAGAGGGCGTTCTAGATGCTCATGTGTTATTACTCCACAATTTCCGTGAATCACCGTCTGTGTGTTGCCTCCACCAAATATAAGAAGTGCACACTCACCAGAACCAGTTGCTGTCCTAAGCCTCGTAAACACGATCAGAATATCGGACAAATTTTTGTCCATTTTTTGTTGCATGCTAGTCTCATGTCGTAAGTGAAGAGGTTACTTTCGAACGAAAATTCTCGTACGACAGAAATCAACTTCACAAGTGATGTAACGTGTTGAATAGTTTTGTATGTACTCTTTCATTTCCAAAAATGCGTAGTCTTGCTCTTCCGATTTTTTTTTGGATGAAAACTGTACTGATTAAAAGAAAATCGGACGTTGTGTTCGTGTACCATAACATTTTTATAGCCTGCACATCCAGTTTTTGTTGTCCGAAAATTTGTAATCGGCTGTCGAAAGCACCATACTAACGACTCGAAAATCGGCAGATCAATAGTCGGACTAAATTTAACTTCCGATTTTCTTATCGTTTGTATGGGCCTTAAAGCGGAGTTCCAGCCATTCACTCACCTGTCCAACGGTCCAGCGATGCGGCCGCCCGAAGCCTCGATCCTCTCCCTCGGCGCCGGCATCACTGCTGTGGGCACCCGGCTGTGACAGTTTGCGGCTTCACAGCCGGGTACCCACTGCGCATGCGCGAGTCTCACTGCGCGTCTTGATTGGCCGGCAATCTTCTGGGACCTCTGACGTGTCCCAGAAGATTGCAGGGAGGGAGGGGGAGAGGAGAACTTCCGTTCAGGGCGCCGCGGCGCTCCGAGCGGAAGTGGGAGCGGGTACCTGTCAATACTAGGTACCCGCTCCCCCCCCAAAAAAATGACATGCCAAATGTGGCATGTCAGGGGGTCAGGACTCCCTAAAGCGGAAGTTCCACTTTTGGGTGGAACTCCGCTTTAAGTTTTAGGACAGCAAAAGAACATTCAGTATTCAATGATCTTCCTTATGAAGATACATCTGATACTCTATTGATGTGGTAGATCATCCAACCTTACAGGTGAAGTCATTAGAGAAACTGCTCAATCTCATCAAGCCAGACAGAAAGATCACCGACACCAGAAAAAAATTGCTCATAGTGTAGTATTTATTAAAATATGTGAAAAACTAATTAAAAACACCACCAAACCACAAACAGCAGGGAATGGTGTTTGGAGTAGTGTGCAGATACAAGTGTTTACCTAGAGCAGTGTTTCTCAACCTTTTTCCAGTCAAGACACCCTTTAAAATTATGCACAATCTCGAGGCACCCTATTCTAAAATGTAAAAAAAACAAAAAAAAACAAAGCGAATAGTTTTATGTAGTGCAAGTTCAATACATATAGGACACCCAATAGCAGAGGTGATTTATGTTGGGTGCCTGGGGTATTCTAGCCCCTTGCAGCTAACGTGACCCCAATGCTGGCAGAGAGGGGCAGGGGGGCTGACGTCCTTCCTATCAACCCATGACAACAGTGATTGTTAGGATGCTGGTGGCTGGCCTGCACAGCGCCTAAGGTTGCAATGCTGCACAATGTACCCTGTGGCTTTGAGTAACAAAAAAAGTAGACTTGATCCACCCGCTGGCTTGTACACAATTTTTAGCAAATTTGGGGCAACATTTAGGCATTTTGCCAAGGCTCCTCTGAAGAGCCCAGAAGGCACCTCAGGGTGCCTAGGCACCCAGGTTGAAAAAGCCTGACCTAGAGTAACGGAATTTGACCAAGCAGCCTGTCATTAAGCGTGTGCCTAGGGCAGGTAGGATAGCCTCTTATAGGAGGGAGTTATTGTCGGCATCTCCTCTGTAAATGGTCTGGGCAACAGGAGCTGACTCGTGTCACAGAGGTCCCCAGCCTATGAACAGGTATGGAAGAGTTAGAGGAAGTCTAGTGCATGCATGGAGTCTGCGCTAGGTGCACGGTGACCTCAGCCTTGTCCCAGGGCGTTGATGAAACAGCACATGGAAAATGTACATCATGTGTATGGTGGTGATCCTGTACAAGTGCTTAGCATAGCCCAGAAGAACCCTCCCCGGGTGTAGTCCTCTCATGTGACCCACACTTGCCACCCAACGAGTTAATGGGGAACATGGAAGTCCAAGGTTCATCTTCACCCCTACCCCACCTACAACCTTAGTGGATGAGTATTGAGAGCAATACCCACCAGCAGCAGCTTCTTCTAAGGACACTCTTCAGCACAGAAGTCTCCTAAGTTATCCTTTACAGACAGCCATTTTATTGTTCTGCTCTCTCTGGACACACCCTCCAGCGGCACAGCAAAAAATCCTTTAGGTCACAAGACAGAGGTCAGCTTCTGTTTATGTAGGCGTAGGCTCAGGCCCCTCTTCCAGCAACAACCCCCACCCTCTTCAGACAGCAGGCCTTGGAGCTAAAGACCCCGTCTCCTGGTAGGAACCCAGGAGGTAAAAACATCTTCTTACTTGCGTATCCTCTCCAGGCAAAGGCTTGGGGGAAGACCCTAATTTGTATCTCCTTTCGTGGCATAAATCACCCACAGCACACCTAATGATTGACCAGCATGAAAAAAAAAATCTTCATAATTCAGATTGTTACTACTTGCTTTAACTGATGGAGAACACTCCCCAACAATAGGCAGATAGTGACATGTATTGGCTTTCTGGTGGCCTTCATGGGACTATTAGAATAGGATTCAAAATGGTCACCTCCCCTGTACCCCAGATATACTAGAGGATTCTAATGAATTGACAAGATGCATTCTTAGGACTACTAGGTTAGGATTCAAAATGACCACCTCCCCTGTACCCCATATATACCGCAGGTTCCTAATGAATTGACAAGATGCATTCTCAGAGCTACTAGGTTAGGATTCAAAATGGCCACCTCCCCTGTACCTGAGATATACCACAGGGTTTTCATGAATTGGCAAGATGTATTCTCAGAAATACTAGGTTAGGATTCAAAAAGGCAACCTCCCCTGTACCCCATTAATACCACAGGTTTCTAATGAATTGACAAGATGCATTCTCAGAACTACTAGGTTAGGATTCAAAATGACCACCTCTGCTGTACCTGAGATATACCATAGGGTTCCAATAAGGTGGCAAGGTGAATTCTCAGGATTACTAGGATAGGATTCAAAATGGCCACCTCCTCTGTACCCCATATATACCACAGGTTCCTAATGAATTGACAAGATGCATTCTCAAGACTACTAGGTTAGGATTTAAAATGGCCACCTCCCCAGTATTCCATATATATATATATATATATATATATATATATATATATATATATATATATATATATACTATAGGTTCCTAATGAATTGACAAGATGCATTCTTAGAACTACTAAGTTGGGTTTTCAAAATGGCCACCTACCCTGTTCCCCAGATATGCCATAGGTTTCTAATGAATTGACAAGATGAATTCTCAGAACTACTAGGTTAGGTTTCAAAATGGCCACCTCCCCTGTACCTGAGATATACCATAGGGTTTTAATGAATTGGCAAGATGTATTCTTGGGATCACTAGGTTAGGATTTAAAATGGCCAGCTCCCCTGTACCCCATATATGCCACAGGTTTCTAATGAATTAACAAGATGCATTCTCAGGACTACTAGGTTAGGATTCAAAATGGCCACCTCCCCTGTACCCCAGATATACCACAAGTTCCTAATGAATCACTAAGATGCCATTTTGGGTCTACTAGATTAGAATCCAAAATGTCCACGTCCCCTGAACCCCAGGTTCCTAATTAATCGACATGATGCCTTCTCATGAATACCAGGATACAAAATGGCCTCCTCTACTTTCTGAGGATAAGAAGAAAATTTTAAAAGGAAAAACAGAAGGTAGTTGTGATAATTTCGGCAGAGAAGTGCTCGTTATCCGCTGTCACGGCGCAGTGATGAGTTATTTACTGGCTGCCTAGCTTGCCTCTTTCAATGTGTGAAATCCACTCAGCGATTACACAGGGGATTTTCTAAGAAAGAGAATTATTCATGGATAATGAATTAAAAGCAAACGGCATGGCTCTGCTTGGCAATGTACTTAGCCAGGTAACGTCATTTAAACAGTGCTTGAAGGGGTCTGATCATTGTACAGTAATCTCATTACAGAATCGCTGCTAATATCTCTGTATGCAGACTTCGCTAAGTACCTAAGATTAGCAAGCAAAAAAAAAAAAAAAAAGATCTCTGAGGAATGAACTTTCAATATTGATGATTCTCTGAGTGCTCAATGAGCCTTGCACATTGGCCTTACAGTACTGAGTTCTGGGATCAATTCACTATCTGCACTGAATTAATTTTTTATCCTCGTGTGTAGGTTTCTTCCAAGCATCCAAAAACTCACTCAGAATTGGCCCTGGACTTTGTATGC
This sequence comes from Pelophylax lessonae, assembly GCF_965119305.1. Taxonomy (NCBI): domain Eukaryota; kingdom Metazoa; phylum Chordata; class Amphibia; order Anura; family Ranidae; genus Pelophylax; species Pelophylax lessonae. The sequence continues at coordinate 57,353,691 of NC_138770.1, read as the reverse complement.
AGCTATAAGATCGAAACAATACTTGTCATGTGGAATAACCCCAAAAGTAGACTAGGGAAAATCTGTGAATTCTTCAGTTGACTTACTTTCTTGAAGCTCTTGGGCAGGTCCACTTTTAAGGTAGTATCCTTGGCTTTAGCAGGTTCATTAAGTTGGGGGCAAAGATGGTTAGAAAAACAGGATACCCCCGAAAAACAGCAGCAGTACCTCTTGCACACACATATTCTAGATGGGTGAATCTCAACAATCAAACCCAAACTTGTTGAACAGGTCCACTCTCAAGGTAGGATCTCCTGTCTGTTGCAAGTCGCAATAAAATTGGGCTTTGGTGGGTTTATTAGGTTGGATGCCACTAGCCTTAGTCGTTTGTGTTATTTTATTGCTCAAACCTCCTGGAAGAGAGGGTTAGGGAAACAGGATACCTCAAAAAACAGCAGAAATACCTCTGGCACACAAAGTCCAGTTGAGTGAATCTCAACGATCAAATCCAATTTCTTTTGGCAGGTCCACTCTTAAGGTAGGATCCTTGGCTTTGGCGGGTTTATTAAGTTGGATGCCACTCGCCTTAGTCGTTTCTGTTATTTTATTGCTCAAACCTCCTGGAAGAGAGGGTTAGGGAAACAGGATACCTCAAAAAACAGCAGAAATACCTCTGGCACACAAAGTCTAGTTGAGTAAATCTCAACGGCCCAATCAAATTTCTTTTGGCAGGTCTACGCTCATGGTAAGATCCTTGGCTCCAGTTGGGTGAATCTCAACATCCCAACCCTCATTTTTTTGGAAGGTCCACTCTCAAGGTGGGAGCCTTGACGTTAGTGGGTTTAATAAATTGAGGGCCAGATACTTTAGGTATTTTTTTATTACTCATAACTCTTGGGAGAGAGGGTAAGGGAAACAGGATAGCCCAGAAAACAGCAGCAATACCTGTGGCGACACAGTCTAGATGGGTACATTTCAATGTCCAAACCAAATTTTCTTGAGCGGGTCCACTCTCAAGGTGAGAGCCTTGGCTTTGGTGAGTTTATTAGGTTGGGTGCCAACCAACTTAGTCATTTTTACTATTTTATTGCTCATAACTCCTGGGAGAGATGGTTAGGGAAACAGAATACTCCAAAAAACAACAGAAATACCTTTAGCACACAGGACCCAGTTGGGTGAATCTCAACATCCAAACCCAAATTTCTAGGGCAGGCCCAATCTCAAGATAAGATCCTTGGCTTTAGTGGGTTTAATAATTTGGTCACCAGTCATCTTAGTTGTGTTTGTTATTTTATTGCTTATAACTCCTGGGGCAGAGGGTTAGGAAAACAGAACAACCCCCCCCCCCCCAAAAAAAAAAAAAACATGCAATACCTCTGGCACACAGAGTCTAGATGGGTGAATCTCCACATCCAAACTGAAACTTCTTGTGCAGGTCCACTCTCAAGGTGGGATCCTTGGCTTTGGTGGGTTTATTAAGTTGGGTGCCAATCACATTAGTTATTTTTGTTATTTTATTGCTCATAACTCCTGGGAGAGAGGGCTAGTGAAACTGGATTCCCCTCTGGCACACAAAGTCCAGTTAGGTGAATATCAACATCCAAACCCAAACTTCTTTGGCAGGTCCAGTCTTAAGATAAGGCTTGGCTTTAGTGGGTTTATTAAGTTAGTCACCAGTCACCTTAATTGTTTTTGTTATTTTGTTGCCTATAACTCTTGGGAGAGAGGGTGAGGAAAAAGAGGATACCCCAAGAAACAACAGCAATACCTCTGGCACACACCGTCTCGTTGAATGAATCTTAATGTCGAAACCAAAATATCTTGTGTAGGTTTTGTCTGCCTTCACTTCAGGTCCACCTGAGAATATCTGGCCCTGTAATAGTAGACACAGCCCCTTTTTCTTTACTTAAGGCCTATGGCTATGTACTGTAAGAACAGTCACAGTCTCCTTTAAGTGGATCTCTCTCTCTCTCTCTCTCGGCCTTATTTAAGCAGCCATAGCTTCTTTCTTCCTAACTGGCATCCCAGCAGAGAAAATTTTCCATCAGTATTCTAACACATTTCCCCAGAGCAAAAAAAACTCTAGAAGGTTGCTCCAAATGTGACGTAATCGAACACCTTAGCGCAGAAAAAAAAAAAAAAAAGACAGCTCACGCTGGTTACAGATTTGCTGCATCAAGTATATGCAGAGTTCTTATGCATATTTATTTTGTATTATGTCAAGTGATCAGTAAGGACATCTTGGAGCTGGCCAGCTGGACATATGGGAGGATTGCCAAAAGTAGGTGTGGCCAATAAAGTAGGGGTGGCTTTATGGTTTATAGCTTGTAGTGTCACACCTATTCCCCAAAACTTTGGCATGTTTTAGACAAAACATACAAAAGAAAACATCCCTCTAAACTGGACTACTGCAGGCATAAAGTTGTGCACATGTAATCAATGTAACAATCTATATTATGCATATTTAAAATTGCATAAAAAACAGGAAACTTGTGCAGCTACATGACAATTATACACAATTGCATGAAAAAAAAAACACAGAATTCTTGTCTCCAGTGGTATTGTGGACACAGAACTAACCCAACGCATTTCAAAATATAATCGTTTTGCTTTTCTTCTTCAGAGGTAAGGGGTAATCAATTAAACATATCTACAACAGAAAAGTATAATTAGATGTCACAGTAATGTATATCAATGCACATACTCCCCAGCACACCATGGATCTTCAATTGCAGTCTAAAGCTTTTATTGCTGAGGTCACATCAAAAAGAACAAGTGTAACGTTTGGGAGCCGCGCAGGACCCCCTAGTCGGGCATGTGATGAAGAGGTCTTGCGTGGCTCTGAAACGTTGTACTTGGTCTTTGTGATGTGACTTCAGTAATAAATGCTATGGACTGCAATTGAAGATCCATGGTGTGCTGGGGAGTATGTGCACTGATCTGTTACAGTATCTCACAAAAGTGAGTACACCCCTCACATTTTTGTAAATATTTTATTCTACCTTTTCATGTGACAACACTGAAGAAATGACACTTTGCTACAATGTAAAGTAGTGAGTGTCTCATGAAGTTGCTACGGGTAACCCAGGGGAATCCAGAAAGTGTTATATCCAGCAGTCCTCTAGGAGGCAGTGCTACATATATACATATATATATATATATCATAAATTGATGATAAATGCACTACACCTTTTAGTAGCAATCCTGGAGCCGTGCAGCGCCATGAGATTCCAAAGATGGAACTGGCATGCGGTTCAAGCCTCGGTTTCAATTGAAGCCAGGCGTCGATATTGGAACCTATTGAAAAAAGTGTAGAGGAGGTTGCTCCTATTGTAAAGATGGCGCCGATGCCCGGCTCAAGCCTCGTTTTCATTAGAACGAAACCTCAATAACGGAACAGTGTAAACAAGGGAAGGGAGTGTAGAAAGGGTCCGTCCCTTTTACCAGCGGGCGGTTCCTACAGGACAAGCTGATATCCGTTCCCCAAACCTCATTTTAGATCAGGAAATAAACCTGATCAGTAATCTTATATGGAGTAATCAAAATAGTAAATAAATAAATCGCCACTGTATATAATCTAAGATCATATGCATAAATAGCTAAAAAAAAGTCACCAAATAAAGAGAATTATGAACGGCTTCTACGGGTGTTCCAATGTACAATATAGAGGAGGGATCGGTACAATATAGAGGAGGGATCGATGTAAAAAAACATCTGGTCACTACTCCATGGAGACAATCTTGTACATTGGGAGACTAAAAAGACAAAAAAAAGGAATATACAATTAAAAAAAAAAAAAAAAAAAAAGTCTAACGATGAACTATATGATTATTGGTATCCAAGATGGTGATATATATCAAAATTATAAGGGAATAGCCCACCATACAAATTGTAACAGAATGGAAGAAAAAGTATTAAAAAAAGCTACCTATGTATAATAAATTGAAAAAAAATGTAAAAAAATTAAATAAAAATATGTAAAGGTAAAACATTTAAATGGTAAAAGTGACTGGATTTAGAAGGCTCCCACAAATTCGCTGCCGACTATCCACCAGTATTAACCACTTGCCGACTGCTGCTGGGCAAAGTGACGTATCGGTACGTCACTCGCCCGCGAGCCAATAGGGGGTGAGCGTGCGCCGCCGGAGGCGCGATCCCGCCTCCGCTCGTTCACTGCCATCCCAGCTCCGAGGTCCGCCGGTCACTCGCGATCTCCCGCCGGAGAGGGAGAAAGGCAGGCGGCTGATGTAAACAAAGCCGCCTGTCATTCTCCCCTGTGTAACAGCACAGATCATACGATCCTGCTATGTAGGATTGTATGTCTCTGTGGTTACATCAAAAGACACGCCCCTTGACAGTTAGAAGCACGCCCCTAGGGACACACATAACCCCTGGATGTCTAATAAAGATAACCCCTTCCCTGCCAGTGTCATTTTTACAGCTAGTGCATATGTATAGCTATATACTGTAGTAATGTCATTGGTACCCCCAAAAGTGTCAAAAATGTCAGTCAAGGGTCCGATCTGTCCGCTGCAAAGTCACAGTCCAGCAAAAAAAAATCGCAGATCGCCGCCATTACTAGTTAAAAAAAAAAAAACAATAAAAATGACAAAAATCTTTCCCTTAGTTAGTAAACGGAATAACTTTTGCGCAAACCAATCAAAATACCCTTATTGCGTTTTTTTTTCACCAAAAATATGTAGCAGAAAACAAATTGGCCTAAAATGTTAAAAAATTTAGATTTTTACATTTTTTTGGGGGAATATCATATAAAAAAATGTGAAAAATATTGTTATTTTTTCTGTTTATATCGCAAAAAGTAAAAATCGGAGGATCACAGGCGCTCTGTGTTCATTCCAGAGAGAACAACGGTCTGTTGTGTTTTCAACACTCAGCAGGGAGCGATAGCGGGTGCCCTGCGGCAATCACGGCCGGTGGCCCGATGGATCATCTTCCCCGCTTCCTAATTGGGGCGGGAGCACGCGCCCCCAGAAGCGCTCCTGTGATCCGCTGTACAGGTACGGCGGTTCGCGCAGCCAAGCCAGCCTGCCGCAGTATATCGGGCGGTCGGCGAGTGCTTAATAACTTATGTTGGAGAAAACAATGCATCACATAAACTCCAAACTTTTTTTGTAATACTATTATTTCAAACTTTCTTCAATTAAAAACTATTGCATATGGTGATAAAGGGCCGTAAAGAATAAATAATTCCTTCACTTATGCAGGTGCAATTTTAAAGTCTGGCTTGATTTTCAGGTGGGGGTTCGCTTTAAGCTCCACGGCAAATCTATGATAGCGCTGGATTTATTCAGAGAGGGACCATGCTGGATTTGGCAATCAAGGACTATAAGTATCTTGGCTCCATCCCTTCGTCTAATGTTCCCAATAGGAAACATAATCCGATGTAACCCTTATTTACTCACTACGCTGTGACCGCGATCCCCTGGCCGTCAGCCTGTGCCCGAGACTTTATTTATTATTGACGCAGCAGAGGAAGTTGACCTGGCACGTCTGGCCCAGGGTGGCAACTGATGTTACATAATAACTGTTAAGCTGCCATTAATTGAACTGGCAGCCCTGTCTCATGGCAGGTGACAAAGGGAACCTTTATTCGTTAAGTAAACTGCCAAGTATAAAATAATTGCTCCTGGCTATTCAGTAAGAGGTAGAGCCACCAGATCACTTTTACGGGACTGTAAAGGTGGCACCCCCCCACCTCCCCATCACACATCCCTGCTTTGTTCTGGGCCCTCCTGTTCCTCCATGGGAAGGGTGTAGGGGTACCTGGAACCTTGGTAAACAAGTCCTTTTTAAAAAAAATAAAAATCCTCAAAAGTCCACCATCAATCATGAAGGCTGCGGACTTGCCGAAAAAAAAAAAATGACCCTACCGATCCTGACACTACCAATAGCCTAATGACAGTTTCATGAGCTATTATCAGCTACATAAGGAGAAGGGTGGAGATAGTGGTGACATCATTGCCCAAATGTGACACTGGCCCTATTTCTCCAAAAGCCTAGTGACAGCTCCCTGAGCTGTCAACAGCTATACAAGTAGAGGGGCGGGGATAATGGTGACATCATTGCCCAAATGTGGCCATGCCCATATTTGTCCAGTAGCTTACTGACAGCTCCTTGAGCTGTCATCAGCTATACAAGGAAAGGGGAGGGGATAGTGGTGACATCATTGCCCAAATATGGCCATGTCAATATTTGGCCAATAGCCTGCTGTCATCAGCTATACAAGGAAAGGGGAGGGGATAGTGGTGACATCATTGCCCAAATATGGCCATGCCAATATTTGGCCAATAGCCTGCTGTCATCAGCTATACAAGGAAAGGGGAGTGCAAAGTGATGACCTCAATGCCCAAATATGGCCATGCCAATATTTGGCCAATAGCCTAATGACAGTTCCCTGAGCTGTCAACAGCTATACAAGGAAAGGGGCAGATGTAGAGGTGACATCATTGCCCAAATGTGGCCATGTCCATTAATGTCCAATACCTTACTGACAGCTCCCTGTGCTGTCCTCAGCTATACAAGGAAAGGGGCTTACAAAGTCATGACTTTATTGCCCAAATATGACCATTGTCCTTTATCCAATAGCCTACTGACAGCTCCCTGAGCTATCCTCAGCTATACAAGGAAAGGGGAGTTGAAAGTGATGACATCATTGGCCAAATATGGCCATGCCAATATTTGGCCAATAGCCTGCTGTCATCAGCTATACAAGGAAAGGGGAGTTGAAAGTGATGACCTCATTGCCCAAATATGGCCATGCCAATATTTGGCCAATAGCCTGTGGTCATCAGCTATACAAGGAAAGGGGAGTGCAAAGTGTTGACCTCATTGCCCAAATATGGCCACGCCAATATTTGGCCAATAAGCCTAATGACAGCTCCCTAAGCTGTCATCGGCTATTCAAGGAAAGGGGTGGGGAGAATGGGGACATCATTGCCCAAATATGGTCATGCCAATATTTGGCCAGCAGCCTAATGACAGTTCCTTGAGCTATCCTCAGCTATACAAGGAAATGGGCGGATATAGTGGTGACATCATTGCCCAAATGTGGCCATGCCCATATTTGGCCAATAGCCTACTGAATAAAAGCAGCGCCAATATGAAATAAACATAAAAGAATATGCATAAAAACAACAGTCCTCAAAAGTCCTTGGTAGGAAAGTCCCTCTCATGTGCTCCGATCAGAATTCACTCCCAAACTCATGGATAGGGGGATAAATGAAACCGAGCCTTAACCTCCCTTGTTCTCCAGTAGTAGTGAAGGGGGATAAATGGAACCGAGCCTTAACCTCCCTTGTTCTCCAGTAGTAGTGACACCACCTTTTGTAGTTGGCCTAGGTCAACACACACCATTTAATTCTCTAGGGTCTCTGCTAAAAAAAAAAAAAAAAAAAAAAACATACCATGTTTGGGGGTTCTAAGTCGTTTTCTAGCAAAAAAAAGTAGATTTTTACATGTAGAAGCAAAGTGTCAGAATAGGCTTGGGAGGAGGTGGTTAAAGGGTTCTTTTTTTTTATTTTTTTATTAGATGGCGTAAAATTACATTTTTTTTTTTAAATTATTATTATATTTATTTATTTTTAATTAAGATGGAGTAAAATTCGTTTTTTTTTCTTCTTTTTTTAGTGTAGATGTGAGGTCTTTTTGACCCCAGATCTCACATTAACCACTTCAGTCCTGGAAGGTTTTACCCCCTTAATGACCAGGCCGTTATTTGCGATTCGGCACTGCATTATTTTAACTAACAATTGCGCGGTCGTGCGACGCTGTACCCAAATACAATTGATGTCCTTTTTTCCCCCACAAATAGAGCTTTCTTTTGTTGGTATTTGATCACCACACCACGTTTTTGCGCTATAAGCAAAAAATTTGTGTCAATTTTGAGAAAAACACCAAAATGTTCTACTTTCTGCTATAAAACATTCCCAATAAAAAAAAAAAAATCTATTTTTTTTATCAGTTTAGGCCAATTTGAATTCTGCTACATATTTTTGGTAAAAAAAAAAATCCAAAAAAGCGTATAATAATTGGTTTGTGCAAAAGTTATAGCGTTTACAAATTATGGGATAGATTTAGGGACTTTTTATGTTTTTAATTTTTTTTTTTTATTAGTAATGACGGGAATCAGCGATTTATAATGGTACTGCGATATTGCGGCGGACAAATCTGACACTGAGTGACACTTTTTGGGGACCAGTGACATTAATACAGTGATCAGTGCTAAATAATATGCACTGTTACTGTATAAATGACACTGGCCGGGAAGGGGTTAACACTGGGGGTGATCAATGGCTTTAATGTGTTCCCTAGATGTGCTTACTAACTGTGTGGGGGATGGATTGAACAGAGGAGCAGAGAGAGAGATCAGTGAGATAGCTTAGCTGAATCACACTATCTTTCCCTGCCTCTCTGACAGGAGAGCCATCTTGCATTGTTTACATTCCAGATGGCTCTCCTGTCAGTCTAGCCGAAGATCGCAGGAGGCCGGCGGTGATCGAGCCCGCTCCTCCTGCGGTCTGCCTCCTCCTGCGGTCTGCGGCTCTGGTGGTGCGCGCGCACGCCACCAAAATCGCTTGCACACAATCCTGTAAATCTACGTGATTATGGGCAGCCGAGCCACCCTGCCGCAGTAAATCTGCGGGGGGCGGTCGGTAAATGGTTAAAGAGGACCTGTCATGCTTATTTCTATTACAAGGGATGTTAACATTCCATGTAATAGGAAAAGAAATGATAAAAAAAATTTTTTTAAAGGGCCAGTGTAAAAATAAAAAAAATAAAAAGGAAAATAAATAGGAAAAAAAATTTAAAGCGCCCCGTCCCTCCGAGCTCGCGCGCAGAAGTGAACGCATACGCAAGTCGCGCCCACATATGTAAATTATGTTCAAACCACACATGTGAGGTATCGCCGCGATCATTGGAGTGAGAGCGATAATGTGAGCCCTAGACCTCCTCTGTAACTCTAAACTGGTAACCTGTAAAAAATTTTAAAGTGTTGCCTATGGCGATTTGTAAGTACCAAAGTTTGTCACCATTCCACGAGCGTGCGCAATTTTGAAGCATGACATGTTGGGTATCGATTTACTCGGCGTAACATTATCTTTCACATTATGGAAAAAAATTGGGTTAACTTTACTGTTTTTCTATTTTTTAATTTAAAAAAAAGTGTATTTTTTTTGTAAGTCTGCTGCGCAAATACAATGTGACATAAAGTATTGCAATTATCTCCATTTTATTCTGCTAAAAAAAAAAAAAAAAATATATATATATATATATATATATATATATATATATATATGTATATATATATTGTAAGCTGGGGAACAGGTAGCAGGTGCAAAGCTCCCTGGGATGAGCTGTCTTTCAGGCACAGATACCAAATCCACTGAGGTAGTGACAAACAGTGCGGTGTTTATTGGTGCTATATACAAGTTCATAAACAGGTGCTGTACAGTGCTTTAAGGAAAACAAGCAGGAGTAATAATAATAAACAAAAGCCTAGCCGTGTCCCGGCACTTACTACACACAATGCAGTCCCTAACTAACACAGATTGAGCAAGCCTACAGCTTGCCAGCTTCCAAAGACACACACTGACAGTGTTACCAACCTTCTGCTCTCCTAGACAAACGTTGTCTAATTTCCCAGGCTGAGAGAGCACTGCTGTCTGTCTCAGGTGAGATTAAATTGGCCGGGTGAAGAGGGCCAAGATCCGAACTGGATCATGGCTCAGAGATCCCTAAAGGTATTCGAGAGATGCCTGGGTGATGTATAAACCCCCGAACAGGACTTTTCCTGGCTCTCTCTGGGACACTCTGCTACAATATATATATATATATATAATGTTTGGGGTTCTAAGTAATTTTGTAGCAAAAAAAAAATTATTTTAACTTGTAAACAACAAATGTCAGAAATAGGCCCGGTCTTTAAGTGGTTAAGTCGCATAGATTTGAACGCGTTCCATTGAAATCCATGGGCTGCGACTTGTCATGCGACTTTTTTGTCCAAAGTCGCACACGTGTGAACGGAGCCTAAAAGGAAAAAGCCGGATAAAAGTTACAATGTATTCAATGCCGTAATCTGGATACACTTCGGAGATCGGAGAGTTTCTTAGAGTAAAGGAGGGTGGAGATGCGGAGAGATGAACTCCCTTACCTCCGGAGCGGGAGGAGAGGTTATTAAGGATTCTTATCTCTCAAAGCACTTTTTATTTCCTCCTGAGTGCGCCTGGATTCCTGAGCAGAGATCATCATTTTTTCCGGAAACAAACACAGGTGGACCAGCTGTCCTCTGAAGTTCTGTATTAACGACAGCCTTCTGAAGACCTGACCCTGACCCTTCCCGTATCAGCTGTCCCACTTCAGCTCCGGAAGATTAACCCCCCCCCCTTCATTTTTTTGCGATACGGCATTGCGTTACTTTAATTCACAATTGCGCGGTCGTGTGACGCTGTACCCAAATAAAATTGATATTCTTTTTTTTCCACAAATAGAGCTTTCTTTTGGTAGTATTTGATCACCTCTGAGCTTTTTTTTTTTTTTACGATAAACACAAAAAAAACGACAATTTTGGGGAAAAAAAAAACAATATTGTTTTACTTTCTGCTATAAAACATATCTAATAAAAAAATGTAAAAAAAAAAATCAATTTAGTTCAATATGTATTTTATGTAATTTATAAAAATTTAAGGTATTATTATTATTTTTTTTTTTTTAAAAGTGCAACTTTAGTATTTCTAGCATATTTTCCTACCACCATTTATTTCTCCAAAGTATTGCCCATTGGGACTTTAGATGAAGCCCCACACAGCCAGTAATAAAAACACAGTCAATTTACTATATTTTACTTATATTATACTGCATATATGTTCTCTAAATTTACCTTTATTATTTTTTAGCGTTTTTACTTTATAAAATTTTAATCATTAAAAAAATTAAATAAAACGTTTTCATTAAATTTAAAAAATAAATTAAAAGCTTAGTCATTTTAGTATTTTTCTTAGTGTTTTAGCACTTGATACATTGTTGCATTAATATCTTGTGACATAAAAATTGTAATCTACCACCATTTTATTCTCCGGGGTCTCTGCTTTCAGAAAATGTGTACTTTAAAAATATCTTTAAAAAAATTAAATAGAAAAAATGTAAAAAAAAAAAAAATCGAATTTCCTCATCAATTTAAGCCAATAAGTATTTTATGTAATTTATAAAAATTTAAGTCATTTTTTTTCATTTTTTTTTTTTTTAAAGTAAAACTTTAGTATTTCTAGCATATTTTCCTACCACCATTTAATTCTCCAGAGTATTGCCCATTGGGACTTTAGAAGCCCCACACAGCCAGTAATAAAAACACAGTAAACTTACTATATTTTACTTTTACTATACTGCATATATCTTCTCTAAATTTACCTTTATTATTTTTTAGCGTTTTTACTTTATAAAATGTAAAACATTAAAAAAATTAAAGAAAACATTTTTAATTAAATTTAAAAATAAATTAAAAGCTTAGTTATTTTAGTTATTTTTTTTTTTGTGTTTTAGCACTTGATAAATTGTTGCAATAATATCGTGTGACATAAAAATTGTAATCTACCACCATTTTATTATCCAGGGTCTCTGCTTTCAGAAAATGTATACTTTAAAAATGTCTTAAAAAAATTAAATAAAAAAAATGTAAAAAAAAAATTAAAACGTTAATATGTTTAATATTATTTTGTATTTTAGCACTTGATAAATTGTTGCACTAATATCTTTTGACATAAAAAAAATGTAATCTACCACCATTTAATTCTACAGTGTCTCTGCTTTCAGAAAATATATACTGTTTACTCAATACAAATTCATTCTTTATATTGTTCCAAAAAATTGGATCATATACTATATTACATTTGTGCTCTCTAAAATGAACTTTACTATTTTTTAGTATTTTTACTTTTTAAAATTTATAAAATTTAAATATCTCCTAAAAAATTAAATAAAAAAAGAAAATAAAATGAAAAAAAAAAAAAGAAAACCTTAGTATTTTTTAGTATTTTTAGCACTTGATAAATTGTTGCATTAATATCTTGTGACATAAAAATTGTAATCTACCACCATTTTATTCTCCAGGGCCTCTGCTTTCAGAAAATGTGTACTTTAAAAATATCTTTAAAAAAATTAAATAGAAAAAATGTAAAAAAAAAAAAAATTGAATTTCTTCATCAATTTAAGCCAATAACTATTTTATGTAATTTATAAAAATTTAAGTAATTTTTTTCATTTTTTTTTTTAAAGTAAAACTTTAGTATTTCTAGCATATTTTCCTACCACCATTTAATTCTCCAGAGTATTGCCCATTGGGACTTTAGAAGCCCAACACAGCCAGTAATAAAAACACAGTAAACTTACTATATTTTACTTTTACTATACTGCATATATGTTCTCTAAATTTACCTTTATTATTTGTTAGCGTTTTTACTTTATAAAATGTAAAACATTAAAAAAATTAAATAAAACATTTGAATTAAATTTAAAAAATAAATTAAAAGCTTAGTCATTTTAGTATTTTTTTTTTTTAGTGTTTTAGCACTTGATAAATTGTTGCATTAATATCTTGTGACATAAAAATTGTAATCTACCACCATTTTATTCTCCAGGGCCTCTGCTTTCAGAAAATGTGTACTTTAAAAATATCTTTAAAAAAATTAAATAGAAAAAATGTAAAAAAAAAAAAAATCAAATTTCTTCATCAATTTAAGCCAATAAGTATTTTATGTAATTTATAAAAATTTAAGTCATTTTTTTCATTTTTTTTTTTTTTAAAGTAAAACTTTAGTATTTCTAGCATATTTTCCTACCACCATTTCATTTTCCAGAGTATTGCCCATTGGGACTTTAGAAGCCCCACACAGCCAGTAATAAAAACACAGTCAACTTACTATATTTTACTTTTACTATACTGCATATATGTTCTCTAAATTTAGCTTTATTAGTTTTTTAGCGTTTTTACTTTATAAAATTTAAAACATTAAAAAAATTAAATAAAACATTTTAATTACATTTAAAAAATAAATTAAAAGCTTAGTCATTTTAGTATTTTTTTTGTGTTTTAGCACTTGATAAATTGTTGCATTAATATCTTGTGACATAAAAATTGTAATCTACCACCATTTCATTCTCCAGGGTCTCTGCTTTCAGAAAATGTATTCCTTTAAAAGCTCTTTAAAAAAAATGAAATTAAAAAATTAAAAAAAAATGAAAAAAATTAAATTAAATTAAAACGTTAATATGTTTAGTATTATTTTGCATTTTAGCACTTGATAAATTGTTGCACTAATATCTTGTGACATAGGAAATGTAATCTACCACCATTTAATTCTCTGGGGTCTCTGCTTTCAGAAAATTCTTTACATTGTACCAAAAAATTGGACCATATACACTGCATTTGTATTGTCTAAAATAAACTTTACAATTTTTCAGTATTTTTATGTTATGAAATGTAAAATGAGGGAAAAAAAATGAAATTAAAAAAAAAACTTTCATATTTTTAATATTTTTTAGTATTTTAGCACTTGATAAACTGTTTCACTTTCTGCTATAAAACCCATCCAATAACAAAATGTAAAAACATTTAATTTCTTCATCAATTTAGGCCAATATGTATTCTGCTACATATTTTTGGTAAAAAAAAAAAAATCCAGATAAGCGTATATTGATTGGTTAGCGCAAACGTCACTTTCTGTGACCAGGAAAGGAGGTAATGGAGCGCAATGTGCCTACGTAGGATTGGGCTACACACGTTACATATCGCAGTGAGCGCAATCATTCTCAGGCCATCATTCAGACTCCGCCTAGATATTGCATTGCGGGCTTTTAAAACCACGATTTACACGCCTTTTCAAGTAGGGCCCTATTTGCGCTTGTCACCCAAAAGAAGCTCCTGCTCCTTTTTAGGGCGAAAAGCTTAGCTCAGTTTTTAAAAGCTAACACTGCTAAAACTATTGTTTATTCAACCCAATACCATTCGTTATATTGTACCAAAAAATTGGATCATATAATATTACTGCATTTGTTCTCTTTAAAATGAACTTTACTATTTTTTAGTATTTTGAATTTTTTAAATTTATAAACTTTAAAAGTCTCTTAAAACATTTAATAAAAAAGTAAATAAAATGAAAAATGTTTTAGTATTTTAGTACTTGATAAACTGTTGCACTAATATCTTGTGACATAAAAAATGTAATCTACCACTATTTAATTCTCCAGGGTCTCTTCTTTCAGAAAATGTATACTGTTTACTCAACACAATCTCATTCCTTATATTGTACCAAAAAATTGGATCATATACTATTACTGCATTTGTGCTCTCTAACATTAACTTTACTATTTTTTAGTATTTTTAATTTTTACATTTATAAATTGTAAAAAATCTCTTTAAAAACTAAATAAAAAAGTAAATAAAATGAAAAATGTTTTTTTTTTTAATTTATTTATTTTTTTTAGTATTTTAGCACTTGATAAACTGTTGCACTAATATCTTGTGACATAAAAAATGTAATCTACCACCATTTAATTCTCCAAGGTCTCTTCTTTCAGAAAAGGTATACTATTTGCTCAATACAATTTCGTTCTTTATATTGTACCAAAAATTGGATCATACACTATACTACATTTGTGCTCTCTAAAATTAACTTTACTATTTGTTATTAGATTTTCTTTATAACATTTAAAACCTTAAAAATCTCTTTAAAAATTAAATAGAAAAAAAAATGTAAATTGAATGAAAACAAAAAATTGAAACATTATTTTTAGCATTGTTTTTGTATTTTAGCACTTGATAAACTGTTGCACTAATATCTTGTGACATTAAAAAATGTAATCTACCACCATTTAATTCTCCAGGGTCTCTTCTTTCAGAAAATGTATACTGTTTACTCAACACAATCTCAATCCTTATATTGTACCAAAAAATTGGATCATATACTATTACTGCATTTTTGCTCTCTAAAATTAACTTTACTTTTTTTCAATATTTTTACTTTATAAAATGTAAAAAAAACTTTAAAAATCTCTTTAAAAATTTAATTAGAAAAATTGTAAATTAAAATGTAAAAAGAAAATTAAAACGTTAATATTTTTAGTATTTTTATGTAATTTAGCACTTGTTAAATTGTTGCAGTAATATCTTGTGACATAAAAAAATGTAGCATATTATCATGTAATCATCCAGGGTCTCTTCTTTCAGAAAATGTATACTGTTTACTCAACACAATCTCATTCGTTATATTATAAAAAGAAAAATTGGATCATATACTACTGCTGCATTTGTGCTTTCTAAAATTAACTTTACTATTTTCTAGTATTTTTACTTTTTAAAATGTATAAACTTTAAAAAAAAACTCTTAAAAAAATAGATTAAAAAATGTAAAAAAAAAAGAAGAAAACCTTAGTATTTTTTAGTATTTTAGCACTTGATAAACTGTTGCACTAATATCTTAAAAAATGTAATCTACCACCATTTCATTCTCCAGGGTCTCTGCTTTCAGAAAATGTATACTGTTTATTCAATACAGTTTCATTATTTCCATTGTACCAAAAAATGGGATCATATACTATATTGTATACGTGTTTTAGAAATGATCTTTACTATTTTTTAGTAGTTTTTTTTTTTAATTTAATTTAAAAACCAGAGAAATTGGAATAATGTTGCAGAGGCTGTAAAGCACGAGGTA
Organism: Pelophylax lessonae; assembly: GCF_965119305.1. NCBI lineage: Eukaryota > Metazoa > Chordata > Amphibia > Anura > Ranidae > Pelophylax > Pelophylax lessonae. Next base: position 57,337,987 of record NC_138770.1, on the reverse strand, counting down.
CGATGTACCATAAATGGTGGGAATGCCCTAAGATACGCGTTTATTGGCAGAAGGTTCAACAACATATCAAGGGAATCACGGTAGAGATTATCCATGGACGTGTTTTATTCCATAAAATATAAAAACCATATAAACAGTATAAAAATAAGTTAGTTCCAAATTTGATAAATGTGGCAAAAAGAGCAATACCAAAAAAAATGGTTAGAACTGGAATGCCCCTCTATTAGAGATTGGTTTAATATAATTGAATATGTATATAATATGGAGTATTTGAGTAATAGAGAGGAAGAGCAGGTTGGGAACTTTACAAATAAATGGAGGAGATGGGTAGATTTTAAAAAACACTAATAAATATTTAGAAGAATGGGTGGAAAAAGGTGCAGACGAAGGCGAAGTAAAGCACAAAAACCGGAATAAGTGGAAAAAGGAAGGGAGATGGTGGGCTATGGGTTGGGGATGGGAGGGGGGAGGGATGGAAATTTTGTATACTTGAAAGTAATTTGAATGTTTTTGATTGTTTGTATATTTTGGATTGATAATTAATAAAATTTATAAAAAAAATTTAAAAAAATTCTCCAGGGTTTCTGCTTCAGAAAATGTATACTGTTTACTCAATACAATTTCATTCTTTATATTGTACCAAAATAATTGGATCATATACTATACTGCATATGTGTTCTCTAAAATTACCTTTACTATTTTTTAGTATTTTTTTTTTGTTAATTTAATTTAAAACAAATTATTATAAAAAAAATAAAAAAATGAAATAAAACATTTTAATTAAAATGAAAAAAATAAATTAAAAGTTTAGTCATTTTAGTATTTTTTATAGTATTTTAGCACTTGATAAACTGTTGCTGTATTATCTTGTTACATAAAAAATGTAACCTACCACCATTTAAATCTCCAGGGTCTCTGCTTTCAGAGAACATATATGCTTTACTCAACACAATCCTATTCCTTAAATTGTACCAAAAAAATGGATCATAGAATTTTTTTGTCTTTTTTACTTAAAAAAAAAGTAAAACAATGTAAAACCTAAAAAATAAATACATAATTTAAAAAACTAAAGTCATTTTTTTTAAAGTAAAACTTTAGTATTTCTAGCATATTTTTTTTTTATTTTTTTTAGCACTTGATAAACTGTTGCGCTATTATCTTGTGACATAAAAAATGTATCCTACCACCATTTAATTCTCCAGAGTATTGCCCATTGGGACTTTAGATGAAGTGCCACACAGCCAGTAAAAAAATCATAGTACAGGTTTATTGAGTCCATGCCAGCAATAGAATTCAGAAAACATATATTGTTTACTCAACACAATCTCATTCTTTATATTGTACCAAAAAATGTATTCATATACTGCATTTGTGTCCCCTAAAATTACCTTTAGAATTTTTTTGTATTTTTACTTAAAAAATAAATAAATAATTTAAAAAAGTTAATTATTTTTTTTTAAATAAAACTTTAGTATTTCTAGCATATTTTTTTTTAGTTTTTTAGCACACACTAGTACATTTGTGTTCTCTAAAATTAACTTTACTTTAAAAAATGTAAAACTTAAAAAAATAAATAAAAAATGTATAAAAATTAAAGTAATTAAAACTTTAGTATTTCTAGCATATTTTTGTATTTTAGTACTTGATAAACTGTTGCACTAATATCTATTTAATTCTCCTGGGTCTCTGCTTTCAGAAAACGTATACTCTTTACTCAACACAATCCCATTCTTTATATTGTACCAAAAAATGTATTCATATACTGCATTTGTGTCCCCTAAAATTACCTTTAGAATTTTTTTGTATTTTTACTTAAAAAATAAATAAATAATTTAAAAAAGTTAATTATTTTTTTTTAAATAAAACTTTAGTATTTCTAGCATATTTTTTTTTAGTTTTTTAGCACTTAATAAACTGTTGCGCTATTATCTTGTGACATAAGAAATGTATCCTACCACCATTTAATTCTCCAGAGTATTGCCCATTGGGACTTTAGATGAAGCGCCACACAGCCAGTAATAAAAAACATAGTACAGGTTTTTGAGTACATGCCAGCAATAGAATTCAGAAAACATATATTGTTTACTCAACACAATCTCATTCTTTAAATTTCGATCTTACATCTAGTACATTTGTGCTCTCTAAAATTAACCTTAATTAAAAAAATTTAAAACTTAAAAAATAAATTAAAAATTTATAAAAATTAAAGCAATTTTTTCTTTAAAGTAAAACTTTAGTATTTCTAGCATTTTTTTTTTTTTTTTTGGTAATTTAGCACTTGATAAACTGTTGCACTAATATCTATTTAATTCTCCTGGGTCTCTGCTTTCAGAAAACGTATACTCTTTACTCAACACAATCCCATTCTTTATATTGTACCAAAAAATGTATTCATATACTGCATTTGTGTCCCCTAAAATTACCTTTAGAATTTTTTTGTATTTTTACTTAAAAAAATAAATAAATCATTTTAAAAAAGTTAATTATTTTTTTTTTTTAAATAAAACTTTAGTATTTCTAGCATATTTTTTAGTATGTTAGTACTTGGTAATCTGTTGCGTTAATATCTTGTGACATAAAAAATGGAAGCTACAACCACTTTATTCTCCAGGGTCTCTGCTTTCAGAAAATGTGTACTGTTTTGGGGTTTAAACTAATCTTCAGGCCTAAAAAAAACCCCGCAAAAAACGCAAAGAACAGCAGAAGGGTTAAACACCAAAATTCCTTCTCTATTTCGAAAAAAAAAAAAAGAAAACAGTTTGTTATACAAAACGTGTTTGTAATTACAGGAGCCTTGTACCACACAGCAGCTAAACGTCGGTTAAGTAAACATAATCGCAAATCTTAATTCTGCATTGCCCTAAGTGATGGAAAGGGAGAAGGTTGCGGTAAAAGGGATGATTTCCCCGGTGACATAAATATTAACAATTTCTTCCCTGTAAAAATGATAAAATAATATACAAACTACAAAACAGAGATGGGAAGAATCAGCAACGGGGCATCTCTGCTTTCTCCTGTGTGAAAAGAATCCCTTGGGGCTCATTCCCATTTGCGGCAGCCCTCGCCTCCCCTCTGAAAAGCGATCCGCCTGTTGACAGGTGGCTGGAATGTGATATGCGGCGCCTGTTTTAGCTTTGAAAGTCCCGCACCCCTGTGCTGCAACCGCATGCATTACACGCAGTTGCAGGGTGGTTGCAACGCAGCCTCATTCACCTACATGGTTTGCACTTGGTAGCAATGCGGCCCCCTGAATGGATCATGGGGTATAACTTTTTCCACAGCATGTATACAACCCCATGCAGCCTAAGGGAAGCAGTCAAGGGGTGGTTCAACTACAATCCAACTGCCAATTTTTACCAACCTGCCCATGTAAATGAGCCCTTGAAGCATACCTGTCATTTCAAAATGCCGGTGATGAGACCTTTTTTTTTCCTCCCCTTTAAGTTTTGTTAAAATTGCTGCTCCCTGCTGAAAGGAATTAGAAGGAGAAGTGCAGCCAAAGCTTGTTTGACTGTACTTCTCCTGTGGGCAGGGCTGCCATCAGGGAGGGACAGCCCATATACATGTAGAGGGCCCGGGCATCCTGAGGGGCCCAGCCATCCAGCAGGGTCAGGAGATGGCAGGGGTGGGAGGAGCACCTTCTTTTCATGTGCGTGCAGAGGCGCTGCGAGGCCCTGGAGAATGTTGGTGGTCAAGCCTAGGGGGCCCAGGCCTAAAGCTTTGTAAGGGGCCCCCATTTTTCTGATGGCTGCCCTGTCTGTGGGTCACAAGAGTGCAGTTCGAAGCTGAAGCCTGCTGTCGGCTGACTTCACCCAGCCTGTCCAGACTCAGGAAGGATCATGACCATATGGTTGGGGTCCGCCCAAATGCCTGGACCAGTGTTCTGTCGAAATAGCCAACTTGTCAAAATCTCCAACCCTGTCACTTCCGGTGCAGCCTTGTCACAATAGGCTGGTGTGACATCAACAATTCACATGCATAGATCGTGGGAGGTCATTAGAGAATGATAGAACACCGCCATGTTGGTACACCTAAAACATTTCTGAACTATAGAAGATCAGCTGGTCCCGAGTTTACCAATAGGAGTCACGATAGGCTGGTTTAACGTCAACACTTCACATGCGTAGATCGTCGGAGGTCGAGGAAAATGATAGAACACCGCCATGTTGGTACACCTGAAACATTTCTGATTTCCCTTCCTATTGGTAAACTCGGGTAATCAGCAGTTGATCACTAGGATTTTATTATAACATGGCGGCCAGTCGGCAAAGACCCTTTCATAGAACTATAGAAGGAAATCAGCTGGTCCCGAGTTTATCAATAGGACAGAGAAATGTTTAGGTGTATCAACATGGAAAATGATAGAACATCGCCATGTTGGTACACCTAAAACATTTCTGATTCCCCGTCTTATTGGTAAACTTGGTAAGACAGCTGCCGCCCATTAGAATTTTATTATAACATGGCGGCCTGTTGGCAAAGACCCTTTCATAGAACTATGGAGGAAGATCAGCTGGTCCTGAGTTTATCAATAGGGCGGAGAATCAAAAATGTTTTGGGTGTACTAACATGGCGGTACACCTAAAACATTTCTGATTCCCCGTCCTTTTGGTAAACTCGGGTAATCAGCGGCCGCTCACTGGAATTTTATTATAACATGGCGGCCTGTCAGCAAAGACCCTTTCATAGAACTATATAGGAAGATCAGCTGGTTCTGAGTTTACCAATAGGAGTCACGATAGGCTGGTGTGACGTCAACACTGCGCATGCGCAGATCATTGGAGGTGGAGGGAAATTGTAGAACACCACCATGTTGGTACACCTAAAAAATTTCTGCTTCCCCGTCCTATTGGTAAACTCGGGTAATCAGTGGCCGCTCACTGTAATTTTATTATAACATGGCAACATGGCGGCCAGTCGGCAAAGACCCTTTCTTAGAACTATGGAGGAAGATCAGTTGGTCCAAAGTTTACCAATAGGAGTAACGATAGGCTGGCGCGACGTCAACACTGCGCATACGCAGATCATTGGAGGTTGAGGAAAATTATAGAACACTGCCATGTTGGTACACCTAAAACTTTTCTTATTCCCGGTCCTATTGGTAAACTCGGGTAAACAGCGGCCGCCCATTCGAATTTTATTATAACACGGCGGCCTGTCAACAAAGACCCTTTCATAGAACTATGGGGAAAGATCAGCTGGTCCTGAGTTTACCAATAGGACAGGAAATCAGAAATGTTTTGGGTGTACTAACATGGTGGTAAACCTAAAACATTTCTGATTCCCCGTCCTATTGGTAAACTCGGGTAAACGGTGGCCACCCATTAGAATTTTATTATAACATGGCAGCCTGGCGTAAAAGACCCTTTCATGGAACTATAGAGGAAGATCAGTTGGTCCAAAGTTTACCAATAGGAGTCACGATAGTCTGGTGTGACATCAACACTGCGCATACGCAGATCATTGGAGGTTGAGGAAAATGATAGAACACCGCCATGTTGGTACACCTAAAACATTTCTGATTGCCCATCCTATTGGTAAACTCGGGTAAACAGCGACTGCTCACTGGAATTTTATTATAACATGGAGGCCTGTCGGCAAAGACCCTTTCATAGAACTATGGAGGAAGATCAGCTGGTCCAGAGTTTACCAATAGGACATGGAATCAGAAATGTTTTAGGTGTACCAACATGGTGCTGTTCTTTAATTTTCCTCAACCTTTGGTGATCTGTGCATGCACACTGTTGACATCACACCAGCTGATTGTGACTTGGCCACACCGGAAGTGATGTGGTTGGAGATTTTGATGAGTTGGCTATTTCGACAAAACACTGACACCCAGCTCAGCCTCTCAGCGAGCCCGAACCAGCTTCAAACAGGAGAGCATTAGGGACGCAACCTTATCTTGCCCATTTTTTTTTTTACCACTTGACCTCCAGAAGATTTACCCCCCTTCATGACCAGGCTATTTTATTTTGCGATACAGCACTACGTTTCAGCTGACATTTGCACAACATTGTGCAACATTGTACCCAAATAAAATGTATGATTTTTTTCCCCCCATAAATGGAGCTTTCTTTTAGTGGTATTTGATCACCACTGGGCTTTTTTTTTTTTTTTTGCGCTCTATAGAAAAAAAACAAAAGAACGTAAATTTAAAAAAAAATATATATATATATATATATATTTTTTTTTTCTTTACTTTCTGCTATAAACCCCATCCAATTAAAAAAAAAGAAAAAAAAATCTAATGTATCCATATATTTAGGCCAATTTGCATTCTGCTACATATTTTTGGTTAAAAAATCCCAATGAGCGTACAGTATATTGCTTGGTTTACACAAATGTTATAGTTATGGAATGTTTATTTATTTTATTTTTTTTATTCTAGCAATGGTGGGACTGTGATATTGCTGTGGACTATCAGACACTAACTGACACTTTTGACACTTTGTGGGAACCAGTGACACTAATACAGCGATCAGAGCTAAAAATATGCCTTGTCACTGTGCTGACACTGGCTGGGAAGGGATTACACATCTAGGGTGATCAAAGGGTTAATTGGGTGCCTAGCCAGTGTTTTTGTGTACTGTGTGGTTCTTTTACTAGGGGAAGTGATGGATTTTATTCCCTGATTTGCAGGAACACAAAATCCATTCCTTCCCCCCTGTCAGAATGGAGATATGCTTTTCTGTATTTTACCGATGATCGGCGGACATCCAGTGCCCGACACCCACAGGTCGACTTCTGCTGTGAATATTCACAGCAAAATCAGCCTGCCAGTGGTGCATGCACCCCCTGCAGGCGGAAGTACAGAATCACATATATACGTGACAGGAGGGCCACCCTGTAGCAGTAAAACGGCTATTATGGGGCGCTCTTTAAGTGGGAATAGACTATAAGGGTATTGGTGATTAGACTTCAGAGCAGCCTTTCTCAACCTTTCCAACACTGATCAACCCTTAAAAAATAACTTTCAGGTTTCAGGGAACCCCTGATAAAAATTACTATATCTACAACTCATGATACATTAGTGTGATGGTCAGTGGGAATAATGTTACTTAAACTTCTGGTCATTGTGAAGAATTACCTCTTTCCAGATAGCTAAAAAGATCAATGGTGTCAGTGGGAACTTATCAGAGAGGCAGAAATTGCTCATTGCCCAAGGAACCCCTAGCAACCTCTGAAGGAACCCTATAGCAACCTCTGGAGGAACCCTATAGCAACGTCTGGAGGAACCCTAGGGTTCCACGGAACCCTGGTTAGGAAACCCAGCTCCAGAGAGTGTGTCGTGATTCGAAACCCGTGACCAGCCACATCCCAGGCGGTAGCCCTGCTTACTAGGCTACCGTCCTCTCTGGACTTTCCTCCCTGAACATTCCTCCCTGAAGCCTATTATTTCAACCTTAGTCTTGCCAAGCCTTGCTCATCACCCTTGATTCCTGACACCTGGTACTTCCCTATATAAGTCCAGCCCCGTGCACTCAAGCTTGCTGATTATTGAGCTCCTGAGCCCTGGTCAAGCTTCTCCTCATCTGCTGCTCTATCTACTACCACAAATCCAACGCTGACCAGGAATTGACTACCGACTACTCTTCTGCTTTGTCCCTACCTACTGAACTGCTACCTCTGTTGCTGATCCGGATTGTCTGACCACGCTCACTGCTGCCTGCCCCGACCTTTGGCTCGTCTGACTTCTCTCTGGTTATCCCTTGTCTGCTCCTCCGCCTTCGGACCAAACCTGCACTCTGCCTGGCTGGGTGATCCTGAGGACCGCGTCCTGGTGTTAGCTTGCAGCCCAGTCTATCCCCACCATCAGGGGCTCTAGTGAAAACCAGCTATCACTTAGTTTCCACACCTCAGGTGAACCCGTGTCCTCAGCAGAGTACTACCTGGTGTCCATCCGGCATCCAGCACTGCTACCACCGTAGCCAACCCGGATTATCTGACCAAGCCTCTGCCAGACTTCCTGCACCTACTACCGGCCTGCGGTCCTTGCCACTGGGCTCCACTCCTACCTCCGGCCAGCAGTCCTCTGACTCAGGTGAGCCTGTAGGATTGTTACAGAGTGCCACATCCCTAGATAAGAATATAGACATGGAGGTTCCTCAGTTGTGGGACTTTATAGGCACTTCAAACACATAACAGATATTTATTATAAACCATCAATCAGAAAATACACCAACTGAAAGGATGATGATCCAATCTGGTATCCTCCACCCGACACATTTTAAAAACTACATGGCTCCTTCATCAGGGATATAAGAAGTAACTTTGTAGTCGTTCATTGGTGTATCAAAGAACATTCCATGTTTGGTTTAAAAACAGAGTCTCAGAACTTTCTGCCTATCCACCCAACCTTAAAGATAACGTAGGTTGTACTGGATAGAAGAGCCAATCGTAAAGAGAAGCATCTAAAAGGTGCTAGGTGCTACACTCAACCTGGAAACACCAGGAAGCACCAAGGCCTGGCAAACCGGGTCCAACACCTATAGACCCATTACAGAATGGCAGACCTCACACTGAGTAGTAATTTGAGTATGGGCTGGCTTTAGACAGCACAGCTAAAATGATGCGTCCTCCATAAAGGTGTGCAGCAGGATGAAAAAAGGTAAGGATCAGAGCAGAGTGATTCATGTATATACTGGAATTTTCAATGGTTTGCTAAATCTAAAGCCTCAAAAAATTGAGGAGCCTAATATTTTCTGTTATAGAAGTTTTAGGAGCACGTAAGGTATTTCATAACTCTCCGTGCTGCTGTTCCTTTGCTTCATTTCCAGGGCTCGGTGCGTTCCTGGGCTGTATTTATTTTCATTGCATTGAATGGATTAGATGGACTTTTACAGATGTTATTAGAAGGGTTTTAAAGGCCTTTCCAGGATAAATGAAAAGGAACGGCAAGCGGCCCCGGCGATATAGATTCTCTCCCACAGTTATCAAAAATACATTCCAGGGAGACATTCTATACAAGCCAAGAGCCCTCACCCGGCAGCCAAAATATACATTTCCCGCTCAGCTCCGACACAAGCAGGTTTATTTATTGAAAAGCTTTAATCAGATTTGATTGTAGCAGCTACATATTTTCGATGACTGGAAATAACACTTTACTGACAGCGATGACATATAGGTGACAGAAAAGCGAGATTAGCGGTACAGCGGGATCAAATATGAAAAGCTTTCAATCAAAAATGAATTCCATCCAAAACCTTTCGTTTTATTTTGGAAAGAATTGGTTAGGATTGAGAACCTCTGTTATGTTTTTATAGCTCTTGGTGTTCCCTTTGGGGAGATTTCTACTCATTTTCTTTTACAGGAGTCACCGAGACAGGGAGTGAGCAGGCACAGCAAACTACGACAGAGAACAATCTAATCTCTTTATCAGGAAGTCCATTTGCTTGGAGAAGAATAGACCTCCTCAATAGTTTCCCAATAAGGGATCCAGATGAAGGAGGCTCTTGGCACTTTTCTGACTTTCCAACAATTTGTCCAGCCACTTCCATACTTGACTTAAGGGAGCCTTCACTGATGGAGAGCCTGACTGCAAGGTTTGCCCATGTATTCAAGGTAGTCCTCACGAAAAACTCAACCACTTTTTAGGAAGTCCTGCTGTTTGGAGAAGAATAGATCTTCTCTCTTGTGCCCCATTTGGGATCCAGATGAAGGGGCTCTTGGCAATGTACTGGCTATCTAAAAACTTATCTTGATTCAAGCCACTTCCATACTTGACCTAATGTTGCCAAGGGAGGCTTCACTGATAGTGTCAGGGAACTACCAATATCCTGGCTAATCAGCGAATTTGCGCATTGGCGCGAATGCACATGCGCGCCCAAACACGGGCGAACGCAGTCAGGAATGTGCGTGCGCCAATGCGCACGCGCGTACGCCATGCGTAATGGCGCTTGGCGCCAAACGGCCTATTTAAAGCCAGCAGCCACAACAACTAGTTGCTGGATGATCAACAGCCTCCCGTGTTCCCTGTGCCTTGTAAACCTGCTGATCTTGACTTCTCCTTGCCGACCCGGACTGTTTGACTTTGCTTCTCCTGGCTCCTGACCCCTTGGCTTGCTCTTGGATTCCTGTTGTCTTCTCTAATACTTGACCTCGGCTTGGCTCCTGACTTCGCTCCAGTATTCTCCCAGTCTGTTCCTGTTTCCACCTTATAACTGCCTGGTTTGCCAAAGTGTTCCAGACCTGCTTGGGACTTCTCAACAAGTTGGTTCCTGCTTTCATCTGGTCATCCCAACCGGCAACCGTGCTACTTCGGGCACAGCACTCCCTGTCCCACTTCCAGGGGTGCTCTGCACCTAGCTGCAAGGGGGAGCCCTCTCTACACTCTGGCTTCGGATCAGGTACGTGACAGATAGAGAGCATGACTGCAAGTTTGTCCATGTATTCAAGGTAGCCTGCACAAAGGCTCAACCTCTTTTTAGGAAGTCCTGCTGTTTGAAGAAGAATAGACCTCCTCACTTGTGCACCATATAGGATCCAGATGAAGGGTCTCTTGACAATGTACTAATTCTCCAACAATTGTACTTGGTTCCACTCACTTGCATCCTAATGTTGCCAAGGAAGCCTTCTCTGGGGGAGAACCTGACTGCAAGGTTTGGTCATGTCTTCAAGGTAGCGCTCACGAAAACTCAACCCTGTTTTTAGGAGGTCCTGCTGTTTGGTGAAGAAAAGACCTCATCATTTGTGCCACTTATAAGATCCAAATAAAGGGGTTCTTGGCAATGTATTGGCTCTCCGAAAACTTTACTTGACCCCATCCACTTGCATAATTGACTTAATGTTGCCAAGAGAGCCTTCAAAGACGAAAAGCCTGAATGCAAGGTTTACTTATGTCTTCAAGGTAGCCTGCACAAAAAGGCAACCTGTTTTTAGGAAGTCCTGCTGTTTGGAGAAGAATAGACCTCCTCACTTGTGCCCCGTATAGGATGCAGATAAAGGGTCTTTTGGCAATGTACTGGCTCTCCAAAAACTTAACTTGTCTCCAGCCAGCTTCTCCTAATGGTGCCAAGAGATACTTCTCAGAGCAAGGACTCCATTCATGAAATTCGATCTGGGCACATATATCTGTAGTGTTTACTTATCTCTCTCCAAAGCCCTAAGTGCTGTGTCTTTCTGCTGCTCCATTCCTTTGTTCTCAGCATGATAACTTGTGACAAGTTCTCCAACACAGGAGATCAAAGCAGCTGGAAATTTGTGTTGGGGTGGGTGCATAGAGATAGATTAGCAGAGAGCTGGTCTATTCACAGCACAGCTCTGCATGTTTCTGTGCATTTTCTCCAACCAGCTGTCACACAGTGTTTGCCAAGACTCCACACCCAGTACTGGAACAGGAAGAAAAAATTCTAACACAATGTTCACTTGCTAAACAGTGTAGAAAGCTGAAGACAGCAGATATACAAATAAATATTATGTAGGGAGATTTGGTTAATCTCTGTATCATCTGTGGCTGTTCACTTCCCTGGGTATATGTGAGGGTGTACATCCACTTTAATACAAGGTTTGCTCATGTATTTAAGGTAGCCTTGATGTAAACCCAACCTGTTTTTTAGGAAGTCCTGCTGCTTGGAGAAGCAAAGGTCTCCTCAAATGTGCCCCACTGTAGGATCGAGATGTAGGGTGCTTTTGGCATTGTACCAGATCTCCAACAACTTTACTTTGCTTCAGTTCCCTATGCTTGTCCTAATGTCACCAAGAGATCCTTCTTTGCCCATGTAATCAAGGCAGCCCTAATGAAAGCTAAACCTCTTTTTGCGAAGCCCTGTTGTTTGAAGAAGAATAGATCTCCTCACTAGTGCCCCACTACAGGATCCAGATGTTGGGAGGCTCTTGGCATTGTAGTTGATCTCCAACAATCTGATTGGCTCCAATACCCCCTTGCGTGTCTTAATAGTACAAAGAGATCCTTTTCAGAGGGAGAGCCTGACTACAAGGTTTGCTTATGTTTTCAAGGTAGCCTTGATGGAAATGCAGCCTCTTTTTAGGAAGTGCTGCTTTTTGGAGAGGAATAGCTCCCCTCGATTATGCCCCACGGTGGGATCTAGATAAAGGGGACTCTTGGCAATGTGTTGGCTCACTAAAACTCAGCTTATGTATCAGGAAGTCTTCTGCTTGGAGCATGGTGCTCCACTATAGGCTCCAGATGAAGGGGGCTCTTGGCACTGCAATAGCTCTCTGACAACTTGACTTGACCAAAGTCCTCCCATGATTGTTCTAATGCCAAGAGATCCTTCTCTGAGGGAGAGTCTGACCACAAGGTTTACTACTTTATTCAAGGTAACCCCCTGAAAACTCAGTTTAGGAAGGAATCCTGCTAATTGGAGAAGAATAGATCTCCTCAACTGTGCCCCACTATAGAATGCAGATTGAGGGGCCCTTGGCACCCTACTGGCTCTTAAACAACTTGACTTGACTCCAGCCACTCCTATACTTGTCCTAATGTTACCAAGGAAGCCTTCTCTGAGGGAGACCCTGACAGCAAGGTTTGCCCATGTGTTCAAGGTATTCTTTTCAAAAACTCAACCTCTTTTTTTAGTATGTCCTGTTGCTTGAAGAAAAATAGATCTCCTCCATTGTGCCCCACTGTAGGATCCAGATAAAGGGGGTTCTTGGCACTGTGCTGGCTCTCCAACAACTTGACTTGGCTCCAGCAACTCCCATACTCATGTACACAATGGAGTCATCACTAAATTCCAGCTTTGTTATCAGGGAGTCCTGCTGCTTTCAGAAGAATGTGCCCCACAATAGGATCCAGATAAAGGTGGTTCTTGGTACTGCATTTTTTCTCTAACAAGCTTACTTGGCTCCAGCTCCTCTAAGTTTGTCCTAATGCCGGCAAGGGAACCTTCTCTGAGAGCCTGACTACAGAGTTTACTCCCACTAGGTTCCATCTGGAAAAGTCGCAGGGTTTTGTATGCCAACCCAACCGCACAGGACATCTGGCAACCTTGACTGGTATCGGATTCTGAACTTCTAAACCTGCAGCAGGAGGCAAAGACATAGGCAATGGACCTACGTGACAGAGTAGAGGAGGTGCCAGGCATATAGAGGGATATAAGTTGAAATGGTCTACAATGGGAGTAGGTATTTACCAGGTAGGCGGCTTGGTGAGGGGACCCAATAGCCTGACTGATGGGAGGAGTGAACAATTTTCACTCGCTAACTGGTGGTAAAGAAGCTTCCTATCCACCCCCATAAAAATGCCATTAAATAAAAAAAAATAAAAAAAAAACCAGCGTGGGGGTTTCCCCAATCCATAACCAGGGCCGCCATAAGGGGGGGACAGCCCATACACATGTAGGGGGCCCAGGGATCCTGAGGGGCCCGGGAGCAGGGACCTGATGTTCCACCACTGTGAGGTGGGGCGCACCGCCTGCTGCTTGCTGCTTCTTTTAGTTTTGATGTATGGCCGCTCTGTTTGGGATTTATGCCCATATCAGTGGCAGCCTCTTGTTTAGTGTGTGTGTGCAGGAATTCTCCTTGCATGCACAGTTGAGAGCCGGCCTGGTGCCGCCACAGGCCGGCATCATCCCGCTCCCCTCCCATCACCCCCACCACTGATCCCATCCATCACCACTAGGGGCATAACTACAGGGAACACATTTGCAACCTGGCCCCATGCTCCAGGGGGCGGGCGCAGCATATAGAGGAACCGATTACTCCATTTACCTCCTCCAGCCACTAAATGCTCACTTCTCCTCCTCTCCCTCCCGCAGACATTCAGTGGCCAGGTGGTCAAGGCTAGGGAGGCCCAGGCCTAAAGCTGTGTAAGGGGCCCCAAAATTTCTGATGGCTGCCCGGTCCATACCAGGCCCTTTGGGTCAGGTATGGATTTTAAGGCAAACGCCATGCCAAAATGTTTTTAACAAAATGGCGTAGGGCCCCCCCCCCCCCCCAAATCCATACCAGACTCTTTGGTCTGGAATGGATTTTAAGAGGAACTTTGTGCCAAAATTAAAAAAAACTTGTGTGGGGTCCCCTGCAAAATCCATACCAAGCCCTTATCTGAGCAAGCAGGCCAGGAAAGGGGGGTCTAGCAAGCACCCCTCCTTCCCCCTGAAGCATATCAGGCTTCATGCCCTAAAAATGGGGGGTGATTTGGGGGACGGAGGCTCCCGTCCAAAGCACCTTGTCCTCATGTTGATAAGGGCGGGAGCCTCTTCCCCACAACCTTGCCCCAGTGGTTGTGGAGGTTGCAGGGGGTGACTTATCGGAATCTGGAAACAAGGTTGCCCCCAGATCCCGGCCCCTACCATGTGAATGCGTACGGGGTACATACATAAAAGGATCTGGTATAGATTTTGGGGGGCACCCCATGCCCTTTTTTTATTTTTCATTTTGGCGTGGTGTTCCTCTCAAAATCTATACTAGACCTAAAGGGACTGGTAGTGACAAGACATTGGAAGTAGATTGGTAATGACCTAGTGGTTATAAGTAGTGGATTCCCTCTGAGCTACCCACACTTTGTGAATGTGTAAAGGGTACATACATAAAAGGATCTGGTATAGATTTTGGGGGGCACCCCATGCCCTTTTTCTATTTTTCATTTTCGCGTGGTGTTCCTCTCAAAATCTATACTATACCTGAAGGGACTGGCAGTGATAAGGCATTGGAAGTAGATTGGTAATGACCTAGTGGTTATAAGTAGTGGATTCCCTCTGAGCTACCCACACTTTGTGAATGTGTAAAGGGTACATACATAAAAGGGTCTGGTATAGATTTTGGGGGGCCCCCCATGCATTTTTTTTAAATTTTGGTGTGGGGTTCCCCTCCAAATCTATACCAGACCTGAAGGGACTGGAAGTGACAAGGCATTGGAAGTAGATGGGTAATGGCCTAGTGGTTATAAGTAGTGGATTCCCTCTGAACTACCCATACTATGTGTCCATTATAGGGTCTGGAAAAACTGGGGCTGCCCCTTTCAAAGCTAAGGCCTTGCTGTACCCCTGCCTTGCAAATGCCTACATGCAGTGCCAGGACAAGGTCATCCAGCGCCCAGGGCAAAGATGCCCCCCTACCCTTAGGGTTAGGGTCAGGGCACCCCATCCCTGCAATAAACCATTGCTCCCAGGGCTGCTTCCCCTCCTGCCCACCCCTTGACCTGGCCTTAATCTGACAAAGAAGACAGGGCCCCTGAAACACGTTGCGGCCCTGCCCCCCCCTCTCCCCCTCTCTCAATCTGTTTACTTGTGCACTCAGCTGCAGTGGTGTGTGTCAGAGCCCGGCTCTCCCCACAGCGATTCCTGGTCTGTGCCTCCAGTCCATTGAGACCACTAAGTGTAAATGTAAGTGATACCTAATAAACTACCCTTTTTAACTTGCTTATACTGATCTGGCGCCCCTTCTGTTTGTTGCATGCTTTGTCCTTGCCCTGCCTACATGACCCAACGTTTTGGCTTAAAGCAGACCAAAGATTTTTCCCCAGTTGCTCTTCCAATAGGCAATTCACAGCACCAACCAACTCCCCCACCCCTCCCCCCATGCTTGTTCCCAGAGGTGCTTGTTTTTTTATGGTTGCTTTCTTGCTCGGCAGAGCTTCTAGGTGATATCATAGCAGCTCAGGTGTAAATGTGTTAAATGGCTCACAAGTGTGAATGTACATTGGCTGATCTGTATCTCTGGCAGTGAACAGCATCACAAGTGCCTGCTTGACTCCCATGGCTTATCACTGTCACACCGCAGAAGTACTGACAGCGGGAGGGTGGTCTATGTAACTGGTTATTGTATGTAAGGCTGGTGATACAGTACCAAGCTTTCTCTAGCAGGGAGATGAAGATAAGCACTTATATAAGCCTGACATTTTCTGCAGACCTTTCCTGAGAATATTAAACCATTCTCATTGATTCCTCTTGTTACAGTTTAATGTCTATACCAAACAGAGTTCTTAAAGTATATCATATCCCAAAAAACAAAAATGCAACCACTCTCATCCCTGTACACCCCTACAGACCAGCGCAATTTACCATTTCTGCTATGGGCCCATTGCTTTGGCAATATCTCCGGAAGATTTTACCCCTCTTCAGGACCAGGCCATGCAACGCTGTTCCCAAAATACATTTTTGGTAGTATTTGATCACTTCTGCATTTTCTTTTTTGCAATATAAACAAAAAAAGATTGACAATTGTGAAAAAAGTTATATAAATATTTTTTTACTTTCTGCTATAAAACATATCCCATAAAAAAATAAAAAAAAAAATGTAATCTTTTAACCACTTAAGCCCCGGAGGATTTGGCTGCTAAAAGACCAGGGGTTTTTTTTGCATTTTTTTACTGCGTGACTTTAACGGACAATTGCGCGGTCGTGCGACGCTGTACCTAAACGAATTTGACGTCCTTTTTTTCCCACAAACAGAGCTTTCTTTTGGTGGTATTTGATCACCTGTGCAATTTTTTGATCATGCGCTATAAACAAAAAAAGAGCGTCAATTTTGCAAAAATAACAATATTTTTCACATTTTTTTATATGAAATTCCCCCCCCAAAAAATGTAAAAATCTAAATTTTTTAACATTTTCGGCCAATTTTGTTTTATGCTACCTATGTTTGGTAAAAAAAATTGCAAAAAGCGTATTTTGATTGGTTTGCGCTAAAGTTATCGCGTTTACTAACAAAGGGAAAGATTTTTGTCATTTTTGGTGGTTTTTTTTTAACGCGTAATGGCGGCGATCTGCGATTTTTTGTACTGCGGTACTGCGACATTGCGGCGGACAGATCGAACCCTTGACTGACATTTTTGACACTTTTGGGGTTACCAGTGACATTACTGCAGTAATCAGTGCTATACATATGCACTGTTACTGCAAAAATGACACTGGCAGGGAAGGGGTTAACTGTTTTGGAGAGGGAGGGGTTAAGTGTGTCCTACGGGCGTGTTTCTAACTGTAGTGGGACATGGCTATTGGTGTAAAAACAAAGATCAACGGTCCTACATAGTAGAACCGTCTGATCTTCATTTTTACACCAGGGAGAATGACGGGCGGCT
Organism: Pelophylax lessonae; assembly: GCF_965119305.1. Classification (NCBI taxonomy): domain Eukaryota; kingdom Metazoa; phylum Chordata; class Amphibia; order Anura; family Ranidae; genus Pelophylax; species Pelophylax lessonae. Next base: position 57,321,000 of record NC_138770.1, on the reverse strand, counting down.
TGTTTACATAAGCCGCTCTGCCTTTCTCCCTTCACCGGAGCGATCGCGAGTGACCGGCGGACGATTGGGTCCGCTGGTCACACGCACTGACTTGTCAGTGAACGAGCCGGGGCGGGCCCGCCCGCAATTGGCTCACAAGTCAGTGACAGGCGAGTGACGTACCCCTACGTCACTCTGCCTGGCCAGGCTGACCGCCGCAGTATATAGTCGAGCGGCGGTCTGCAACCGGTTAATAAATTTTGCCAAAATGTATTCTGCTACATGTCTTTTATAAAAAAATAAAAAAAATCCCAATAAGTGAATATTGATTGGTTACCAGTAATGGCGGCAACCTGCAACTTATAACAGGACTGCGAAATTTGGCCAAAATGTATTCCGCTACAAAACCTGTTAGCACCTGCAAAAGGCTTGAGACTGGGGCAGAGGTTCACCTTCCAGCAGAACAAAAACCCAAAACATACAGCCAGAGCTACACTGGAATGGATCAAAGCATATTCATGTGTTAGAATGGCCCAGTCAAAGTCCAGACCTAAATCCAATTGAGAATCTGTGGCAAGACTTGAAAATTGCTGCTCACAGACGCTCTCCATCCAATCTGACAGAGCTTGAGATATTTTTCAAAGAAGAATGGGCAGAATTGTCCCTCTCTAGATGTGCAAAGCTAGTAGAGACAACCCCAAAAAGACTTGCAGCTGTAATTGCAGGGAAAGGCGGTTCTACAAAGCATTGACTCTAGGGGGTGAATACAAATGCATGCCACACTTTTCACATATTTATTTGTAAAACATTTTGAAAACCATTTATCATTTTCCTTCCACTTCACAATTATGTGCCACTTTGTGTTGGTCTATCACATAAAATCCCAATAAAGCACACTTACGTTATATGTATATATTTTTTTTTTTTTTTTTTGTAGGACAACCAAAGCTCTGCTTTGGTGGTTTTATTTTCACCCCTTTGAGCTGGGCTGGTTTTCACTCTAGGTAGGTTTCACCTCCATTGTCATGTTATTCAATAAAGATCTCTACTGTCATTTGCCATTTTTATCTGTAATTCCTTTATACACATTGTGCCAAATACAGTGATGACTCGACAGTTGATGTCGTGTTTTTCTATATTTTGAAAAATATTTTGAATAAAAATAGAATAAAAAAACAAAAACAAAATATATATATATATTTTTTAATGCAGAGAATAGACAAAACATAACAAAGCTAAAAAAAAAAAAAAGGAATATATATATATATATATATATATATATATATATATATATATATATATATTTTTTTTTTTTTTTTTAATTTGATCAGTGTCAGTTGAAAAAAAAATATTGCTATACTGTCTATATTTAGGCAATTTAAATAAGCCACTAAAGTTACAATCCTGGTACATCGCAAAGGTTTTTTTTTTTTTTGCAAATTAAATAAATGTTCTTTAATTTTTATTTGCAACAAATTAAATTAACTTACAAATGAATAAAAAATAAATAAAAAAACAGCAGGAAAATAATGGTTTAGAAGAGAAAAAAAGGAGGGTCTAATTAGGACTGATTAGGGTAAACTAAGGGTTAATGGGGAGTTAAATAGGAACACATTTTATTTAAAAAAAAAAAAAAAAAACTTTTTTTTTTTGGGACTTGTCAGGATCCTCTAATTGTCATCATATTCTGATTAGCTCATCTCTTTAGCTGTAGATGGAGGAAACAGAGTAGAAAGAAACAACGTTACTTTGTATCTTATTATTATCCATGTTTATAAACAATGTTTTCCTCTTTAATTGAGAGAGATTTCTTGCAAAAGTGAGGAGGGAGCAACAGCCTGGCAGGAAGACAGAGCATACTACACGTGTCCTGTGTACTTTTACCACCTCCATACCAGGCACTTTCACCCCCTTCCTGCCCAGGCCAATTTTTAATGTCCCATGAGCTACTTTGCCGAGTGTAGGGCAGTCCATTGAACTCCATGGGTTCCCCTATGTGTGTGGCTGGAAAAAAGAATCGAAAAACATGCGCTCCCACTACTCTAGGTTTGATTGAGGCCTAAAAGCGAAATTGGTGTGTCTACACAAAAACAATGAGGCTCCATTTACATCTGAGCGTTTCCAAAAGCATAACACAGAAAATGCATGCTTTGCCGCGTGTTTCAGAAACGCGCTGCAAACGCACCATGTTCCGTTCTAAAAAAAAGTTCTTTAGCTTCTTTGGGGCAATTGTTGCGCATAGGGCATCTCATTCAAGTGAATAGGTTGTCCTATGCATGATGAGTGAAAACGCCCCAAAACACTCCCAAAAAAAAATCTACATGCGGGAATGTGAGGAACCAGATGTTTCTTGGCAGATCGTAAAGTTGTTGGAATGTCATAGGTGGGGTTTAGCTCCAGGTTGGGGCTTGGTTTATTATCAAGGTTGAATGAAGATAGATGCAAGAAAGTTTTATCAAAAACATCAAATTTCAGTGGGTTTTTTTTTTTTTAGAACCTCCCATGTGTGCCCTGGTCTTTGGGGTGGTTGAGTTGAGGGTGGACACTTTGTCCTCCCCCCCCCCTTTTTTCTTCTCTTCGGGTTCATTTTGCTTCATTTCATCTTCATCTTTACCCTGGCACTCCCCATTCACTATACCCGCACCTTTTACACTATGGGTGTTCACATACACATATACAGTATATCTTTTGCACTCTTTGGAAGATTCCCTGGTTTTGTTCAATACACACCACCAAATACCCTTTCACTTGATTATATACATTTTTATATATATAATCTAATTATTCATAATATATTATATATATTTTTTCTCAGACTACTTGGTCACTATGTGTGTTCACAAGCTCTGGATACTTTTGAGGCATCACAAGCTGCCCCCACAGTTGGGCTATTCCACCTCTCATCTCTCCCCCCTTCGTGTTGGCCTCGGCTCATACCCACCCCTTAGCCTCGGCTCATACCCGCCTCAGCCTCGGCTCATACCCGCCTCAGCCTCGGCTCATACCCGCCTCAGCCCCGGGTGAGACAGTTGCTTTTGAGGTGGTCTCATCTCCTCCCATGGTCATTGGGTTACTTTAGTTATCATTTGTAAGTAGCTGGATCTTATTTGCATTCATATTTTTGGAGCAATTTGATATATTCCTTGTGTATATATGAGATGTTTTGTATTCTAACATCAGTCTACAATTACAGATATCATTTTTAATTAGCTCCTGACGAGTGGACGGAGAGCCACGAAACGCGTAGAGTTAATAGACATGAAGACACATTACTTGGAGACTGAATTGTATGACGCATTTATTTATTTATGTTTATAGCATGAAATTACATTATATGTGGAATTTATTTAGTCTATATATCCAGTTTTCCATTTGTGTATGGTTATATTTTAAATGGATTTTATATTATTGTGTCAAATATGAAATATCTAATAAACTATTTATAAATTATTTATTATTCTGAGATTTCACATAATCTTGATATCGACTAAGTGACTTACCTCATTTCAAGTCCCACGAATATTGTTCTCTTCTTTGTGTGAATCTTGGAGGGACTGAGCCCCTTGGGAGGAGTCTTCCCATTATGAAATGTAGACAGAACAAGTGGGGTCACAGGAACCCATGAAGACAACAGACTTCTAGATAAGTACACTCTAGCCCATTCTGGTAGTTGTGAGACTACACATTATTGGTTAATAAGGAACCAGAGGTCAAGTCAAGATGATATTGAAATTCCTTGGTTGAGGTTCAACCCCAGGTTGCAGCTTGGCTCCCTCTCAAGGCTGCATGGAAGTAGACGTTGGATAGATGTGCCTAAACCATCAACTATGATGTTGCCTGAGAACTTTTTGTGTGTGAAAACTGGAGGAACTGAGCCCTTTGGGAGGGGTCTACCCATATTGATAGAAAGGACAAGTAGGGTGACGGGACCCCATGAAGATAACAGGCTTCTGGATGAGAACACTCCAGTCCTTATGGCAAAAGGTCATACATCTACCACCACCAGTCCATTCTGATAGTTGTGAGAACACATAATTGGTTAATAAGCAATTTAGAGGTCACTGGTCAAGTCAAGATGATATTGGAATTCCTTGGTTGGGGTTCAACCCCAGGTTGCAGCTTGGCTCCCTCTCAAGGCTGCATGGAAGTAGACGTTGGATAGATGTGCCTAAAACATCAACTATGATGTTGCCTGAGAACTTTTTGTGTGTGAAAACTGGAGGAACTGAGCCCTTTGGGAGGGGTCTACCCATATTGATAGACAGGACAAGTAGGGTGACGGGACCCCATGAAGATAACAGGCTTCTGGATGAGAACACTCCAGTCCTTATGGCAAAAGGTCATACATCTACCACCACCAGTCCATTCTGATAGTTGTGAGAACACATTATTGGTTAATAAGCAATCAGAGGTTACTGGTCAGGTCAACAAGATATTGGAATGCCTTGGTTGGGGTTCTGCCCCAGGTTGCAACTTGGTTCCTTCTCAAGGCTGCATAAAGGTCGATGTGGGATAACTGTACCTAAAAAATCAACTGGATGGACTGGTGTCTTTATTCAACCTACCAACTTTGTAACTATAATGTTGCATGAGAACCTCTTGTGTGTGAAAGATGGAGGAACTAAACCCTTTGGGAGGATTCTACCCCTGATTATAGACAGGGCAAGTGAGGTAATGGGGCCCCATAAAGACAACTGGCTTCTAGATGAGATTGCTCCAGTTTTTATAGTAAAAGGTCATACATCTACCACCAAGGGAAATTTGAGTGTGTCCAGGAGACATTTTCTCAATGCATATTCATTTCAGTCACCGAAAAGTCACATTGGTGCCAAGACTGAGGAGCTAGAAGCATTGCTAAAGTGGAATCAACCCTACGCATACTTTGTGCCAAAATCAATCTTCACTCTCCTATTAATTTTAATGAATGGGAATTTTTTTTTTTTTTTACTTTAATGGAATGATGACATATTACCAGCATTAATTTTTCTGAAGTACCTCTATAATAACAAGCTCGATATCTTTGGCAACTTTGGAAATCATCATGGGCAAGCAGCGGTATAACATCTGAGAGGTTTGTAAATGGCATGGGAAGTTACTGAACTTTGTTTTGTAAGTTCACCTCAGAAATGTATGTATTCAGTACACTAGTGCAGTTTAAGGTTATAAAGGAGAAATTAATCATACTATGAAACCAAAGAGGCTGAGTTATTTTATTCTTAGAAGAGATTAGCGACAAACATGCCTACGCAAGGGCTAAAGCATCTGTTAAAAGTAACAGACAGTGAAGGCACATAGTCAAATTCAAGCAACATTAAACTTTCAGGGCCTAAGGTAATGCAGAACAAAAGGGCCTTTTTATGGGCCTAAGATTTCAGGTCAGCTGTGCCGACCATTGTTTGAGGCCAAAGGTCTTGAAAGAGGAAAAGAAGGGGATAGGGAAAGTCATGGCGATAACTTATGAAATAAAGGAGCTGTAGAGACTCCAAATGGAAGGGAATCTCAAGGAAGGAAAGAAAAAGCCCAAAGTTGGGGTAAGGGGTTGGGAATCTATAGGGAGATGGGTTATGGGAGACAGATACATAGAAATGTATCTCTTCAAGACATATGTCCAGGAGCCAAATAGGTTGGCCATAGGTAACGGAGATTAAACGAGTTCCAAATTGGAGGCCGCGGGTCATGGAGGCCATGGAGTTAGCCATGGGCTCCATATTTTAAGACATTTAGATTGTGAATTATAAAGTATGCTCGATTTTTTTTCTCATTATCCATCATTATGTTTATGCACCCTTTGATATCTTAAAAGGGGACTGTGGGCTTCTTCAGGACAGTCTACTCATGCTTTGTGGACTTTTAAATGGCATATCACTGTGTGACCTGAGACATTCTGTGCAGGTGTAGAAGCAGTATGGAGTAACAAGGGCCATGTTTGCATGCTAACTAGTCTCTGCTTGTTTGTAGTTTGAGTTGTATTCCTTTTCTCAGAGCCGGTTCACACGAATCTGACTTGGTCGCCTGACAAGTAGCGCTCCATGCTAAGTCGCTCCAACTTAGAAAAAGGTTCCTGCACTATTTTTTGGCGAAGTCGGAGCGACTTGCATTGACTTCTATTATAAGAAGTCGTTTGCAAGCCGCAATGAAGTCGTGCTGCACAGGCGACTTCAAAGTCGCTCAAAGTCGGGGCGACTTTGAGTCAGATTAGTGTGAACCGGCTCTTAGTAATAATCTTTAAATTAAAATTATTAACAAAAATAAATACAGATAGTGACTGAAAATTGTGTCCACCACACTAGTGGTGGCATCATTGATGACTGCACCCGTCTGTCTTATTCCAATGCATAGGGCACATGGAGACTTTTTAGATCTTTTTAACATTGTTGACTAGTTAGCAGCTTATATAATAATGAAATATAATGATGATGCCTCAGAGTACAAGTATAACACTTGCCTAAAAATGTGGGCATTTATACTTTAGTTTTTGTTAGTTTTTGTTTTTTTTCTTAAGTTACAATCTGGATGTTTTTGGCTGACCCTTGGTCTTTCTTTTCTATAACATCTCTCACTTGGGGGTACCCTCAGCACTCCTATGGGCTTTAACCGAAATTGGGTTATCATTATGATTCCATATATCTTTAATTCTTTTCGATTTTTCAGCTCTGCCCCTGGGGTTTCCTTTGGTTATTGATTGGTTACATCTAGAGTAATAGCTGAGGTAGGACTGGGTCTTCTTTCTAATTATTTGTGGACATATTAGATTTTAATATGTCACTGTTTGATTGTATGCACCATGGGTTTATTTCTGTTTTTTTGTGGTGTCTTATATGGCCCCCCACAGCCCAGAGGGTGCTCTCCACTTGTCTCCTGGATTGGGAGCTTACCCCATACCCTGTATGGTTTTCATATACGTTTACTACCGATGGCAAATATAAAGTCCCACTTATTCATTGTACTTTTCTCTGGTATCCTCTAACATTAATGGTTATGTCCTTTAACACTAGTGGTGGTGTCTAAGAATAATGGCAATGTCCTCTAACACTAGTCGCAGTGTCCCCTAACATCAATGGTGATGTCCCCTAAAACTAGTGGTGGTGTCCTCTAAGACTAATGGGGATGTTCGCTAGCACTATTGGGGTGGCCCCTAACATTAAAGGTGATGTTCCCTATCACTTGTAGTGGTGTTCCCTAGGACTAATGGTGATGTTCGCTAGCACTATTGGGGTGGCCCCCAACATTAATGGTGATGTTCCCTATCACTAGTAGTGGTGTTCCCTAGGACTAATGGTGATGTCCTCTAGCACTAGCGGCAGCATCCCCTAACATTAATGGTGATGTTCCTTATCACTAGTAATGGTGTTCCCTAGCACTAATGGTGATGTCCTCTGGCACTAGTGGCAGCATCCCCTAACATTAATGGTGATGTTCCTTAATACTTATATTGGTGTTCCCTAAGACTAATGGCAATGCCCTCTAACACCAGCGGCAGAGTCCCCGAACAATAATAGTGATGCCCCCTAACACTAGTAGTGGTGTTCTCTCAGACTAATGGTGATGTCCTCTAACACTAGTAGTGGTACCCCCTAACATTTTAGATGACGTCCTTTAACACTAGTAGTGGTGTCCCCTAACACTAATGGTGATGTCCTCTAACACTAGTGTTGGTTTCCCCTAACACTAATGTTGATATTCTCTAAAACATACATTTTCAATGTTGCCCGAAAGCATCCCGTGTCTGAACATCGAAGGGACTGAACCGCTTTGTGAGGAGTCTAACTATGATGGAATGTAGACAAGACAGGTGGGGTAACGGGACCCCATAAAGACAACAGGCTTCTAGATAATATCCCTTCCGTCTTTACAGTAAAAAGGTCATACATCTACTACCAGCAGCCCATTCTAGTAATTGTGAGACTACGCATTCTTGGTTAATAAGCAACCAGAAGTCATTGGGCAGGGCAAGAAGATATTAGAATGACATGGCTGGGGTTAAACCCCAGGTTGCAGCTTGGTTTACTTCAAGGCTGCATAAAGGTAAATAGTAGTGTAGTGGTGTGCCCCTTTATCCAGATGTAGGTGCAAGTCCCTTTAACTCGATTCCCCACAATCCTCTGGGCTCCCAGCATCCCCTGAGTTCCAGGCCACGCCCAGGGAGTATAAATGCCAGCTCCGCCCAGCTTCCTGTGCTCAGAGAGATCCTGCCTGATGGGATAGCAGTGACTGGGCAAGTGAGCTGTCCACAGGTGCTGGGTCCTCATTCGATCAGTCTGGTGTGTGGGCCACCAGCAGTGAGCACAAGAGCACGCAGCATCTATCCAAGCCCCAGTCGCTGGAGAGGACTCTGTTACAGTCCATGTGGAGAAGCTGTCCAAGCAGTGGGTTGGTCCTATCTATGGCCCCCAGAGCCTCCTGACCAAAGTCAGCATCTGTGTGAAATCTGTGCCAGCAGAAAATCCCCTCAGCTCACAGTCTGCTGAATGAACGATCAATCTCTTGGAACACGTGAGAATCTTCAGATCTTTATCCTATCAGTAAACTGAACTCAGAACACTCTGCTGCCATCTAGTGGCTATTACTAGAACTGCAATAGAATTGTTTTCACATGTTTTATGAATGTTTCTCCCTTCCTCATATTTCTTTTTTGTACTGCAAACCCCTGTTCACATGATCTCCTTTCTAATCTACGTTCCACATTGTTAAGTAAAGTAGAAATTGCACATCACCACTGGTCTGATCATTTGGCTGATACCGTTACATAACAGTTGTATCTAAAACATCAACTATGATGTTGCCTGAGAACCTCTTGTGTGTAAAAATTGGGGGAACTGAGCCCCTTATGATATGTCTACCCATAAGGAAATATAGACAGGAAAAATATGGTGTTTGGAATCTCATAAAGACAACAGACTTTCAGCATGGGAGCATCGATAGTTTCAAAAAACTATTAGATGGGCACCTTAAAGACCACAACATACAGGGGCATTCAATGTACAACATACAGGGGTAAACAATGTACAACATACAGGGGTATACAATGTAAAACATACAAGGGTATACAATGTACAACATACAGGGGTATACAATGTACAACATACAGGGGTATACAATGTACGCTTAACAGCAAACACACACACATCATAGGTTGAACTGGATGGACCGATTTCTTTTTTCAACCTCACAAACGATGTAACTATGTAACTATAAGACTTCTGAGTGAGATCATTCCAGTCTGTAAAAGGTCACCAGACCGTAGCCTATATTGAGGAAGATACTACCATGTATTAGGTCATGGATGGCTTTGAAACACTTGCTTGCAGGTCTTCTTATTCAACATCAGTACCTGACTGACCTCATACATTTTTTATGGCTAAATGGGCCCAAATTCCTGATGACACACTTAACAAATGTTGAACAGGGTACCAAATGAATCAATGCATTGTGTGTCCAACATTTCAGTGGTGTAGACCACCGGTATCAACGCATTGATAAAGCTGGACCACGCTGGAATTGAAATAAATGACTTCATGTGCTACTCTACTCCTGTGCCTTGATCAACATACGTATCTCCATATATATACATATACAGTATATATATATATATATATATATATATATGCCATATGCGATAACAACCACCAACTCAAGTTTCAGATGTCGAGCGCATAATAATATTAAATACACGGAAGAGTGGAAGTATATAAACATATAGAAGTTAATGAGGCTCAGTTGGTTGTGTATACATCTCACTGCTAGAAAGAAAAGTGAAAAATCTCTTCAGCTGTTGATGTGGTAGAACATAAATATTTTGTATCAGCGTAAGTCGGCCATCTGGACCACCTAGTTATTTCATTTCTCAATTCACGGGAAACAGAAAACTGCATTATAGTTTGGCAAGAGCGATTGAAGGGAAAAGTGTGTGAATTGTTTAGAAGTTTCAGAGTGTTAATATTAAATCAAGGCAGCAAAGGCAACAGAAGAATTGGAAATGTATCTAGAGTATGTCTAGATTTTTTTGTAATGTAGCAGAAGGATCGGGCGGGGGCCATGTAATGGTAGGAGCTGTCCGGGGTGTAGCGAAATATGGAGACACAGATAAAAAATGATACCAATTTCCAGGATTGTGACCTGAAAATGATTTTGAATTTGTTGACAGGCTTTTTTTTCCAACAGGAATGTAGGGGAAGGCAGTTCCGGTACCTCTAGCATAAAATGTATGTAATGACAAGGGGTCCTAGAGTGTACTGGAGGGTCTACTGATGCTGGCTGCTAGGGGGATCTATGGTCACTGGGGGCTCTATTGTTGGGGGGGGGGTCTAGTGTTACTGAGGAGGTTACATAGTTACATAGTTAGTGAGGTTGAAAAAAGACACCAGCCCATCCAGTTCAACCTATGATGTGTGTGTGTGTTTGCTGTTAACCGTACATTGTATACCCCTGTATGTTGTGGTCTTTAAGGTGCCCATCTAATAGTTTTTTGAAACTATCAATGCTCCCTGCTGATACCACTGTTTGCGGAAGAGAATTCCACATCCTTACCGCTCTTACAGTGAAGAACCCCTTTTAAACCGCCTTTCCTCTAGTTTTAGTGAGTGGCCACGTGTCTTATTGTATCTCCTTTCTCTGAATAGTTTGTTCCTTATGCTCGGGTCGCCAGTACAATATTTGTACATTGATATCATATCCCCCCTAAATCGTCTCTTCTCCAGAGAGAATACGTTCAGTGCTTGCAGTCTTTCCTCATAGCTGATGTCCTCCATTCCCCTAATTATTTTTGTTGCCCTTCTCTGGACTTTCTCCAGTTCCAGCACATCCTTCCTGAGGGCCGGTGCCCAGAACTGGACAGCATACTCCAGATGTGGCTGGACCAGAGTCTTGTAGAGCGGGAGAATAATCTCTTTATTTCTGGAGTGAATCCCCTTTTTTATACATGCCAGTATTCTGTTGGCTTTGCTTGCAGCGACTTGGCATTGCATGCCACTGCCAAGCCTGTTGTCTACCAGTACCCCCAGGTACTTTTCCATCCTAGACTCACCCAGAGGTTTCCCCCCTAGTGAGTAGCTTGCTTTCTGGTTTCTGGCACCCAAGTGCATTACTTTACATTTTTCAACATTAAACCTCATCTGCCATGCAGTTGCCAACCCCATAATTTTGTTCAGGTCCGCTTGTAAGGTTTCCACATCCTGCATAGAAGATATTGGCATGTTTAGTTTAGTATCATTCGCAAATACTGAGATTGTACTCGATATCCCTTCCTCTAGATCATTTATGAATAAATTAAACAGGATTGGCCCCAGGACAGAACCCTGGGGGACCCCGCTTTCCACACCCGCCCAATCTGAGTACTCCCCATTAATCACCACCCTTTGCAACCTCCCCTGGAGCCAGTTCTCAATCCAGGTACTCACCTTATGGTCCATACCTTCCTTCCTTAGTTTGTACAGTAAGTGTTTGTGGGGAACGGTGTCAAAGGCCTTTGCGAAGTCCAGGTACACCACATCCACAGGCTTACCTTTATCTAGGTGGCAGCTCACTTCATCATAGAAGGTTAATAGATTGGTTTGGCAAAGGTTTATTCTTGTTGGTGGAGGATCTATTGTTGCTGGAGGGGAGAAGGTTGAATGTTGTTGGCAGGGATCTACTGTTGAGGGAGGTCTATTGTTGGTAGTTGGTGTCTATTGTTACTTGGGTGGGGTATTTTTTTTAGTGGTGGCTCTATTGTTGCTGGGGGCATCTATTGTTGCTGGGCAAATCTATTGTTGCCGGAGGTCTATTTTTGATGTGAAGGGGGTGTCTATTGTTGTTGGCTGCATGGGGATCTATTTTATTTCTTTTCTTGTTATCATTATCTAATTCCATACAAATTACTTGGTTCTGTATTCTCCGAAAGGGGTGGTACTGGAAGGTGGGTAGGGGGGTAAAACAATGAGACGTGCTCGGAGGTGGGTAGGGCGTGAAACCAAGGGATGTGCTTGGAGGTGGGTAGGGGGTGAAACCAAGGGACGTGCTTGGAGGTGGGTAGGGGGGGGAACCAAGGGACATGCTCGGAGGTGGGTAGGGGGTGAAACCAAGGGACATGCTCAGAGGTGGGTAGGGGGTGAAACCAAGGGACATGTTTGGAGGTGGGTAGGGGGTGAAACCAAGGTACGGTGTTAGGAGGTGGGTAGGGGGTAAAACCAAGGGACGGTGCTCGCAGGTGGGTAGGGGGTGAAACCAAGGGATGTGCTCGGAGGTCGGTAGGGGGTGAAACCAAGGGATGTACTCTGAGGTGGGTAGGGGGTTAAACCAAGGAACGTGATCGGAGGTGGGTAGGGGGTGAAACCAAGGGACGGTGCTCGGAGGTGGGTAGGGGGTTAAACCAAGGAACGTGATCGGAGGTGGGTAGGGGGTGAAACCAAGGGACGGTGCTCGGAGGTGGGTAGGGGGTGAAACCAAAGGGACAAGCTCAGAGGTGGGTAGGGGTGGAACCATGGAACGTACTCGGAGGTGGGTAGGGGGTGAAACCAAGGGACGTGCTGGGAGGTGGGTAAGGGGTGAAACCAAGGGAGGGTGTTTGGAGGTGGGTAGGGGCCGAAACCAAGTGATGGTGCTCGGAGGTGGGTAGGGGCTGAAACCAAGGGACGGTGTTCGAAGGTGGGTAGTGGCCGAAACCAAGGGATGTCCTCGGAGGGGACATGCTCAGAGGTGAGTAGGGGGTGAAACCATGGGGTGTGCTCAAAGGTGGGTAGGGGGTGAAACCAAGGGACGTACTCAGAGGTGAGTAGGGAGTGAAACCAAGGAACTTTCTCCGAGGTGATGTTTACTTGGAGGGGAAATTTTAGGAGTAGAGAATTTGTGCTCAGTTTTTTTTGCTTTTTAGGAGAATGTATTTGATGACATATAATGCTCATACATCGTGGGGGGGAGGTCAGTTAGGCATAGTTGCCGTGGGCTCTAGATTACTTTGTCCCAGTACTAGCAGATAGTATATAACAGGCCTAGTGTGTAGTTTGATCATGGTGCGGCACATAGCTTTTTGGCAAGTCCTCATGGTGTAATTATATAATGGACACGGCAGACGGTATATAACAGGCCTATCTTGTACATTTATCATGGTGCAGCATATAGCTTTATGGTGAGTCATCGTGGTGTAATTATATATTGGACAATGCAGGCGGAATATAACAGGCCTATCTTGTACATTGATCATGGTGCAGCACATAGCTTTATGACAAGTCATCATGGTGTAATTATATAATGGACATGCCAGGCTGTATATAACAGGCCTATATTGTACATTGATCATGGTTTCTCACATAGCTTTATGACAAATGATTATGGTGTGATTATATATATAAAGGACAAGGTGGGCGGTATATAACAGGCCTATCCTGTGTTGCACATAGCTTTATGGCAAATGATCATGATGTGATTATATAAAGGACAAGGTGGGCAGTATATAACAGGCCTATCTTGTACATTGATCATGGTGCGGCACATACTGTAGCTTTATGGCGAATGATCACGGTGTCATTATATAGAGGACGTGATGGGCAGTATATAACAGGCCTAGTGCATACTTTAAAAAAAGGGAAAGGTACGGTGGCGCTGCCTAGAAATAAAGTGTCATATGTGCAAAGAAAAAAGTATCATGTGTGCCAAAACATGTAAATAAAGGGTCAAGTGTGCTCAGGTGTAACCATACAAAAAGTAATAAAGTGCAATGGTGCAAAAAAATACAGTAAATACAACCTAATCATAAATAAAATACATAATAAATACAATTGTTACAGTGTTAATAAAAAGTATTATAACAGGTTATAAAAAATAGTATCAACATCAAAGAACATATAAAAAAGTTAACAAAAAAGTAAAAAATAATTATATCTTCCAATATTCACAATAATCGTGCAAAGTGCAAAAATTGTGCAAAATATAATTTGCAATTCTGATTGTGTAGTAATCATTCTGTGCAGGCAGGTGCAATCGTGCTCCCCCAATTGGACCGCACTCACCAAATGGAGGTACCCCTACGGGAGGTCACAGGTATATAGCCAGCAAATAGAATTAGACTCCTCCAACCACTTTGATCCCGAGCGGCACAGATGGACTTTCAACCCACGCTTGTTATAAGGTAGTTCCTATCCAGCGTTAGTGTAAATGGGTGATAAATCCTCATGGCCATGTAGGAAGAAGAGGCTTCGTAGTGTAAAACCGTTGATATAAAGGTTACATTGAAGTAGAGAAGTAACAGCGGTAAAAGGCAGTAAACGATAGCGTTGCTCTGGTATCTCGACTGCCGGAACGCAATGCGTTCCAATGACCGGAAGTGACGCGGTGACACCCTACGTGTTTCGTCAGAGTGACGTCTTTAGGAGCAGCGTGCATACTTTGATCATCGTCGCACGACCGCGCAGTAGTCAGTTAAAATAACGCAGTGCCAAATCGCAAAAAATGGCCTGGTCATTAAGGGGGCAAATCCTTCTGGTACAGAAGTGGATAACATGCCTATCTTGTACATTGATCAGGGTGCGGCACATAGCATTATGGCGAGTCATCATGGTGTAATTATACAATGGACATGCCAGGTGGTATATAATAGGCCTTTCTTGTACATTGATCATGGTGCAGCACATAGCTTTATGGCGAATGATCATGGTGTGATTATATAAAGGACATGGTGGGCAGTATATAACAGGCCTAGGGCATACTTTGATCATGGTGCGGCGCATAGCTTTATGGAGAGTCATCATGGTGTAATTATATTATGGACATGCTAGGCGGTATATAACAGGCCTATCTTGTACATTGATCATGGTGTCGCACATAGCTTTATGGTGAATCATCATGGTGTAATTATACAATGGACATGCAAGGCGGTATAAAACAGGTTTATCTTGTACAATGATCATGGTGCGGCACATAGCTTTATAGCAAGTCATCATGGTGTCATTGTATTATGGACATGCCAGGTGGTATATAACAGGCCTATCTTGTACATTGATAATGGTGAGGTACATAGCTTTACAGAGAATGATCATGGTGTGATTATATAAAGGACATGGTGGGCAGTATATAACAGGCCTAGTGCATACTTTGATCATGGTGCGGCACATACAGTAGCTTTATGGCGAGTCATCATGGTGTAAATATAGTATAATGGCATGGCAGGTGGTATATAACAGGCCTAACTTTTACATTGATAATGGTGAGGCACATAGCTTTACAGAGAATGATCATGGTGTGATTATATAAAGGACATGGTGGGCAGTATATAACAGGCCTAGTGCATACTTTGATCATGGTGCGACACATACAGTAGCTTTATGGCGAGTCATCATGGTGTAAATATAGTATAATGGCATGGCAGGTGGTATATAACAGGCCTAACTTTTACATTGATCATGGTGCGGCATATAGCTTTATGGCAAGTCATCATGGTGTAATTATAATATGGACATGCCAGGCGGTATATAACAGGCCTATTTTGTACATTAATCATGGTGCGGCACATAGCTTCATGGCGAGTCATCATGGTGTAAATATAGTATAATGGACATGGCAGGCAGTATATAACAGGCCTAACTTTTACAGTGATCATGGTGCGGCACATAGCTTTATGGCGAGTCACCATGGTGTAATTATATAATGGACATGGCAGGCGGTATATAACAGGCCTATCTTGTACATTGATCATGGGGCGGCACATAACTTTACGGAGAATGATCATGGCATGATTATTTAACGGACATGCCAGGCGGTATATAACAGGCCTATATTGTACATTGATCAAGGTGCAGCACATAACTTTATGGCAATTCATCATGGTGCACTTGTATAGCGGACACGGTGAGCAGTATATAACTGGCCTATTGGCCTTTTCTTCACCCATCCAAAGGACCCTTTTCCCTTCTCTCTTCTAGAAGCGCTAGAAGCCAGAGTAGCGGAGTTCAGAATAAAAAAACGCTGAGTGGAGTTCCACATGAATGCATTAGCAGTGTGATTTCTAAAGGTTTCCAGCAGGTGGTGACACCATCACTTGTGTACGTGGGTGACCCATAATACTACATGCTGAAGGCCTGAGCAGTGGTAATAGATTGTGCAGTGGGAAAGTGGCTTATTGTGTAACATTGCGTGTTTGTTCTTTTCTGGAGAAAATGATTGCTCATGAAACCAGTGATAATCGTTTCCTTTAAACCGGTTCCCCATTCTATTCTGAACTCCTCTATGGCTTCCATCTGTGGTGCCCCAAGATGAAGTATTAACGCAGCGAGGGGAAATAGTGCAATTATCCTGACTATCGCCGTGCCGCTCCATAGGCGTACAGCCATTATAAGGGATTTATAATCATCCTCTACAAATACACAAGTACAATTTTGTAACCAAATGCTCAAAGAACTATAACAGAACTGCTCATTAAATGACACCCCCCCCCCCCTCAATTACCGAGATCCAATAAATTCGCCTTCAACAGCTTTTTTTTTTCTTAATCTCTGGTGATCCTGCCATGAAGGCATACAGTACACTCAGACACTTACTGTTACAAGGTGACAACACTCTGTCCCTGTCTCCCAATTGTTCTCTTGCGTTGTCACCCGGTTAATGGATACTACAAGTGGCCGTTCCAACAAACATTAGACGGGCAAGGTTGTCACCATCAGGTGACCAGCCCCAAGAAATAACATGTAGCCATCACCAGAGTGCATGTAGACAGGAAGTGACAGCAAAGAGACTGTAGGAAATCAGCAGTACTGAGATGCAAAAGAGGAGGAAGAATAAGTGCTCAGTACACTATATTATCAGAAGTATTGGGACGCCTGCTTTTACACGCACATGAACTTTAATGGCATCCCAGTCTTAGTCTGCAGGGTTCAATATTGAGTTGGCCCACCCATAGGTGTGCGCAGCTTACTGCATTGGGGTGTGCACCCCAAAGCTCAAACAAATATGCCTGTGTGCATGTATCTATATACTGACAGTGTTAGTAGAGCAGTGGATGGTGTCAGTCATTTGTATAAATAAGTTTAAAATCGGCGCTAATTCATGTATGATTCATCTTCTGAAACAATCCATAAAATCCAAGTGTAAAAATAATAAGTTATAAATAATAAATTTTGAGATAAAAAAGTGCTAAGGTAAAAAATGGTGCAGATGGATAAATAATACAGATGGATGATTTACAAAAGGTGAATGAAGTATATCTTCCAATTAGTGAATCCAATATAGAAGAAATGTGAAAAAAAAATATCACTAGTATGGAGATATGAATGAATGGTACAGATGGATAAATAAATTAGAAGTTTGTACGGTAAATCCACCCAATGAGGACACAGACAACAGTGTTAAAAAAAAAAACAAGAAAAAAAAAAAACAAAAAAAAAACAAAAAAAAAAACCAAGAAGAAAAAAAAACTCAGTCACTCTGTCTTTATCGAAGGCCCATTAACACATCACTGTGGTGAGAGGGGAGATACCACGCATTGTGTCGCCACATTAACATGCATTGCATTAAGGCAGCCCATTGACATGACTGAGCTGCCAACATATCCTAATATACTGAAATTCACACAAGGAAGAAAAAAGAGAAGGAGGGAGAGAGAGAAGAAAGGAAGAAGGGAAGGAAGGATGGACGAAAGACAAAGGAAAAAAGAAAGGAAGAAAGGAGGAAAAGAAGGAGAGAGAGAGGAGAAAGGAAGGAATGAAAAAGAGAAAGAAGGAGGTAAGGAAGAAAGAAAGAGAGAGGGAAGAAAGGAAGGGCAAGAGGAAGAAAGGAAAGAACAAAAGTATAAGAAACAAGAAAAGAGAGAAATAGAAAGAGAGAAAGAGAGAGAGAAGAAAGGAAGGATGCCCGAAAGACAGAGAAAGAAAGAAAGGAAGGAAAGAAAGAAGGAGAGGGAGGAGAAAGGAATCAGAATGAGAGGAGGATGGATGAAAACAAGAAAGGAAGAAAGAAGGAGAGAGGGGAGAAAGAAAGGAAGGAAGGAGGCACGAAAGACGAAGGAAGGAAGGAAAGAGAGGAGAAAGGAAGGAATGATGAAGAGAAAGAAGGGAAGAAGGAAGAAAGAAGGAGAGAAGGGAGAAAGGAAGGAACAAAAAAATAGGAAAGAATGAAGGAGAGAAGGAGGGAGAGAGACAAGAAAGGAAGAAAGGAAAGAAGGATGCATGAAATACAGAGGAAGAAAGGAAGGAGAAAAGAAGGGAAGGAAGGAAGGAAGGAAGGAGAAAATGTAGAGAGAGAGAGAACGGGAAGAAAGAAAGGAAGGATAGACAAGGGGGAGGAAGGAAGGAAAGAAGGAAGGTGGGTAAGAAGGAGAGAGAGTACAAAGGAAGAAAGAAGAGAGAAAAGAAGGAGGAAAGAGGAAAGAGGAAAGAGACAAGAGGGTAAGAAGGAAAGAAGGAGAGGGAGAAGAAGGGAAGGAGAGAAGGAGGGAGATAGAGAGGAAGAAGGAAGGAGGGAAGAGACAAGAGGGTAAGAAGGA
Organism: Pelophylax lessonae; assembly: GCF_965119305.1. NCBI lineage: Eukaryota > Metazoa > Chordata > Amphibia > Anura > Ranidae > Pelophylax > Pelophylax lessonae. Next base: position 57,302,576 of record NC_138770.1, on the reverse strand, counting down.
AGGAGAGGGAGGAGAAGGGAAGGAGAGAAGGAGGGAGATAGAGAGGAAGGAGGGAAGAGACAAGAGGGTAAAAAGGAAAGAAGGAGAGGGAGTAGAAGGGAAGGAGAGAAGGAGGGAGATAGAGAGGAAGAAGGAAGGAGGGAAGAGACAAGAGGGGAAGAAGGAAAGAAGGAGAGGGAGGAGAAGCGAAGGAGAGAAGGAGGGAGATAGAGAGGAAGAAGGAAGGAGGGAAGAGACAAGAGGGTAAGAAGGAAAGAAGGAGAGGGAGGAGAAGGGAAGGAGAGAAGGAGGGAGATAGAGAGGAAGAAGGAAGGAGGGAAGAGACAAGAGGGGAAGAAGGAAAGAAGGAGAGGGAGGAGAAGGGAAGGAGAGAAGGAGGGAGATAGAGAGGAAGAAGGAAGGAGGGAAGAGACAAGAGGGGAAGAAGGAATGAAGGAGAGGGAGGAGAAGGGAAGGAGGGAGATAGAGAGGAAGAAGGAAGGAGGGAAGAGACAAGAGGGTAAGAAGGAAAGAAGGAGAGGGAGGAGAAGGGAAGGAGGGAGATAGAGAAGGAAAGGAAGGACAGACAAGAGGGGAAAAAGTGCTACCCATGTTTTTCTTTGATTTTACCTCTCGTCTTTGTCCAAACAGAGCAGGTTGAAGGGAAAAAAAAGCTCTTATTAAAGAAGTTGCTTGTAATAGCGACTCCATTTACTCTTATTTCCTGCCTTAATATCACAAGGACAGGAGATACATGGGGAACCCATCCCTTCTATGGAATTAGAGACAGCTACAAAAGCCTGGCAGAGTTACATTCTTTTATGCTACAAAACCTAAAAATTACTTATGATAGATAGATAGATAGATAGATAGATAGATAGATAGATAGATAGATAGATAGATAGATAGATAGATAGATAGATAGACTATAGTGCTTTCCTGCCAGTCCCCTCCTTCTTAGCGGCCGGTCCTCCATTCATCAGCCTCATTGTCAGATCTATATTCTGGACGTCTCTGGTGTGCCGTTATAAAAAGAAATATTTTGCTTTGTAGCAACTTCTAGAACGTTTTTATGAGTCATTTGTCACTTTTACTATCACCAGTGTGACAACCGGCGCATAATCAACATCTCCATTCTGAGAATTAAACTGCGCCACGTTGATCTGGAGATATGGATCGGACTAGACTAGATTATTTCTGAGACGCAGACTTCCATTCAGAGTCACCTTTATCAGTGAAGATCCGTCACTCGCTGCACATTCGTTAGTCATAGGCACTTTGTAAAATCTGCTTTGACGTTGGCTCTATCAAAGCTTTGTACTGATTATTTGCTTGAACTGGAAGTCATTATCTGTAGAATTTTTTCTTTTAACTGCAAGTGGTTGAAAAAAATATCTAGCATTCCACTAACCCATCGAAAACTTGAATTTGAGTGCCCTAATTCTCTGACCTTGGACCACTAACAGCAAAGGGTCATTGCGTTAGTGGCTTTGGCAATGCAGATAGGAAGAAGAAAGACGCATGGGGGAAGAAACCAAAGGGATAACAACAGGTAGAGAAGAAAGGGTTGACAAGAGAGGGGCAGGAAACAGTCTCACGCACTCTTCACCATAGAATGTTACAAACCCACAACACCTCAAGACCCAAGACTTTAAGGTCAACTACCACCTCCTGGAGAGGTTGACCTTCTAAAGCCCACCTCTGGGCTTACATTTTATACATTCAGCGTTTTTTAAAAGAAACTCCTTAAGAAGCTATTTAAACACTTGCCGACCGCCGCACGACTATTAAGGCCGTGGTCAGCCCCTCCTGGGCAAAGTGACGTACATATACGTCACTCGCCCGCGAGCCAATAGGGGGCGAGCGCGCGCCGCCGGAGGCGCGCTCCCGCCCCCGCTCATTCACTGTGTTCCCCACGTGAGTGACCGGTGGCTCCGATGTCCGATGGCCATCCGCGATCATCCGCTGCAGAGGGAGAAAGGCAGGCGGCTGATGTAAACAAAGCCGCCTGTCATTCTCCCTGATGTAACTGCAGAGATCATACGATCCTGCTATGTAGGATCGTATGTCTCTGTGGTTACATGAAAAGCCACACCCCTTTACAGTTAGAAGAACGCCCCTAGGGACACATTTAACCCCTGCCTCTCCAATAAAGTTAACCCCTTCCCTGGCAGTGTCATTTTTACAGTAACAGTGCATATGTATAGCACTGATTACTGTAGTAATGTCACTGGTACCCCCAAAAGTGTCAAAAATGTCAGTCAAGGGTCCGATCTGTCTGCCCACAATGTCGCAGTCCCGCAAAAAAAATCGCAGATCGCCGCCATTACTCGTTAAAAAAAAAAACAATAAAAATGCCAAAAATCTTTCCCTTAGTTAGTAAACGCAATAACTTTTGCGCAAACCAATCAAAATACGCTTATTGCGATTTTTTTTACCAAACATATGTAGCAGAAAACAAATTGGCCTAAAATGTTAAAAATATTTGATTTTTACATTTTCTGGGGGGATTTTCATATAAAAAAATGTGACAAATATTGTTATTTTTTCAAAATTGTAGCTCTTTTTTTGTTTATAGCACAAAAAGTAAAAATCGCACAGGTGATCAAATACCACCAAAAGAAAGCTCTGTTTGTGGGAAAAAAAGGACGTCAATTTCATTTGGATACAGTGCCTCATGGCTGCGCAATTGTCCGTTAAAATCACGCAGTGCCGAATCACAAAATAGGGCCTGGTCAGGAAAGGGGTAAAATCTTCCGGGGCTTAAGTGGTTAATACTTAACTAACTCTGCAATCCATGCCACTCATCGTTACCATATCCAGGGATGACCATCACTGGATCCTGCCTTGCAGTTCACAGTGCTCTATGCTAAAAGGGCCCTAGAATTGGATAGCCACTAAAAAGTTCCATGTCACCCAACAATATGAACAACTAAAGGAGTACCCTTCTCCTCCTCAATACCGAAGATAGAAGATTGGGGACCTGATGGATCTCATGACCATTAATTAAGGTGAGCATTAAGACTTTTCGATTTTTATTTCAAACAAACCCATCAATTACCTAAAGGAGGTATGATAGAGATGTGGCTGAGTTCAACCTTAAAGACCTCCCTGTGGTCTTCTATCCACTTAGTAGTACACTACATAGCCAAAAGTACGTAGACACTTTTCCAAATTATTGAGTTCAGGATTTTCAGTTGAAAGTTACTGTTCATGCTACAGCAAACAAAAAGATTTTAGACAACTGTGTACTTCCAACCTTGTGACAACAGTTTGAGGAAGACCCTTTTCAATTGCAGCTTGACTGTCCCCAGTATACAAAGCCAGATCCATAAAGACGTGGTTCAATGAGCTTGGTGTGAAGAAACTCGAGTAGCCTCACAGAAACTAGACCTCAACTCTACTAAACACCTTTGGGGTGAACTAGAATGCCAGTTATGACCCAGGTCTTCTCATCCTACATCAGTGCCTGACCTCCACACTACTGAACAGCTTTGGGATGAACTAGAAGGCCAACTGTGACTCAGGTCTTCTCATCCAAAACAGATACCAGACCTCAACCCCACTGAACACCTTTGAGAAGAATTGGAACATCATAGAAACATGTGTAGCAGGTTTTCCAGGCCTGTGGCCTGATGTGGGTCTGCCATTGTTACCGTTTACCTCTCCAGCCCATGTGAGCTGCGACCCTGGGTGTGAGAACTGAGACATGGACGACTCCGGCATCTTGGTTTTGTGGTTTTTTATTGTAGAAGAGGGGGATGGGAGAAGGGAATGAGTGGGATACTCCTTTAGGCTTAACTAATTATACTTGGGACTTAATCCGTGAAAAATGTCCGTTGGAGCTTCCTTGATGCCAGCCGACGCCAGCCAATGCTCACTAACACTGAGAACACACTGTAGCTTGATAGAAATGCTGGGTCCTCGACTATAAGTCCAGAAGACTCAAGACTGTGAATTGTAGAATTAACAACACTGCTGTACTGCAAAGTCACTGAATACTCCCCTCCCGTCTTGCACTGGCTTGGGGTAGTATGTTTTAATATTCTGTAAAGCTGCAACTGTTAACTGACACACTCTACAATTCAGGGCCCAACTGCAGGTGCCCCCTTTAACCTTGAGTTCTTCGGGGTCCATTGACTATGTACCCCCCTCTGTATCTTCAGGGTCCTCAACCTAGGCACCCCTTTACAGCTAGCTGGCACTGGATCCCAGAACCTCTTCCGGAGTGGTCCCCTCTGACTCGGGCAGACCCCCAGGGGCAATCCTCAGTACTCACGACCTGTGTAGGCTTCCTGGGACTGGACCCCTCTCTCTCTCCGCAGGCTCTCGGCACATCGGATCCCCTCAGCTCAGCACTTTCTGGATTCTCAGGCGACACCCCGAGACATCCACTTCCTCAGACAGGAGGAGAGACAGCCGTCCTCTCCCTCCTGGGACTCTGCTCCCGCCAAAGACACCATGCCACGCACTTCCCCCAAACTTATACCCACTCCCAGAATCCTTTGCAGCCTAATCTGCCTTCTGGGGTAGTTACAAGCTGGGATGTGTCCCCTGATTGGGCTTCCCACACTGCCCTATGAGAAGCCGCTCACAGGAGCCAGTGGGGATACTTCTCCCCTCAGCAGGCACATCTGGAAGCCATGACACCCTAACTAAACAAATCACAGCCCTGCTGTTAGGCAGACAAGGCCCACTATACATTTACCTAGCACCTACCTGCAGGGTGCTACACATGGTTTGATGAGTTTGGTGTGAAGAACTTCAAGAGGCCTCACTGGGACCTGACCTCAACTGTACTGAACTAGAATGTCAATCGTGACCCATGTCCTCTCATCCAACATCAGTACCTAACTTCATCCCTACTGAACACCTTTGAGATGAACTAGAATTCCAGTTGTGACCCAGGTCTTCTCATCCCACATCGGAACCTGACTTCAACCCTACTGGATACTTTTGGAATAAACTAGAATGCCAGGTGTGATTGAGATCTTCTTATCTAACATTAATACCTGACTTAAACCTTACTTAAACCATACTAAACACCTTTGCAATGAACTAGAATTCAAGTTATGATTCAAGTCTTCTTTTTCAACATCATTACCTGACCTCAACCCTATTGAACACCTTTGGGATGAACTAGAATGCCAATTGTGATAACATCTCGGGTATGATAAAGTTTCAAACACAAAATCATAAATTATAATATAATAAAAAACTATAAATAAGTTAAAGTATGTATGTATGTGTGACGAGACCCTTGCTCGCTCGCTTCCGCTCTCCCTACACTCCTCTGTTTCTAGTCAGTCAGCTTTCAGCTCGCAGCGTCTGATAGTTTGGTCAACCAAGGATCCGGGATCCGAACTACAGCTATGTGCCGTTCGGAATCCATTAGAACAAACACCAAGCAGGCTGTATGTAAGTTCAAACAGGAAGACAATTTATTGGAAGAACACAGCATACTTTTATACAGAATTTGGAACATCCTGTCCCCAACAACCGCCCTCCCATTGGTCAATTGCAAAGTACCTGCAGTTCCCCTTCAGGTCCTCTCCAGCCATGCAAATGAGGACTTGAAAATGAGTCAACAGGGATTGGTCCAGCTTGGATAGCTTGACCAGAAGGACTGTTATGTGCAATGAGACAGAAGCCCCAGGGGGCAATCAATGTACACAATAGCCAGACACAGAACAATGGTTCCCTAACGAGCCCCCAATACACATTACTCTGAGTGTCAATACATCCCCTAGCAGACAACAGGTGAGTTCATTAGCACACCCGACAATAGGTGAATGGAAAGCCACCTCAGACAAAAGCAACATTGTTTAGACCAGGGGTCCTCAAACTACGGCCCTCCAGCTGTTGCAGAACTACACGTCCCATGAGGCATTGTAAAACTCTGACATTCGCAGACATGACTAGGCATGATGGGAATTGTTGTTCCCGAACAACTGGAGGGCCATAGTTTGAAGACCTCTGGTTTAGACAGTCCGTCTCCACATTGAACTTCCTGGAATGACCATATTAGGAGTTGTACTTCCTGGCCAGAGACCTCATGGCAAATGGGAACAAATGACCTTGCTGACAAATATAAAGCAATTCAAACAATCACCTATCTGTCCTTAAATTCCAGTGACGGTGAACACCGTCACAGTAGGTATGTATACATATATATATATATATATATATATACACTGTATATATACACATATATATATATATATATATATATATATATATACGTATACATATATTATATATATATATATATATATATATATACACATGTATATATAAAAAGTACAGTAAAATTGCAGGAAAGGGCACTGGGGGGCAAACTAATGTGAATTTATTTCATTTTGCAATGTATCAGTGTGTTTGGTGTGTTTTACATTTGAATTTGCCGCGGTTCCACCCCCCTGCGAACGTCACGTCGCAGGAGACGGAAGCCGGGGCACACAGAGGATCGGGAGGAAGATCCGCCGCCAGACACCGCCGGGATACATCGCTGGATCCCGGTGACAAGGTAAATAACCCCTCTACCAGGATCCAGCGATCTTCCTAGCGGTACCCCGAGAGTGGCTCGGGGGTTACCGCTTTTGGCACTGAAATTTAACCCCGAGCCACACTCGGGAATACCGCTAGGAAGGTTAACACCTATGGGATGGAACATCAATACCTGACCAAAGGGTGGGCCAACTCTATATTACCATGTGCATGATTTTGGAATGGAATGTCCAACAAGCTCAGGTGTCCACAAAGAATCACGACATCAACTGACCTCAAGACATCAAGAGGCCTCACTGGTACCTGATCTCAACCCTACTGAACACCATGAACTAGAATTGTGACTCGGATCTTCTCATCCAACACAGATACCTGATCTTACAAAGGGACACAAAGGGTGGGCCAACTCCCAGTGGGGTATTTTAGTTTTGTTCTGCCCTAGGCAAGACTAAAATTGGGTGCCCCCCCCTCCCCCTCCTATGTAAATGTGCCCCACTCCTTCCTTTTTAATAGATGTGACTCCCTCCAAAATCTAAGGACTACAAGTCCCAGCATGAACCCCTGAGATCTCATGAGAGGGGGTGAGAGGGGGTGGGAGAGAGAGAGGGGGTGGGTGAGGGAGGGAGAGAGAGAGGGGGGATGAGAGAGAGAGAGAGAGAGAGAGAGAGAGGGGGGATGAGAGAGAGGGGGGGGTGAGAGATAGGGGGGTGAGAAATAGAGAGGGGGGTTGACAAAGGGGATTAGAGACAGAGAGAGAGATGGGAAGGGAGAGAGAGAGAGGGGGGGGGGTGGGAGAGAGAGGGGGGAAATGAGCGAGAGAGAGAGGGGGGATGAGAGAGAGGGGGATGAGAGAGAGATAGATGGGGATGTGAGGAAGAGAGAGGGGGTGAGAGAGAGGGGGAATAAGAGAGAGGGGGAATGAGAGAGAGGGGGGATGTGAGAGATAGAGGGGATGTGAGGGAGAGAGAGGGGGGTGAGAGAGAGGGGTGGTGAGAGAGAGGGGGGTGAGAGAGAGAGCGAGAGGGGTGAGAGAGAGAGATAGGGGGGATGAGAGAGAGATGGGGTGAGAGAGAGAGATAAAGAGGGTGGCTGAGAAAAAGAGAGGGGGTGAGAGAGAAAGAGAGAGAGAGAGGGGGGGGATGAGAGAGAGAGGGGGGATGAGAGAGAGAGGGGGATGAGAGAGAGGGGGTGAGAGAGAGGGGGGGTGAGAGAGAGGGGGATGAGAAATAGAGATGGGGGTTGAGAGAGGGGATTAGAGACAGAGAGAGAGAGGGGATGAGAGAGAGAGTGGGGTGGGAGAGAGAGGGGGGAAATGAGCGAGAGAGAGAGAGAGAGAGAGAGAGAGAGGGGGGTGAGAGAGAGATAGATGGGGATGTGAGGGAGAGAGAGGGGGGTGAAAGAGAGAGGGGTGAGAGAGAGAGATAGGGGGGATGAGAGAGAGATGGGGTGAGAGAGAGAGATAGGGGGGATGAGAGAGAGAGGGGGTGAGAGAGAGAGAGGGGGTCAGAAAGAGAGAGGGGGTGAGAGAGAGAGAGATAAAGAGGGCAGCTGAGAGAGAGAGGGGGGGTGAGAGAGAAAGAGAGAGAGGGGATGAGAGAGGCAGCTCTAGCAATCAGTGGCCAATAGAGTCTAAGGTGGAGGGGGGCTTTTTTGACCCCCCCCCCCTGCAAAGTGCCGCCCTAGGCCTGGGCCTTGTCGGCCTAGGCCAAAATACAGCACTGCCAACTCCATATTACCATGTCCATGGTTTCGGAATAGAATGTCCAACAAGCTTCCAAGCTCTTACAGGTGTGATGGTCAGGTGTGATGGTCAGGTGTCTGCAAACAACTGACCATGAAGTGTATTCAAAACAAAAAAAAAAACATTTTATCATTCTGGCAAATTGCAAGCATGCCTGTAGGTGAGTCATGAAGAAAATGAAAAGCTCCGAAAAGCTTTTTTGTAGAAATAGCCCACAGAAATGGAGAGGAATGAGAGTCATTGCTGGGGCACTGTTTAGGGACCTATATTTTTGTGTGATGGTATCTTCTGTGGCTCATGCAAATCTCTCATCATAATTCTCCCCAGAAAGCTGAGAAGCTCACACTGCATTCGAAGTGCTGTCAAACAGGTGCTTACAGCGGGACTTTCCAGCTGTTGATGTTAATTGGTCGCTTTTTTAATCATCATCTCAAATTTGTGGTTTGGGAAGTATGTATCATATAAACCAACAAGCGCCCTCTGAATTCTAGGTACATTCCACTCCCAGTCTATAGATTCCACTGTGTGATAACTGATGATTCATATTTCAAAAATAGAGAATTTTAGCTTGGTATTACACATAATATCACATTTTACATTTGTATGTTAGTTTTTATGATTTGTGGCCGGTTTTATCAAGCAGCTTTGGCAGTTTTTGAAGAGCACCCATAAGGGGATGGTGAAGGTCTTCCCATCTACAACTGCACCTTTTTTTTCACACAAGATTCTGGACTGGTTGTAGACTTGCCGCAGTTTTTCAAAAATGTTAGTGTTCCGTATTTCTTTTTTCACATCATTTGATGCAGGGCTTTTTTTCTCAGAGAATACCGTGTTTCCCCGAAAGTAAGCCCTACCCCAAAAATAAGCCCTATCTCGATTATCGGGGCGGGCTGCAATATATGCCCTAACCCGAAAATAAGCCCTATCTCGATTATCGGGGCGGGCTGCAATATAAGCCCTACCCCAAAAATAAGCCCTATCTCGATTATCGGGGCGGGCTGCAATATAAGCCCTACCCCAAAAATAAGCCCTATCTCGATTATCGGGGCGGGCTGCAATATAAGCCCTACCCCAAAAATAAGCCCTATCTCGATTATCGGGGAGGGCTGCAATATAAGCCCTACCCCAAAAATAAGCCCTATCTCGATTATCGGGGCGGGCTGCAATATAAGCCCTACCCCAAAAATAAGCCCTATCTCGATTATCGGGGCGGGCTGCAATATATGCCCTAACCCGAAAATAAGCCCTATCTCGATTATCGGGGCGGGCTGCAATATATGCCCTACCCCAAAAATAAGCCCTATTTCGATTATCGGGGCGCGCTGCAATATAAGCCCTACCCCAAAAATAAGCCCTATCTCGTTTATCGGGGCGCGCTGCAATATAAGCCCTACCCCAAAAATAAGCCCTATCTCGATTATCGGGGCGGGCTGCAATATAAGCCCTACCCCAAAAATAAGCCCTATCTCGTTTATCGGGCGCGCTGCAATATAAGCCCTACCCCAAAAATAAGCCCTATCTCGTTTATCGGGGCGCGCTGCAATATAAGCCCTACCCCAAAAATAAGCCCTAGTTTAGTGTATGAAAAATCCTAGGATGCACTTTAATCCTAGGATTAGCATTTTAAATAATGTCCAGTGTGTTTTTGTAATATAATACTGTGAAATACCTTCCTTACATCGCCGCTCTGCTCTCAGCTGATTCCCTGCTGTCTTTCTCCTCTCATACCGTAGCTGTCAGAGGGGGATCTCAGCCCCTCCCCTCTACAGTGTACACAAAAGCGCCGGGTGTTCGATTAGAATTGTGGGAAATACCTATGGTACATCGGCCCTCCCCCCCCCCCCCCCCAGCTGTCGGCCAGGGAAAAGAGGACAGCAGAGCGGCAGATCAGCTAAACCTATTCTAATCTAATCTACCCGGCTCATCTGTCTGTGTACACCAGTGGTGTATTTAGGTTTTGTGCTGCCCTAGGCCTGACTAAACTTGGGAACCCCAAATTTAAATATGTACCTCCCCTTCCTGTAAAGGCCACACGCTTTGTTTATGACCCTCCCTGTCATCTGTAAACCACAGACCACAACCACAGTCTATTAGTGCCCATCAGTGCAGCCTCATCAGTTCAGCTTCATCAGTGCTCCTCAGTGCAGCCTCATTACTTCCCATCAGTGCAGCATATCAGTGCAGCCTCATCAGTGGCCATCAGTACAGCTCCCATCAGTGGCCACCAGTACAGTGCCCATTACTGCAGCCTATCAGTGCATCATACCAGTGCCCATCAGTGCTGCCTTATCAGTGCAGCTCATCAGTTCTGCCTCATCAGTGGCTATCAGTGCAACATATCAGTGCCCATCAGGGCAGCATATCAGTGCAGTCCCATCAGCTTTTTTGTTGCCCCCCCCTGCAAAGTGCTGTCCTAGGCCTGGGCCTTGTTGGCCTAGGCCAAGATACAGCACTGGTGTACACTGCAGAGGGGAGGGGCTGAGATCCCCCTCTGACAGCTACGATATGAGAGGAGAGAGCAGGAGATTAGCTGAGCACAGAGCAGTAATGAAGGTATTTCACACAATTGTATTACAAAAACACTCACTGGACAGTATATAAAACACTAATAAAGTGCCTCCTAGGATTTTATATACACTAAACTAGGTTTACACTGGATTTCTGGCAGGCAGGGAGGGCAGAGAGGGACAGAACATTATAAGACCTACCCCGAAAATAAGCCCTACTGTGTCTTTTGGTGCCAAAATTAATATGACCCGGGCTTATTTTCGGGGAAACACAGTAGGTGCAGGAACTCCCTCTTTTGGACTTAACCCTTGTCTCCGCCCCTACTTACCTCCGTGAACCGTTCATTGGCTCCACCCACTATCCACCTCCCAGTATCATCCCTTTTAGAAAATACAGAACCAAGTCACATTTGTGGTACTAAATAATTTACATGGAATTTGTTAATGATAACAAAAAAGCAGTAAAATAGATCCCCCTGCAGTCAACAACAATAGCCCCCCCAGCAACAATAGATCCAGCCAGCAACAATGGACCCCCAGCAGCAACAAAAGATCTCCCAGCAGACAGCATCAATAGACTCTCCATCAGACACCTACAACAGGCTGCTGCCTAAATAGTAGATCACTCCGTGCAACAACTGACCCCTCAGCAACATAAGACCCACCCAGCAACAATAGACCCCCCCCTGTAAAATGAGATCTCTTCCAGAAACAATAGATCCCCAGCCGCCACACTAGATCCCCCCAGCAGCAATAATCCCTCCTGCAGGTATAAATCCCCTCCAGCAACAATGGATCCCTCAGCAGCCAGCATTGACAGACAATGTAGCACAACCCAGCACTCCTTGCCATTACATTCATTCAGTGCTGGAGGTGCTGGAACTGCGTTCCCCGCGTTCCCGCTGAAAAAAGCCCTGTTTTGATGTTTTTTTTGCATGAATTATTTGATCACTGGACTCTAAAATTTGTATGGATTCATTAATGCAGAACTTATTCATATTACATTGAACCTAAAGGTCCTGAATTGTTTACTTCATATTTCTTCCCAGCCTCCTTTCTTGAAACTCCGTCCTTTTGTACATAAACTTCCATAGACTTCCAAAAGTGGTTAGAAGTACAGTTCACACACCAAGGACCCGTGCCGTTGTATCAGCGAACATCGCTAGAAACACTTATTTCAGGGTGAAGACTGGGGAAGGTTCATGTCCCAATGACCTATAGATATGAGATCGGCACTGCAAATTCTGGCTCTAGCTATCAGGCTACTCATGGCTATGGGAAGCTTTTTGTTATTTCATCCTTTCATCTTTTGTAGCACCCTCCTAGGTAGGTGCTAGGTAAAATATATATATGGCCCTGTTCTGCTTATCAGGAGAGCCTGATATGTTAGTTAGCCTGTCACGTGCTTCCAGGTGTGACCTGTTGAGTCTAGGAAGTCTCCCCACTGTATCCAATGAGGGACCTGTTGGACAGTGGAGGAAACATAGCCAATAGCACACCAGGGTTTATGACTGTCCCAGTGGGTGGGCATTGATGCAATGCATCCTGGCATTGGGAATAAATCCAGGGGGCATGTGACAGGGGTCTTTTGGCAGGAGCAAAGTCTCAGGAGGAGGTGGACGGCTGTCTCTCCTCCTGCTTAAGTGAGGAAGGTGGTCCAGGCAGTCGGCCTAGGGACCAGGGGTTGAGCTGTGCTGAAAGGATCCAGCGTGCTGACCAAGTGGAGCTGCTGGGCAGAAGAATTCTGGAAAAACAGTATCGTGAGTACTTAAGGATCTGCCCATGGGTCTGCCTAAGAAAGGGGACCACTCCAGAGAGCAGTGGCGTAGCATGGGGGGTGCAGGGGGGGTCGGCCACACCAGCGTGCCCTCTTCAATGCATAGAGATCATTGTGCCCCCTTTCAATGCAGACAGACCAACGTGCCCCCTTCAATGCAGAGAGACTTACCTGCAGCGGTGGCTTCTCCTCAGTTCTCCGCATCTCCTCGAGTCCTGCGCAACATCTGGGGGGCGCATCCGCAGTGTCACTCTGTCTGTGTCTCTGACTCTGACATTCACAGTTCACACACTGTCTGCGGCTGCCTCCATCTTTAGGCTGGGAGATGAAAAGCGCAGCCGCCCTATGGCTGAAAATGGCGGGTCGGGGCAGGGCTGGCCTGTGCCTCACCTATCCATTGGTGTAGGGTGGCGTTGCAAGCCAAGCCCCGCCTATGCCGCCTCTCTTCACTGCTCAGTCAGTTTAGCAGCGAGTGAGTCAGCAGCCTGGCGCTGTCACAGATTGTTTTTTTTTTAATCACCTGATTAGAGCCAGAGGCTCGAATAGGCTTCAAAAAAGGTGGACCCAGGGCGCAGAGCCCACCCATTGTCTGACAATAGCGAATGAGAATTTGCTATTGTCACACGGATCCTCCTCCTGGCCAATCAGGAAGCGGGTCCGAGACCTGCTTCCTGATTGGCCGAAAGGCGAACGCATGCCATTGGCTGAGGAGGAGGCGGGAGGACTCGAGGAGATGCGGGGAACTGAGGAGAAGCAGGTAAGTCTCTCTGCATTGAAGGGGGCACGTTGGTCTGTCTGCATTGAAAGGGGGCACGATGATCTCGCTGCATTGAAGGGGGGCACGCTGGTCATTCTGCATTGAAAGGGGGCACGCTGGTCTCTCTGCATTGAACGGGGGCATGCTGGTCAGTCTGCATTGAAAGGGGGCACGCTGGTCATTCTGCATTGAAAGGGGGCACGCTGGTCATTCTGCATTGAAAGGGGGCACACTGGTCATTCTGCATTGAAAGGGGGCACGCTGATCATTCTGCATTGTAAGGGGGCACGCTGGTCCTTCTGCATTGAAAGGGGGCACGCTGGTCTCTCTGCATTGAAAGGGGGCACGCTGGTCATTCTGCATTGAAAGGGGGCACGCTGGTCTCTCTGCATTGAAAGGGGGCACGCTGGTCATTCAAACTTGTATTTAGATGCATTTTACTTTAATTACATCAGTATTTTCATAACAAACAATACATGTGCTTAAGGGGTAAGGGTTTCTTTAACTAATCTAATGGAAGAGACTCGAGTGCTAAAATCCCGCGGGTTAGGGGGCGCAAATTACTTGCCTTGCCCCGGGTGCTGACAACCCATGCTACGCCACTGCCAGAGAGGTCAAAGGGATCAAGGAGCCAGTTAAGCCGGTATGTTACAGTAAAGGGGGTGCCAAGTTGTTAAGCCCTGAAGATAAGGGAGTAAAGGGGTGCCAGGAAGGGCCCTGAAGTTGTTCAGGAGGATAGTCTTTATCAAGGAATAGCTTGCCTTAGGAAAGGACTACCTCAGGAAGCTCAAGTGACTCTTTTCACAGCTAAGTGTCAAGTAAAATAGCAGCCTAGCCATGACTAGCTCAACTCAGCATAAGGGCCCTTTCACACGGGCGCTCCGTATGTCCGCAAATCATCCTATTTTTTTGCGGATGATTTACGGACATAATGTAAGTCAATGGCATTGCGGATGTCAGCGGAATACCATCCGCTGACATCCGATTTTCTTCCTTTCAGTTCTGTTCCATTTTTTGGAACGGAACAGAACCCTATTTTTCCTCCGTTCAGAAAACGGAAAGGAAGGAAAATCGGATGTCAGCGGTGTCACCCGCTGACATCCGCAATGCCCATAGACTTACATTAGGTCCGTATATCATCCGCAAACGGATGGGATGATATGCGGACATACGGAGCGGATGACACAAATGTCATCCGCTCCGTGAAAAAAAAAAAGTGCCGGAGCGGATCGCTTTTACAGTCCGCTCCGTGTGAAAGAGCCCTTACTCAGTGTTAACCAGCGTTAATCAGCATTTTTCAGACCGTCCCTGCCTATTGTGCATAGTTAAGTTCAGTTAGAGTATCCCACTCATCCCTTCTCCTATCCAAGTTCCAAATAAAACCTAAAAACCAAAGAAACTGGACTGGTCCTTGTCTAAAGTAAACACACTTGGAAATATGTCAGAATGTTCTACTGTTGCTAATGGTAACCCAGGGGAACCCACACACAGCAGCTCCCATGGGAGTAGTGCTACATTTATCACCGTTCTTACTTCCCTCCTGATCATCCCTTCTTCCTACATATCTCCCTTCTCACGTACCTTCTTTGTCTTCCCTTCTCTCCTGCTTTCCTTCCTTCCTTCCTTATTTCCTTCCTTCCAACCTCTTCTCTCTTTCTTGTCTCTGTCAATGCCTTCTTCCCACCATTCCTTTCTTTCATTCTTTCATCTGCCTTTCTTCCTTCTTTCCTACCTTTCCTTTTCCATTCATTTATTTAATTTACCCCTCCATCCCTTTCTATCACTCCTTCCATCCATTCTGTCTCCCTCCTGCTCTTTTCCTTCATTTGATGTCCTCTTCTCTTCTCCTTCCCTTTATCTATATTCCTTCCTTCCTCCTTTCTTCCAACCTCTTCTCTCTTTCTTGTCTCTGTCAATGCCTTCTTCCCACCATTCCTTTCTTTCATCTGCCTTTCTTCCTTCTTTCCTACCTTTCCTTTTTCCATTAATTCATCCCCCCCCCCCCCATCACTTTCTTTCACTTCTTCCATCCATTATGTCTCCCTCCCGCTCTCTTCTTTCATTTTATGTCTCCTTCTCTTCTCTTCTCTTCTCTTCTCTTCTCTTCTCTTCTCTTCTCTTCTCTTCTCTTCTCTTCTCTTCTCTTCTCTGCTCTGCTCTTCTCTTCTCTTCTCTTCTCTTCTCTTCTCTTCTCTTCTCTTCTCTTCTCCCTTCTCTTTCATTCCTTCCCTTTATCTATATACCTTCTTCCTTCCTTCCTTCCTTCCTTCCTTCCTTCCTTCCTTCCTTCCTTCCTTCCTTCCTTCCTTCCTTCCTTCCTTCCTTCCTTCCCTTGTTTCACATCAAATCTAAATTGAGATTGTGATCTAGGAAAACAAGTGGAACTGTTAGAAGCATCTGCTATTTTAAATTTAGAATGAAATGATAGATATACCAATACCTAACAGGAGTCAGGACAAGTGGCAGTCAATGGCGTATCAGTTATCCAAGCAAGGGTCAGAGCAAGCAACAGTTAGTAATATATCCATTATCCAAGCAAAGGTTAGGGCAGGCAGCACTTAGTGGTGTATCCGCTATCCAAGCAAGGCTTAGGGCAGACAGCACTTAGTGGTGTATCCTTTACCTTTATCCAAGCAAGACTTGGGGCAGACAGCAATTAGTGATGTATCCATTATCCAAGCAAAGGTTAGGGCAGGCAGCAATTAGTGGTGTATCCATTATCCAAGCAAGGCTTGGGGCAGGTAGCACTTAGCGGTGTATCCATTATCCAAGCAAGGGTTAGGGCAGGCCGCACTTAGTGGTGTATCCTTTATCCAAGCAAGGGTTAGGGCAGGCAGCAATTAGTGGTGTATCCATTATCCAAGCAAGGTTTAGGGCAGGCAGCACTTAGTGGTGTATCCATTATCTAAGCAAGGCTTGGAGCAGGCAGCACTTAGTGGTATATCCACTGTCCACGTAAGGGCAGCCTGCAGTTAGTGGTGTATCCATTTTCCAAGCAAGGGTCAGGGTAGCCAGTAATTAGTGGTGAATCCGTTATCCAAGCAAGCCTCGGGGCAGAAAGCAGTTAGTGGTGTATCCATTATCCAAGCAAGGGTCAGTGCAGGCAGCAGTTAGCGGTACTGTGTATCTGTTATCCAATCATGGGTCAGTAAGCTAGTAAAGTCAGAAGTCAAATAGGCCTCAGTGATGTGTTGAGTAGCAGCACAGGTAAGCCAAGCTCGGTGTGGCAGGAGTCTACAGTACAGTATATACAAAAGGGTAATGGATTGAACTACTGTAATGAATGTTGGGCTGGTAAGATATTCTTTCAAAGAACCTTCCAACCTTCCAATACAGTCAATACCTGAGTGGGACATTGTTGCCAGTTTGGGTCAGGAATGAGTGTTGGTCAAGACTCAAGAGTAGGAGTGTCCGCCTGCTTGGCAGTGGAAACAAGATTCCCTTGGGTGCACACGTATAGTGACTTTGACCATCACATATCATCGGCCATGGGTATTTGACAGGTCCCCCTGTGAACTACTGGAGAGAGAGAAAGTCCTCTTACAAGTGGTTAATCTGGGATTCTTGATACGACCAATACCTAAGTCGGACATTGTAGCTGGTTTGGGCCGGGAATGAGTGTTGGCCAAGAGTAGGAGTGTCCACCTGCTTGGGAATGGAAAGAAGGTTGGGTGCACACATAAGGTAACCTGGAAACTCATGTCAAAGATGCCTCAGAGATGTGTTTGGTAAAGAGTAGCAGCACAGGTAAGCCAAGCTCAGCGTGGTGAGGTTTTATATAAAAGAAGGGTAATGGATTAAACTGCTGTAATGAATGCTGGACTGGTCAGGTATTCTTTCACAGAATCTTCCAATACAGTCAATACCTGAGTGGGACTATGTGGCCAATTTGGTTCAAGA
The DNA here is from genome assembly GCF_965119305.1 of Pelophylax lessonae. Classification (NCBI taxonomy): domain Eukaryota; kingdom Metazoa; phylum Chordata; class Amphibia; order Anura; family Ranidae; genus Pelophylax; species Pelophylax lessonae. Next base: position 57,285,408 of record NC_138770.1, on the reverse strand, counting down.
ATAAGTGTTGGCCAAGAGTAGAAGAGCCCACCCATTTGGCAGTGGAAAGAAGGTATCTATGATGCACACACGTGGTGACTTACGGACCTTGGGTGTTTGGCAGCGCCCCCCGTGAACTAGGCCTGGAATCACTGGACAGAGAGAGACCTCTCGTAAGTGGTTCATGTGTGGTTTTTGAAAAAGGCAATACCTGAGTGGGACATTGTAGGCGGTTCGGGTCAGGAATGGGTGTCGGCCAAGAATCGAAGTGTCCACCTGCTTAGTAGTTGAAAGAAGGTTCCCTTAAGTGCACACGCAGATTGATCTGGACATTAATTTCTCATGGATCTTGGGTGTTTGGCAGGGACCTTGAAAACTAGACCTGGAACCACTGGAGAGAGAGGCTTCTCGTAAGTGGTTCATGTGTGATCCTCGATACAGCCGAAACCTGAGTGGGACATCGTAGCCGGTTCGGGGCAGGAATGAGTGTTGGCCAATCGTAGGAGTGTCGTCCTGCTTGGCAGTGGAAAAAAATTTTCTCTTAGGAGCACACATGGGGTGACCTGGACCCTAATGTATCATGGGTCGTTGGGTGGGTGTTTGGCAGGGAATTATGCCAGGAACAAACCACTGGCTACAGAGGGGCCTCTCGTAAGTGTGTAATGTGTGATTCCTTTAAGCCTTAAAGTTGACTTTAGTGAACCAGACTGATTAGACCTATCATCGCTGACCCATCGTTTCTGAAAACTTTTACTGTAGCCCTTAACGTGGGATCTGGCTTAACAACCCGCTGCAAAAGGCACTACATGCGATCCCTTGTAAATATTGTATTTTAACTTCTGAATAATTGTTTGTCTTTAAATTTAAAGAGGTGCTGATGTTTCCTCATTACACTGAAAAAGTAAATTTATTGCTCATCCTCTTGGGTTTGCAAGTTGTCCTCGGATTAGTTTGTTATTAGCACGTTCGGCTTAAAGTGTAAGTGTGAAAGTAGTTAATTGTAAAGTAGGGCATTCATGCGAAGCATGTACTTCATGCAGCGCGGGGCTCCAGGGCCTTGTTTAATTTAGGTTTGCAATCAAATTCCTGGTCGAAAGTCTGTCTCTTTTTTCCCTGCTAACTGACTCTGAGTATGGGGAAGTAGCCTACTTTTCACTCAATGCTTGTCACTTCAAGTTTGTTTGAGTTTTTCCCTTTTCAAAATAGTTTTAGGTATTTAGGCCCCTAAGGAGCTAACTTCAAATTGCAGATTGTGTTTTGGATTTAAAGGTCAAGTTTAGGGAGGGTCTACCATAGGGTTCACTGGTTTGCTTCCTGTTCTGCAAAATTTGTAAGAATTATGTGCCTTATATAAGCCTATAGCGGTCACCTTTCTCTTAGGGCTAGTATACCTACTGGTACTTGGACTTCCCCCAGGATTTAGGATGCATTGCTATAGTTGGTGGGCCAGGATGCTACCAGCAACACATTGAGAGAACGTTGACGAAACATGTCAGATGGTTTCACAAAGCAGGAAGTTACAAGGCAGGTACCATTTGCAGGAGTGACCAGGCCAAGGGCACAGTGGTCGTGACTGGCTGGCCATGGGGTGATACAGGGCAGGTGGCAATTAGTGGTGTATCCATTATCAAAGCATAGTTCATGGTAGACCAGAGTCATTGGTATACATTTTCCCAGGCAAGGTTCAGGGCAGGCAGTAGTTAGTGGTGTATCTGTTATCCAAGCAAGGGTCAGAGCAGGAGGCAGTCAATGATGTATCCATTATCCAAGCATGACTCAATGCACGCAGTAGCCAGTGGTGTATCCATTATAAAAGCATGGGTCAGGGCAGGTGGCAGTCAGTTGTGTATCTATTATCCAAGCATGGGTCAGGGCAGGTGGCAGTTAGTGGTGTATCCATTATCCAAACATGGGCCAGGGCAGGTGGCAGTCAGCGATGTATACATTTTCCAGGCAAAGGTCAAGGCAGGCAAAAGTTAGTGGTATATCTGTTATCCAAGCAAGGGTCAGAGCAGGAGGCAGTCAATGGTGTATCCATTATCCAAGCATGATTCAGGGCAGGCAGCAGTCAGTGATTTATCCAATTATAAAGCATGGGGCAGGGCAGGTGGCAGTCAGTGTTGTATCCATGATCCAATCATGGGCCAGTGCAGGTGGCAGTCAATGGTTTATTCATTATCCAAGCAAGGGTCAGGGCAGGTGGCAGTCATGGTGTATTTGTCAACGAAGCAAGGGTCAGGGCAGGTATTAATCAGAGAGAATCAACTATTATCCAAGCAAAGAGGTCAGCAACAGGAGAATCCAGGGGGAGCAAGACAAGGTATACAGGAACAGGTAATGTTAAGGTACAGGAGCCAGGTAGTGAACATTATCACAAGTCTTAAACCCTGGGCTCAAATCAGTGCAGAGCCACTGCCTACCAATGAAGATGCCTCTGACCACCAGTCAATAAGAGTAGCGGGGCATTGGCATCAGTGCAGAGCCCGTTGTTCGGTAACTGCCAATGCTCAGGTCAAGGGTGGCCAAGCAGCGGCTGCAGACAGTGAGACAGTAGAAGCGTATCTCACACTTCCGACATCTGCTCACCAGAGAAATCAGCTAGCTTTGGCAGAAATGGTACTTATGGAAACAGCCTATCTTATTACTTGGAACAATGATATCATCAAACTGCACTTAAAACTAAACCATAGATTTCAGTGGACATACTCCCTGGGGAATATTCTATGCCAAAACTTTAAAGTGTTTTTAGAACCACTGTAGGGATGAGCAAAATCTGGTCATTTTGAAAAAAATGGGATCAAGTGTTGGCATTAAGAAAGAAGTGCCTTGGTGTCAAGGTGGATTTTAATGGTGAAATGGGCTTTAATGGGTCCTGAGGGTTAGGGAAGCTGAACTATCCTAGACCTGACTCTAGCAATAAGCCTAACAGTAATCCTAATCCTAGTGCCAACAGTAACACTAGTGCTGTTCCAAAATGTAAGCCTAACCCTGGTGCAAACTCAAAGTAACCTCAAAAGTAACCTTAACCCTAGTGCAGTACCTTAGTGCTAACCCCAGGGCCGGGTCAAGGGGTGGGAAAGAGGAGCAGCAGCCCCTGGAGAAATGGCGGGGGGGGGGCACCCTCTCACTGCAGACTCACTCCAGATCTGTGGCTGACAACCAGCAAGCAATGGCTTCATGTCTACTCTGACAGTTACTGCTGTCACACCAGAGTCCAACATGCCCACTCTTTACCCCATCTGCCCACAGCTGACACGAAAAACACATTCTGCATGCGCAACTACCTTCTAGCTGTGGACAGGGCCGGTGCTAGACTATTTTACGCCCTAGGCAAGACCAGCTGCTTGCGCCCCCCCCAAAAAAAAATAAAAAGGGAAGGGGTTAAAAACGTCTCTATGTCGTACCCAGTGAGCCTGATCTGATGGTTCCTCCATGTTATGCTGTCGTACCCAGTAACCCCCATATTCCTCCATGTCACCTCTGGGGACCCTGATGTCCCTCTATGTCACACCCAGGGACCCTGATGTTTTTCCATGTCACATTCTGGGACCCCAATATTCCTCCATGTCTTGCTGTCATACCCACTGACCCCGATGTTCCTCCATGTGGCACCCAAGGACCCCGTGTTCCTCCATGTCATGCCTCCATGTCATGCATACCCAGTGACCCCAATGTTCCTATATGTCACCCCAGGGGCCCCTGATGTTCCTCCATGTCATACCCGGAGAGACCCTGATGTTTTTCCATGTCACGCCTGGGGACCCTGATGTTCCTCCATGTCACACCTGGGGACCTCAATCCCCCATGGCACATCCAGGGACCCATATTCCTCATGGCACACCTGGTGACCCTGAACCCCTGTTACACCCGGTGACCCCTATCCCCATGGCACACCTGGTGACCCCAATTCCCTTTCACACCAGGGATCCTCCATGTCACACCCAGGGACACGGATCCCCTGTTCTGGGGACACTCACTGGGCAGAATGAAGAGAGTGGCCTGCACTCTCCCCTTCTTCACTGTGATTCCCTTTCCCAGGACACTCCTCTTCTGGACCACAGTGCTCACCACAGCTCCAACCGGCTCCTGGTGGAGAAAGAAGCAGCAGTCAGAGAGCTCCGCACATCCTTCATCACCAACCTCCTCAGACCATTCCGGTGCCTCGTCGGCCATCGCTTCTGCTCCAGTAAAGGTGTCGCCCTCCAGTGCCGAGCTCCGGCTCAGGTTCAGCTCTCCTCCACTCCCTGCTTAGTACCGACCCAGGGAAATGACGGCTGCCCACCAGCTCAGTGCAGAGAATCACTTCCTGCCCGGGGTTTAGGCCGCTCAGCTCCAGCCGAAGAGGATCATCATGTAGGCAGCACTCTGGTGGGCTCCCTTCCTGTCTTCTGGGGCCCCCCAAAGCCAAGGCTTGGTAGTTCTGCAACTGCCCCAGACGCCTGGCATCTTCCTCTGTCCCTTCTTCCTCCCCCACTGCCGCCCCTCCCCTTAGCTCACAAGGATCATTAATAAAGGAGAGAGAGTGCCGACTCCTGGCTGCACCCCTAGGTGGCAATGCGCCCTAGGCGGCTGCCTAGTTTGCCTAGTGGAAGCACCGGCCCTGGCTGTGGAAAAGCAAGCTATTGGCTATGCATTTGCAGTGCATATTCACACTTAATGCCAATCATGGCCAGCCAGAGCACAGGATCAGCAAATTGGTGCAGGGCAGTACAACCATTCTACGTCATGCATTAGTAGTGGGAAAGGGGTGCCATTCCTCATCCTTATCCTGGGAGCTGGACAAACCTTTCCCGATACTAGCTAACCCTAAATGTAACCCTGACCCTAATGATATTAGAGACCATAACCCTCGGTCATCTCCTAACAGTAACCCTAACCCTAACCCTAGTCCTAACAGTAAACCTAATGTTATTCCAAAATGTAAGACCAGCCCTAACACAGGTGAAGCACCCTCTAGTTTGTGCAAATAGAAGTAAGAGTAGGTAAAAGCATTTTCTGACCCAGAGTCACTAAATCTGGGTTAGGGTTACTAGAGGCCAGGGCTGGATGACTTATCCTGGCAGCTGTCTGGTGCCTCCCACTGTTTCTGGAGACATTGGAGAATGTTCTAGAGCTAGTGGCAGAGGTGAGAAGGAGTTACCATGAATATGTAGGGGCCTTTAGCCAATCCCCAGGTTGGAAGATGGAGAAGCAGTGCTGAGTAGAGGCTGTCGGTGAGGGACCCCTTACTGAGAGCTGGACGAACCTTTCATGGTATTGGCTAGCCCTAAATGTAACTCTGACCCTTAATGATAACAGGGACCCTAACCCTCAGTTATCTCCTAACAGTAACCCTAGCCCAAGTCCTAACAGTAACCTTGATACTATTTCAAAACATAAGACCAACCCTAATGTAGGTGTAGCACCCTCAAGTGTGTGCTACTAAAGTAAGAGTAGGTAAAAGCATTTTTTAGCCAGGGATACACCCTAAGTCACTAAATCTGGGTCAGCATTACTAGAGGCCAGGGCTGCATGACTTATCCTGGCACCTCTCTGGTGCCTTCCCCTGTTTCAGGGACTTTGGAGAATATTCTAGAGCTAGTGGGTAGAGGTAAGGAGGAGCTTCCATTGATATTTAGGGGCCTTTAGCCAATCCCCAGGTTGGGGGCCTGGCAGGGAGCTAAAGAATCTTTTAAATAGATATGGGTCATGGCAGCGTGGGAGTACGGTGGAAGATGGAGAGAAGTGCTGAGTAGAGGCTATCAGTGGCCTTTAAGGGAGCCCTTACTGAGAGCTGGACAAACCTTTCCTGGTACTGGCTATCCCTAATTGTATCTCTGACCCTTAATGATAACAGAGACCCTAACCCTCAGTTATCTCCTAACAGTAACCCTAACCCTAGTCCTAACAGTAACCTTACTACTATTCCAAAACATAAGCCCAACCCTAATGCAGATGTAGCGCCCTCAAGTGTGTGCTTCTAGAAGTAAGAGTAGGTAAAAGCATTTTTTGACCAGGGATACACCCTAAGTCACTAAATCTGAGTCAGCGTTACTAGAGGCCAGGGCTGCATGGCTCATCTTGGCAGCTCTCTGGTGCCTTCCCATTTCTGGGACATTGGAGAATGTTCTAGAGCTAGTGGGCAGAGGTGATGAGGAGCTCCCATGGATATTTAGGGGCCTTTAGCCAATCCCCAGGTTGGGGACCTGGCAGGGAGCTAAAGAAGCTTTTAAATAGACATGGGACTCGCCAGTGGGGCAGTAGGGGGGAAGATGGAGAAGCGAGGCTGTCGGTGGCCCTTGAGGGACCCCTTACCAAGAGCTGGACGAACCTTTCCGGGTAGTGGCTAACCTTAAATGTAACCCTAACCCTAATGATAACAGAGACCCTAACCCTCAGTTATCTCCTAACAGTAACTCTAACCCTAGTCCTAACAGTATCTCCAATACTATTCCAAAACTACTAGAGGCCAGGGCTGCATGGCTCATTCTGACAGCTCTCTGGTGCCTTCCCATTTCTGGGACATTGGAGAATGTTCTAAAGCTAGTGGGCAGAGGGGAGAAGGAGCTGCCATGGATATTTAGGGGCCTTTAGCCAATCCCCAGGTTGGGGGCCTGGCAGGGAGCTAAAGAAGATTTTAAATTTACATAGGCCATGGCAGCGGGGGAGTAGGGTTGAAGATGGAGAAGCAGTGCTGAGTAGAGGCTGTTGGTGGCCCTTGAGGGATCCCTTACCAGGGGTGGGGGGGGGGGGGGTTACATCAGAACGGGAGCTCAAGCTGGCAAGATTCATGCCAGAGAGGCAGTGGGAAGGGGCAGGCAGAAACAGTCACTAGATCAGCACAGTGCAGGGACAAGACAAGGGGAAAGACTGCGAGCTGTAGCCGTGCTTTCTTGAAGACCCCATTGTGCCAAGTCTTCATCTAACCTTGCCCTGGGAGGACTTGGGAACCCTAACTTCAGGAGTGCTACACAAACCTTAACATTAACCTTTAGTTTATAAACAAAGCCATGTGATTGGCATGCCTGTGCTGTCACATGGCTTTGTTAAGATTTGCTTTGCTAGGAACACTGCGTACTCTAACCTTTAAAGGGAACCTTTCCAAAAAATGGGATTTACCTAGCAGTGTCACGTGACGAATTAGAGGAACATTTTATTACTTAGATGAAAGCAAATTAGATAGTTTTGCTGTAAAATTAAGTAGACAGTAATACATCTTGTTTAGCAATAACAAATAATTGTGAGCATTCCATCAGGTGATCAAGAACAAATAAATGTATCTGGAGCACACGTCCGAGGCTCACGTACCACCCAGGGCTCTCAAAGTTTTAATTTGCCACCGACTGAGTTCTTACATGTTGAAAGACACAAGTGGTCTCTAAAGCAAGAGCTAATTAGTAATGTGTTTTTTTTGGCTGACGCGTTTTACAGGCGGCAATCAATGATAATTATGTTTTTATATCTTCAAAAGTTTGTGCTTTTTTAAATCTGTTATTATTTACTCTACAATGAGGTGGATTTTATGATGAACCTTGGCGTGGAAGAACTTTCTAAACCTGAAAATTCCAACGTCGTTGGGCTTAAAGACATATTATTTGGCAGTGATCTACTGGACTTATATCAAGCCTGACTTTTAATGATAGAGCGACCTTAGCGTAATTACATTTTTAAAACAAAGATTCCAGCCAAGTTAAACAGCCAACAGTTTCTTGGCCTTCATACCCACCATTGACATTTACAAAGGGTCCCAGTCTGTGTGCTTGCATGGACATCTCTTTATTCGACAATCTTAAGGTATAATAAGAAGCTAGCAGCTCCCCAGCCTATTTATATAACAAAGCTGAACTCCTAACCCTAACCCCAACCCTAAGGAAGATATAAGACTTAATTTAGTGTAGTTCTACATTCATTACTATATCATTAAATGTATTTTTATTCAGAATAAGTAGCGTAACAATTAGTGTTAGAACCTGAATTCGACCTGATATCAGTCTCTTGCAGTGCCTATACAGCAGAGCTGGAGTGCGAGAAGTAGAAGCAGTTTAAGGAGCCAATCAGTTCATGGGTTGACAAGGAGCATGCTAATAGGAGGAGAGGGCAGAGTGACAGCATGATGAGCTCATCAGTCTACTGCTTCACCTATTACTGTCCAGTCACAAGCTGGGGTGGGTCCAGGACAACTGTGGGTTGAATGATACTGGCCATCAGATGGAGGACATCTAGTGGCTGAAAAAAGTACTGCCAGGGTAATATGAGTATTGCAACAAAAGATGGTTATTTTATTCTTTAACCACTTTAGGACGGGGCCTTTTTCTGACACTGTTGTCTACAAGATAAAATCAGTTGTTTTTGCTAGAAAATCACTTAGAACCCCCAAACATTATATATTAATTTTTTTTTAGCAGAGACCCTAGTGAATAAAATGGAGATCGTTGCAATATTTTTTTATCACACTGTATTTGCGCAGCGGTCTTACAAACGCTTTTTTGGAAAAAATTCACTTTTTTGAGTTAAAAAATAAGAAAACAGTAAAGTTAGCCTAATTTTTTTCCTTAATGTGAAAGATAATGTTACGCCGAGTAAATAGATACCCAACATGTCATGCTTCAAAATTAAACGTGGAATGGCGACAAACATTGGTACTTAAAAACCCCCATAGACGATTATTTAAAAATGTCTACAGGTCACCAGCTTAGAGTTACAGAGGAGGTCTAGGGCTAGAATTAGCCGATTGCGGCAATACCTACCTCACATGTGTGGTTTGAACTTTGTTTACTTATGTGGGCGCGACTTACATATGTGTTCACTTTTGCGCATGAGCTAACGGGAATGGGGGGGGGGGGCGCTTTAATCCGCTGCTGGGACCACCCTTATGTTAAAGATGACCGCCTGCAGTTTAAAAAAATACCGGGGTTATGGCAGCTATCTGCTACCACAACCCCGGTATTTAACATCAAAGTACCGACGTAAAACTGCGACGGGCGGTTCGTAAGTGGTTAATGGGCCATTCTTTTTATTTTTTATAGTTATTTCTTTTTATAACTTTTCATAACTATTGTTCGAGTTATTGTTGGTTCTAGTTTAAAGTGCATGTATATGCAAAATATTATTGTAACCACCTAATACCACCCCTTTGAGTGGGTTTTAATGCCTGGGAGGCAGGATGGCTTTTGTATCATGTGACTGTTGTGATTGGCTCTCACAGTGGTCACGTGATCGGGAGCAGTAGAGCCCAGGGTGAACATGTCGGAACCCCCTTATTAAGATGGAAGAAGCATTAATTTCCATGCTTACCCCCTAAGCATACATTTCTCTCCTGCCAGTACAAATCTGCCCCCCTGCTGAAACCCCCATCCCAGCACAAATCTCTGCCACCTCTACCCCCAAACCCCACCCCCCTCTTCCCCTTATAAAAATCACCCATCCTCAGTCCTCCACCTCTCAAATTTCCTCTCTGAGTACATATTGTCTTCCCCCTCTACTCCAAATCCCCTCTACATGCACAAATACCCCCTCCCCCAGCACAAACACCCCCAATCATCCCTACTAGAACCCCCCCCCCCAAAAAAAAAATTCTCCTCCTAGCACAAATCCCCTCCCCCTCTACCATATCACCTCCTCAAACACAGGCCCCCCAAATCGACCCTCCTAGCACAAATCCTTATCTGATACACAAATACCTCTAAATCACCACTCCTAGCACCCCCTCCCCCCCCACCAAATTCCCCCTCCTAAAAAAATTCTTAGCCCCTGGTTTCCTCCTTCCAACACACATACCCCCCCCCCCTCAATCTCCTCGCAGTGCCCCCCCCCCATCCACCTCACATAATGCCACAGTGCTTAAGGCCCCTCCTGCCTACCCCTTTTCTTGGTTCTGATCGGGAGCCTGTTCCATTGGCACCAGATCCGAAGACTTGACCAAGAACGGTGGTGGGCGACAGATAGGCATTAAAGCCCATATTTCTTACCACCGCATATGTGCGTTATCTGGTTGGCAAGAAGTTAAGTGAGAATAAATGATGGGAAAATCCCCTGTCAGTTTAATTTTTGCTGTTTATGTCTTGTTGGGGGAAATTTCCCTTCACTCTGTCCCAGAAATGGGAGAAAATCTCCAAAAACCTCAGCAACTTCCCTTTAAGGCAGCTGTCACCAGTACAGGTGACCCCCGTTGGAAGATTTCCCTAACCTCCTAATCAGGTGATAACTGTCACATTTTGGACTTGTGATGTTGGCAGCCCCAGCAGACTCAGAATTGTCACTCAAGTGGCCCTTTATAGCAGTCTTTCACAACGTTTTGCCCCCAGGGGAACCCTTAAATTAGTTTTCAGGTCTCAGGGAACCCCTGCTGAAAAAACTTCAATTGAGGCCATTGGGGAAATAGCCCATACCTTGATGATCAGGATTAGGGACGGGACAGGGGGTGGGCAGGAGTAGATCGGCTGCCTTGGGCACTGTGGTATTATGTGAGCTGTGGGGGGCACCACAAGGAGATTGGGGGGGGGGGGAGTGACCCTATATAGCAGTGTTTCACAATATTTTTCCTCCAGAGGAACCCTTAAAATAGTTTTCAGGTCTTAGGGAACCCCTGCTGAAAAAACTTTAATGGAGGCCATTGGGTAAATGACCCATACCTTGATGATCAGGATCAGGGACGGGACAGGGGGTGGGCAGGAGGAGATCGGCTGCCTTGGGCACTGTGGTATTATGTGAGCTGTGGGGGGCACCACAAGGAGATTGGGGGGGGGGAGGGAGTGACCCTATATAGCAGTGTTTCACAATATTTTTCCTCCAGAGGAACCCTTAAAATAGTTTTCAGGTCTTAGGGAACCCCTCCTGAAAAAACTTCAATGGAGGCCATTGGGTAAATGACCCATACCTTGATGATCAGGATCAGGGTCGGGACAAGGGGTGGGCAGGAGGGACGGCTGCCCTGGGCACTGTGGTATCATGTGAGCTGTGGGGGGCAGCACAAGGAGATGGGGGGGGGGAGGGGATTTGTGTTGGAAAGGGGAATTTGGAAGACGGCACGTGGTATTATTCTAGGAGGGTAAATTTGGGAGGGTGATAATACTTTTAGGGGGATTTATGTAGGGAAGGGGTATGAGGGGAAAATGATTTGTGCTAGGAAGAGGGGGGGGGGGGGTTGGGGAAAATATGTGCTGGGAGGGGGAGATTTAAAATGGGGAGAAGAGGATGTGTGCTAGGATGGGAAATTTTAGGGGTAAAGGATTTCTGCTATGAAGGGTGATTTTTTATTTTTTTGGGGGGTTACATTTGAACTGGGGGGATTTGGGGGTTGGGGGGGGCAAAGATTTGTGCTAGGAGGGGGGATTTCAGCAGGGGGAGTCGATTTGTACTGGGAGGAGGGGGGATTTATGCTTAGGGGGTAAGCATGCAGATTAGTGTTGTGTTTTTGTGGGGGGAATTTTGCTGACACATAATTCTCATACATCTTGGGGGGGCGCAGTTTGGAATGTTTACCCTGGGCTCTAGATGACCTTGTCCCAGCACTGATCAGCATGGCCCCTTGAAGATGGCTAAAAAGATCATTGGTGTCATGCTGCTGGCTCTTCCAAGTGGTGCAGGACCTGGGACGTTGAAGGCACCATTGAACAGGAGGTCAATCAGCCACTGCTCAAGGAACCCCCGAGCAACCTCTGGAGGAACCTTAGGGCAGCTTTTTTCAACCACCCTGGGGTACCTTAAGGTTTCTTCAGGGGTGCCTTGGCAAAATGTCTAAAATTGCCCCAAAATTGTAAACAAACCAGTGGGTAGATGAAACCTGCCTTTAAGTTACACAAAGCCACAGGTTTTCATTGTACACCATTACAACCTTCTAGCTGTCAACCTCCTAACCACCAATGACATCAGTTGATAAGGAGGATGTCAGTTGCCTGCATATCATCCTTGTTTTACCCTCCCTTTGCTCTCTCCATCAGCTTTGGGGTCCCATTAGGTAAGTGATTGGAAAAAAACTGGGGTAGAGTAGAAACATTGGAATACTAGTCAGTACCAGTTTGCAAAAGTGTATTTGCTTTGGAAGAATAAATCACCTTTAACATTGGGTGTCCTATGTGAATTGATGTTGCTGCATTATGTAAAACTATCAGAATATTTTTTACAGCTTAGAATGGGGGCACCTCAAGACTGTCCATAATTTTGGAGGGTGCCTCGATATTGTCCATAATTTCGGTGGGTGCCTTGAGATTGTCCATAATTTTGGAGTGTGCCTCGAGATTGTCCAAAATTTTGGAGGGTGCTTCAAGATTGTCCATAATTTTGGTGGGTGCCTCAAGATTGTCCATAATTTTGGTGGATGCCTCGAGATTGTCCATAATTTTGGTGGGTGCCTCGAGATTGTCCATAATTTTGGTGGGTGCCTGGAGATTGTCCATAATTTTGGTGGGTGCCTTAAATTGTCCATAATTTTGGTGGGTGCCTCAAGATTGTCCATAAATTTGGAGGGTGCCTGGAGATTGTCCATAACTTTGGAGGGTGCCTGGAGATTGTCCATAACTTTGGAGGGTGCCTTGAGATTGTCCATAATTTTGGAGGGTGCCTCGAGATTGTCCAAAATTTTGGAGGGTGACTGGAGATTGTCCATAATTTTGGTGGGTGCCTCGAGATTGTCCATAATTTTGGTTGGTGCCTTAAATTGTCCATAATTTTGGTGGGTGCCTCGAGATTGTCCATAAATTTGGAGGGTGCCTCGAGATTGTCCATAATTTTGGTTTGTGCATTAAATCGTCCATAATTTTGGTGGGTGCCTCGAGATTGTCCATAAATTTGGAGGGTGCCTCGAGATTGTCCATAATTTTGGTTGGTGCCTCGAGATTGTCCATAATTTTGCTTGGTGCCTTAAATTGTCCATAATTTTGGTGGGTGCCTCGAGATTGTCCATAAATTTGGAGGGTGCCTCGAGATTGTCCATAATTTTGGAGGGTGCCTGGAGATTGTCCATAACTTTGGAGGGTGCCTTGAGATTGTCCATAATTTTGGAGGGTGCCTCAAGATTGTTCATAATATTAAAGGGTGCCTTGACTGAAAAAAGGTTGAGAAACACTGCCTTAGGGATCCACGCAACCCTTTTTGAGAATGGCTGCTCTATAGTGTTCTCCTTTGTTCCTCCCTCAGCAACTACATAAAAAGCTAAGGAGGGAGGTGAGGAGATGGGCCACCACCAAAAGAAATTAGACATTCACAGAAGACGAGAGGGCTATTATGTGCAAGGAGCTAGGGCAGGGTTTCTTAACCAGGGTTCCTTGGAACCCTAAGGTTACTCCTTAGGTTGCTAGGGGTTCCTTGAGCAATGGGGCAATTTCTGCCTCTCAGATTAATTCCTATTGACGCCATTGTTCCTTTTAGCTATCTGTAAGGGGGTAATTCTTCACAATAATGACAAGAGTAAGGAGCATTCTTCCCACTGACTAATGTGTCATGAGATTTTAAATTTTTAGCAGGGGTTCCCCGAGACCAGAAGTTTATTTCAAGGGTTCCTCTGTGTTGAAAAGATTGAGAAAGGCTGAGCTAGGGGACTGTGCTAGGGAATTGACTCTTCCTGGACTTTGCCCCCATACGAAAACTGTGCTGCTCCAAGTGACAGTGTGTATCCTCTTGGAGACTCCAACTACCAAAAGGTGTCGGCATCCAAGGGGCCCGTCCGGCCCAATAATAATGACTAACAATGAAGAGCGTGGAGGCGCACAAAATAAATCAGCCCGGTAGTAACCTATGAAGCACCAGTTTCAGATAGTCTCCTGCCATGCCACACCCCTTTGACACATTTCACCCTCCTGACCTTTATGATTAAGACTGAGGGAGGGCGAAACACGTCAGTTAGGCGTGGCATAGGAAACGACTAGGTGAAGCCGGGTTTCAAATTCTAATATCGGGCTGATTTATTGTGTGCAGTTCTACGCTCTTCATTGAAGTTCAAAGGCAGACTTCAAGTGAATAAAAGATAATATTTGGAAAAAGAAAATGCTGCAAGTAAGCATTAAATATGCTTGTTTTTTAACTTCAACTTTTTAGTCGGTGACAGGGTCTCTTTGAAAATCACTTTTGGTTAGAATGACCATTTCACATCTAGGGATGAAAAACCTTTTGGTGGTTTTCGTGGTCACATTCTATTTTAATGATTGCGTTCCTATGGGTGTAATCATCTTGAACCGCGAGTACTTGGGGGTCTCCTTCGCTACGGGGCTGCATAGCTTGAAGCACGCGACTCACATTTCCAACCATGCAAATATTTCTCTGGAGAGTCTTTGCTCTACATTCTGACATATGCGGCATGCCTGACCTCTCTCTGAACTCTGTATGCTCCCTAAGAACCTACTGAACTTCCCAGCACCTTGAACATGACACCATCATAGCTCCAAGACCTCAAAAAATGTTTCTATAGTTTCCCATGACGGAGCTATTTGGATATCCATGGGAAGTATTCCAGTGTAATACTGTATCTCATAATTTGCAGATGGGAGATGGCAGCTCATTTGGAAAGGTGCTTACCTAGAATGGACACCCAGACTTATGTGTTGACTGCGCCTGCTCTGCTCTGTGATTGGTGGGAGCCATCTAGTTCCTGAATCTGTCCCCACCAGTCACAGCTACAGTATCCCACACGAAAGCTGTGTTGTTCCTCCAGTTCAACAAGGAGATAGATACAAGGTAGCATTGTTTATAAACATTGATCAGACGGAAGATAGAGAGTGTAAGATTCTGGTACCTCCGGTACCCTTAATCACCACTTTCTCTGTAATGCGTCCCACCTTTCTCTTCAGGTGGTACGCATATACCTTTAAGAACGATGATGTCACTGCTGAGCGCCGCAGAGCGGCTATTTCAACCGCCGGCGGTCTCACTCACATTGTTCGTTCAACCTGCCTTGTTATCCACATGCTTTCAAGCCTGTCTCTCGATCGGAACCTCCAGCTATTCCCTTTACCTGGAGCAGACCGGAACCTCGCTACTGATCCCTGTATCTCGCTACCGGATCATTCCTTATCTACTGGACCTCTCTAAACTACTAACATTACAAGTGATAAGTACCCCGCAGGGGAACCCTCCATAACCTTATTGCACTATCTACCTATGCACATTAAGGACTGTTACTACCTATCCATACTATCCTATCATCTGCACTGTTACATAGATTGCTAGCTCTTGAGCCTACTACCATCTATCATCTGCACTGCTGCATAGATTGCTAGCTCTCCTGTCTACTACTATCTATCCTTGCACTGGGTTAGTCTATCCTGTATTTGTCATCTGCTGTCCTCACCACCTGTTAGCATACTCGATACTAACCTATCTGCATTCCTAAATACCATCTTGAACTCTCCTATACAAACCTATCAAGTGATTACCATCCTTGTCACTGTTCACACCTGTCCCTTCAGCACATCACCTTCATACTATCATATACATCCTATCACTCCAGGAACATCTCATTGAGTGTGTATATATCTGTATGTTGAAGCTGACAGGCCCACGGTGATGAGTCCTGGAGAGTTGGATCTGGTATTCAACACATCTCTACATGACTACTGAGTGGAGATTTTGCAGCTGCAAATCCAGCCTATACTAAAAACGCAGGAGCGTTACAGAGAGATACAAAGTAACATCGTTTATAAACATTGATCAGACGGGAGATAGAGAGATACAAAGTAACATTGTTTATAAACATTGATCAGACGGGAGATAGAGAGATACAACATAACATTTTTTATAAACATTGCTCATACGGGAGATAGAGAGATACAAAGTAACATTGTTTATTAACATTGATCAGACAGGAGATAGAGAGATACAAAGTAACATTGTTTATAAACATTGATCAGAAAGGAGACAGAGAGATACAAAGTAACATTGTTTATAAACATTGATCGGACAGGAGATAGAGAGATACAAAGTAACATTGTTTATAAACATTGATCAGACAGGAGATAGAGAGATACAAAGTAACATTGTTTATAAACATTGATCAGACAGGAGATAGAGAGATACAAAGTAACATTGTTTATAAACATTGATCAGACAGGAGATAGAGAGATACAGAGTAACATTGTTTATAAACATTGATCAGACAGGAGATACAAAGTAACATTGTACATGAGTAAATACAGCTGGATAAGACAACAACTGTGTCTTCATTTCAAGCCACAAATCAGCAAAATGTGATTATTTTAAAGGGGGGGGGGATTCTTTTCTATACCCACTGTAAATATATATGTAGCACTGCCCCCTAGAGGACAACTGGATTTCTCGCCTTGGGATCCCCCTGGGTTATCGTTAGCAACTGCAGCATGCACAATGTAACTCTTTGCTCTCTGGTTCAGTCAATTAACAGTCTAGAGCAGGGATCCTCAAACTACCGCCCTCCAGCTGTTGTGGAACTACACATCCCATGAGGCATTGTAAAACTCTGACATTCGCAGACATGACTAGGCATGATGGGAATTGTAGTTCTTGAACAACTGGAGAGCCATAGTTTGAAGACCACTGGTCTAGGGGATGTAGTTGTTTTTGTGGTTTTATTTAAATTAGGGACGGGAGAAGCTAAGAGTGGGATACTCCAACTTGAACTATTCACAATAGATGAGGACTCCTATCTGAAGATGCAACCAGGCTGCTGATTCACCTTGCCACTTAGAATTTAGGATTAAGCCTCTATGTAGATGACTTGTTAGGATAAATTATCTTTGGGATACACATCTAGTACCCCCTATCACTCCACCTGCTGATACCCGTCCTCTGGCTATCCTACACCGGGGTGGCCCCCCTCAAGTCAGGCCCCTAGACACGATCCCCTGTACTCACGATACTGTTTTTCGAGGGTCTCCAGTGTCTCTACCCCTCCAGTCAGCTCTCTTGGACCTCCGGGTTCAGCTCCTTCCTTCTGGTCCCCAAGCCAACTGCCTGTAACCGCATGCCACTGCTACAGAGGAGGAGGCAGCCACCACCCTCCCTCCGAGACTCTGCTCACCAGCCAAAGAGCCCGCAGCACATGTGCTCCTGGCTTTTATACCACACCCCACAATACATTGAGACAGTCTGTGCCAATCTCTGGGGCTGTATCAAAGCCTGTGTACCCATTGGTCAGATTTCCTCCACTGTCCAATATTACTCCCTATTGGACAAGTGTGAAACACTCCCTAGACCAGATGAATCACACACTGAGTCCCACGAGTAGACCTAACTCACAGATCCTGCTCTCTGGTAGGCAGAAAGCAATATAGAATTTGTCTGCTGCTCCTCTGATAGGCAGACAGAGCCAAAAACTATACTCACTCACTAGCACCTACCTTGGAGGGTGCTACATAGATTTTGTTTTAATTTTTTTTGTGTTGCATGAAAATAAATTAAAAAAGGGATTTTATTTCCTTTGTAAATACCTTTGCCATGCTTTGTATAGAATCATAATTTGACATGAGCAGTTCTGCAAAGAAGAGTGGGCAAATATTGCAAAGTCTAAATGTGCAAAGTTAGTAGAGACAAATCCCAACAGACTAAAGGCTGTTCAACAAAATACTGACACAAGGGGGGGGGGTGATCCTTTTTCCAACTCAGTGATTATGTTTTTACATTTTTTTTATTTTTTTTCTAACATGTTGGTGTTATAATCTTTCACTTGGATGTTATAAGTTGTATTGAATAAATACAGCTGGATAAGACCAAAACGGTGTCTGTCTTCATCTCAAGCCGCATATCAGCAAAATGTGATTATTTTAAAGGGGGTGATTCTTTTCTATACCTACTGTAGATATTGATTTTTTTTTTTAGTGTTGCATAAAAATAAATTGGAAAATCATAATTTGACGTGAGCAGTTCTGCAAAGAAGAGTGGTCAAATATTGTCTAGATGTGCAAAGTTAGTAGAGACAAATCCCAACAGACTAAAGGCTGTAAATAAAGCAAAAGGTGGGTCGACAAAGAACTGACACAAGGGGGGGGGGGGTGATCCTGTTTCCAACTCAGGGATTCTTTTTTTTTACTTTTTTTTTTTTTTTTTACATTTTTGAAATTTTTTTTGACATGGTGTTATATCTTTCACTTGGATGTTATAAGTTGCAATGAGTAAATACAGCTGGATAAATAAAAACTCTCTGTCTTAATGTCAGGCCGCAAATCAGCAAAATTTGATTATTTTAAAGGGGGGGGGGGTGATTCTTTTCTATACCCATTGTAAATATTTATTTATTTTTTTTATTTATTTTGTTTTAATTTTTTTTAGTGTTGCATAAAAATTAATTGGAAAAAGGCGTTTTTTTGCCTTTGTAAATAACTTTACAATGCTTTGTACAGAATCATAATTTGACGTGAGCAGTTCTGCAAAGAAGAGCGGGCAAATATTGTCTAGATGTGCAAAGTTAGTAGAGACAAATCCCAACAAACTAAAGGCTGTAAATAAAGCAAAAGGTGGTTTGACAAAGTACTGACACAAGGGGGGGGGTGATCCTTTTTCCAACTCAGTGATTCTTTTTTTTTTTACATTTTTTTTATTTTTTTTTACATTTTTGAAATGTTTTTTGACATGGTGTTATATCTTTCACTTGGATGTTATAAGTTGCAATGGGTAAATACAGCTGGATAAAAAATAAAAAGGGGGGGGGGGTGATTCTTTTCTATACCCATTGTAAATATTTATTTTTATTTATTTTTTTTATTTATTTTGTTTTAATTTTTTTTAGTGTTGCATAAAAAAAAATTGGAAAAAGGCTTTTATTGCCTTGTAAATAACTTTGCAATGCATTGTACAGAATCATAATTTGACGTGAGCAGTTCTGCAAAGAAGAGCGGGCAAATATTGTCTAGATCTGCAAAGTTAGTAGAGACAAATCCCAACACGCTAAAGGCTGTAATTAAAACAAAAGGTGGTTCAACAAAATATTGTTGACACAAGGGGGGTGATCCTTTTTCCAACTCAGTGATTCTGTTTTTACATTTTTTTATTTTTATTATGAAATGTTGGTGTTCTATCTTTCAATTGGATGTTATAAGGTGCACTGAGTAAATACAGCTGGATAAAACAAAAACTGTGTCCGTCTTCATTTCAGTCTGCAAAGCAGCACAATGTGATTATTTTAAAGGGGGGGGGGATTCTTTTCTATACCCACTATAAATATAGTATTTTTTTTTTATTTATTTTGTTTTAATTTTTTTGAGTGTTGCATAATAATACATTTCTTTGTAAATAACTTTGCAATGCATTGTACAGAATCATAATTTGATGTGAGCAGTTGTGCAAAGAAGAGCGGGCAAATATTGCAAAGTCTAAATGTGCAAAGTTAGTAGAGACAAATTCCAACAGACTAAAGGCTGTAAATAAAGCAAAAGGTGGTTCAACAAAATGCTGACACAAGGGGGAGTGATCCTTTTTCCAACTCAGTGATTCTGTTTACATTTTTAAATTTTTCTTTAACATTTTTTAATTTTTTTTTGACATGGTGTTATATCTTTCACTTGGATGTTATAAGTTGCAATGAGTAATTACAGCTGGATAAAACAAAAACTGTGTCTGTCTTAATTTCAGCCCACAAATCAGCAAAACTTGATTATTTTAAAGGGGGGGGGGTGATTCTTTTCTATACCCACTGTAAATATTGTTTTTTACTTTTTTTTTTTTATTTATTTTGTTTTTTTTTTTGTTTGTTTTGTTTGCACTGTAAATATTGGTTTTTACTTTTTTTTTTTTATTTATTTATTTATTTTTTTTTAGTGTTGCATAAAAATAAATTGGAAAAAGACTTTTATTTCCTTTGTAAATAACTTTGCAATGCATTGTACAGAATCATAGTTTGACGTGAGCAGTTCTGCAAAGAAGAGCTGGCAAATATTGCAAAATCTAGATGGGCAAAATTAGTAAAGACAACTCCCAACAGACTAAAGGCTGGAATTAAAGCAAAAGGTGGTTTTACAAAACACTGACACAAGGGGGGGGGGGGGTCCTTTTTCCAACTCAGTGATTCTTTTTTTACATTTTTTTTTTATTTTTTCTGACATGTTGGTGTTAAATCTTTCACTTGGATGACATGCATTGCACAGAATCATAATTTTAGTGCAATTGTATAACAGGTCAAATTATAGAATCAAATATATACTTTTATTTTATTTTTTATTTTTTTTTTACAGAAGCATTTGTTTTAAACTAATACTGATTAAAAATAAACAAAAGTGTATTTTTTTTTAAAAAAAATTAACAAAATAAATAAGCAAAATATTTTTTGCAAGACAATATCAAGAAATCCTTGGTAGTCCTAGAAAAAATAAATTGTATTACTTTACTTATGTTACTTATCTTAATGACAAAGTTATTGCCAAATCAATATGTCCATAGCAGAAATGTAAAAATTGCTTTGTTCCATGGGGGGGGGGGGGGGGGAGCTGGCGTTCGTAAATGACAATGATTGATTCACTACCAGTAAATGTTTGATGATAGTCACATGCAGGGCCGGTGCTTCCACTAGGCAAACTAGGCAGCCGCCTAGGGCGCATTGCCACCTAGGGGTGCAGCCAGGAGTCGGCACTCTCTCTCCTTTATTAATGATCCTTGTGAGCTAAGGGGAGGGGCGGCAGTGGGGGAGGAAGAAGGGACAGAGGAAGATGCCAGGCGTCTGGGGCAGTTGCAGAACTACCAAGCCTTGGCTTTGGGGGGGCCCCAGAAGGCAGGAAGGGAGCCCACCAGAGTGCTGCCTGCATGATGATCCTCTTCGGCTGGAGCTGAGCGGCCTAAACCCCGGGCAGGAAGTGATTCTCTGCACTGAGCTGGTGGGCAGCCGTCATTTCCCTGGGTCGGTACTAAGCAGGGAGTGGAGGAGAGCTGAACCTGAGCCGGAGCTCGGCACTGGAGGGCGACACCTTTACTGGAGCAGAAGCGATGGCCGACGAGGCACCGGAATGGTCTGAGGAGGTTGGTGATGAAGGATGTGCGGAGCTCTCTGACTGCTGCTTCTTTCTCCACCAGGAGCCGGTTGGAGCTGTGGTGAGCACTGTGGTCCAGAAGAGGAGTGTCCTGGGAAAGGGAATCACAGTGAAGAAGGGGAGAGTGCAGGCCACTCTCTTCATTCTGCCCAGTGAGTGTCCCCAGAACAGGGGATCCGTGTCCCTGGGTGTGACATGGAGGATCCCTGGTGTGAAAGGGAATTGGGGTCACCAGGTGTGCCATGGGGATAGGGGTCACCGGGTGTAACAGGGGTTCGGGGTCACCAGGTGTGCCATGAGGAATATGGGTCCCTGGATGTGCCATGGGGGATTGAGGTCCCCTGGTGTGACATGGAGGAACATCAGGGTCCCCAGGCGTGACATGGAAAAACATCAGGGTCTCTCCGGGTATGACATGGAGGAACATCAGGGGCCCCTGGGGTGACATATAGGAATATTGGGGTCACTGGGTATGACAGCATGACATGGAGGAACACGGGGTCCCTGGGTGCCACATGGAGGAACATCGGGGTCAGTGGGTATGACAGCAAGACATGGAGGAATATTGGGGTCCCAGAATGTGACATGGAAAAACATCAGGGTCCCTGGGTGTGACATAGAGGGACATCAGGGTCCCCAGAGGTGACATGGAGGAATATGGGGGTTACTGGGTACGACAGCATAACATGGAGGAACCATCAGATCAGGCTCACTGGGTACGACATAGAGACCTTTTTAACCCCTTCCCTTTTTATTTTTTTTTGGGGGGGGGGGGCGCAAGCAGCTGGTCTTGCCTAGGGCGTAAAATAGTCTAGCACCGGCCCTGGTCACATGCACTGCTTAACCTCTTGCCAACCACCCACGGCAAGGTGGCTGGGCTGCACGAATTGCTGTACCCATATATCGCTCCTCGGGAGCGAGCATGGGGGCGTGCGTGCGCAGCGATTCACGAGCGGGGGGAAGCTGATCTGCAGGGCCGGCGGCTGCAATTGCCGCTGCGCTCCCGCAATCACTCCCCAGGAAGATAGAATGACGGTCTGCAGTTATAAACACGGCAGACCGTTGTTCTGTCAGCAATCAACATAGGGCTCCTATGTTCCTAAATTGAAAGATGTTGATTTCGTAAGCCCAACCCCCTCACAGTTAGAAAACACAGCCTAGGCATACATTTAATCCTTTGATTGAATATTTATTTTTATTTTTTTCAAAATTGTCGCTCTTTTTTTGTTTATAGCGCAAAAAAATAAAAGCCGCACAGGTGATCAAATACCACCAAAAGAAAGCTCTGTTTGTGGGGAAAAAAGGAACATCAATGTAATTTGGGTATCAGCATCGCACGTCCGCGCAATTATCGCCTGTTAAAGTAACGCAAATAATGACCTGGTCATTAAGGGGGTAAAACCTTCCAGGGCGGAAATGGTTAATAAATATTTTTAATTTTTTTTTTATGAAAGGGTTGCTGTTTTTCTGAGGTTGTTTTGTGTACTGGATTAAGACGCATGATTATTATTATACGGGATTTATACAGTGCCAACTGTTTATGTAGCGCTTTAGAACCTAAGGGCACACAGTACAATTACAATACAATTGAATACAGGAGGAATCAGAGCACCGTGCTCATTGGAGCTTACAATCTAAGGGATGTAATGTTTGGCTTGGATCATCTGTAATTGTTTAACATAATAGTTGATTTTTTTTTTTTTTTCGGTATCAGAATAAAGTGGGTCTTATCTGATTTCTCTTCCTTTCCTTCCATAGATCTCGGTAATTGATGCACTCCCTCCTGCCGCAAGACTTCATTTAGAGCTTGTCAATGGCGGATCAATGAGCACGCTTCCTGGCGTTTTACGATCTCACCTCTCCGCCTCCAGCTAATTTCCTGAGCAGCTCCATTCCCATGAGACTGGCAGCCATTCCAGAAAGTTAGAGGTACGTTTCATGTCCTGTGTGCTTCTGGGAATGTTACGATGGCATCGCGCCGCCTCCATTTAGAGCGGAAACACGTTCCGGACTATGAAATGGGCTTCACTGGGAAATCTGTTTCGGATTTTTATTTGTTTCAGTTTGTATTCACTATGGAAATAATCTAATATTTTGATTGGTTATTACCTATGCCCTGTGAAAATTTTAAATTAAAGGCTTATTCCACTTTGGAATGCGATAGGTTGGCTTTCAGAGCTTGGGGGATGGCCAAGGTCTTTTTTAGTACAAAGCCCCAGGCTCAGAGAGCAATACCCCACCCTAAGATATTTTATTCTATCCCCCTTATAACCCCATAATCAAAAATATCAATATCAACCCCATAATCACACCATGATCTTAGATGTAAAGCTTAACCCTGGGACATATGAACGTTCTTCCTTGTAGTGGGGCTGCATCCATACTTCAAATGTTGACTGCTTGTTTAGGTCTAAAGCCTCGTACACACGAGTCGAAATTCGGCTGGGAATTTTCGTCCGACGACCGATCCGCCGATTTTCGGCTTGTTAGTATGATGCTTCCGACAACCGACTCCGACTTTTCGGCCGAAAAAAATCTGGTGTGCAGGCTATAAAATCTTTGTCCTCCGTCAAAACACGTCCGATTTTCGTGCAGTCAGTACAGATTTAGACAGGGAAAAATCTTATGAGCAAGACTAGGCATGCTCAGAGAAGAAAGAACACAGAGAAAGCAAACCAACACATGACATCACTTCTGAAGTAGAATTTTGTCGTGCGGGAAAATTCGTGTGCAGTCTAGGCACATTCCAACCAACAAAACACCACTCTGGACAAAAGATAGACGACCGGTCGGCGGAAATTCGTTGCGTGTGTACTATGCTTTAGAGAGAGCAAAAGCACCTGATCCTCCACCCTCCCAGTATATGTAGCTCCCCCATGCTCTGGCGGTGGACTGTCCCTCAGCATCATCCCCTCCAATGCAGAGGTATGGACCCTTGCTGATGGTCTTGATAACATCACGACCTTAGACGGGTGGAGCCTGCGAGAGAAGAAGCTGTAGGGACTGGTATAGCAGCATGGAAGAGCTGAGGATCAGGTAAGAAATTCTTGTTTTCTATGCTCCTTGGACCTAAACAAGCAGCTAACCTATGCAGTGCAGTCACACCCTCAAATTTTCATGTCTCCTGGAGGTAGGCAACATTAATAGATTCTAGAACCACCAATAAAGGTCAAGCTTCAGTCCACAATTTCAATGCAATGCAGGCACACCCTCCAATTTTCATGTCTCCTTGAGGTATGCATTAATAGATTTCGGTTACCACCAATAGAGGTCAAGCTTCAGTCCACAATTTCAATGCAATGCAGGCACACCATCCAATTTTCATGTCTCTTGGGGGTAGGCATTAAGAGATTCTAGAACCACCAATAGAGGTTAGGCTTCAGTCCACAATTTCAATGCAATGCAGGCACACCCTCCAATTTTCATGTCTCTTGGAGGTAGGCATTAAGAGATTCTAGAACCACCAATAGAGGTCAAGCTTCAGTCCACAATTTCAATGCAATGCAGGCACACCCTCCAATTTTCATGTCTCCTTGAGGTATGCATTAATAGATTTCGGTTACCAACAATAGAGGTCAAGCTTCAGTCCACAATTTCAATGCAATGCAGGCACACCATCCAATTTTCATGTCTCTTGGGGGTAGGCATTAAGAGATTCTAGAACCACCAATAGAGGTTAAGCTTCAGTCCACAATTTCAATGCAATGCAGGCAAACCCTCCAATTTTCATGTCTCTTGGAGGTAGGCATTAAGAGATTCTAGAACCACCAATAGAGGTCAAGCTTCAGTCCAAAATTTCAATGCAATGCAGGCACACCCTCCAATTTTCATGTCTCTTGGAGGTAGGCATTAAGAGATTCTAGAACCACCAATAGAGGTCAAGCTTCAGTCCAAAATTTTAATGCAATGCATGCACACCCTCAAATATTCATGTCTCCTTGAGGTATGCATTAATAGTTTTTTGAAACCACCAATAGAGGTCAAGCTTCAGTCCACAATTTCAATGCAATGAAACCCCTGACATGTGCAAATATAAATGCAGTAACCAATCAGTGGCCATTTTTCTAGTCATGTGACTACAGATTGATATCCAGTTGACTTGGGTCATTGCACTTTGCCCTGTGTGTCTTCATTGAAGCTTACGTATTCCATACAGACAGTATTTCAGCTTGGTCATGGAGGAGAGTACAGAGGGTACAGGGAATGGGAGGCAGGGAAATATGTAAGGTGTCACCAACTGTTACTAATTCTTAAAAAAGTATTTCTCCTGTGTCCCAGGTTGGATGAAATGCACAGATCATACCCCCCCCCCCCCAACATAAATGGGACCACTCAGATATGATGAAGATGTTATTGCAGACCTCAGTTTTGTACTTTTGAGATCATAGTGGAGTCGTCACCCTCCACACCTGTCCAACTAGATGGAAGGGACTGGCCACTGAATCCTAAGTAGCACAAGTACAATTTTGGCAATTAAAATCTTTCAGCACTCGTGAGCTAAGTTTTGACCCAGTTCAGCCTAAGCCCATGGGAAGCTGTCACATGATAACAGGCCCAATCAGCTGCAGCCTGGAAATTCCTGGCCCCAATAGCGCATGTAACAAAAGAATGGGGATGCTGGTGAGATCATTCATCTAAAATGACCACATTAGGTTAATTATATCGCCATAATCCCCCGAGGAATTCCCCAGCCCCAATTAATTGTACTGGTGGACCGCAATGGATCATTCCTCAGAGGGCATTTGATAGGTGGTAAGGAGGTATTATATCAACTCCACATCACCTGTTTTAAGACCTTAAACCCTGCAAAGGGTTGAGGGACACCCAAGTTTAGCTGAACTGGTCCCGTTCTGAACGGGATCCTGCCCACCAAACAGCAAGGACAATTTTTCTCTAGTTTTGCCTCATTTTGGCATGATTTTTGCCATATGTACACCCCCTCTACTGCCTTTTCAGCTTCATGGGGGGGCATTGGAAGTGCTATCAAAATGCAGCTCAGCCTCGTGTTTTTACCACCTCTCAACTGCAAGTGTAAAGTAGGCCTAATGGTTGCAGCTGTTGTTCTGCTACTGTATGTGTAGAGACCCAACATGCTTTATGTGCCTAGCAGAACCAGTACCAAAATGAAAGACCCAAATTATTAATACCACTCCCATACTCTACAATAATGCTGGCACGTTTGGAGTCAAACATCTCATTTCTGTGCCACCAGACTTTTGCAGAAATTTTTATAATGGTGTACTGTACGGGATGGGAGTTATGGGTTATTCAACTTCCTGGGACTTTGAAGAATC
The DNA here is from genome assembly GCF_965119305.1 of Pelophylax lessonae. NCBI lineage: Eukaryota > Metazoa > Chordata > Amphibia > Anura > Ranidae > Pelophylax > Pelophylax lessonae. The sequence goes on along the minus strand of NC_138770.1, from coordinate 57,259,238 downwards.
AAAATACACACATTTATTTCAGAGACCCAGTGAGAACATTACACCTAGACTGTGCAATGTATGCAGACACCTAGACTGATGTCCCAAGACCCCTGATGTGAAGAATGAAACATTTGGCCTTCCTTTGACTCTGTAATGTTAAAGTGTCACGTATATTCTGAACTAACGCTTCTTTGAGTCGCCATGATAGACCTGTGTTGTGATCTCCAAAATATTTATGAAAATACGATCTAGGCCTGCCAGGGTTTCATAAAACCCTAATGTTCCTCCAAAGGTTGCTAGCAGTTCCTTGAGCAATGGGAAATGTTTGCCTTTCAGATAAGTACCTATATACACCAATGGTCTTTTTAGCTATCTTATTGTGGAGGGGGTTTCTCCCCAGTAACCCCAAACATAGGGAGCATTCTTCCCAGTGACCATCTCACTAATGTTTAATTATTAGTGAGGCTCCCTAAAGCCTAGTACACACGCAACGATTATCGGCCGACCAATCGTCCGTCTTTTGTCCAGAGTGGTGTTTTGTTGGTTGGAATGTGCCTAGACTGCACATGAATTTTCTCGCCCGACAAAATTCTACTTCAGAAGTGATGTCATGTGTTGGTTTGCTTTCTTTGTGTTCTTTCTTCTCTGAGCATGCCCAGACTTGTTCATTAGATTTTTCCCTGGCGAAATCTGTACTGACTGCACGAAAATCGGCTTTGTTTTGACAGCAGACAAAAATATTATAGCCTGCACACCAGATTTTTTTCGGCCGAAAAGTCGGAGTCGGTTGTCGGAAGCATCATACTAACAAGCCGAAAATCGGCAGATCGTTCGTCGGACGAAAATTCCCTGCCGATTTTTAACGCGTGTGTACAAGGCTTAAGACTAGAAAGTTATTTCAAGGGTTCCTCCATATTAAAAAGGTTGAGAAAGACCTATACACACTAGGGTGAACCATGAAAGGCTACAATTGGAGATCAGGTGAAAATATTACACCTAGATTGTGCAATGTCCATGCAGAAACCTAGACTGATTTCCAAAGACCCCCGATCTGAAGAATGAAATATTTGGCCTTCGTTTGACTCAGTAATGTTAGTGTCATGTATGTTCCGAACTAACTGTTCTCTTACTCAAACATGGTAGACCTGTGTTGTGTGAAAGAATGATCTAGACCGGTAAGGGTTCCGTGGCACACTAGAGTTTCTGACTGACCACTGACCAATGATCATTTTAGCTATCTGTATTGTGTAGGTGGATTCTTTGAGATTTATATATAGCAATTATTAGCGGGGCTCCCTCAAAACCGGAAAGTTATTTTAAGGATTCCTCCAACTTAAAAGGTTTGGGAAAGACCTATCCATGCTTGTGCTACAATTGGGTATCAGGTGAGAACATTACACCTAGAATGTGCAATTTTTATGCAGACACCTAGACCAATGTCCGAGACATCTGTGAAGAGAAGATTTGGCCTTCCTTTGACTCTGTACTGTTAAAATGTCATGTGTGTTCTGAACTAAAGCTTCTCTAACTGGATCGTGATAGCCATTTCAGATAAGTAACCACTGACACCAATTATCTTTTTAGCTATCTGTATTGTGGAGGAAATTTCTTCTCAATAACTCTAAATATAGGAAGCATCCTTTCAAGAGACCATTGCACTAATGTACTGCGAGCTTTAGAAATAACAATTATTAGTGGGGGTTTCTGAGACCAGAAAGTTATCAAAAGGGTTCCTCCATATTAAAAACTATTGAGAAAGAACTATACACACTTAGGTGGATCATGAAAGGCTACAATTGGGTATCAGGTGAGAACATTACACCTAGACGAATGTCCGAAGACATCTGTAAAGAGAATATTTGGCCTTCCTTTGACTCTGTACTGTTAAAATGTTATGTATGTTCTGAACTAAAGCTTCTCTGACTTGATCATGATAGCCCTGTGTTGTGATCTGCAAAATATGATCTAAACCAGTCAGGGTTCCATGAAACCTTAGAGTTCCTCCAAAGGTTGCTTAAGGGTTTCTTAAGCAGTCCAATGCCTAGGGACATCTGTGAAGAGAAGAATTAAACATTTGGCCTTCCTTTGACTCTGTATTGTTAAAGTGCAATGTATGGTCAGAACTAACATTTTTTTGGCTTGATCATGATAGACCTTTATGATCTTCAAAATATTTATGAAGATATGATGTAGTTCTGCCAGGATTCCATGTAACCCCAAAGTTCCTCCAGAGGTTGCTAAGGGTTCCTTGAGCAGACCTATGTCTGGAGACATCTGCGAAGAGAAGAATTAAACATTTGGCCTTCCTTTAAATCTGTATTGTTAAAATATCTACTAATTCTTCTATGACTAGATCATAATAGACTTGTGCTCTGTGAAAAAATGTTCTGGACCAGCCAGGGTTCCATGGAACCCTAAAGTTTCTCCAGAGGTTGCTAGGGGTTCATTAGGCAATGGTAAATTTCTGCCTTTCAGACAAGTAACCACTGACACCAATGATCTTTTATCTATCTGTAATTTGTGATTGTGTGTGTGTGGTGGGGGGAATTCTTCTTTTTTTTTTTTTTTAATAATATTTTTTATTGAGTATAAAGGGAATCATACAAGTAAAGCACCGTAATAGAAAACAAGAAGATCATGGGTTGAGGGGTATATCAGGTGCAGATATGAGAAAGACAGTGTAGTAACACAACACAGTATAACATAACATAACATAAGAGAACATAACAATCCTATGCCACAGGGTAAATCAAAGAGAAAAGAAAAGAAGTAAAATAGTTTGGTCCATTTAGCCATATTGTGAGCATAGTATATGAGCTACATTATCAGGGTATAGAGGCGTGCGAGCTTAGATGGGTCTTTGGTGAGGATGTCCTCGGTCACCCCGCCTCCCCAATTGGGATTATATTGCACCGGGAAGACACTCCTATGGAAGATAGGAGAAGCATCAAGTATAAGACAATACACTATGCATTAGGTAGGTTCTTGTGATACAACCAATTGTTCCATGAAAGAAGAAATTTAGTGTAGGATAGGGTATTAAACGCTATAGCTTTTTCTAACTGGTAATTAGCATTGACAATTTGTATAACCTCTGAGAGGTTCGGAGCAGTTGTGGTCCTCCTCTTGTGGAGGATCAGAGTCCTAGCTGCCAATAAAATGTGAAGAACCACAGGTCGGAATGTAACAGGGTATCTATCAATCCCAATGTTCAGTAGCGCCAACTCTTTCCTATGCGGGGAGAGTATCCCGGTACACGAGGAGATACATCGGAAAACTGTGTTCCAAAAGCTAGTAAGAGAAGGACATTCCCAAAGTATGTGAACTAACGGACCAGGTTGGTCACATCATCTCCAACAATCTGGGGAGTAAGATGGGAAGAGCTTCACCAGTCTGGTAGGGGTATAGTACCATCTATTAGTTATTTTCAGCATCGTCTCCCAGTGTGCTGTACAATGGGACAAGCGGTAAGTGGAGCTGGCTGCTATGGACCACTGTCGTAGAGTAAAAGAGCAGTGTAAGTCTTTTTCTCATTTTAACATGGAAGTGGTCTTACTAAGTGTGTGGGTAAAGGAGAGAATATTGTAAAAAACAGAGATTCCCCCGGCAGTCCTCTTATCTGAGGTGAAGTAACTCCAAGCTGAGCGTGGGACTTGAAGAGGTAACAGTGGGTGCTTAAGTAAGAAATTAGTGATCCGTAGTACGGGAAAGAAAAGTGTATGCGGTAGTCGGTATTCCGACATGAATGTCGCAGTGCTTTTGAGGGAGTCTGCAGAGTAGAGGTGGGAGACGTCAGATATTCCAAGTGCAGACAGTTTGGATACCGACAGGTCCGTGATTCTAGTGGTAAGTAGGGCCAGTGGGAGGGAGGAGAGAGGTAACACCTCTCGAACAGAGGTCCACCCCTGGGGGTTACAAAGGAGTCTCCATGCCAAGACAGATGCCCTAATTGTCAGTGGAAGCGCAGAATAGTCTCTGGGGAGCCACAGGTCACCTAGAAGCAGTAAACTAAGGTTATCAGTAAGGACAGCAGCCTCTTTGATGTCGGACCATGGAGGTTGATCAGGGGAAGGGAACCATCCTCTAAGCTGTTCCAGGCACGTGGCCCAGTAATATTTGTGCACATCAGGTAACCGTGCGACACCCAAATGTTTGGGTGAGGAGAATGTTAGACTGAGGATGGAGGAGGCTACTCTAGCCCTTTTCCCTTCCCAGATGAAAGACCGCAAAGTCGAGGTTAGTGCATTTAGTTGGGAAGTCGGGAAGGGTATAGGCAGGGCCCTAAATAGGTAGAGTATCTTCGGTAGAATGAACATTTTAAATGATGCCATTCTTCACCCCCAGGACAATTCAGTTTTGGCCATAGAAGACAGGTCTTCCGTCAGGGTTTTTTTAAGAGGTTGGAGATTGGCTACTAAGAGGTCGGACGGTTAGGTGTGAGATAAATACCCAGGTACAGGATTTTGTCCGACATCCAGGGGTATGGCATATGAGCCTGAAGGGAACGGGCATGTGCTGGTGATACTCCCAGGTCTAGGATGATAGACTTTGACGTGTTCACTTTATAGAATGACCCAAAGGTCACCAAGATTTTGTGGGCAGTGGGGCGTGAGGCCATAGGATTAGTGAGGAGCAAGACAATATCATCCGCAAATAGATTTATTTTATGTGGGGTGCCTTTAAAGGTGAAACCCTCAACCTTCTGATCTGACCGTATAGCCTCAGCTAGTGGTTCAATTGCCAAATTGAATATCGAAGGGGAGAGGGGGCAGCCCTGACGGGTACCATTCGATATCATAAAGGGTGTGGATAGTGTGCCAGAAGTGAGGTCCTGTGTAGAGGGGCAGGAATACAGGGACATGATGGCTGAAAATATAAAGCCAAATATAAAGCCAAATTTGGCCAGTGTAGAGCGCATGTATAGCCAATTGATTCTATCGAACGCCTTCTCTGAATCCAGGGGAATCTTCTTAATGACCTCAAATGTAGAGAGCATTCTTCCCAATGACCATAACACTAATTTACTGTGAGCTTAAGATACATATAGCAACTATTAGCGGGACTCCCTGAGGCCATAAAGTTATTTCAAGGGTTCCTCCATACTAAAAAGGTTGAGAAAGACCTATACCAGGGGCGTAACTACAGGGGTTGCAGGGGTTGCAATCGCTACCGGGCCCCATGCTCCAGGGGGCCCGGTAGCAAACCAGTGGGTGAACTTCTAGGATCTCAAAGGTCACACTTGCGACCGGGCCCTGGCATTTCACCACTGTGGGGAGGCCCCAAGATTGCAGGAAGGGGGCCCACTGCAGAACTTGTGAAAGGATCCTGATGCGGGACCATAATAAAAGGCCATGCAATGAGAGTAAAGAGCCCCAGGATTAGTGGGAAGAGCCCCAGGCTTGAAGGGAAGGGCCCCGGCCAGGGGTCTGGGGGGCCCTTCATGGTTTCTTGCATCGGGGCCCTGAAGGTTCTAGTTACGCCTCTGACCTATACACACCTAGGTGGACAATGAAAGGCTACAATTGGGGATCAGGTGAGAACATTACACCTAGACAGATGTTTAGGATGAGAAGAATTTAACATTTGGCCTTCCTTTGATAATGTAAAGGTAAAACGTCATGCATGTTTTGAGCTAACACCTCTCTGACTTGATCATGATAGCCCTTTGTTGTGATCTGCAAAACCAGTCATGGTTCCATGGAAACCTAGAGTTCCTCCAGAGGTTGCTAAGGGTTTCTTGAGCAGACCGATGTCTGGAGACATCTGTGAAGAGAAAAGTTAAACATTTGGCCTTCCTTTTACTCTGTATTGTTAAAATGCCATATATATTCCGAACTTCTCCCTGACTGGATCATGATAGATCTGTGTTGTGTGAAAATATGATCTAGAACAGCCAGGGTTCCATAGAACCTTAGGGTTTCTCCAGAATTTGCTAGGGGTTCCTTGAGCAATTTCTGCTATTCAGATATGTATTCCCTGACACCAATAATCTTTGTAGCCATCAGGTCAGGTCAGGTCAGGTAAGAGAATTACGCCTACACTTTGCATGCATACACCTAGACCAATGTCTGGAGACATCTGTGAGAGAAGAATTGAACATTTGGCCTTCCTTTACTCTGTATTGTTAAAGTGTCATGTATGTTCTGAACTAACACTTTTTTTCACTTGATCATGATAGACCTGTGTGATCTTTAAAATATTTATGAAGATATGATCTAGTCCTGCCAGGGTTCCAAGGAACCCCAGAGTTCCTTCAGAGGTTGCTAGGGGTTCCTTAAACAATGGACAATTTCTGCCTTTCAGATAAGTAACCACTTACACCAATGCTGTTTTTAGCTATCTGTATTGTGGAGGGGGATTCTTCTCAATGACTTCAAATATAGGGAGCATCCTTCCCAGTGACCATTTCACTAATTTACTGCGAGCTTTAGAGATAAAAATTATTAGCGGGGCTCCCTGAGACCAGAAAATTATTTTAAGGGTTCCTCCATAATTAAAAGTTTGAGTAAGACCTATACACACTTAGGTTGACCATGAAAGGCTACAATTGGGTATCAGGTGAGAACATTACACCTAGACTGTGCAATTTGCATGCAGACACCTAGACCAATGTCCGGACTTGGATACATCTTTGAAGAGAAGATTTGGCCTTCCTTTGACTCTGTACTGTTAAAATGTCATGTACTTGATCATAATAGGCCTGTGTTGGGATCTCCAAAATATTTATGAAAATATGATCTAAACCAGCCAGGGTTCCATGAAACTCTAGAAATACTCCAGAGGTTGCTAAGGATTCCTTAAGAAGACCAATGTTAAGAGACATCTGTGAACAAAAAAATTAAACATTTGGCCTTTCTTTGACTTGGTATTGTTAAAGTGTCTTGCATGTTTTGAACTAACACTCGATTGTGATAGACTTGTATTGTGATCTCCAAAATATTAATGATAATATGATCTAGTCCTGCCAGGGTTTCATGGAATCCCTAACACGTCCTGAAGAAGCGTGCTGCGTCACGCGAAACGCGTCGACGTCATACACCACTACGCCTGCGGACTCCACCCTCCACCCTATTGGAAACTTTGACCGCGTACACAGCTCGAATGCTCGATGCTCGATGCCCAAGCCCTGATTGGTAGACGGATAAGCTCCCACGCTCTCTGGCGGACACTAAGGCTTGCCCCCCCAACGGACTCACCATGGCCGGACACACAATCGGACTGACTTCTGACGGACGGCACTAAGCGGACATCACACGGACTCAGACCATCTACACGGTCAGTAAACGGCTCTGTTCCTGTGACTACATATTTGCTTACATGCCTGTCCTGGTGAAATCTATAGAGATGGAAGGCTGACTGAACGGTCGGAGACATACAAAGTGTGTCTATCAGTAAGCATAACCTTATACACCGGACTGCAATATCCACAGACCAGAGGACATTTAGCTGCAGAGCGCCCTGACTGCTCAGACACATACACTGGTTGAATATCAGACCGGGTATGCAAATCAATGTTTAAAGCCATATGTTTGTCTGCCTGCTTCGCTTGCCTATCTGTCCGTTTTAGTCTTATGTCCGTGCCGCTTTACATGGTGTCTACTGCTGTGTTCTGTGTTTAAAGATTCACCTGGAAAGTGCAGCCATTTAATACATGTCCATTTACCAGAGGAAGTTGTGGTAGAGCCATCAATTACCCTTGTATACCATATGGGTGTGAGGATCCTGCACCTAACGGTCATATACGGAGACCTTTGATAACCACCAACTAAAACTCTTATATCAAAATCTGTACAAATACCCCCAACTGGATGTTCCTACTGGAGGTGGCTCTCTCCATACATATTATGTTCACACTCCAAGAGCACTACAATTAATTTCATTTTTGTCATGAACATTTTTTGAACATTTTTTGATTTTTCAAGTGATTGCTGGATTTCTCAAAATGTGCCATTGGGGTGGTGGGTGGAGTCTGTAGCGTAGTGGTGCCATTTTTCACTAGACAGGACCTTTTGCAGTGTTTCATCTTTATGCCGATAGGTTATCCTCTTATAACATTCTGTGCAATGTTGATGCTGTTGTTTTAATTTTTATTCCATATTTTTTTTCATTCAATAAAGCTTTATGTGATTTAATTTACCTCACCTTCGTTGTAGCCATACTTTGCAACTGCTTCTCTTTACCCTTTTTTGTCTTATAATTCTTAGTTGCTTGGCACACAGGCTATATGCCGTTGGGTTTGAGGTAATATATTTTATATACATACATCACACCCCCATACCCCATTGTGGGTTGAGTGGGCTTTCTAAGGTCCGGTATCCCTCCCCCCCCATCCCCTTGGAATACATTTCACTAATTTACTGCGAGCTTTAGAGATAAAAATTATTAGCGGGGCTCCCTGAGACCAGAAAATTATTTTAAGGGTTCCTCCATAATTAAAAGTTTGAGTAAGACCTATACACACTTAGGTTGACCATGAAAGGCTACAATTGGGTATCAGGTGAGAACATTACACCTAGACTGTGCAATTTGCATGCAGACACCTAGACCAATGTCCGGACTTGGATACATCTTTGAAGAGAAGATTTGGCCTTCCTTTGACTCTGTACTGTTAAAATGTCATGTACTTGATCATAATAGGCCTGTGTTGGGATCTCCAAAATATTTATGAAAATATGATCTAAACCAGCCAGGGTTCCATGAAACTCTAGAAATACTCCAGAGGTTGCTAAGGATTCCTTAAGAAGACCAATGTTAAGAGACATCTGTGAACAAAAAAATTAAACATTTGGCCTTTCTTTGACTTGGTATTGTTAAAGTGTCTTGCATGTTTTGAACTAACACTCGATTGTGATAGACTTGTATTGTGATCTCCAAAATATTAATGATAATATGATCTAGTCCTGCCAGGGTTTCATGGAACCCTAGAGTTCCTCTAGAGGTCGCTAGGGGTTCCTTGAGCAATGGGCTATTTCTGCCAGTCAAAAAGTAACCACTGACATTAGTTGATCTTTTTAGCTATCTGTATTGTAGAGGGGGATTGTTCACAATGATCTCTTCCAAGTGACCATCACACTAATGTACTTTGAGCTTTACATGTAGCAATTGTTCTGTTCTCACTACATATATGCCCCAGGCGTGTATGCAGCTCAACATACAATTAAACCTTCAATCCTATAATAACCAGTCTTTTTGTAACTTTAGGCTTTATTCCGGTGAAAGAATGGTGGTCACATGAAACAGGATACATATGCGAATAGGATTGATATGAGATAGGATTGAGAATATGGTGAAACTGGAAATGAACAGATAAAAACATACAATCAGTATATAAACATAAACATGATATACACTGAGTATACAGTCAACAGTTCTGAGGCATACCAGCGATGCTTCCTAGAAGGATTCAAGAATCTTCCACAAGAACATGAGGGACAGTCTCATTCCGCTAAGATGGAGATTGCAAAAGGAAGTTTTTTTAGTGAGAGGTGGAGTTAATACCCAGTGATAGAGAGCAAGAAATACCATTGAGTACTGTCCATCAATAGTCTTTGTCACAGTGGCATCTTGTGGACAATATCGGTATTGCAGGTTTCAATAATATTAATTCTCCCTAGGCTGAAGGCATGACAGCAATTATTAGCAGAAACTTATTTCAAGGCTTTCTCCATATTAAAGAGGTTGAGAAAAACCTATACACACTTGGGTGGAAGCCTTCAATAGGATATCAGGTGAGAGCACTACCTCTAGACTGTGCAATTTGCATTCAGACACCTAGACCGATGTCCAGAGACGGAGAAGGATTAAACATTTAGCCTTCCTTTGACTCTGTATTGTTAAAATGTCATGTATATTCCGAATTAACTCTTCTCTGACTTGATCATGATAGACCTGTGTTGCGTAAAGATATTATCTCAAACCAGCCAAAGTTTTTATGGACCTCTAGAGTTCCTCCGGAGGTTGCTAGGGGTTCCTTGAGCAATGGGCAATTTCTGCCTTTCATGAAAGGCTACAATTGGAGGTCAGGTGAGAAGATCATGCCTAGACTGTGTAGATATCTAGACCGATTCCTGGAGACATCTGTGAAGGGAAGAATTAAACATTTGGCCTTCCTTTGACTCTTTATTGTTGAAATGTCATGTATATTCCAAACTAACTTTTCTCTGACTGGATCATGATAGACCTGTGTTGTGATCTCCAAAATATTTATGAAAGTACGATCCAGACCTTCTCACTCTTGGCTGGACCGTGACAATTGGAGACTGGGGCCTGAAAGCAGCTATGCTAACCACCAAGAGATATCAGTTCCCTTTACTTCTTGCGGTTTAATATGTCAAATAGAGAAGTAATTAGTTTTATTAGCTCCTTGTAAATGCAATATCTCTCTTCAGCTGCTGGCAAGCCATTTGTTTTTCAGTGGCAGCTCTCCAAAATACGTAAAGTACTTGAAGCAGAAGTTGTGAGTTTATCCATCCTGCCAGAAAGAGGAAGAGGAATCCACCAAACAGTCCCAACATCCTTCCTTATTGTAGAAGAAGGCCCAGATGGTGGATGCAAACACAACTGACAGAAAAGGAAATTGCAATGTCATACAATTCTGGTATAAAAAGCAATGACTGTATGAGATTTTATATCCTTCCTTTTATCCTAATAACAACAGGCTGACTCAATTAAACTGGATCCCGGGGCTCGTGGTGTAGACCTCTCGTGAGAATATGAATAGGGTCCACCATTTCCAAACTCCTTCTGGAAATGTCAGTTGCCTGTTATGTTGAGCCAGTTGCTTTGGTATTTTTCTAGCCACTGATCAGACAGGACTATGCAGATGAAGAGTACTCCCTCTAGTGGCTAATTTAAAAATATGTCTGTTTAATCTGATAATAAAATATGGATGAGCAACCGTATCAAAATATAAAAGTCAAAGTTGACCCAACTTCACATATATATTTTTCATGCATCTTAGTGGCCCTGTTTGAAAAGCACACCGAAAAGGCACCTCCATTGAAATCAATGGAAAATGCATTAAAAAAGGCACCTCAGCTGCGGTTTTTGTATCACTTTTTGAGTCACATATTCAAATATCACAAGTGCATGGCAACCAGAAAATGCACCAAAATCCTATATGCGTTTTTCACACGTTTTTTCAACAAAGTATTGTGAAAGAGCCCTTATTCCTGTGACAACTGCAAGGGGATTTCCCTTACATTGAAAAGATGTAATCTCACTTAGCTTATAAGCAATTAATATTGCATAAGATTGGCATATAAGCACTTAATATTACCTAACATTGGCATATAAGCACTTAATATTACCTAACATTGGCATATAAGCACTTAATATTACCAGACATTGGCATATAAGACTTAATATTACCTAACATTGGCATATAAGCACTTAATATTACCAAACATTGGCATATAAGCGCCTAATATTACCTAATATTAGCATATAAGCGCTTAATATTACCTAACATTGGCATATAAGCGCCTAATATTACCTAATATTAGCATATAAGCGCTTAATATTACCTAACATTAGCATATAAGTGCTTAATATTACCTAACATTGGCTTATAAGCAATTCATATTGCATAACATTGGCATATAAGCACTTAATATTACCTAACATTGGCATATAAGCACTTAATATTACCTAACATTGGCTTATAAGCAATTCATATTGCATAACATTGGCATATAAGCACTTAATATTACCTAACATTGGCATATAAGCACTTAATATTACCAAACATTGGCATATAAGCGCCTAATATTACCTAATATTAGCATATAAGCGCTTAATATTACCTAACATTGGCATATAAGCGCCTAATATTACCTAATATTAGCATATAAGCGCTTAATATTACCTAACATTAGCATATAAGTGCTTAATATTACCTAACATTGGCTTATAAGCAATTCATATTGCATAACATTGGCATATAAGCACTTAATATTACCTAACATTGGCATATAAGCACTTAATATTACCTAACATTGGCATACAAGCACTTAATATTACCAAACATTGGCATATAAGCGCCTAATATTACCTAATATTAGCATATAAGTGCTTAATATTACCTAACATTGGCATATAAGCGCCTAATATTACCTAATATTAGCATATAAGCGCTTAATATTACCTAACATTAGCATATAAGTGCTTAATATTACCTAACATTGGCTTATAAGCAATTCATATTGCATAACATTGGCATATAAGCACTTAATATTACCTAACATTGGCATATAAGCACTTACTATTACCTAACATTGGCATAAAAGCACTTACTATTACCTAACATTGGCATATAAGCACTTAATATTACCTAACATTGGCATAAAAGGACTTAATATTACCTAACATTGGCATATAAGCACTTAATATTACCTAACATTGGCATATAAGCACCTAATATTACCTAACATTGGCATATAAGCACTTAATATTACCTAACACTGGCATATAAGCACTTAATATTACCTAACATTGGCATATAAGCACTTAAAATTACCTAACATTGGCATATAAGCACCTAATATTACCTAACATTGGCATATAAGCACCTAATATTACATAACATTGGCATATGAGACTTAATATTACCTAACATTGGCATATAAGCACTTAAAATTACCTAACATTGGCATATAAGCACCTAATATTACCTAACATTGGCATATAAGCACCTAATATTACATAACATTGGCATATGAGACTTAATATTACCTAACATTGGCATATAAGCACTAAATATCACCTAACATTGGCATATAAGCGCTTAATATTATCTAACATTGGCATATAAGCGCTTAATATTACCTAACATTGGCATATAAGCACCTAATTTTGCCATTGGGTAAAACATTTAATGATAATTTCCCTTTCTCAGTCTTTGTGTAGATCTGTGCAGTAATCCAATGTGAGACTTTCCTGTAATAAAGACCGCTCACTGCTGCTCTCTCTCTGTGTGCACGGGGACTGGTCTTGTCTCCACCCCTCTGCACTCTTCTGTAGTGGGTGTAGCCTGCTGGGCTCCTCCCATAGCTGTGCACAGGCTATGTACACAGCCCAGTGATGATGCCACTGCTACTTTTACAAGGTAATATCTGGGTTTGCAAATTTTTTTGCTCCACACAAAGAGGATTTACATCTTTTTGTATATATAGAGGAACTAAAATGAAAGTTGTTTGTGCCCGGAGCTTCCCTATAGGTGCATTACATAATCGCTGTCCTTGGCCCCACGTACCAGGTGAGTCGCGTCTGGTGCGTTATTGTGCACATCGGGGGTTGGAAGACGTGTAATCCCTGCTCCGTCCACCCCCTCCTCCCTGTGTGATATATTTATAGCATGACTCCGGACTCTCCACCTATCACAGCCCAGCCTCCCTCCCTCCGCAGGAGCCCAGGTCTGGTTGGAAAGGTGATAGCGTTCTCCCGCTGTTTGGTTTACCGCGTCTCTCTGTACGCCAGCCGCTATTTACCCGCCGCCGCGGGCCCTGCTTTTATCCCTTTTTATTGCTGGGAGACTAGGATACAATAGGAGAAATGTAGACAACATATACTATAGTGTAGCTGCAGTGCATGTAGACAGGAAGTGGCTGCAAAGAGGCCGCAGGCGATCAGCGGCACTGAGATGGGCCAAGCTGCAGTGTATGTAGATAGGAAGTGGCTGCAAAGAGGCCACAGGAGATCAGCAGCACTGAGATGGGCCAAGCTGCAGTGTATGTAGATGGGATGTGATTGCAAAGAGGCCACAGGAGATCAGCAGCACTGAGATGGGCCAAGCTGCAGTGCATGTAGATGGGATGTGATTGCAAAGAGGCCGCAGGAGATCAGCAGCACTGAGATGGGCCAAGCTGCAGTGTATGCAGATGGCATGTGATTGAAAAGAGGATGCAGGAGATCAGCAGTACTGAGATGGGCCAAGCTGCAGTGTATGTAGATAGGATGTGATTGCAAAGAGGATGTAGGAGATCAGCAGTACTGAGATGGGCCAAGCTGCAGTGTATGTAGATGGGATGTGATTGCAAAGAGGATGCAGGAGATCAGCAGTACTGAGATGTATCAAAGCTGGAGTTCATATGGAGAGAAAGTGGCTGCAGGAGATCAGCAGCACTCAGATATACCAAAGCTGGAGTGCAGATAGATAACAGGAAGTGGCTGCAAAAAGGCTGCAGGGGATAAGCAGCACTGAGATGTACCAAGCTTGAGTGCTTGTAGACAGGAAGTGGTTGCAAAGAGGATGTAATAGATCAGCAGCACTGAAATATAAAATAGCTGGAGTGCAGGTAGATGGGAAGTGGCTGCAGAAAGGATGCAGGAGATCAGCAGCATGACATGTACCAAAGCTGGAGTGCAGGTGGAGAGAAAGTGGCTGCAGAGGATCAGCAGCACTCAGATATACCAAAGCTGGAGTGCATGTAGTCAGGAAGTGGCTGCAGGGGATCAGCAGCACTCAGATATACCAAAGCTGGAGTGCATGTAGTCAGGAAGTGGCTGCAGGGGATCAGCAGCACTCAGATATACCAAAGCTGCAGTGCATGTAGTTAGGAAGTGGCTGCAGGGGATCAGCAGCACTCAGATATACCAAAGCTGGAGTGCATGTAGTCAGGAAGTGGCTGCAGGGGATCAGCAGCACTCAGATATACCAAAGCTGGAGTGCATGTAGTCAGGAAGTGGCTGCAGGGGATCAGCAGCACTCAGATATACCAAAGCTGGAGTGCATGTAGTCAGGAAGTGGCTGCAGAAAGGATGCAGGAGATCAGCAACTCTGAGATATATAAAAAAAAAAAGCTGGAGCGCATGTGGACAGGAAGTGGCTGCAAAGTGGTGGCAGGAGATCAGCAATACTAAGATGGGTGAAAAGAATCTTGTTGGATATATTGGATCCAATCCTAACCCTCAGAACTAGAAAAAATTCTGCATACAATGAGGAAATATTTGCTGTCACATGGGAAGCAAGCTCCCAGTGTTATACAATGATGTGATACATTGTAAGTGAACGGTGAGATCTGATGGGATAAAGTGGAATGGAGACAATAAAAGATGGATTTATGCTTCTACATTCACTTTAAATAGGACCCCGCCGCACTGATACAATGTATCCCAATACAGCTGCACTGCAACACATGACAACACACATCCCGCGCATTGTGGTGCGCCACAGCTGGGAAAGTACCGCACCTTCCACTGTCTGTGCGGGTGTAATAGCAGCCCATTCAATGAGTGACTTCCCAAACACAGCACACCCTACTGGGCAACAAGGAGCATACAGCTTCCAATTACAAGGGAGATAAGTGTTAGGGTTACGGGGAGGGTTAGTGTTACAGGAAGGGTTAGTGTTAGGGTTACAGGGAGGGTTAGTGTTAGGGCTACAGGGAGGGTTAGTGTTAGGGTTACAGGGAGGGTTAGTGTTAGGGGTACAGGGAGGGTTATTGTTAGATTACAGGGAGGGTTAGTGTTGGGGTTACAGGGAGGGTTAGTGTTAGGGTTACAGAGAGGGTTAGTGTTAGGGTTACAGGGAAGATTAATGTTGGGGGTACAGGGAGGGTTAGTGTTAGGGGTACAGGGAGGGTCAGTGTTAGGGTTATAGGGAAGATTAATGTTGGGGGTACAGGGAGGGTTAGTGTTAGGGTTACAGGGAGGGTTATTGTTAGGGTTATAGGGAAGATTAATGTTGGGGGTACAGGGAGGGTTAGTGTTAGGGGTACAGGGAGGGTTAGTGTTAGGGGTACAGGGAGGGTTAGTGTTAGGGTTATAGGGAAGATTAATGTTGGGGGTACAGGGAGGGTTAGTGTTAGGGTTACAGGGAGGGTTAGTGTTAGGTTACAGGGAAGATTAATGTTGGGGGGTACAGGGAGGGTTAGTGTTAGGGTTATAGGGAAGATTAATGTTGGGGTACAGGGAGGGTTAGTGTTAGGGTTATAGGGAAGATTAATGTTGGGAATACAGGGAGGGTTAGTGTTAGGGGTACAGGGAGGGTCAGTGTTAGGGTTACAGGGAGGGTTAGTGTTAGGTTACAGGGAAGATTAATGTTGGGGGGTACAGGGAGGGTCAGTGTTAGGGTTACAGGGAGGGTTAGTGTTGGGTCACAGGGAATATTAATTTTGGGGATACAGGGAGGGTTAGTGTTGGGTTACACTGAGGATTAGTCTTGGGTCACAGAGAATATTAGTGTTAGGGTGATGGTCTGATGGGAGGGGATTAGTGTTGGGTCACAGGGAAGATTAATGTTGGGGGGTACAGGGAGGGTCAGTGTTGGGTCACAGGGAAGACTAATGTTGGGGGTACAGGGAGGGTTAGTGTTGGGTTACACTGAGGATAAGTGTTGGGTCACAGAGAATATTAGTGTTAGGGTGACAGTCTGGGGGGAGGGGATTAGTGTTGGGTCACAGGGAATATTAGTGTTAGGGTGACGGTCTGGGGGGAGGGGATTAGTGTTGGGTCACAGGGAATATTAGTGTTAGGTTGATGGGGGGAGGAGATTAGTTTTACTGTTTAAAGCACAGTTAGTATTAGGGTCGGACATTGCTTTCCTTATCACATAACCCGGCCAGCACTGATCTACCGGCACCGTATAAGAAGGTATCAGGAGAAGGAAATGTCTCCATTTATCAGGTTCTCCATATATTAGCATCTGTGAGATGGATAGGTTTAGCGGTGGGGGGGAACCTTCCGAGTAAGCGAGCGTCCAGGAAGGGTTAGTCTGAGGACAGCGCATTTATCGATTCTGGAAATGAGATTAGTATTTGATAGAAGCTTCTCTTTTTATTTTCCAAATGTCCGTCCCCCTCCTGAGAACCAGGCGGGGGCTTAATGCATGCTCTCTATCAGACTGATGGGCTTAAGTGCTCCTGAGACCCTCTGTCCTAGAGTAACCGAGTCCATGGAAAGAGCCAGATGGTGCAATTGGCAGCAATAGAGTCCTGAGTCCAATGAAGATATTTATTAAAATATTAGGTATCGGGAATGGGCGTGGTGACCCTATTCACTGTCCTATGAAAAATGGTCAATATGGTTCAGTCACATGAGGTCCTCATTCTTCTTCTTCCTATGGCACCAATAGGTGGTTCTTATTGTCACCAAGAAAAGTGCTCAAATGGAGCCGTTCTTTCGGTCATTCTCCTGTGAGTCCAGATTGGCATGATGATGGCACCCTCAGGGGACAGGTCCTTGACACCCTGGGCTCACAGGAAGGAAGTGGGTTGAATAACACTGAGGAGAAGTAATGAAGGTGATAGAAGGATTACTTTGGGACATTTGGGAATTTGTTTCTATTTTTCTTGGAGGTTACCTTTATAAACCATGAAAAGATCATTGTTAATGAAGCTGACAAGGAATCATGTTGCTCCAAAAACCTTCACTCTTCTTTGATACCCTGGTCTTCATTTGGTGCTTGCCCCCGAGCGCAGCAATGGGACCAGAAGAATGGAAAGGGGCTCACAACAATGACATCACAGTGGTTATAAAGTTTAATCCGGTTACACATATACACCAATTAACTTGCTGCCCTTCATCCACCTTCCAGACAAGTTTCGTCTATGAGGGCGTAATCATAGAGACACTGTGATGTCATCATTGTAAAGCCCTTTACTTCCTTTTAATGAAAGACCATGTTAACTCATCTTTGGAGAAGACCTTGTTGTCCTAGGAGTGGTGGAAGGGAGCACCATAAGTGGTCTTGACAGCACTTCCATATTCACGTTCTCTTAGTAGAAGACACAGAAGTTGTGGTTGCACCTGGTTTGATCATTGTCTACTAACGGTTTTAGAGGAACGTTATCCTCCGGGAACGGTGATAAGCCTTCTGTCATCCTGGTAATTGCTACCAGTGTGAGTTTTTCAGGGAAGTGTATAAATGAGTGGTTATAAAGTTTAATCCGGTGACACATATACACCAATTAACTTGCTGCCCTTCATCCACCTTCCAGACAAGTTTCGTCTATGAGGGCGTAATCATAGAGACACTGTGATGTCATCATTGTAAAGCCCTTTACTTCCTTTTAATGAAAGACCATGTTAACTCATCTTTGGAGAAGACCTTGTTGTCCTAGGAGTGGTGGAAGGGAGCACCATAAGTGGTCTTGACAGCACTTCCATATTCACGTTCTCTTAGTAGAAGACACAGAAGTTGTGGTTGCACCTGGTTTGATCATTGTCTACTAACGGTTTTAGAGGAACGTTATCCTCCGGGAACGGTGATAAGCCTTCTGTCATCCTGGTAATTGCTACCAGTGTGAGTTTTTCAGGGAAGTGTATAAATGAGTGGTTATAAAGTTTAATCCGGTGACACATATACACCAAGTAACTTGCTGCCCTTCATCCACCTTCCTGACAAGTTTCGTCTATGAGGGCGTAATTATAGAGACACTGTGATGTCATCATTGTAAGGCTCTTTACTTCCCTCCAATGAAAGACCATGATAGCTCATCTTTGGAGAAGACCTTGTTGTCCTAGGAGTGGTGGAAGGGAGCACCATAAGTGGTCTTGACAGCACTTCCATATTCCCGTTCTCTTAGTAGAAGACACAGAGGTTGTGGTTGCACCTGCTTTGATCATTGTCTACTAACGGTTTTAGAGGAACGTTATCCTCCGGGAACGGTGATAAGCCTTCTGTCATCCTGGTAATTGCTACCTATGTGAGTTTTTCAGGGAAGTGTATAATGAGAAGCCAAATCTCCCTTGCATCTCCCTAAACGTGTTGAGTAATCCCAGCACAGACCCGTGACGCCTGCCTCTCCGAAACCACTCGAGAGTTGATGTTACACAAACCTTCATTTTAAAAGATCTTGAAAGCCGATCTCCGGCTGGGCACCCACCCCCACTAAAATTGAATCCACCTCCAGCTAATTCCCCAGGAGATGAAAAATAATCGAAAGGCCCTAAATAATTACCTGAAGCCGTAGTCACATCCTACATCTTTTCCCTTCTGGGTTGCGGAATAGAAGGATCCTTCTTTGGATGTCCACATCACTGCCAGGGGAAATGGACACTTCCAAGTGGCTTTCCATCGTCACAGGTCCTAAAGACTCCAAACTGGGGCTTGCGGAGGGACATCGGTCTTTGCTCCTGGATGAGTTCTTCAGAGAGTAGAAGGGTTTTAGAAGTTGGTTGGTGGGTAGGGGCGGGATCAGTGCCCCTGTCAAAGTCTTCCCTCACATCAGGGTCACCATAAGAGTCCCTCTTTCTTCGCCTCGCCTTCAGGGTCCCTTTTACATCAGAGCCCCCATCAGCACCCCCCTCCTTACATTAAGGCCCCCATCAGAGTCCCCCCTTACATCAGGGTCCCTATCAGAACCCCCCATACATTAGGGACCCTATCAGAGACTCCCCTTGCATCTGGGCCTGCATTAGGGACCCCCCATACATCAGGGTCCCCATCCGAGCCCCCATTTACATCAGAGTCACCCCTTACACCAGGGTACCCATCAGAGTTCCCTCTTACATCAGGGTCGGCATCAGAACCCCCCTTACATCAAAGCTTTCACCTTTTATTAGGGTCCCCAACAGAGCCCCCCCTTAAATCAGGGTCTCCATTAAATTTCCCCATACATCAGAGCCCCTTTTAGAGTCTCCCCTTGCATCTGGGCCCCATTAGAGTCACCCCATACATCAGGGTTTCCATCAGAGTCCCCCTTATATCTAAATCCCCCCTTACATCAGGGTTCCCATCAGAGTCCCCACTTACATCAGGGTCTTCATCACAGCCCCCCTTATGTCAGCGATGCCATCAGAGTCCCCCTTACATCTGAGCCTTTTTTTAGAGTCTCCCCTTGCATCTGGGCCCCCATTACAGTCCCCCATACATTAGGGTCCCTATCAGAGTCCCCCTTTCATCAGAGTCCCCATTAGAGTACCCCCTTACATCAGGGTCTGCATCAGAGTCCCCCCTTTCATCACAGTCCCCATTAAAGTTCCCCCTTACATCAGGGTCTGCATCAGAGTCCCCCCTTACATCAGGGTCCCCATCAAAGACTCCCCATACACCAGGGTCCCAAACACAGCCCTCCTTATATCATGGTCCCCATTAGAGTCCCCCCATACATTAGGGTCCACCATCAGAATCCCCCTTACATCTGCATCCTACGTTACATCAGGACACCTCTCAGAGTCTCCCCTTACATCAGGGCCCCCATCTGAGCCATCCCTTACATCAAGGTATATTCTCCTGGATGAGTTCTTCAGAGAGTAGATTCAGAAGTTGGTTGATGGGTAGGAGTGGGATCACTGCCCCCATCAGAGCCACTCCTTACTCCAGGGTCCCCATCAAAGTCCCCTCTTACATCAAGGTCTCTATCAGAGTCTACCCTTGCATCTGGACCCCCATTAGAGTCACCCAATACATCAGGGTCCCCATCAGAGTCCTCCTTACATCCGAATCCCCCCTTAAATCAGGGTCCCCATCAGAGCCCCCCTTCAAATCAGAGTCACCCCTTACATCAAGGCCCCTATCAGAGTCTCCCCTTGCATCTGGACCCCCATTAGAGTCACCCAATACATCAGGGTCCCCATCAGAGTCCTCCTTACACCAGGGTCCCCATCAGAGCCCCCTTTAATCTGAGTCACCCCTTACATCAAGTCCCCTATCAGAGTCTCCCCTTGCATCTGGCCCCCCATTAGAGTCACCCAATACATCAGGGTCTCCATCATAGTCCTCCTTACATTAGGCTCCCCATCAGAGCTCCCTTAAATCAGAGTCACCCCTTACATCAAGGCCCCTATCAGAGTCTCCCCTTGCATCTGGCCCCCCATTAGAGTCACCCAATACATCAGGGTCCCCATCAGAGTCCTTACATCAGGGTCCCCATCAGAGTCCCCCATTACATCAGGGCCCCAATCAGAGTCTCCCTTTACATTAGGGCCCCCATCTGAGATCTCCCGTATATCAAGGTCCCTATCATAGCCCCCCTTTATTTCAGATTCCCCATCATAGCCCCCTTATATATTTTTTTTAGACCTTTTATGGATTTATAAATGTATATACTCTTTTATTTGTGTTGTACCCCCTAATGAAGGGGGAGTATTTGAACTCCGGAAGCATGTCGGCTCCTCCGCTCTGAGCATGGGTGTGGCACCCCAACTGCTTCTTACACATCGAACCAATTCTTCCCCACGATCAACAAAAAAAATATTTTTCTACTCCAACAAATGATGGCATTTTATCTTCAAATGCTGATAGAAAAAAAAAAAAGAAGCCGTAAAAGGAAAAAAAAAAGCCATAATTGCGTAGTGGGGGTTCATAGCAGGGCGGTGTCCTTTGCCAACATCCATAGCGCTACAACCAGTCCTTGGTTCCTGTCTCAGAAGGTCACATGTATAGCGGAGACAGACAATGTACCTGTTTTGTAGCAGCAATTAATTCTGCTGACTTTCGCCCTGCGTGAAGGAAGGCTGCGAGGAGCCGGCTTTCATGTAATAAAGACAATACGTTTTCTCCTTCAACAGTTCCTCATTTGTCCTAGCATTGATAATTGTCCCTCCTGGGGACCTGCTGCACCTTATTACGAGTATACTATCAACAGCCCGGCTCACACGGGCTTAATGCGATTCATATCTACGGCGGGCATGTCACGTGACCGCGGTGTGATCCACGCTGTAAATACAATGGAGCCGGCACGGCGGCACCCAGTTCACCCTCTAGATTCTAGAATAAGTAACAGAAAATTCCAGCCATGGAATTCCATGAAGTATGAGGATTATATATTTAAAGGGGGCGTTTTATTATAATGATATAATGATTTATCTATAATCCCTACTAATTAAAAACAAAGCAGGTGTAGCGCTAAAAATGAACTGGAGAACCACATAGTCCATATAAACAACAGACAGTCCAAATCTGTGTATTGTAGTATCCAAGCAGGAAAGGACAGAGTGCTCCTATGATCACTTCAAACTTAGATCCCCATGTGTGAAGAGAACCGCCACCACAAGATAAATTGGCCTCTTACCCTAAGAATATGACCCCCACAACAGAGATCACAATCAGCCTGTATAATCTCCACCGGTTCCGGTCAGCAAGAGAATAACCGCTTTACTCCCGATCCAGTGATAGCACATAGAAAAGGAAGGGGACAACTCCCATAGCGTTATACTGTATGTAAACTTTTATTGATAAAAGACAACAGAAGGCAACTCACATTTGGGAGCAGGTAATCAGGCATAAGTGATAGGCATGTATCGGAGCGTCCCTGGAACTCGTGTCCTGCCGACAAAATGGCCGCCGCGTCTCTCTCGTGGACCCAACGTGACGCACCGCAGGCTCCTCCTACGCGTTTCGTCAGATGCTGACGTCGTCAGGGGGATCACCAATGTAAGGAGCATTCTTCCCACTGATCACCAATGTAAGGAACATTCTTCCCACTGATCACTAATGTAAGGAACATTCTTCCCACTGACCACCAATGTAAGGAGCATTCTTCCCACTGATCACCAATGTAAGGAACATTCTTCCCACTGATCACCAATGTAAGGGACATTCTTCCCACTGACCACCAATGTAAGGGACATTCTTCCCACTGACCACCAATATCACTTGTAGAGTCAGATCTGTAGTAGGTAGCGAGAACCGCTTAAGCCGATGCCTCCTCCTTAGTGCTGGCTCCTGTCCCACCTCTTATCCAAGCTAGCGGTCTCCAGAGTGGAGCCGTAAAATACATTGTTCTGATGTTCATTGATGGACACAGCACCCACCCCTCTGTGGCGTTGTGATTCTTCTGACACTGCTTGTAACATAACTGAGTACCTATAGCAGAGGGAGGGATTATACCCCCTGGGAGTCTGGACTGCCCATATGTGTAGCCAGATTTGTTTTCTTTCCTGCTCCTGCAGGGGGCAGTATAACCCAATGGTTAAGAAGATCTGCAACTGTGTCTGTCAATGAACGAAAGGGAAAGAAACCTTTCCCTGGGCATAATAGTATAGGGCTGCTTTCACACTGATATGCTGTGGTGCAATGCAGCAGTGCCAGGACAAGGTCATCTAGAGCCCAGAGGAACATGCCAATTCCCAAACTGCCCCCCAAAAATGTATGAGCATTATGGGTCAGCAAGAATTTCCCCTAAAAAAGCACTGAGCCCTAATCTGGAAGCTAACCCCCCAAGCATTAAAACCCTCTCCTCTCAGTACAAATAAACCCCTCCCTGCTGAAATCCCCCCTCTCAGCACAAATCTAACCCCCCCCCCACTCCCAAGAAAAATCACTCCTCCTAGCATAAATTTCTCTACCCCTAAAATGTCCCCTCCTAGTACAGAAGTCTATGGCAAAGTGCAGCTAGCCCAGGAAAGTTGCGGTATGGGTAAACCGCAGCACATCAATGTGAAAGCAGCCTTATAGGGGGCTCAGAAGGGTAAAGGTTCATTTACATTTTCAGTTTGAGGAGTGGTAAAACCCCATTGTTAAGACATGCTTTTATCACCCCCTGCCCCAACCGTACCCCCTTTAGCTGCAGTGGCCAGGGGTGTACACATGTCAGAGCAGAAGTTATACGCTATGGTCGGTTGGTGGGTGGGTCATGGTTGTTGGGTGTTATACGCCCTGTCATGGTTAGTTGGTGTGTTATACGCCCTGTCATGGTTGGTTGGTGGTATACGCCCTGTCATGGTTGGTGGGTGGTATACGCCCTGTCATGGTTGGTAGGTGTTATACGCCCTGTCATGGTTGGTGGGTGGTATACGCCCTGTCATGGTTGGTGGGTGTTATACGCCTTGTCATGGTTGGTAGGTGTTATATGCCCTCTCATGGTTGGTGGGTGTTATATGCCCTCTCATGGTTGGTGGGTGTTATACGCCCTCTCATGGTTGGTGGGTGTTATACGCCCTGTCATGGTTGGTAGGTGTTATATGCCCTGTCATGGTTGGTAGGTGTTATATGCCCTGCCATGGTTGGTAGGTGTTATATGCCCTGTCATGGTTGGTGGGTGTTATATGCCCTCTCATGGTTGGTGGGTGTTATATGCCCTCTCATGGTTGGTGGGTGTTATATGCCCTCTCATGGTTGGTGGGTGTTATACGCCCTGTCATGGTTGGTGGGTGTTATATGCCCTGTCATGGTTGGTGGGTGTTATATGCCCTGTCATGGTTGGTGGATGTTATA
The DNA here is from genome assembly GCF_965119305.1 of Pelophylax lessonae. Classification (NCBI taxonomy): domain Eukaryota; kingdom Metazoa; phylum Chordata; class Amphibia; order Anura; family Ranidae; genus Pelophylax; species Pelophylax lessonae. The sequence goes on along the minus strand of NC_138770.1, from coordinate 57,235,159 downwards.
CGCCCTGTCATGGTTGGTAGGTGTTATACTCCCGGTCCTGGTTGGTGGGTGTTATACGCCCTGTCATGGTTGGTAGGTGTTATATGCCCTCTCATGGTTGGTGGGTGTTATATGCCCTCTCATGGTTGGTGGGTGTTATATGCCCTCTCATGGTTGGTGGGTGTTATACGCCCTGTCATGGTTGGTGGGTATAGCACCAGCCAAGCATGACTCAATCGCGTGCCCAGCAACCTTGTGCAGTACAGAAAACAAGGGGTTAAAGCAGGTAGGATTGTGTTGCTTTCTCATCACCTGCTTTAACCCCTTGGACCCTACAGAAGCACGCAGTTGTGGGGGACTTGTAGAGTGGCTCCATTTCCTTGAATGTGTGCTGCCAGCCTGCCTATTAGTGTCCATCAGTGCCATCTATCCATGCAGCCTATCATTGCTCATAAGTGCCGCCTATAAGTGCCCATTAGTGCCACATATTGTAGTGACCAGTGCCACCTATCAGTGCCCAAAAGTGCGGCATATTAGTGCCTCCTCATCAATGGCACCCCATCAATGCATTTTAGTGCCGCCTCATCAGTGCCCATCAGTACAGCCTATAAATGCTCATCAGTGCTGCCTTATCAGTGCCCATCAGTGCAGCCTATCAATGCCCATCAATGCCGCCTCATCAGTGCCCAATAGTGCCACCTCATCAGTGCCCATCATTGCAGCCTATCAGTGTACTTCAGTCCGGCCTCATCAGTGAAGGAGACAAATTTCTTATTTACAACATTTTTGGTCTTTTTCCTTTTTTTTTAGCAAAAAATAAAGAAGCCAGTGGTGAATAAATATCTCCAAAAGAAAGCTCTATTTGGCTGAAAAAAATTGAAGCACTGTACCCATAAAAAATTCTTATGGGTACAGTGTTGCATGACCGCGCAATTGTCGTTCAAAGTGTGACAGCGCCGAAATAGGAAAATTAGCCTGGGCAGGAACGGGGGTGAAAGTGCCCGGTATTGAAGCTGTTAGGCTTGCCTACCCCAGCTTTACACACATGGGTAAGCAGGTGAGAACAGGCTCGGCAAAGGGGTTCTCCCTCAAAGCTTTGCCCATTCAAGATTCTCTCTTATGTACTATGGGTATTGCTAATGCATTTTTGTCCTGAGGATATTTCTATGTCATTTTGTCCCTGTATTATATTACACTCAGGACCTCTGTACATGCATCTGCTGCTATGCTGACGTGGAATATAACTCTTCTGTGGGCTGTATAAATCATGTTTTATATATATATATATATATATATATATATAGTGTTTTGTGGTATATTTCTATACACATGCTTATTTTTAATTTATATCTTTAGCGGTTAGTGATATTTATAGTTCCTCTATAACAGAATCAGCTATACCAGGCAGAAAATGGTGCTTATGTTTTATCACCTGCTGCCATGTGCTGTTATGGCTTCTAAAGTGCCTAAAATTGAGAAAAATCTGTGCAGCAGATGATATAGGACGCTCTTGCTTGCGGGCAAAATGTTACATTGGCACTACTATGGCTCCCTCTTCTTCTTTGCAGGGAAGGCTAATTATAGATAGGAGCCCCCCCTAGCAAAGCACCTTGTCCCCATGTTGATGAAGATAAGGGTTTCTTACCTACAACCCTGGCCAGTGGTGTATTTTGGTTTTGTGCTGCCCTAGGCAAGACTAAAATTGGGCACCCCCCCCTCCCCCACCTATGTAACTTTGCCCCACTCCTTCTTTTTTAATGGATGTGGCTCCCTCCAAAATTGAAGGACTACAAGTCCCAGCATGAACCCCTGAGATCTCACGAGAGAGGGGGTGGGTGAGGGAGAGAGAGAGGGGGATGGGTGAGGGGGGGGATGAGAGAGAGGGGGGGATGAGAGAGCAAGAAAGGGGGGATGAGAGAGAGAGACAGAGAGAGGGGGATGAGAGAATGAGAGAGCGAGAGGGGGGATGAGAGAGAGAGAGCGAGAGGGGGGATGAGAGAGAGAGGGGGGTGAGAGAGAGGGGGGGTGAGAGAGCAAGAAAGGGGGGATGAGAGAGAGAGACAGAGAGAGGGGGATGAGAGAATGAGAGAGCGAGAGGGGGGATGAGAGAGAGAGAGCGAGAGGCGGGATGAGAGAGAGAGAGAGAGGGGTGAGAGAGAGAGGGAGGGTGAGAGAGATAGAGAGAGAAGAGGGGTGAGAGAGAGAGAAGGGGGTGAGAGAGAGGGAGGGTGAGAGAGATAGAGAGAGAAGAGGGGTGAGAGAGAGAGAAGGGGGTGAGAGAGAGGGAGGGTGAGAGAGATAGAGAGAGAAGAGGGGTGAGAGAGAGAGAAGAGGGGTGAGAGAGAGAGAGGGGGGTGAGAGAGAGGGGGGATGAGAGAGAGAGAGCGAGAGGGGGGATGAGAGAGAGAGAGGGGTGAGAGAGAGGGGGGGTGAGAGAGCAAGAAAGGGGGGATGAGAGAGAGAGACAGAGAGAGGGGGATGAGAGAATGAGAGAGCGAGAGGGGGGATGAGAGAGAGAGAGCGAGAGGGGGTATGAGAGAGAGAGAGGGGTGAGAGAGAGAGGGAGGGTGAGAGAGATAGAGAGAGAAGAGGGGTGAGAGAGAGAGAAGGGGGTGAGAGAGAGGGAGGTGAGAGAGATAGAGAGAGAAGAGGGGTGAGAGAGAGAGAAGAGGGGTGAGAGAGAGAGAGGGGGGTGAGAGAGAGGGGGGATGAGAGTGAGAAAGAGGGGGTTGAGAGAGAGGGGGGAATGAGAGAGGTGGCTCTAGCAACCAGTGGCCAATAGAGACTCAGGTGGAGGAGGGACAGTTTCTTTGCTGCCCCCTTGCAAAGTACCGCCCTAGGCCTGGGCCTTGTTGGCCTAGGCCAAAATACAGTACTGACCCTGGCTGGTGGTTGTGGGGGTCTGAGGGTGAGGGGCTTATCTAAAGTGCCTAAATATAGCCATCTAAGGTAAAGTGAACTTGTCAACAAATATACCCTAGAGTATCAAAAGTATTGGGACGCCTGCCTTTACAGGCACATGAACTTTAAAAGCATCCCAGTCTTACTCCGTAGGGTTCAATATTGATGGGTGCCTCTCTATGCCATTTGATATTCTTAATATTTAAAAAAGGTCATGCTGAGCTTATGAGGCACTTAAAAGGTTGTCTTTGACAATGTTTGACCATTTTTCCAGAAGTGCATTTGTGAGGTCACACACTGAAGTTGGATGATAAGGCCTGGCTCGCAGTCTCCGCTCTAATTTATCCCAAGGTTATTCTATTGGGTTGAGGTCAGGACTCTGTGCAGGCCAGTCAAGTTCCTCCACCCCAAACTCACTCATCCATGTCTTTATGGACCTTGCTTTGTGCACTGTTGCTCAGTCGTGTTGGAAGAGTAAGGGGCCATCTCCAAATTGTTCCCACAAAGTTGGGAGCATGAAATTGTCCAGAATGTCTTGGTATGCTGACGCCTTAAGATTTCCCTTCACTGGAACTAAGGGGCCAAGCCCAACCCCTGAAAAACGACCCCACACCATAATCCCCGTCTCCACCAAATGATTTGCACCAATGCACTAAGCAAGGTCCATAAGGACATGGATGAGCGAGTTTGGGGTGGAGGAACTTGACTGACCTCAAGCTGATAGAACACCTTCCTGTTCCAACATGACTGAGCACCAGTGCACTAAGCAAGGTCCATAAAGGCATAGATGAGTGAGTTTGGGGTGGAGGACTGGCCTCAACCCGATAGAACAACTTTGAGATGAATTAAAGCGAGCCAGGCCTTTTCAACAAACATCAGAGCATGATCTCACAAATGTTCTTCTGGAAGAATGGTCAAACATTCCCATAGACACACTCCTAAACCTTGTGGACGGCCTTCCCAGAAGAGTTGAAGCTGGTATAGCTGCAAAGGGTGGGCCAACTCAATATTGAGCCCTACGGACTAAGACTGGGATGCCATTAAATGTGCGTGTAAAGGCAGGCGTCCCAATATCTTTGATAATATATTGTATGTTGCCCCTCTCAGACTAAGTGCCTCATAAGCTCAGCCGAGCTTCCTAAATATTAAGAATATAAAATGACATAGAGAGGCACCCATCTACTGAGCAGTGTGGATCCTAAATGCTTCTATGGGCGTATAAGCTTTGTAACTAGTCAGTGGATCGGGGAGAAAAGGACTAGATGTCACAAAACAGCAATCATTAACCACTTAAGCCCCGGAAGATTTTACCCCCTTCCTGACCACCTTGTGATTTTAAAGGACAATTGCGCGGTCGTGCGACGCTGTACTTAAACAAATTTGATGTCCTTTTTTTCCCCACAAACAGAGCTTTCTTTTGGTGGTATTTGATCACCTGTGCGATTTTTTGATCATGCGCTATAAAGAAAAAAAGAGCGTCAATTTTGCAAAAATAACAATATTTTTCACATTTTTTTATATGAAATTCCCCCCCCCCAAAAAGTGTAAAAATCAAAATTTTTTAACATTTTCGGCCAATTTGTTTTATGCTACATATGTTTGGTAAAAAAAAATCGCAAAAAGCGTATTTTGATTGGTTTGCGCAAGTTATCGCGTTTACTAACAAAGGGAAAGATTTTTGTCATTTTTGTTGTTTTTTTTTAACGCGTAATGGCGGTGATCTGCTATTTTCTTTGCGGTACTGCGACATTGCGGCGGACAGATCGGACCCTTGACTGACATTTTTGACACTTTTGGGGTTACCAGTGACATTTCTACAGTAATCAGTGCTATACATATGCACTGTTACTGTAAAATTACACTGGTAGTGAAGAGGTTAACTTTTTTTGAGAGGGAGGGGTGGTGTGTGTCCCTAGGGGCGTGATTCTAACTGTGATTGGCTGTGGCTTGAGGTGTAGGAACAGTGATCAACGGTCCTACATAGCAGAACCGTATGATCACTATTCCTACACAGGGGAGAATGACAGGCGGCTTGTTTACATTAGCCGCCTGCCTTTCTCCCTCTGCACCAACGATCGCCGAGTAAGCGGCGGACATCGGGTCCGCCGGTCACACGCGCGGGGGGGGGGTCCGTGACCGCGTGGGAGCGCGCCTCCGGGGGTGCGCACTCGCTCCCTAGACCCTCATAGGCTAGTGACGTAGTACTACATCACTTTGCCTGTGAGGGGCTGACCGCCGACGTAAATAGTCGTGCGGCGGTCGGCAAGCGGTTAAAAAACATGGATTAGGTATCACTGAAAGATTTCCAGGAATATACAAACCAGATTCCAAAAAAGTTGGGACACTGTACAAATTGTGAATAAAAACAGAATGCAATGATGTGGAAGTTTCAAATTTTAATATTTTATTCAGAATACAACATAGATGACATATCAAATGTTTAAACTGAGAAAATGTATCATTTTAAGGGAAAAATAAGTTGATTTTAAATTTCATGGCATCAAAACATCTCAAAAAAGTTGGGACAAGGCCATGTTTACCACTGTGTGGCCTCCCCTCTTCTTTTTATAACAGTCTGCAAACATCTGGGGACTGAGGAGACAAGTTGCTGAAGTTTAGGAATAGGAATGTTGTCCCATTCTTGTCTAATACAGGCTTCTAGTTCCTCAACTGTCTTAGGTCTTCTTTGTCGCATCTTCCTCTTTATGATGCGCCAAATGTTTTCTATGGGTGAAAGGTCTGGACTGCAGGCTGGCCATTTCAGTACCCGGATCCTTCTTCTACGCAGCCATGATGTTGTAATTGATGCAGTATGTGGTCTGGCATTGTCATGTTGGAAAATGCAAGGTCTTCCCTGAAAGAGACGACGTCTGGATGGGAGCGTATGTTGTTCTAGAACTCGGATATACCTTTCAGCATTGATGGTGCCTTTCCAGATGTGTAAGCTGCCCATGCCACACGCACTCATGCCACTCATACCATCAGAGATGCAGGCTTCTGAACTGAGCGCTGATAACAACTTTGGTTGTCCTTGTCCTCTTTAGTCCGGATGACATAACATCCCAGTTTTCCAAAAAGAAATTTTGATTCGTCTGACCACAGAACAGTTTTCCACTTTGCCACAGACCATTTTAAATGAGCCTTGGCCCAGAGAAAACGCCTGGATCATGTTTAGATATGGCTTCTTTTTTGGCCTATAGAGTTTTATCAAGGCAACGGTGAATGGCACGGTGGATTGTGTTCACCAACAATGTTTTCTGGAAGTATTCCTGAGCCCATGTTGTGATTTCCATTACAGTAGCATTCCTGTATGTGATGCAGTGCCGTCTAAGGGCCCGAAGATCACGGGCATCCAGTATGGTTTGCACAATGAAAATCTGTGACTTTGTGTAACTAAAAAGGCAGCCTTCATCCACACGCCGGCTTGTATACAATGTTTGGGAAAAGTTTTAGATGTTTTGCCAAGGCACCCCTAAAGAAACCTCAGGACACCCCAGGGTGCCTGGGCACCCTGGTCGAAAAAGGCTGCTTTATACTACTTTGTGGACATAGCCACCTAGATATTCACTTGTCACAAACAGCGACCTTGATTACACAATCTGCATGGTTGCTGTACGGTGGGGTTTAGACCGCATTCACACTGCAGCGGCACGACTTCTGCACTACTTCGGGGGCGACCTGTGAAGTCCCGTGCACCGCGACTTTGGCGCGACTTGCACGGACTTCATATAATGAATGTCTATGCAAGTCGCTCCGAGATCGCCCCGAAGTAGTACAGGACCCTTTTTCTAAGTTGGAGCAACTTGTGTCGCTCCTATTAGAACGGGTCCTGTAGCACTGCATGGACCGCGAGGGACCGCGACTTGTCAGGCTGACAAGTCGCCTGACAAGTCACGGTAGTGTGAATGGAGCAGCAGAGGTGGACGGACCAACAGCCACTCGGATAGAAAATTGACTTTGACTTCAATCTATCCTTGAGTGAAAGTATCCTAAATACGTAGATTTTTCACCACATCAGCATTATTGGAATATTTTCCTGGAAATTTTTCAGTGAATCCATATTTGAATGATTGCTGTTTTGTGACATCTAGTCCTTTGCTCCTCCATCCAATGACTAGTTACAAAGCTCATACACCCTTAGAAGCATTTAGGATCCACACTGCTCAGTAGATGGGTGCCTCTCTATGTCATTTGATATCATATTGATCTTAATATTTAGGAAGTTTGGTTGAGCTTATGACATTTATGAGGCACTTAGTCTGAGAGTGGCAACATATGTCTACTACTGTAGTGTTTCCAAACTGCAGCCCAGGGGCCGGATGTGGCCCCTTTGCTTGATATCAGGCCCATGGGACACTATTCCTCCCACTGAAGGCACTCTTCCTTCTGCACCAACAATTGGACTTAATTCCTGTCACTGATACCAACAATAGGGCACTCTTTCTATCACTGACCCCAACAATAGGGCACTATTCTTCCCACTGACACCAATGATGGGGCACTATTTCTCCCACTGACACCAACTTCAGGGCCCTATTCTTCCCACTGATACCAATGATGGGGCGCTATTCCTCTCACTGATACCAATGATGGGGCACTATTCCTCCCACTGATACCAATGATGGGACACTATTCCTCCCACTGATACCAATGATGGGGCACTATTCCCCCCACTGATACCAATGATGGGGCACTATTACTCCCATTGATACCAATGATGGGGCACTATTCCTCCCACTGATACCAATGATGGGGCACTATTACTCCCATTGATACCAATGATTGGGCACGATTCCTTCCACTGACACCAATAATGGGACACTATTCCTCTCACTGACACCAATGATGGTGCACTATTTCTTCCACTGACACCAATGATGGTGCACTATTCTTTCCACAGATACCAAAAATGGTGCGCTATTCTTTCCACAGATACCAATAATGGTGCACTATTCCTCCCATTGATACCAATGATGGGGCACTATTCATCCCACTGACACCAATGATGGGGCACTATTCCTCCCACTGGCACCAATTATGGGGTACTATTTCTTCCCCTAATACAAACAATGGAGCAATATTCCTCCCACTAATACCAATAATTGGGATGAGTAAATGGTTCAGCCCGAGTATGAGTTCAGGGCAAACTTTGGCTGTTCGCCCGTTTGGCGAACACCCGAATTGTTGGGGCGTTCAACTGTTTGTTCAGCCCGCTGAATGACCACAATGCACTGCGCCACCACACAGTGCATTGGAAGCCCTGATTGGCTGAAGCAATAAAAGCTTTGCCCAATCAGGGCACAGAGAACTGTCAGAGCTCTATCCAATCATGGCTCATTGCTCTTAGTCCCACCATGCACTATAAAAGTTTTCTCTCAATAGTGACCATTTGTAGGGTGATATCGGTGTGGAGAGAGATAAAACAGGGCTCTGTTCAGTGATATTAGAGAGTTAGTGTGCTATAGTGTGCTATTCTGATTCTATTATCAGTGTAGAATATCAGTTTAGTGTGAATCTAGTGATAGTTCAGTCAGTGTGAGTGTAGTGACCATTCATTTTTACTTTAGTGTTAGTTTATTTTGTCCGGGCAGGTTTACTGCAGTATAGTTTAGTGTGTTAGTGCAAACTTTGTCTCAAGCACATCAAGCGTGGCAAAAACATCAGCCATTTGGATACCACATGCTTGACAAGACATTTAACCTCCCACCACTCAGCCCATTGGCAAGAGCACCTGAAAGCCACACAAAAGGGACGCAATTCTGTTCCTCCTTACTCACCTCAGTCTACCCCCGCTATACCTCATGACATTTCAGCAGCCTCCACTGACAAGGATGATGGTATAGAGCAGGGTGTCCCAGGTCGTTGCAACACATCTGCCAGTAGCACACCACCAGCTGTAGACTATAGCTGGCAAATTTTTCTGCCCCATCTGCTGCAGCAGAAAAAAATACAGTCACTTCCACCCACATGCCCAGTGTCTAAATGCAAGCTTGTCAAATCTGCTGGCATTACAACTTCTGCCTATCCGTCTGGTGGATTCCGCCCCTTTCCGTTTAGTTTGCAGAATATGCTGTACCACAATGGCAGGTTCCCAGTCGCTATTTCTTTTCACATAAGGCCATTCCAGCTCTGTACCAACGCGTGGAAGGAAAAATTGTGGCATCGTTAGGCAAGGCAGTCAGCCGAAAAATCCATGCTACTGCTAACACGTGGTCCAGCAAGCATGGTCAGGGACGCTATATTTCGTTCACAGCACACTGGGTAACTGTTTGCAATTTGAAAGGATGCAGGACAGGGCTCAGTGCTGCAGCTTGTTGTCCTGCAACGTCTCCATACAGCTAGTGGTGATGATGTGAGATTTGTCAGCTCTACCTCCCTCCTCCTCCTCCAAGCCCTCCTCTGCTGAATTGTCCTACCAACCACAAGTACCCCCTAAGGATTCAAGGGGCTATTCAATGAGTCAGGCTAAAAGGTGCCATGCAGTGCTTCAGTTGGTGTGTCTAGGGGACAGGAACCACACCGGAGCAGAGATTATTGCAGCTGTACAGGCCCAGAGGTGGTTAACGCCATGCCAGCTGGAGCCAGGAATGGTGGTGTGCAAAAATGGCACAAACTTCCTGTCCGCCCTATAGAAAGGGAAAGTTGACACGTGCCATGCCTGGCACTTGTCCTCAATTTGGTGGTGCAGGGTTTCTTAAATAGGTACCCGGGGTCATTTCAGGTGGTCATTCACAGCCAGCGCTCGGCTGGCTTAAATTCAGCGGGGAATTCCACCTGCCTATAAACCACTTGATTTATGTCATGCCAACCAGATGGAACTTGACTTTGGCAATGCTGCAGTGGCTGCATATGCAGCAGAAGGCCATCAACGAGTACCTGTGCGAGTATGGTATAACGACAGCTTTAATTTTTGTCAGCAAGGCAATTCTTGCTTTCATCAAGAGTACCCCTATAGGGTTACGATGTAAAGGCACCGCCGACGCACAAAGACCAATTTTTCTGCACCTTTTACTTCTATCCAAAGTCTGCGGAAGAGACACTAGAATTTATCCAAAAAATGTCTAATCTTGTTCCCAGTGCACTACATTGTGGCCTTATCATACAGACTGGCTCCCCAAGCCATTGTTTACAAAATAAAGATGGCTTGCAGGGAAAACTTAATTTATTTTGGCTTTATAAATGCAATTATTGCTGCAGGAGCTTCTATACACAGTACAGATGTGCCACTTTACAGGTAGACTAAGAGGACCCCCCCCTCCCCCCCAGGCAGTATATTGAAAGGAATGTTTCATTTTTATTCTAATTTCTCATTTTGATGCTTTCACTTTAAGCATCAGTAAATCACTGCTCATTTAAAAATGAAGTTTTTTTTTTACAAACTTTTTTTTCATTGATACATGTCCCCCAGGGCAGTACTCGAACCCCATAACCACTGTATGCCCAATTACTTGCATTTAGGCCTTCAAAATGGGCAATTTTGATTTTTACATTTCTGGTCCTATAGACTTCAATTGGCTTCTAAATCTGGTTCTAAACTTTCGCGATGTATGAAAGTTCTGGTGCGAACCGAACAGGGGGTCGTTCGGCCCATCCCTACCAATGATGGACCATTCTTTAATCTCTTAAATGCAGGGCATTTTCTACTCACACTGGCCACAATCCAGCCCCCTTAAAGTCAGAAGGACCGTGAACTGGCCCTTTGTTTAAAAAGTTTGGGGGCCCCTGGTCTACTGGCATGTCTATGTGAGTCCGGGCCCTGTGTGTTTGTTTTGATTTTAAAAGGCTGTTATTTTAGTGACGGGTTGAGGTTTCTATTTTTGCGTGATTTAAATGTGATTTACAGTGCCTTGCGAAAGTATTCGGCCCCCTTGAACTTTTCGACCTTTTGCCACATTTCAGGCTTCAAACATAAAGATATAAAACTGTAATTTTTTTGTGAAGAATCAACAACAAGTGGGACACAATCATGAAGTGGAACAAAATTTATTGGATATTTCAAACTTTTTTAACAAATAAAAAACTGAAAAATTGGGCGTGCAAAATTATTCAGCCCCCTTAAGTTAATACTTTGTAGCGCCACCTTTTGCTGAGATTACAGCTGTAAGTCGCTTGGGGTATGTCTCTATCAGTTTTGCACATTAAGAGACTGAAATTTTTGCCCATTCCTCCTTGCAAAACAGCTCGAGCTCAGTGAGGTTGGATGGAGAACAGCAGTTTTCAGTTCTTTCAACAGATTCTCGATTGGATTCAGGCCTGGACTTTGACTTGGCCATTCTAACACATGGATATGTTTATTTGTGAACCATTCCATTGTAGATTTTGCTTTATGTTTTGGATCATTGTCTTGTTGGAAGACAAATCTCCATCCCAGTCTCAGGTCTTTTGCAGACTCCATCAGGTTTTCTTCCAGAATGGTCCTATATTTGGCTCCATCCATCTTCCCATCAATTTTAACTATCTTCCCTGTCCCTGCTGAAGAAAAGCAGGCCCAAACCATGATGCTGCCACCACCATGTTTGACAGTGGGGATGGTGTGTTCAGGGTGATGAGCTGTGTTGCTTTTATGCCAAACATAACGTTTTGCATTGTTGCCAAACAGTTTGATTTTGGCTTCATCTGACCAGAGCACCTTCTTCCACATGTTTGGTGTGTCTCCCAGGTGGCTTGTGGTAAACTTTAAACGACACTTTTTATGGATATCTTTAAGAAATGGCTTTCTTCTTGCCACTCTTCCATAAAGGCCAGATTTGTGTAGTATACGACTGATTGTTGTCCTATGGACAGAGTCTCCCACCTCAGCTGTAGATCTCTGCAGTTCATCCAGAGTGATCATGGGCCTCTTTGCTGCATCTCTGATCAGTCTTCTCCTTGTATGAGCTGAAAGTTTAGAGGGAAGGCCAGGTCTTCGTAGATTTGCAGTGGTCTGATACTCATTCCATTTCAATATTATCGCTGGCACAGTGCTCCTTGGGATGTTTAAAGCTTGGGAAATCTTTTTGTATCCAAATCCGGCTTTAAACTTCTCCACAACAGTATCTCGGACCGGCCTGGTGTGTTCCTTGTTCTTCATGATGCTCTCTGCGCTTTAAACGAACCTCTGAGACTATCACAGTGCAGGTGCATTTATACGGAGACTTGATTACACACAGGTGGATTCTATTTATCATCATTAGTCATTTAGGTCAACATTGGATCATTCAGAGATCCTCACTGAACTTCTGGAGAGAGTTTGCTGCACTGAAAGTAAAGGGGCTGAATAATTTCGCACGCCTAATTTTTCAGTTTTTTATTTGTTAACAAAGTTTGAAATATCCAATAAATTTCATTCCACTTCATGATTGTGTCCCACTTGTTGTTGATTCTTCACAAAAAATGACAGTTTTATATCTTTATGTTTGAAGCCTGAAATGTGGCAAAAGTTCGCAAAGTTCAAGTGGGCCGAATACTTTTGCAAGGCACTGTAAATGTGATTTAATTGTTTCAAGTCCAATAAAGCTTATTTTGGTTTTCCACATACCGTCTAGGTTCGCTCTAACTTTTTTCTGGGGCTGCTTTCCTCATTAATTTCTCTATTAATCTATGGCAGTGGCTGTAAAAGGGTTATAAGGTTTAAAATCAGCGAGCGACTGTCCCTGGAAACTGGGAATGTCTGGTCACGTAAGCGCGAACACGTGCAAAGTTACGTGATGTTGTGCTTTTTCAAAAACAAGTTATGCAATTATTAATGGCACCCCAAACATGGCAAGCAGACAAGCGTTTTTTTCATTTGAAAAAATTGCATATTAAAGCTGCAACAAAGCTCAAAATGGTGCATGAGCTACTTTTCCACGATAGTGGCGCATAGAGCGGCCCATTAAAATAGGTGCAAAAAAACTCACCTGCCGTCACACGTCACACTGTGAATGGGGCCTTAGGGGTTGGTTGGGTCAGATAAATATCCATAGGCTTTCCACGTTGATTACTGAAACCTCCTTCACAGTATCAGGCAGAAGCAATCAATGCACTGAACTTGGGAGAACCAGCATAAAATTGTTAAAGGGCTCAAGCTGGATAAAGCCCAGCCGCAAAACACGCTATGCTTAACCGTAGACACTCCAGCTCCTGGTAGGGTTCCTTCACCAGTGGTGTTTGCAAACACAGATTTTTTGGACAACACTGACAAAACGCATAGCTCTGACTATAGTGTTATCCCTTCGGAATCTATTTCTGGCTTTCTCAAACAGTGAAACGTCTTAGGTGGGCGATTGGTCAACTATGAAGTCGTGACTTTAACATTGTTCATTGTAAAAGACCGATCCACTTCTCCAGCCTACATACAAAGAGAGTTGTGCCAAGAGCAATTACATAACATTAGGCTGATTTATGCCTTTAAACTGCAAAAAAATTCCTCTTGTTTACCGTTTGAATGGTTTAAATGGTTACCATGACAACGGCGGTCTAACGGGTGAGCAACAATCGTATACGCGGCGTCTGCTCATAGTAAGTGTGGTTGGCTGACTGCGCTCGTCAACAAATAGAATTTTCTGATGTTCCTTGAATTGCCATGAAAACAGCTGTGCAAGTTCTCTTTGGAAGACAGTGCAGTCCTCAGAACAATGTAGGGGGATTGTGTACACGGGATGGGGATCATCTACATGGGGGGGGGGATAATATGTACAGAGGGGAATCATCTACATGAGGGGAGATCATAAGCATGGAAGGGGATCTACTACATGGGGGGGGGGGTCATATGCACGGAAGGGAATCATCTACATAGGGGGATCATATGCATGGAAGGGGATCATCTACATGGAGGGGATCATATGCACAGAGGGGGATAATCTACATCGGGGGGATCAAATGCACGGAGGGGGAACGTCTACATAGGGGGGATCATATGCCCAGAGGGGGATCATCTACATGGGGGGGGTCATATGCATGGAAGGGGATCATCTACATGGAGGGGATCATATGCACAGAGGGGGATAATCTACATCGGGGGGATCAAATGCACGGAGGGGGAACGTCTACATAGGGGGGATCATATGCCCAGAGGGGGATCATCTACATGGGGGGGATCATATGCACAGAGGGGGATCAGCTACATAGGGGGGTTCTTATACACGGAGGGGGATCATCTACATAGGGGGGGTCATATGCACAGATGAGGATCAACTGCATAGGGGGGATCATATGCACGGAGTGGGATCATCTACATCGGGGGATCTTATGCATAGAGGGGGATCATATGCATGGAGGGGGATCATCTACATGGGGGGATCATATGCACGGAGTGGGATCATCTACATCGGGGGGGGGATCCTATGCACAGAGGGGGATCATATGCATGGAGGGGGATCATCTACATGGGGGAATCATATGCTCGGAGTGGGATCATCTACATCGGGGGGATCCTATGCACAGAGGGGGATCATATGCATGGAGGGGGATCATCTACATGGGGGGATCATATGCACGGAGGGGGATCATCTACATAGGGGGTATCATATGCATGGAGGGGGACCATCTTCATGGGGGGGGGATCATATGCACGGAGGGGGATCATCTACATGGGGGGGATCATATGCACGGAGGGTAATCACATACATGGAAGGGGATCTTGTACATGGGTTGTGGTAAAGGCCAGTCGTTGCTTCAATAACAAGTGGAGGACAGTTGTAATCAAATCTGCAGAAATGTCACCAGTGAATTAAAGAGTTTGATATCAATAATTATCAATCCTGTGTTACCTGTAAAATAATGTTTGGGTTTATTGGTAATAAGGTAATAATTTAGATAGATAGATAGATAGATAGATAGATAGATAGATAGATAGATAGATAGATAGATAGATAGATAGATAGATAGATAGATAGATAGATAGATAGATAGATAGATAGATAGATAGATAGATAGATAGATAGATAGATAGATAGATAGATAGATAACACCATTGTCTCCACTTACCTCAATCAGTCTTCATCAGAGTCTTACATCAGTCTTCATCAGAGTTCCCCCTACATCACAGTCCCCATCAGAGGCCTGCCTTACATTATGGTCCCCATCAGAGCTCCCCCTTACATCACAGTCCACATCAATGTTCTCTCTTATATCTATTTTCCCATCACATTTTCCCCTTACATCATGGACCCATCAGAGTTCCCTCTCACATCAAGAACCCCGTTAGAGTTCCCCCTTATATCATGATAATCATTAGTGTTCCCCCTTACATTGGAGTCCCCATCACAGTCACCTTTTACATTAGGTGCCCATCACATTTCTGCCTTACATTATGGTCCCCATCAAAGTTCCCCCTCACATCATGGTCTCCATCACAGTCCCCTCTTACATCACAGTCCCCTCTTACATCACAGTCCCCATCAGAATCCCACCTTACATCACAGTTCCCATCAGAGGCTTGCCTTACATCACGGTCCCCATCAGAGGCCTGCCTTACATTATGGTCCCCATAAGAGTTTCCCCTTACATCATGGTCCCCATCACATCCCCCATCAGAGTTCCATATTACATCATGGTCCCCCTCACAGTTCCCTCGTACATCAATGTGCCCATCACATTTCCACTTACAGCATGGTCCCCATCAGAAGCCCGCCTTACATCAAGGTCCCCATCAGAGGCCTACCTTACATCATGGTCCCCTTTAGAGTTCCCCATTACATCAGGGTCCCCATCACAGCTCCCTCTTACATCACAGCCCCCATCAGAGTTCCATCATACATTAAGGCCCCCCTCACAGTTCCCTCTTACATCAATGTGCCCATCACATTTCCTCTTACAGAACGGGTCCCCATCAGAGGCCTGCCTTACATCAAGGCCCCCAAATGAGGCCTGCCATACATCAAGGTCCCCATTAGAGTTCCCCCTTACATCACAGTTTCCATCAGTGTTGCCAACCTACCAGATTGAAATTTACTGACACGACTCTCAAAATTTACTAGCACAGCCAAGTTTTTACTGGCAATTCCAAAGGTTACAAAATGACAGTTTTAAGTACACATTTCAGTATTTAGGCTACAAACTATACAATGTGCAATTAGCAATATGAGATATTAGGGAAAAAAACATATTTACTATTTTATTTTCGATAAAGTACTTAAGTAGCTCAGGGACAGGACTGGGCAGGCACACACACATACAATTTACTTTCACAGTGGCACTGACAGCAGTGTGGAGCAGCCCAGATGATGAAGACACCTCACCAACACAACACGTCCCCTCCTGAGTCACAGTGATTGTCTCTCTCCACGCTGAGTGCTCCCTTAAGTCCACTCTAGTCCGGCTCCTAGCTTGACTTGCTCCCGTCCTGCAGACTCACACAAGAGGCTCCAGCCGCTCAGCTTGGCTCCTTTGAACCATGACATCACAGGACACTTTCAGGCATCGCCTCCGCACGACCTGCCCCAACCAATGCTGCCCAAACACACTATAGCAGGCATTCTGGGGGTCTCGGCTAGCTCCAGACCAGCCGAGTGTCACAGCCTTTTTTTTTTTACTGCCAACCTTTTCCTGTCACTGGCTGGAGAAAAGTGCCCATTTTTTACTGACTGCCAGTACAAAAAACTGACAGTTGGTAACACTGGTTCCCATCAGAGTTCCATATTACATCAAGGTCCCCATCACATTTCCCCCTTACATCATGATTCCCATCAGAGTGCCCTTTTACATCAAGGTCCCCTATCAGAGTTCCTTACATTACTGTCCCCATCAGAGTCCCTTATACATCACAGTCTCCATAAGACTTCCCCCTAACATCACATTCCCTATCATTTTTCCATTTTACATCAAGGTCTCCATCAAAGTTCCCCCTTACATCATGGTTCCCATCAGAGTGCCCTCTTACATCAAGGTCCCTCATCAGAGTTCCTTTACATTACTGTCCCCATCAGAGTCACCCATACATCACAGTCCCCATCACCGATCCATCTTACATCAAGGTCTCCATTAAAGTTCCACCTTACATCATGGTTCCCATCAGAGTGCCCTCTTACATCAAGGTCCCCCATCAGAGTTACTTTACAATACTGTCCCCATCAGAGTCCCCCATACATCACTGTCTCCATAAGACTTCCCCCTAACATCACTGTCCCCATCACTGTACCATCTTACATCAAGGTCTCCATCACAGTTCCCCCTTACATCATGGTTCCCATCAGAGTGCCCTCTTACATCAAGGTCCCCCATCAGAGTTCCTTTACATTACTGTCCCCATTAGAGTCCCTTATACATTACAGTCTCCATAAGACTTCCCCCTAACATCACAGTCCCCATCATTTTTCCATTTTACATCAAGGTCTCCATCAAAGTTCCCCCTTACATCATGGTTCCCATCAGAGTGCCCTCTTACATCAAGGTCCCCCATCAGAGTTCCTTTACATTACTGTCCCCATCAGAGTCACCCATACATCACAGTCCCCATCACCGATCTATCTTACATCAAGGTCTCCATCAAAGTTCCACCTTACATCATGGTTCCCATCAGAGTGGCCTCTTACATCAAGGTCCCCCATCAGACTTACTTTACAATACTGTCCCCATCAGAGTCACCCATACATCACTGTCTCCATAAGACTTCCCCCTAACATCACTGTCCCCATCACTGTACCATCTTACATCAAGGTCTCCATCACAGTTCCCCCTTACATCATGGTTCCCATCAGAGTGCCCTCTTACATCAAGGTCCCCATCAGAGTTCCTTTACATTACTGTCCCCATTAGAGTCCCTTATACATCACAGTCTCCATAAGACTTCCCCCTAACATCACAGTCCCGATCATTTTTCCATTTTACATCAAGGTCTCCATCAAAGTTCCCCCTTACATCATGGTTCCCATCAGAGTGCCCTCTTACATCAAGGTCCCCCATCAGAGTTCCTTTACATTACTGTCCCCATCAGAGTCACCCATACATCACAGTCCCCATCACCGATCCATCTTACATCAAGGTCCCCCATCAGAGTTCCTTTACATTACTGTCCCCATCAGAGTCACCCATACATCACAGTCCCCATCACTGATCCATCTTACATCAAGGTCTCCATCAAAGTTCCACCTTACATCATGGTTCCCATCAGAGTGCCCTCTTACATCAAGGTCCCCCATCAGAGTTCCTTTACATTACTGTCCCCATCAGAGTCCCTTATACATCACAGTCTCCATAAGACGTCCCCCTTACATCACAGTCCCCATTATTTTTCCCTTTTTCATCAAGCAAAGTTCCCTCTTACATCAAGGTCCCCCATCAGAGTTCCTTTACATTACTGTCCCCATCAGGGTCATCCATACATCACAGTCCCCATCACCGATCTATCTTACATCAAGGTCTCCATCAAAGTTCCACCTTACATCATGGTTCCCATCAGAGTGCCCTCTTACATCAAGGTCCCCCATCAGAGTTACTTTACAATACTGTCCCCATCAGGGTCCCCCATACATCACTGTCTCCATAAGACTTCCCCCTAATATCACAGTCCCCATCACTGTACCATCTTACATCATGGTTCCCATCAGAGTGCCCTCTTACATCAAGGTTCCCCATCAGAGTTCCTTCTAAGGTCCCCATCAGAGTTCCTTCTAAGGTCTCCATCAGAGTTCCCCCTTACATTATGGTCCACATCAGAGTCCCCCTACATCATTGTCCCCATCAGACAGTAGGCAAACTGCTCTTAATCTGCCACTTACCCTAGATGTGGGCCAGATAAAATTTTATAGCTGGCCAGATGTGGCGGCAAGCTTCAGTTTGGAGACCCCTGGTCTATACAATAAAAAAGGAAAAAAAATGGTGGCTGGAGTTCCACTTCAAGATTACAATATATTTTGGGTAATTATGGTAATTTTATGAAAAACATACTGTGGAGATAAAAAACATACATAAAACAAAAAGGGTCTATTCACACCGTTGTCAACAAAACTGAAAAGCAGAGGATTATGATATGGGAATTGCGGTAAAACATGCACCCTTCCAATACTGCCATCACAAGTCAGGAATAATAATATTATTGGCAGTTAGAGGGAGAATGGAAGAGTGACAAGTGGTAACGGAATACCCCGCTGGAATATGTAGCAGGCCACAAAATGTAGCTCTGAATAATTATCTGGATGGGTCCCAGCAGAATGTTGGCTGCCAATTAATTAACACTGTATCAGAATGCAGCCGGCTCTAATAATAGCATGGAGCTGAGTGGCAGCGCCTAATATTCGACATTAAGAATGCAGCAGAGTGCCGAGACTGCCCAGTAACGTCTGGCCAGGAGGGTTGAAGCAAAGGACACGTAGACCACATACATGAGGTCCTGTATCAGCCTAGAATAGGCTTAACAAGCTGGAGAACCCACCAAGGTTTGGATGGTCACATAAAGCTTAGAATAAGTGGATTTGGCAAAAGAGTTAAAAACCAACAGTTGGCCCATAGGGATGAGCGAACTTCTGAAGAGTTCAGTTAGTTGTGGCTCTGCTGACCTTCAAAAATCCACAAACTTCCATAATTCTATGCAAATGGGCAGACCCATTGATGAACCGTGCTCCAAAAACGTGTGTATGACTTAAGATGATGTCCGTGTCATGGATGGAGGTCTGTATTCACTGAGAGATGGACAAGCCAAGTGATTGCAAGAGTCTACCTGGGGGTAGAAAGGTAGCAGAGGGGATTAATGGTGGAGTGTAACTGTCACAGATAGAGGTGAGTATCCACCAGGGCTGGCCCGAGACATTGTGCTGCCTGGGTCCGAGAATAAAATGCTGCCCCCCCATCCAAAAAATTACACGCATATCCAGCAAAGAGATATTTCCATAAAGCAAAGAGACATCCCCATATAGTAAAGAGACAACCTAATCCAGCAAAGAGACATACCCACATATTCAGCAAAAAGACATGCCCCCTCCAGAAAAGAAACATGACCCCTCCAGAAAAGAAACATGCCCCCTCCAGAAAAGAGACATGCCCCCTCCAGAAAAGAGACATTCCCCCCTCCAGAAAAGAGACATGCCCCCTCCAGAAAAGAGACATACCCCCTCCAGAAAAGAGACATACCCCCTCCAGAAGAGAGACATGCCCCCTCCAGAAGAGAGACATGCCCAAAGGGAAGGAGGGAGTCTTGGGTCCTCGGGCAGTGCGCCCCTGTTGCTGCCCTTCTTAAAGTGCTGCCTGGGTCCCATGGACCCACTAGGACCCATGGTAGGGCCGGCCCTGGTATCCACCAAGAAAAGGACAGTGCAGGTGATTGCTGGAGTGTACCAGAGGCCACATGGAGATACAAGTGTCACGGAGGCACATGGCATGCCTTGTGAGTACTGGAGGCACACAGGGCACACCTGGAGAAACTGGGACACACAGGGGCACACTGCAGACCAAGAAGCAGACTTCCTAACATAGGGATGCACTGGGGATGCAGTAGCATACTCGGTGGACACAAGGGCAACTTGGTGGAGACACCAGGGCAACTTTGTACCATGGGGGAGGATTGGAGGTGTGGGTGCACTGGGGCCCACTGGAGACATGGGAGCACACTTATTGACACACTGGAGACATGGGGGCACACAGTGGCATGCTTGGAGACACAAGAGCACACTTAGTGACACACTGGAGACATGGGAGCACACTTAGTGACACACTGGAGACATGGGGGCACACAGTGACATGCTTGGAGACACAAGAGCACACTTAGTGACACACTGGAGACATGGGGGCACACTTAGTGACACACTGGAGACATGGGGGCACACAGTGGCATGCTTGGAGACACAAGAGCACACTTAGTGACACACTGGAGACATGGGGGCACACTCAGTGACACACCGGAGACATGGGGACACACAGTGGCATGCTTGGAGACACAAGAGCACACTTAGTGACACACTGGAGACATGGGGGCACACTCAGTGACACACCGGAGACATGGGGGCACACAGTGGCATGCTTGGAGACACAAGAGCACACTTAGTGACACACTGGAGACATGGGAGCACACTTAGTGACACACTGGAGACATGGGGGCACACAGTGGCATGCTTGGAGACACAAGAGCACACTTAGTGACACACTGGAGACATGGGAGCACACTTAGTGACACACTGGAGACATGGGGGCACACAGTGGCATGCTTGGAGACACAAGAGCACACTTAGTGACACACTGGAGACATGGGAGCACACTTAGTGACACACTGGAGACATGGGGGCACACAGTGGCATGCTTGGAGACACAAGAGCACACTTAGTGACACACTGGAGACATGGGAGCACACTTAGTGACACACTGGAGACATGGGGGCACACAGTGGCATGCTTGGAGACACAAGAGCACACCTAGTGACACACTGGAGACATGGGAGCACACTTAGTGACACACTGGAGACATGGGGGCACACAGTGGAATGCTTGGAGACACAAGAGCACACTTAGTGACACACTGGAGACATGGGAGCACACTTAGTGACACACTGGAGACATGGGGGCACACAGTGGAATGCTTGGAGACACAAGAGCACACTTAGTGACACACTGGAGACATGGGGGCACACTCAGTGACACACCGGAGACATGGGGACACACAGTGGCATGCTTGGAGACACAAGAGCACACTTAGTGACACACTGGAGACATGGGGGCACAATCAGTGACACACCGGAGACATGGGGGCACACAGTGGCATGCTTGGAGACACAAGAGCACACTTAGTGACACACTGGAGACATGGGAGCACACTTAGTGACACACTGGAGACATGGGGGCACACAGTGGCATGCTTGGAGACACAAGAGCACACTTAGTGACACACTGGAGACATGGGAGCACACTTAGTGACACACTGGAGACATGGGGGCACACAGTGGAATGCTTGGAGACACAAGAGCACACTTGGAGACATGGGGTGCGTAGGAGTGCACTTTAAACACAGTAGCACATTGGAGACACCAAAGCACACTTGATGACACAGGGTGCACTGGAGACACAACAGCAACTTGATTAAAAAAAGGGCACATTTGGAGAATCAGGGGCACACTATAGATCTAAGAGCACACTTGCATGGGAGAGCACCGGAAAACACAATAGCTTACTCTGTGACATAGGGCACATTTGGAGACACAGGGGTTCGTTGTAGACACAGTAGCACGCTTGGTGACACAGGACGGACTGGAGACACAGTAGAACAATTAGCGACACAGACTTCTTACAAGGGTTGAGTATAGGGATGACCTCAGAGCTTTGCTGTTGCTCCTTCTTAAGAGTACTATGACTTCCTACAAGAATTGAGTATAGGGATTACCTCAGAGGTTTGCTGCTGCTCTTTCCTAGGAGTACAGGGACTACCTACAACAGTTGAGTGTAGGGAATGACATCAGAGGTTTGCTGCGGCTCCTTCCAAGAAGTACAATGACTGCCTACAAAGGTTGAGCACAGGGATGACCTCAGAGGTTTGCTGATGCTCCTTCCTAGGAGTACTGTGACTTCCTACAACGGTTGAGTATAGGGATTACCTCAGAGGTTTTCTGCTGCTCCTTCCGAGGAGTACTGTGACTTCCTACAATGGTTGAGTATAGGGATTACCTCAGAGGTTTGCTTCTGCTCCTACCTAGGAGTAAAGTGACTGCCTACAAGGGTTAACTAAAGGGATGACCTCAGAGGTTTGCTGCTGCTCCTTTCTAGGAGTAAAGTGATTGCCTACATGGGTTAACCAAAGGGATGACTTCAAGGGTTTGCTGCTGCTCATTCCTAGGAGTACAGTCACTGCCTACAAGGGCTGAGTATAGGGGCGACTTCAGAGGTTTTCTGCTGCTCCTTCCTAGGGGTACAGTGACTGCCTACAAGGATTGAGCATATGGATGAACTCAGAGGTTTGCTTCTGCTTCTACCTAGGAGTACAGTCACTGCCTACAAGGGTGGAGTATAGGGGTGACTTCAGAGGTTTTCTGCTGCTCCTTCCTAGGAGTACAGTGACTGCCTACAAGAGATGAGTATAGGGATGACTTCAAGGGTTTGCTGCTGCTCATTCCTAGGAGTACAGTGACTGCCTACAAGAGATGAGTATAGGGAAGACCTCAGAGGTTTACTGCTGCTGCTTCCTCCTGGGCCATTTACGGGCTGGGGTGGGTCCTGGACCGGGCTACATTACCTTAAGTGTATATCCAGTGCAACTTTTAAAGCTTGGTTTTGAATAGAATGGGGAAGAGTTACAACCCCTGTCATGTTTTTAAAAAATCAAAATGCCTTAATGGGCGGGTGTCAGTCTGGAAGAGTGGGTGTTCCTAGGCCAGATGTCTTTGCATGTAGACCACCCTAGGTAATGCCCACATGTGATGCTGAGCCTCCATGAGGGGAAGAACTGAAATTCAATGAATGAAAGGGGTGGGCTAGGGACAGTCAGGCTTGGAAGGAAAGAGCTTGATGATGCTGGATACCATCTAGTCAGTCTGTTTAACTTGCTGCAGCTTCTAATGCACAGTGTGAGAAGCTCACAGTGTGCAAGGAAATCTGAAAAAGCCGTTTCAACACAGGAGAGGAGGCAGTACGAGTGTGCAAGACTGATGGGAAAGCCGGAGGTCAGATTTAACTTCAGTAATGATTATAAAAGTTGGGAACTGGAATAATTTTAGAATTCATTCAATGACTTCACTACAATGTGTGACACCAATAAGAGGAGACAAAACAGGAAAGATGTGCTGGTGGTTTTATTTTGTTCAGAAATACACTTTAAAGAGTTGCTGTTCGGCCAATTCCATCCCCACCATCAGGGGCTTCCCAAGTATTATCACTCTGTCCGCACTTCTTTCTCCCTTTTTTTTTTACTTTTGTTTCCTTATTAGAAAATAAACTTTTCAATGCAACCATTTGTTACGCCATTTCCTAAATTTCCCACATATGATAGAACCTGGTGTCGGTTGCCAACATCCCTATATATGTCAAAACAAGAAGAGACCCCCCCTCGGGTTTGGACTTTAAAGCTGCAACTCAAACACCATTTCATATAAAAACGTCATGGTTTATTTGAACGTATAAAAAAAGGTTGATAGCATATACAATACAACAAACATTGGTTTTAAAAATGATACATCTCACAGACAGTTTTGCTGAACCTTCCAATAAAAATACACAGTGCAATGCAAAATTCTCCCGAACACCCTACGCGTTTCGGGACCACGCCCTTCCTCAGGGAAGATGAGGAGGAGATGAAATAATTCAAAGTTTGTATTTTTCTCATCCAGCTGAGTTCAAAGGGTGTAGGGCTGCAGGGATCTATTCTATATTAGAAGGCTACAAAAAAATCATCAGCACTTCGCAGGTATTAGTGGACACCAAAGAACCCGAACACCATCCACAGCAGGGCCAGCATGAGAAACCCACGGAGGTCCCCACTGTGAGGGCCACCAGGAGTTCCTTGCTTTGAATCCTTTAAGTAAGAGATGAAATCACAGGGGTCACAATTGGTTATATCCCAGGGGTGGAGGATCTGTATAACTATGTGAACCGCTCTTCCTGTGGCAAACTGTGTCCGAGGCAAATGAGTGCTGCCTGCGCCATCGTTCAGGAGACTCATGCTGCCGTGGTCGTGTGGACGTGTTTTGGTGTCATCGCACGGTGGTGACATGGGATCAAAGTCCAGCTTAAAGCACATGACGTGTGAACGTATAAATAAAGCCAAAAACAAAGCCTTCTGGGTGTACCGATCTCTTACTGGTCATGGGAGGTTTGGAAAAATATAGATATGGACAGTGACATCACTGGGATCTCAGAGATATATATATATATATATATATATATATGTACACTGCTCAAAAAAATGAAAACACATGAGATCTGAATGGGTGAAAATATCATGCTAGATATCTATACTGGTATGGACTGGGTAATGTGTTAGGATCTAATCTGATATGGACTGGGTGATGTGTTAGGATCTATACTGGTATGGACTGGGTAATGTGTTAGGATATATGCTGGTATGGACTGGGTAATGTGTTAGGATCTATACTGGTATGGACTGGGTAATGTGTTAGGATCTATACTGGTATGGACTGGGTGATGTGTTAGGATCTATACTGGTATGGACTGGGTAATGTGTTAGGATATATGCTGGTATGGACTGGGTAATGTGTTAGGATCTATAATGGTATGGACTGGGTAATGTGTTAGGATCTATACTGGTATGGACTGGGTAATGTGTTAGGATCTATACTGGTATGGACTGGGTAATGTGTTAGGATCTATACTGGTATGGACTGAGTATTGTGTTAGGATCTATACTGGTATAGACTGGGTGATGTGTTAGGATCTATACTGGTATGGACTGGGTGATGTGTTAGGATCTATACTGGTATGGACTGGGTGATGTGTTAGGATCTATACTGGTATGGACTGGGTAATGTGTTAGGATCTATACTGGTATGGACTGGGTGATGTGTTAGGATCTATACTGGTATGGACTGGGTGATGTGTTAGGATCTATACTGGTATGGACTGGGTGATGTGTTAGGATCTATACTGGTATGGACTGGGTAATGTGTTAGGATCTATACTGGTATGGACTGGGTGATGTGTTAGGATCTATACTGGTATGGACTGGGTAATGTGTTAGGATCTATACTGGTATGGACTGGGTGATGTGTTAGGATCTATACTGGTATGGACTGGGTAGTGTGTTAGGATCTTTACTGGTATGGACTGGGTAATGTGTTAGGATCTATACTGGTACGGACTGGGTAACGTGTTAGGATCTATGCTGGTATGGACTGGGTAAAGTGTTAGGATCTATACTGGTATGGACTGGGTAATGTGTTAGGATCTATACTGGTATGGACTGGGTAATGTGTTAGGATCTATACTGGTACGGACTGGGTAACGTGTTAGGATCTATGCTAGTATGGACTGGGTAAAGTGTTAGGATCTATACTGGTATGGACTGAGTAATGCGTTAGGATCTATACTGGTATGGACTGGGTAATGTGTTAGGAACTATACTGGTATAGACTGGGTAACGTGTTAAGATCTATACTGGTATGGACTGGGTAATGTGTTAGGATCTATACTGGTATGGACTGGGTAATGCTTTAGGATCTATACTGGTATGGATTGGATAATGTGTTAGGATTTATACTGGTATGGACTGGGTAACGTGTTAGGATCTATACTGGTATGGACTGGGTAATGTGTTAGGATCTATACTGGTATGGACTGGGTAACGTGTTAGGATCTATACTGGTATGGACTGGGTAATGTGTTAGGATCTATACTGGTATGGACAGGGTAATGTGTTAGGATCTATACTGGTATGGACAGGGTAATGTGTTAGGATCTTTACTGGTATGGACTGGGTAATGTGTTAGGATCTATACTGGTATGGACTGGGTAATGTGTTAGGAAGGAAAGGATTCCACATTGTTTGAAGGAAAAGAAAATGATCACCCTGAATTCAAAGACACCCCGAAAATCAAAGTGAAAAAATGATGCCGCAGGCTCGTCCATTTTGCTGTAATGTCATTGCAGCAACTCAGAATGGTACTCAGTAGTTTGTATGGCGCCCACATGCTTGTATGCATGCCTGACAACGTCGGGGCATGCTCCTAATGAGACAACGGATGGTGTCCTGGGGTATTTCCTCCCAGATTTGGACCGGGGCATCACTGAGCTCCTAAACAGACTCAGGAGCAACCTGGCGGTGTCAGATGGACTAAAACATAATGTACCAGAGGTGTTCTATTGGGTTTAGGTCAGGCGAGCATGGGGGGGTATCAATTCCTTCATCCTCCAGGAACTGGCTACATTCTCTCGCCACATGAGGCCGGGCATTTTCGTGCACCATGAGGAACCCAGGACCCACTGCACCAGCATAGGGTCTGACAATGTTTCCAAGAATTTAATCCCGATACCTAATGACAGTCAGGGTTCCATTGTCTAGCCTGTAGATGTCGGTGCGTCCCTCCATGGATATGCCTCCCCAGACCATCACTGACCCACCACCAAACCGGTCATGCAGAAAGATGTTATAGGCAGCATAACTGTCACGGACACTTGCTGCAGGGACCTCTTCTGCCCATATTCACTCTGTTATTTGTTATTGCTATATTTCTTTTTTTCTTTTTTTTTATTGTTTGGGGCTGTTTTCTTGTATTTGATCTAAAGACTATTCCTGGCCTGTTTAATTCTGAACATGTTCATTGAAAGAGCTGGTCACATTGGCCTCTGTTCTATGTTCTTCAATGTAGGAGACGGACAGTCCGTTACTGGTGGTCTCCTGCTATTGTCTGTGTATTGAGGTGTTATGTGTTTTATGCTAAGCATGTCTGTCCCATTGTTAAATGTTAATTAACTCATCTGTTGTTTCTGTACAGATGGCTAGTTAATTAGCTCAGGTTAATTATGTTTCTGTATACAATTTCATCTGCATATGATAATGTAATCAGGCACCTGTCCTGGTGGGGTATATATTCGGTGTGAGTTTGATCAATAAATGATCCAGATCTTATACAAGCTATTCTCGGCTAGACATATATATCGTGGCTACAATATCTGATATCTCAACAGGTGACTGGGTGGGCTAAGGGATCTTGGATTGTGCTGGCACCAGGCTAGGAAAGCTTATACGGCGGACATACTCTTCTTGAGTATGAGGGTCCGTCACAATAATGTTCTCCACGACTTCTCCAGACCCTTTCACGTCTGTCACATGTGCTCAGGGTGAACCTGCTCTCATCTGTTAAAAGCACAGGGTGCCAGTGGTGGATCTCCCAATTCTGGTGTTCGATGGCAAATGGCAAATGAGTTCCACAGTGTCGGGCAGTGTGCACAGGGCCTGCTAGAGGACGTCGGGCCCTCAGGCCACCCTCATGAACTCTGTTTCTGATTGTTTGTTCTGAAACCTAACTGATGCTAAACCTGCTCTGTGCCCGATTCTAACCCTAATCTATCTAACCCTGTAAAGCATCGGCTATCAGTGGCGGCTTCAACGTGGAGGCGGGTGCAGGAGAGGCATATGACAATGGAAGCCCCATAGTAAGTCTATGTGTGACGTCACTTCCCATTCATTTCACAGCCATTGTCGGTCCTCTCCTGCACAGACCTCCTGGAGACAGGACCAGCTGCAGAATATTTAAATACAGCAATTTTTGCTTTACAGGGTTAGATAGATTAGGGTTAGAATGTGGCATAGAGCAGGTTTAGCGTCAGTTAGGTTTTGCCTGGACTTCTCCTTTAACCACTTTACCTCCGCTCACATGGAGGCTACTGCGGCACTTTGCCACGATCCCGTCCAGCGACGTAGGCCTACGTCGCTGGACTCCTCCCCCTGTAGGCGGCGCTCGCGCGCCGCCGGAGGCTCGCTCCCGCTGTTTTCATTCACAGCGGGAGTCGGGCCAGGGGAGGAGCAGCGGCTATCGCCGCTGCTCTTACCCGATCGTTGGGGATCGAGTCTGGAGATCCGCCCGCTGTGTGTAAACAGAGCGGGCGGATCTCCTCAGTGACAGGGAGTGACAGATCGGAGTGTTCAGCATAGCTGGACATCCGATCTGTCCCTGTCTCACAAAGTCACCTCCCCCCCCCACACGTCAGTAAGCACCAGGCATACATTAACCCCTCCCTCTCCAATAAAATTAACCCCTTCACTGCCAGTGTCATTTTTACAGTAACAGTGCATATATATAGCACTGATTACTGCAGTAATGTCACTGGTACCCCCAAAAGTGTCAAAAATGTCAGTCAAGGGTCCGATCTGTCCGCCGCAATGTTGCAGTCCCGCAAAAAAAATCGCAGATCGCCGCCATTACACGTTAAAAAAAAAAAACACCAAAAATGACAGAAATCTTTCCCGTAGTTAGTAAACGCAATAACTTTTGCGCAAACCAATCAAAATACGCTTATCGTGATATTTTTTACCAAACATAGGTAGCAGAAAACAAATTGGCCAAAAATTTTAAAAAAATTCGATTTTTACATTTTTTTGGGGGGGAATTTCATATAAAAAAATGTGAAAAATATTGTTATTTTTTCAAAATAAACGCTCTTTTTTGGTTTATAGCGCAAAGACTAAAAATCGCACAGGTGATCAAATACCACCAAAAGAAAGCTCTGTTTGTGGGAAAAAAAGGACGTAAATTTCGTTTGGGTACGGCGTCGCACGACCGCGCAATTGTCAGTTAAAGTCGCACAGCGCCGAATCGCAAAAAGTGGCCTGGACGGAAGACAGCAAAATCCTCCGGTGGTAAAGTGGTTAACCAGGCTAGCGGTATCCCCGAGCGTGACTCGGGGTAGGAATTTCCTGCTACTATCGGTATCCCCGAGTCACAGTGAATGTGCAGACAGCGCAGCGGAGTGTCTTACCTTATCCTGGCGATCCAGCGATGAGCTCTCATTGCTGTGACAGCCAGCCGAGATCCCCGCCGCTCGTCTGTCGGTAGGAGGACTTCCTAGTTCCGTTCCCTGCAGCAGCAATGCTGCATGGGAGCGGAACTAGGGAGGGAAATTCAAACGTTGCACAAAACACATTTTATATTATATATATATATATATATATATATATATATATATATATATATATATATATATATACTGTATATATGCATATATATATATGCGTATCTGTGTATATATATATGTGTGTGTGTGTGTGTGTATATATATATATATGTGTGTGTGTTTGTGTGTGTGTGTGTGTTTTTTATATATATATATATATATATATATATATATACATACATACACACACACACATACATATATATATATACATACATACACACACACACACCATTTGGCCCATCTAGTCTGCCCAATATATCTGAATCCTATGAATAGTCCCTGGCCCTATCTTATATGAAGGATAGCCTTATGCCTATCCCATGCATGCTTAACTCCCTCCCATCCGCGCTACAGCCTATATACGGCTGCAGCGCGGACTTGAATTTTCGGGAGGCCGTTTTTAAACGGCCTCCCAGTGACACGGCCTCCCGCGAGCGCGCATCGGGGAGAATCTGTGTCGGCTGTGTCCCTTGGACACAGCCAATCACAGATCGTGGTGAATGGCCAATCACAGCGGCCATTCACCACGTGATCGGACTGTCCAATGAGAGATGATCTCCTATGTAAACATATGAGATCATCTCTCATCGCCGGCGCTCCTTCCTCACACAGACACTGCAGTGTGAGGAAGGAGGAGAGAGCCGACAGCCGCTGGGGACACAGAGAAATGTAATCAGGGCACTGATCACCAGTGCCCTGATTACTAAAGGTAAAAAAAAACACACACATTGCCCCCCCATCAGTGCCCACAGTGCCCGCCATCAGTGCCCCCATCAATGCCCACACTCAGTGCCCATAGTGCTGCCAGTCAGTGCCCATCAGTGCCTGCTCATCTAGGCACTGATGAGCACTGACTGGCAGCACTATGGGCACTGAGTGTGGGCACTGATGGTGCTGCCCATCAGTGCTCATCAGTGCCGCCCATCAGTGCTCATCAGTGCCACCCGTCAGTGTCCATCAGTGCCATCCGCCAGTGCCCATCAGTGCCGCCTATCAGTGCCCATCAGTGCCGCCCGTCAGTGCCGCCTCAGTGCCCAGCAGTGCCACCTCTCAGTGCCACCTCTGTGCCCAGCAGTGCTGCCTATCAGTGCTCATCAGTGTCGCCTATCAGTGCTGCCTATCAGTGCTCATCAGTGCGGCATATTAGTGCCACCTCATCAGTGCCCATAAGTGCCACCTCATCAGTGCCCATAAGTGCAGCCTATCAGTGCCCATCAGTGCCGCCTCATCAGCGCACATCAGTGAGGGAGAAAATTTTATTTTCAAAATTTACTCGCAGAAAATAAGAAAACTTTTTTTTTTTTTCAAAATTTTCTCTTTTTTTTTTTTGTAAAAAATAAAAAAACCCAGAGGTGATTAAATACCACCAAAAGAAAGCTCTGTTTGTGTGAAAAAATGATAAAATTTCATATGGGTACAGTGTAGCATGACCGCGCAATTGTCATTCAAAGTGTGAGAGCGCTGAAAGCTGAAAATTGGCCTGGATGGGAAGGGGGTGAAAGTGCACTGTAGGCAAGTGGTTAAACTCCTTCACTGTATTTGCAGCTATAACAGCTTTAACTCTTCTGGGAAGGCTGTCCACAAGGTTTAGGAGTGTGAGGTCAGGAGGGAAGGGGAAGAAGGAGTTAATTACAGCTAATTCGGGAATAGGAACAGTTTTTTTACTCACTGTTTTTACTTACACGATTCCTTTAAATCAGGGGGGGGGCTCTAATCCTTATAGAAAGAGGGACACAGATTGCATATTAGAAATATTTGCAGGCCCCCCCAAAAAAATCAGTTTTTTAAAGCGTACCTCCTTATGTTAATAAATTCCTATCAGAGTCCCCCTTACATCCCGGGGTATTCTCTTACATCCAGGAGTGCCAATCAGAGTCCTCCCTTACATTTAGTGTAACGGATCAACTGGCACCCCGCCTGGGTACCTCCGTTGACGGATGCTCCTAGTGCTTCCCGAGGGCTGTAAGCACTCTACCAGACACCATAACCACCGCAGACCCCACAAACTGCTGCAGCTTGATTGGGGTCTCACCGTCTCCTACCCACCCTGGACCTACGACAAGGCTCCAGGTTCCAGTGGGTGAACCTCTCTTTCCCCAGAGAGTGAAGCAGGAACAGGAACAAGCTCTTACAAGAGCTCAGTGATTATTCAAGGGATTATGAAGAGCATAGCAATCCCTTGTAGCAGATTCCCCCAATAAGAGGCAGGACTCTGGATTGAGGGCGTAGTAGAACTCAAGGTTTAATGGTACAGCTGCTCTTTTATACAGTTTTCCCCCACAAGGTTACCGCCCAGGTGGACCTTGTGGGGAACAGGACATGAAATTCACAATCCAATAAAAACAGAGTTTTACACTCAGTCACTACCATACAGTGTACACAATCCCTCCCCTCTGCCTGATTACATTATCATATGCAGATGAAATTGTATACAGAAACAGAATTAACCTGAACTAATTATCTAGCTGTCTGGACAGAATACACATCCCACCTCATTACACAAACAATAGGGAGAGCCTGTCTAATATTAAAGTACAATACACATTAGCATAAGTGTAAATACAGACCCCATTTGAAGCAATCCAAACCATTACGTATCTGTCTTTTACTCCCAGTGACGGTGAGTACCGTCACATTCAGCATTACCCATCAGAGTGCCCCCTTACATCCAGGAGTGCCCATCAGAGTCCTCCCTTACATCCAGGAGTATCCATCAGAGTTCTACCTTAGATCCAGGGGTGGTTATTATAGCCCCCCCTTACATCCTAGGATGGCCATCAGACTTTACCCTTAGATTCAGGACTGCCCATCAGAGTCCCCCCTTGGATCCAGAAGTGATTATCAGAGTCCCTCTTACAGTCAGCAGTACCCATCAGAGTCCCCCCTTAGATCCCAGGGTGTTCAGTACTCCCTTAGATCCAGGAGTGGCCATCAGACTCTATCCTTAAATTCAGGTCTGCCCATCATAGTCCCCCTTTAGATCTAGGATTGACCTTTAGAGTTCTCCCTTAGATCCAGGAGTGGCCATCAGAGTCCCCCCTTACATCAAGCAGTACCCATCAGAGTCCCCCCTTAGATCCCAAAATATCCATTAGAGTCCTCCCTTACATCCAGGAGTGTCCATCAGAGTCTCCCTTCCATCCAGGAGTGGCCCTCAGAGTCCCCCCTTACATCCAGCATTAACTATCAGAGTCCACCCTTACATCCAACAGTACCCATACGAGTCCCCCCTTATATCCAGGAGTTCCCATCAGAGTCCTCTCTTACACCCAAGAGTGCCCTTTAGAGTCCTTCCTTACATCAAGGAGTAACCATCATAGTCCTCCCTTACATCCTGGAGTGCACATCAAAGTCCCCCCTTATATCCAGGAGTGACCATCGGAGTCCCCCTTGTATCCAGGAGTGACAATCGGAGTACCCCTTCATATCCAGGAGTGCTCATCAGAGTTCTTCTTTACATCAAGGAGTGAACATCAGAGTCCCCCCCTACATCTAGGAGTGCCGATCAGAGTCAGGGAGAGCGGGGGTTGGGTGATATGTATTATAATACACAGATCCCGGCCAGGCAGTGGGGGTATTGCCATGGACAGTTGTTGCTGTACCCCCGCGCTGCAGTTGGGGGTGTGGCCCCCATACACTTAGATGGGTCACATTCAGCATCAGTACTGCCCGCCTATTTCTGCATGCGATTTAAAGCAAAGCACTGCGGCTGTGATAGATGATGAGCCCTGAGTGGCTGAAGGTCTGTCTCTAGGTGGGTGGCCGGGGGGGGGGGGGCATTAAAGCAGTGGCTCAACCACCTGCTTTTACAGACTTCCCATGGAACCCACAATGCAGTTGTCAATATAAACAGATGTCCCCATTGGAAGATTTACCCTCTGTCCCCATTATGTCCTGCCCCCTATCGAGAAAGGCCAGGGGCTGATCTATGTCAAACTTTTGCAAATACAGCCAAGAACTACAGGGGCACCAGGATTTACATAACTGTGTCATCTCTGCGCCAGCACCTCGATCCAGAAAGCAGATGGACATAGCCTGAACAAAGATGGTGCCGGCCTTCTGGAGAGAAGGGCGGGTGAAGGGCATGATCTCTGCAATAGGAAGTGTTACACTGAGCAAGCATGCACAAATCTATCTGGTGACAGGTCCACTTTACGCATGCTGTGAACCTTGCCGTCTCTGTTTGAGAGTTTGGTTCTCTGCGTTTGTTGGCGTCGCAGTCCCCCAGTGGCACGCAGAGGGTTAAAGCCAGTCTATTTGTGTCCAGTACAGTGAATGTACAGTATGTGGGGACACGCCCCCCCCCCCCCCCCCCCATTCCTCACACGCTGGCTGTTCCCTGCTGCTGCCACCCCTCCCTCCTCGCTATTGTGACGTCTCCTCGCTCTCTCCGGCTGGGGCGGCATTGTTGTGTAACAGATCCTGCCAGGGCTTCTCTATTATCTAATCTTATGTAACAATTCCCAGGCCGGCCAGGGGAAAGCCATAATCACACCACGCCGGGGGGGGGGAAGACACACACACAACACCTGGGGGCCGGGGGAAGCCATAATCACACCACGCCAGGGGGGGGAAGCCATACACACAACACCTGGGGGCCGGGGGGGAAGCCATACACACAACACCTGGGGGCCGGGGGGGAAGCCATGCACACAACACCTGGGGGCCGGGGGGGAAGCCATGCACACAACACCTGGGGGCCGGGGGGAAGACATACACACAACACCTGGGGGCCGGGGGAGGGGGGGGAGCCATACACACAACACCAAGGGACCGGGGGAAGCCATAATCACACCATGCCAGGGCCGGGGGGGAAAGCCATGCACACACCAGGCCGGAGGAAGCCATAATCACACCACACAAGGGCTGGGGATGAAGCCATAATCAACCACCCTGGGGTTGGGGGGGGAAGCCTTAATTACACCATACCAGGCCAGGGGGAAGCCATACACACACCACGCCAGGGGGAAGCCGTAATCACACCATGCCGGAGCCGGGGGGAAGCTACACACACAACACGCCGGGGGAAGCCATAATCACACCATGCCGGGGCCGGGGGGGGGGGGGGGGGGGAAGCCATACACACACCAGGCCGGAGGAAGCCATAATCACACCATGCCGGGGCCGGGGGGGGAAGCCATACACACACCAGGCCGGAGGAAGCCATAATCACACCATGCCGGGGCCGGGGGGGAGCCATAATCACACCACGCCAGGGCTGGGGATGAAGCCATAATCAACCACGACGGGGCTGGGGGGGAAGCCTTAATTACACCATACCTGGGGCAAGGGGGAAGCCATACACACACCACGCCAGGGGGAAGCCATAATCACACCATGCCGGGGCCGGGGGGAAGCTACACACACAACACGCCGGGGGGGGGGGAGCCATACACATAACATGCCGGGGGGGGAGCCATGCCGGGGCCGGGGGGAAGCCATACACACACCACGCCGGGCGGGGGGAAGCCATAATCACACTATGCCGGGGTCAGGGGAAGCCATACACACAACACGCCCGGGAGAAGCCATACACACCACGCCGGGGCCGGGGGGAAGCCATACACACACCACGCCGGGGCCAGGGGGAAGCCATACACACACCACGCCGGGGCCGGGGAGAAGCCATACACACACCACGCCGGGGCCGGGGGAGAAGCCATACACACACCATGCCGGGGGGAAGCCATACACACACCACAAAGGGGCCAGGGGAGAAGCCATACACACACCATGCCGGGGGGAAGCCATACACACACCACAAAGGGGCCAGGGGAGAAGCCATACACACACCATGCCGGGGGGAAGCCATACACACACCACAAAGGGGCCAGGGGAGAAGCCATACACACACCATGCCGGGGGGAAGCCATACACACACCACAAAGGGGCCAGGGGGGGGCAATACACATGCGAAGTCGGGGGCTGGGGGTGAAGCCATGATCACACCATGCCGGGGCC
Source organism: Pelophylax lessonae (assembly GCF_965119305.1). Classification (NCBI taxonomy): domain Eukaryota; kingdom Metazoa; phylum Chordata; class Amphibia; order Anura; family Ranidae; genus Pelophylax; species Pelophylax lessonae. The sequence goes on along the minus strand of NC_138770.1, from coordinate 57,199,820 downwards.
GGGGGGAAGCCATAATCACACCACGCGGTGGGGGGGGGGAGCCATAGTCACACCATACCGAGGCCGGGGGGAAGCCATACACACAACACGACAGGGAGAAGCCATACACACACCACCCCGGCACCGGGGGGAAGCCGTACACACACCATGCCGAGGCCAGGGGGGAAGCCATACACACACACCACGCCGGGGCCGGGTAGAAGCCATACACACACCCCACCGGGGCTGGGGGGAAGCCATACACACACCAGGCCGGGGCCGAAGGGAAGCCATATGCACACCACGCCGGGGGGAAGCCATATGCACACCACGCCGGGGAGAAGCCATACACAAACCACACCGGGCCGGGGAGAAGCCATACACACATCACGCCGGGGGGGAAGCCATAATCACACCATGCTGGGAACGGGGGGGGGAAGCCATAATCACACCATGCTGGGGATGGGGGGAGAAGTTATAATCACACCATGCCGGGGCCGGGGGGAAAGCCATACACACACCACGCCAGGGGAAGCCATAATCACACCACGCCAGGGCTGGGGGGAAGCCATACACACAACATGCCGGGGCCGGGGGGGAAGCCATAATCAACCACGCTGGGGCCGGGGGGGAAGCCATAATCACACCATACCAGTACCGGGGGGAAGCCATACACACATCACACCGGGGGGAAGCCATACACACAACATGCTGGGGGGAAGCCATAATCACACCATGCCGGGGTCGGGGGGAAGCCATACACACACTACGGTGGGGGGGGAAGCCATAATCACACCATGCCGGGGGGGAAGCCATACACACAACACGCCGGGGAGAGGCCATAAACACACCATGCCGGGGGGACGGGGGACGGGGGGGGGGGAAGCCATACACACATCACTCCAGGGGAAGCCATAATCACACTACGCCAGGGCCGGGGGGGAAGCCATACACCCAACATCCCGGGGGCCGGGTGGAAGCCATAATCAACCACGCCCGGGGCTGGGGGGAAGCCATAATCACACCATACCAGGGCCAGGGGGAAGCCATACAAACACCACACCGGGGGGGGAAGCCATAATCACACAATGCTGGGGCCAGGGGAAGCCATACACACACCACACCGGGGGGACGCCATAATCACACCATACCAGGCCCGGGGGAAGCCATACACACTAAACTGGGGGAAAGCCATACACACAACATGCCGGGGGAAGCCATACACACAACATGCCGGGGGAAGCCATACACACAAAATGCCAGGGGGAAGCCATAATCACACCATGCCGGGGCCAGGGGTAAGCCATACACACACCACGCCGGGGGGAAGCCCTAATCACACCATGCCGGGGGGAAGCCATACATACAACACGCCGGGGGGGACCCATACACACACCACGCTGGGGCAGGGGGGAAGCCATACACACACCACGCTGGGGCTGGGGGGAAGCTATACACACACCACGTCGGGGTCGGGGGGAAGCCATACACACACTACTCCAGGGGAAGCCATAATCACACCACGCCAGGGCCGGGGGGGAAGCCATACACCCAACACCCCGGGGTCCGGGGTGGAAGCCATAATCACACCATACCAGGGCCAGGGGGAAGCCATACAAACACCACGCCGGGGGGAAGCCATAATCACACAATGCTGGGGCCGGGGGGAAGTCATACACACACCACACCGGGGGGGAAGCCATAATCACACCACACCAGGGCCAGGGGGAAGCCATACACACACCAAACTGGGGGGAAGTCATACACACAACATGCCGGGGGGAACCATACACACAACATGCCGGGGGGTAGCCATAATCATACCATGCCGGGGCCGGGGGGAAGCCATACACACACCACGCCGGGGGGAAGCCATAATCACACCATGCCGGGGGGGGAAGCCATACACACAACACGCCGGGGAGAAGCCATACACACACCACGCTGGGGAAGGGGGGAAGCCATACACACACCACGCCGGGGCTGGGGGGAAGCCATACACACACCACGCCAGGGCCGGGGGGAAGCCATGCACACGCCGGGGTCAGGGAGAAGCCATACACACACCACGCCGGGGCCGGGGGGAAGCCATAATTATACCTCGCCGGGCCGTGCGGAAGCCATAATCACACCACACCAGGGCCGGGGGGAAGCCATACACACACACCACGTCGGGCCGGAGGGAAGCCATACACACACACCACGTCGGGCCGGAGGGAAGCCATACACACACACCACGTCGGGCCAGGGGGAAGCCATACACACACCACGTCGGGGCCGGGGGGAAGCCTCCACCCCAAACTCGCTCATCCATGTCTTTATTGACCTTGCTTTGTGCACTTGTGCGCAGTCATGTTGGAACAGGAAGGGGCCATCCCCAAACTGTTCCCACAAAGTTGGGAGCATGAAATTGTCCAAAATGTCTTGGTGTGCTGACGCCTTAACTAATTGCCGACCGCCACACGACTATTTACGTCGGCAGTCAGCCCCTCACAGGCAAAGCGACGTAGTACTACGTCGCTAGCCTGTGAGGCTCTAGGGGTGAGCGCGCGCCGCCGAAGGCGCGCTCCCGCCCCCGCTCATTCACGGACCCCCCGCGCGTGTGAGTGGCGGACCCGATGTCCACCGCTCACTCGCGATCGTCCGGTACAGCGGGAGAAAGGCAGGCGGCTAATTTAAACAAAGCCACCTGTCATTCTCCCCTGTGTAAGTGCAGAGATCATACGGTCCTGCTATGCAGGATTGTATTTCTCTGTTCTTAAACAAACAGCCACATCCAATCACAGTTAGAATCACGCCCCTAGGGACACACTTAACCCCTCCCTCTCCAATAAAGTTAACCCCATCCCTGCCAGTGTCATTTTTACAGTAACAGTGCATATGTATAGCACTGATTACTGTAGTAATGTCACTGGTAACCCCAAAAGTGTCAAAAATGTCAGTCAAGGGTCCGATCTGTCCGCCGCAATGTCGCAGTCCCACAAAACAAAAATGACAAAAATCTTTCCCTTAGTTAGTAAACGCAATAACTTTTGCGCAAACCAATCAAAATACGCTTTTTGCGATTTTTTTTTTACCAAACATATGTAGCAGAAAACAAATTGGCCAACAATGTTAAAAAATTTTGATTTTTAAATTTTTTTTGGGGGGGGGGATTTCATATAAAAAATGTGAAAAATATTGTTATTTTTGCAAAATTGTCGCTCTTTTTTTGTTTATAGCGCATGATCAAAAAATCGCACAGGTGATCAAATACCACCAAAAGAAAGCTCAAAGTCAAATTCATTTGGGTACAGCGTCGCACGACCGCGCAATTGTCCGTTAAAGTCACGCAGTGCCGAATCGCAAAATAGGCCCTGGTCAGGAAGGGGGTAAAATCTTCCGGGGCTTAAGTGGTTAAGAGTTCCCTTCGCTGGAACTAAGGGTCCAAGTCCAACCCCTGAAATACAACCCCACACCATAATCCACCCTCCACCAAACAATTTGCAGGGGCCAATTTAGTTCACTGATGTTGATGGACAATATTATTAGCATCATTAGTTAGTATTTGAGAACGCATTTTTTCTATATAGCAATATATTAATTTCACTTTACAGGGCACAGGAGTGCAGAGAGCAGGGGTCAGGAGTGTGTAATGTACAGAGTGCAAAGGTCAGGAGTGTGTAATATACAGAGCAAAGGAGTCAGGAGTGCAGAGTGCAGGGGTCAGGAGTGTGTAATATACAGAGCACAGGAGTCAGGAGTGCAGAGTGTAGGGGTCAGGAGTGTGTAATATACAGAGCACAGGAGTGCAGAGAGCAGGGGTCAGGAGTGTGTAATGTACATACTATAGTGCAAAGGTCAGGAGTGTGTAGTGAACAGAGTGCTAGGGTCAGGAGTTTTTAATGTACAAAGCACATGAGTCAGGATTGCAGAGAGCAGGAGTCAGGAGTGTGTAATGTACAGAGTGCACAGGTTAGGAGTGTGTAGTGAACAGAGTGCTAGGGTCATGAGTTTGTAAGCACATGAGTAAGGGTGCTGGGGTCAGGAGTGTGTAATATAGAAAGCACATGAGTCAGGAGTGCAGAGTGCTGGGGTCAGGAGTGTGTAATATAGAAAGCACATGAGTCAGGAGTGCAGAGTGCTGGGGTCAGGAGTGTGTATTATACAGAGCACATGTGTCAGGAGTGCAGAGTGCAGGGGTCAGGAGTTTATAATATACAGAGCAAAGGAGTCAGGAGTGCAGAGAGCAGGGGTCAGGAGTGTGTAGTGAACAGAGTGCTGGGGTCAGGAGTTTGTAATGTGCAAAGCACATGAGTCAGGAGTGCAGAGTGCTGGGGTCAGGGGTGTGTAATATACAAAGCACATGAGTCAGGAGTGCAGAGTTCTGGGGTCGGGAGTGTGTAATATACAAACCACATGAGTCAGGAGTGCAGAGTGCTGGGGTCAGAAGTGTGTAATATACAGAGCACAGGAGTCAGGAGTACAGAGTGCTGGGGTCAGGAAGGTGTAATATACAGAGCACAGGAGTCAGGAGTGCAGAGTGCTGGGGTCAGGAGTTTGTAATGTGCAAAGCACATGAGTCAGGAGTGCAGAGTGCTGGGGTCAGGAGTGTGTAATATACAAAGCACATGAGTCAGGAGTGCAGAGTGCTGGGGTCAGGAGTGGGTAATATACAAAGCACATGAGTCAGGAGTGCAGAGTGCTGGGGTCAGAAGTGTGTAATATACAGAGCACAGGAGTCAGGAGTACAGAGTGCTGGGGTCAGGAAGGTGTAATATACAGAGCACAGGAGTCAGGAGTGCAGGGAGCAGGGGTCAGAAGTGTGTAATGTACAGAGTGCACGGGTCAGGAGTGTGTAGTGAACAGAGTGCTGGGGTCAGGAAAGTGTAATATATAGAGCACAGGAGTATAGAGTGCAGGGGTCAGAAGTGTGTAATGTCCAGAGTACATGGGTCAAGAGTGTATAAATCACGGAGTACAAGGGTCAGGAGTATGTAATATACAGAGCACAGGAGTCAGAAGTGCAGAGTGCTGGGGTCAGGAGTATGTAATGCATAGAACGCAGGAGTCAGGAGTGTGTAACAAAGAAAGCACAGGAGTGTGTAATGTACACAGTGAAGGGGTCAAGAGTATATAACGCACAGAATGCATGCATCAGTGGTAAGTAATGTACAGAGTGCAGGGGTCAGGAGTGTATAATGCAGAGAATTTAAGGCTCAGGAGTAAGAACATAGCTTCCTGAAAACAGCACAACACTCTGCCCCAGTTCTCTTCTCAAGAGCCCTCAATCCTGATGCAAGCAGTTGGAGGAGCTATACAAATAGCAAAATTATTTTATGGGTGGAGGATTGGGTATTTTTAGGCAGGCTGTATTTGCATAGGTAACAATGTGATGCTGAGCCTGCATGATTGAAAGAACTGAAATCCAATGAATGAAAAGGGCAGGCCAGGAACAGTCAAGCTGGGGAGGAAACTGTTAGATGATGCTGGATGTCCCCCAGCCAGGAAATGATGTGGGTTGTGACTTGCTGAAGCTTCTAATGCACATTGTGAGAAGCTCACAGTGTGCAGTGAAATCAGAGTAAGCCATTTTAGTCGAGGAGAGGAGCCTCTACAACTGTGCAAGACTGAAGAGAAGGCCGGAGGTCAGATTTAATACCCCTTTTAATGCAAAAAGTTTCGGTTTTAGATACTTTGTAACAACATATTTACACCATGTTTCTGCAGGACACTAGAAAATGAAACCTGCCAACCCATGAAGCTTACTTTCTAATAATGTCTCTACCATAAATCAGTAGAACAGTAAGCCTGTACTTAGGTCAGCTTGGCAGGGATCAGGCAGTTTGTCCGTCCTGCCAATAAGCAGATGCTATTTTCGTCCCCCCCCCCCCCCCCCCCCCCCAGCAGGTGAGCACATAGGGATCCAAGTCTCCTTGTTAATGTGGATGTTGTCTCTGATGGCTCTCCAGTGAACCCGTTCCCCCTGGCTGGACGCACATTTGCCCGGGTTGACTTTCTGTTTCGAGTGCTCCAAGACGCCTGACTTCCTCCTCCTCTTCTTGTTTACGGCTCAGAAGAAGACTTCTTAGAGCCAAAAACACTTCTGAACGAATGACTGTTCACGTTCGGCTCTCCCAGCTTGATGTGAACTGTAATTCCAAGGCCAACTGGATTCTACTTGTCAAAGAAACTAAAAGAAATACTTTGGCGCGTCCTCATCTGATACAACAGAGTTTGTGCAGTTTGAGAGCAGCAAGAATTCGCACTCAAAGAGACCGTGTCACCAGAATTTTACCTAATTTCTTGTGTTTTATTTTTCTTCCCATTTGTAATGTGCCTTTGAACTTCCAAGAAAGTTTGACTTCTCAAAGAAGAGTCAATTTCCTAGCACAGCTCCTTCCTTCCTTGCATATCAAAGCACTTTCCTCTTCTGAGAGGGTCTAATTACTGTCTGTGCTTGCCCAGCTCCTCCAGCCCTCCCATCACCTCCCCACATATCGAGGAGAGGAATTGTTACAGTCTTCGTAAGCAGTGGCGTAGCGTGGGTTGTCAGCACCCGGGGCAAGGCAAGTAATTTGCGCTGCCTAACCCGACTTTGAGGTCACAAAAGTGTGAAAGGGGCCTTCAGTAATCAAGGTATAGTGTGCCCCCTTTCAATGCAGAGTGACCAGCGTGCCCCCTTTCAATGCAGAGTGACCAGCGTGCCCCCCTTCAATGCAGAGAGATCATCGTGCCCCCTTTCCATGCAGAGAGACCAGCGTGCCCCCCTTCAATGCAGAGAGATCATCGTGCCCCCTTTTAATGCAGAATGACCAGTGTGCCCCCTTTCAATGCAGAATGACCAGCGTGCCCCCTTTCAATGCAGAATGACCAGCGTGCCCCCTTTCAATGCAGAGAGACCAGCGTGCCCCCTTTCAATGCAGAATGACCAGTGTGCCCCCTTTCAATGCAGAGAGACCAGCGTGCCCCCTTTCAATGCAGAGAGACCAGCGTGCCCCCTTTCAATGCAGAATGACCAGCGTGCCCCCTTTCAATGCAGAATGACCAGCGTGAGATGGCATAGGCGAGGCTTGGCTTGCAACGCCACCCCACCCTACACCAATGGACAGGTGAGGCACAGTCCAGCCCCCCCGACCCGCCATTTTCAGCCATAGGGCGGCCGCGCTAGACTTATCCCAGCCTAAAGATGGAGGCAGCCGCAGACAGTGTGTGAACTGTGTATGTCAGAGTCAGACAGACAGAGTGACACTGTGGATGCGCCCCCCCCCAGATGTTGCGGCCCCCCTGCACCCCCCCACGCTACGCCACTGCTCGTAAGATCCTCTCTTGCTCTCTTGCCTTCTGCCTGCCTCAACCTCTGCTCGGATATATCTACTCTTCTGATTGCTGCATGCCTCAGCCTCTGCCTGGAGATGACTAATGCCATGATAATAATGACATGACATAACCCACATGACTGCGCACTTGTCCATTGAAAATAACGCAGTGCCAAATCGCAAAAAATGGCCTGGTCATTAGGGGGGGAAATCTTCCGGCCCAGAAGTGGTTAAAAGAGCCAGATTTAAACATAAACATAAATCTTTCTCCTAGTTTGTAGACGTGATAAGTTTTGCGCAAACCAATCAAAATACGCTTAATGCAACTTTTTTTTTTACCAAAGAATTGGCCTAAAAGGATGAAAAAAATTTATTTATTTATTTTTTTTTTTATTAAAAATGTTATAGAGCAGAAAGTGAAAAATAGATATATATATTTTTTTTTCAGAATTGTCGCACTTTTTTTGGTTTATAGCGCAAAAAAAATAAAAATCACACTGGTGATCAATTACCAGCAAAAGAAAGCTCAAAAAAAAAAAGGGCACTAATTTTATTTAGGTACAGCGTTGCACGACCGGGCAATTTTCAGTTAAAGTAACGCAGTGCCGAATCGCAAAAAAATGGCCTGGTCATTGAGGGGGAAAATCTTCCGGTCCAGAAGTGGTTAAAAGAGCCAGATTTAAACATAAATCGTTCTCCTAGTTAGTAGACACAATAACTTTTGCGCAAACCAATCAAAATACGCTTATTTTGAGAATGTTCTATAGCAGAAAGTGAAAAAAAAAAAATATATATATATATATATATATATTTTTTTTTTTTTTTAAATTGTTGCACTTTTTTGTTTATAGCGCAAAAAATAAAAATCGCACAGGTGACCAAATACCACCAAAAGAAAGCTCTATTTGTGGGAAAAAAAGGACGTCAATTTTAATTAGGTACAGCGTCGCGCGACTGCGCAATTGTGAGTTAAAATAATGCAGTGCTGAATCGCAAAAAAATGACCTGGTCATTAAGAGGGAAAATCCTTCCGGTCCAGAACTGGTTAAGAAGCCAAGCTGGAGGAGGACAAACCATCCAGCAGGGGGGGTTTCCTGCGTCTGTAATTAGCAGCCCGTGCGCTGCGCCCACCTCTCACAGCTGATTGGATCGCACGCACACACCCCTAGCGAATGCCTGGAGCAGCAGAGAGTGACAGTCCTGATGTGGACACACATTCCTTTCCTATTTACCATAACACTGCATGGCTCGCCATCCTCCCACCAACTCCCACTGCCACCAGCAGGACCGTCCCGTCATCTACATTGCTTTCCAAAGGAAATTGCGCTCGCTGGCGCAGGGTGCAAACTTCTGCATTATGTACAGTAAACTCTTTTTTCTTTGGCAGCAAAACGATGAGACGAAAACAAAGTTGATTTTGACTATTTTTAGAGTGGAGGTCTGCACTTTGTAAAGCGACCCTGTCACTACGCTGTGCGCAAAATTATTGGGCAAGTTGTATTTTAGAGGATTTATTTTACTATTGGACAACGACGGCGCAATCCAAAAATGTTAATAAACCTCAAACCTGAATATTCAACCCTTTTCAAGCCTAAAGGCTCGTACACACTATAAGAAAATCGGGTAAACATTTTCGCCCAAATAATTTTCGTACGACTTTCGTATAGCATGTACAGAACTTTCTACAGACGATTCTGAATTTTCGTGCAATTTTCGTATAGCGTGTACAGAACTTTCTACAGACGATTTAGAATTTTCATACAATTTTCGTATAGCGTGTACAGAACTTTCTACAGACGATTCAGAATTTTCGTACAATTTTCGTATAACGTGTACAGAACTTTCTATAGACGATTCAGAATTTTCGTACAATTTTCGTATAGCGTGTACAGAACTTTCTACAGACGATTCAGAATTTTCGTACAATTTTCGTATAGCGTGTACAGAACTTTCTACAGACGATTCAGAATTTTCGTACAATTTTCGTATAGCGTGTACAGAACTTTATACAGACGATTCAGAATTTTCATATAACGTGTACAGAACTTTCTACAGACGATTCAGAAATTTCGTATGAAGTTCGTATAGCGTGTACAGAACTTTCTACAGACGATTCAGAAATTTCGTATGATGTTCGTATAGCGTGTACAGAACTTTCTACAGACGATTCTGAATTTTCGTGCAATTTTCGTATAGCGTGTACAGAACTTTCTACAGACGATTCAGAATTTTCATACAATTTTCGTATAGCGTGTACAGAACTTTCTACAGACGATTCAGAATTTTCATACGATTTTCGTATAGCGTGTACAGAACTTTCTACAGACGATTCAGAATTTTCGGACGTTTTTCGTGTAGCGTGTACAGAACTTTCTACAGACGATTCAGAATTTTCATACGATTTTCGTATAGTGTGTACAGAACTTTCTACAGACGATTCAGAAATTTCGTACGATGTTCGTATAGCGTGTACAGAACTTTCTACAGACGATTGAGAATTTTCGTACAATTTTCATATAGCGTGTACAGAACTTTCTACCGATGATTCAGAATTTTGGTACGATTTTCGTATAGCGTGTACAGAACTTTCTACAGATGATTCAGAATTTTCGGACAATTTTCGTGTAGTGTGTACAGAACTTTCTACAGATGATTCTGAATGTTCGTACGATTTTCGTATAGCGTGTACAGAACTTTCTACAGACGATTCAGAATTTTCGGACAATTTTCGTGTAGCGTGTACAGAACTTTTTACAGACGATTCAGAATTTTCGGACAATTTTCGTGTAGCGTGTACAGAACTTTTTACAGACGATTCAGAATTTTCATACAATTTTTGTATAGCGTGTACAGAACTTTCTACAGATGATTCTGAATTTTCGTACGATTTTCGTATAGCGTGTACAGAACTTTCTAGAGACGATTCCGAAGTTTCATACGATTTTCATATAGCGTGTACAGAACTTTCTACAGACGATTCAGAATTTTCGGACGACTTTCGTATAGCATGTACAGAACTTTCTACAGACGATTCCGAATTTTTGTACGATTTTCGTATAGCGTGTACAGAACTTTCTACAGACGATTCCGAATTTTCGTACGATTTTTTTTTAAGAATTCAAGTTTATAATGCTTGGAGTTGGACAATATGCATAAAAATGATGATTTGGTCAAAATTCTCTCGTGCCTAATAATTATGTACACAGTGTAGACTGTAGACCATTCATTTCAACAACAATCTTCCCATGAGGTTATATGTTAGTTTAATACACTTTAGGCATGTTATATACCAGCAAAAGTCTCTGGCCTCTATGCTGATTCTCCCCCATCTCAGCTGGGTTCCAGTCCTGCTGTCTAGTTCCTCTGGAACAATTCAGACTCATGCTCCAACTTGCTCTGGCAAGGTCCTTATTCCTGCTGCCTGGTCTTGTCTGTGGTTCCTTTTGGTAGGCTTCAAGTTGTGGGTGACTTTGTATGTTGTTATTATTTTAATTTTTTTTCATTCAGTGATCAGAAGCCAGTGGAGAGATGGGCATAGACGGGTAGGGGACAATGAGCAGAAGCTATGGGAGATATTGTCAGAGAGTGATGGTGGACACTGAGTGGAAAGTCAGTGGTGAGATTGGCAGAAATGGGGTGGAGGACACTGAGTGGAAGCCAGTAGAGGGACTGGTAGAGAGGGATGGTGAACACTAAGTGGAAATCACTGGTGTGCGGAAGCCATTTAAGGGACTGAGGCACTGAGTGGAAGCCAGAGGTAGAGAGGGGTGATGGACAATAAGTGGAAGATATTGGAGGGATCGGCAATGAGGGACAGTTGACACTTAGTGGAAGCCAGTGGGGGGATTGGCATACGTGGGTGGAGGACAATGAGCAGAAGCTATGGGAGGTATTGTCAAAGAGGGATGGTGGACACTGAGTTGAAGTCATTGGAGGGATTGGCAGCAGTCACCGAGTGGAAGCCAGTCGAGGAATTGGTAGAGATGGATGGTGAACACTAATTGGAAGTCACTGGTGGGATTGGCAGAGAGGGGTGGAGGACACCGAGTGGCAGCCAGTCAAGTGATTGGTAGAGATGGATGGTGAACACTAATTGGAAGTCACTGGTGGGATTGGCAGAGAGGGGTGGAGGACACCGAGTGGCAGCCAGTCAAGTGATTGGTAGAGATGGATAGTGAACACTAATTGGAAGTCACTGGTGGTATTGGCAGAGAGGGGTGGAGGACACCGAGTGGCAGCCAGTCAAGTGATTGGTAGAGATGGATGGTGAACACTAATTGGAAGTCACTGGTGGGATTGGCAGAGAGGGGTGGAGGACACTGAGTGAAAGCCATTGGAGGGATTAGCAGCAGACACTGAGCAGAAGCCAGTGGAGGGATTGGAAGAAAGGGAGGGTGGACACTGTGTAGAGTCCAGTGGAGAGATTGGCAGAGGGGGGCTGGAGGACACTGAGCAGAAGCCATTATAGGAATTAGCAGAGTGGGATGAGGGAGAGGGATGGTGAAAATTAAGTGGAAGTCACTGGCAGGATTGGCAGAGAGGGGTGTAGGACACTGAGCGGAAGCCATTATAGGGATTGGCAGAGTGAGGTGGAAGACTCTGAGTGGAAGCCATTCTTGGAATTGGTAACAGGCACTGAGTGGAAGCCATTTCAGGGATTGGCAGAGAGGAATGGTGGACACCAAGTGGGCACCAGTAGAGGGATAAGCATAGGTGGGGGGAGGACAAGGAGCAAAAGCTATGGAAGACGTTGTCAGAGGGGGATGTTGGACACTGAGAAAAAGATGGTGAACAGTGAGTGGATGCCAATGGAGGGATTGGCAAAGAGCGGAGGAGAACACTGAGCAGATGCCATTGTAGGGAATGGCAGCGAACATTGTGTGGAAGCAGGTCAAGAAGGATTGGCAGAGAGGGGTGGTGGGCACTGGATGGTTGGCAAGATGGAATAGTCTGTCAGCAGCATTCATGATGGACTGTGGATAAGCCTGTGTTAAGGTAGGCCAAAGAGGAGGGAATTGCAATAGTCAGGGTGAGGGATAACAAGGGCTAGTAGCTTGGCAATGTCTTTGGTTAAGAAGGGGCATATTTTGAAAATATTATGGAGGTAAAGGTGGCAATATTTGGACAGTGATTGGTTGTGGGGCCACAAGGAAATTTTATAGTCCTGGATTGATATGAAGAGAGACCCTAGTATGAAGGGAGGAAAGGATAGTTGTGGTATAAATTTCAATGGCTGTTGAGAGGGGGCACGAAGGGGGGGATATTAGGAGCTCAGTTTTAGGAATTGGTTTGACATCCACACTGACATGTCAGTGAACAAATTAGTGATGTGGGAGCAGTGGCGTAGCGTGGGTTGTCAGCACCCGGGGCAAGGCAAGTAATTTGCGCCCCATAACCCGCGGGATTTTAGCACTCGAGTCTCTTCCATTAGATTAGTTAAAGAAACCCTTATCCCCTAAGCACATGTATTGTTTGTTATGAAAATACTGATGTAATTAAAGTAAAATGCATCTAAATACAAGTTTGAATGACCAGCGTGCCCCCTTTCAATGCAGAGAGACCAGCGTGCCCCCTTTCAATGCAGAATGACCAGCGTGCCCCCTTTCAATGCAGAATGACCAGATGACCAGCGTGCCCCCTTTCAATGCAGAGAGACCAGCGTGCCCCCTTTCAATGCAGAATGACCAGTGTGCCCCCTTTCAATGCAGAGTGACCAGTGTGCCCCCTTTCAATGCAGAGTGACCAGCGTGCCCCCTTTCAATGCAGAATGACCAGCATGCCCCCTTTAAATGCAGAATGACCAGCATGCCCCCGTTCAATGCAGAGAGACCAGCGTGCCCCCTTTCAATGCAGAATGACCAGCGTGCCCCCTTTCAATGCAGAATGACCAGATGACCAGCGTGCCCCCTTTCAATGCAGAGTGACCAGCGTGCCCCCTTTCAATGCAGAATGACCAGTGTGCCCCCTTTCAATGCAGAGTGACCAGTGTGCCCCCTTTCAATGCAGAGTGACCAGCGTGCCCCCTTTCAATGCAGAATGACCAGCATGCCCCCTTTAAATGCAGAATGACCAGCATGCCCCCGTTCAATGCAGAGAGACCAGCGTGCCCCCTTTCAATGCAGAATGACCAGCGTGCCCCCCTTCAATGCAGAGAGATCATCGTGCCCCCCCTTTCAATGCAGACAGACCAACGTGCCCCCTTCAATGCAGAGAGACTTACCTGCAGCGGTGGCTTCTCCTCAGTTCCCCGCATCTCCTCGAGTCCTCCCGCCTCCTTCTCGGCCAATGGCATGCGTTTGCCTTTGGGCCAATCAGAAAGCAGGTCATCGGACCCGCTTCCTGATTGGCCAGGAGGAGGATCCGTGTGACAATAGAAAATTCTCATTCGCTATTGTCAGACAATGGGTGGGCTCTGCGCCCCGGGTCCACCCTTTTTTGAAGCCTATTCGAGCCTCTGGCTCTAATCAGGTGATTAACAAAAAAACACTCTGTGACAGCGCCAGGCTGCTGACTCACTCGCTGCTAAACTGACTGAGCAGTGAAGAGAGGCGGCATAGGCGGGGCTTGGCTTGCAACGCCACCCTACACCAATGGACAAGTGAGGCACAGTCCAGCCCTGCCCCGACCCACCATTTTCAGCCATAGGGCGGCTGCGCTTTTCATCTCCCAGCCTAAAGATGGAGGCAGCCGCAGACAAAGTGTGAACTGTGTATCTCAGAGTCAGACAGACAGAGTGACACTGCGGATGCACCCCCCCAGATGTTGCGCCCGGTGCGGCCAGCCCCCCCTGCACCCCCCACGCTACGCCACTGTGTGGGAGGAGACAGAAGGGGTGAGCTGAGGAGTAAAGGGATAGATTTGAGTGTCTTCAGCATAGAGATGGTTAGGAACCATGCAAGCTTATCAGCTGATCAAGGGAAGAGGTGTAGATAAAGAATGGAAGGTGTCCAAGGAGAAAGCCTTGGGGGACCCCTATGGAAAGAGGAGAGGAAGAGGTAGAGTAGAAGATGACAGTAGAAGTGTATGTAGAAGTGCTTAGATAGGTAGGAGGAGAACCAGGAACCAGCAGAGCGTTGGAGGTCTAGCGAGTGGAGATTTTGTGAGGTGGAGCCAACTGTGTGGAAGAAAACTGCTTTTATTTGCATGCTACAGCATCATTTTAAAGGAAATAAAAAAAATAACAGCAAAACCAGTGTTTATCTAAACTCTCTTCCACTGTATCACTCACATTCACCTCTATCCCCATAGCTAAAATAAAAGTTAGGTACAAACCAATTAGGCCTATTATACCTAATACTGTCCTACTGCTGGCCAATATTACACCACTGTGTCCTCTGCAGTACCCTAAATTTTGTAGGAAAGCCCCAGCCTGTGTTGTTTGTCTCCAGTAAATTTGGGCCTAGCCTCGCTATTTAAAAGTGTCCTGCTCCAGAACAGTTTTGAATTACTGTATCACCCGCTGTCTCTGTTGCCCTTGTAGTCGGCAGAAAAGGCTCCCTCACCAATGTATGGTATTTTTTAAAATTTATTATGCATTGGAACATGTCCCCTACGGCAGTGCCCACCTTCCCATGTATTTTTTTTTACAGTAGTTTGCCTATTAGCCCTAAAACTTAACAGGATTTGAACCCCCCCCAATAGTCTTCAATAGGGTTTGTCTCTAAGGTCAGATTTTACCACATTTTGAACAAGATTTGCCAAACCTTGGAGTATCATACCTAAGAAGATTTGCCCTTCCCCATCCTCCCTAATATAGCAATGCCATGCCCAAATGCAAGAAAGAACCCTAAGCCATCACCAGCCTTGGGTGCTTCCATATGCAGCTCACTAGGGCCACTGGGGCCCTTGATGTCCCCAAGGAGATCCAACCTTCTCAGCCATCTGGTCATCAAGCAGCAAAGTTCTAGAAATCAGCCCGACTTTTCCAGATATCAAGTTTCAGCTGTAAACACTCTTGCAGTTGGAAATTCACTTTCTGAAACTTTTCCTCTCGTTATAACCGAGTTACTGTTTCTAAAATATCTTTTATTGATTTTAAAGCTTCTTCACCGCCGTTGCACTTCACAACTCCGGAGGAAAAATGGAATTATTTCCTGCCGCTGCCAGGTAACGGGAGCACATGACTTAACCCCGTTATGTAAGCGCACTTAACCTCATTAACAAGTGCCAAGCAGCTGTCGATGGCGAGAGGAAGAGGCTGTTCGCAGGCAGCGGCAGGTGGCAACAGCAACAAAGCTCTGTGGAAGACGGTGCCTGCTTTTTGACTTGTTCAGTAAGAACTTGCAAAGTGCAAGAAGGTTCTGTAACTTATAGCAAAGGTTTAGCAATCACCTGCTTTGCAGAACTCTGATGGCTGGTTCCTATGGGATTCTGCACTTTGCATGTGCTTTGACTAATACCTAGCTGAACATTTCGTTTAAATTTAGGCAAAAACATTCCATGTACATCAAAGTAAAAGAAGGCAGCCACAGCCTAGAAAGTAGAAAAGCCTGTCCCTTGCCAGCATACTGCAGAGAATGACCCTTGCTCCCTGTATGGTATATGTGGTCTCTCTGCAGAGGTCAGACACTCCCTCTGTTGTCACACTTACCCCTCCTGGGATCCAGGGTCAGGTCTCCTTTCTGGCACACAGCTTGCCAGCGCTTCCAGTTTTTACCCTAAACCCCGGTGCCACAATCAATTAGGAGAAAAATCCCCAGATCAGCACCACAGCCAATCAGGAAACAGCTAAATTGTGGCGCGGCATTCGAGCAATGCATCAATGTGCATCAGCCAAGCATCCCTGCTGTAGTGCTTACCTGTACCCCCAAGTGCACCCCTGTGTGCCCCAATGTCTCCACGTGAACCACAGTTTGCCCCATGTCATCCTTTGACTTTGAGAGTGCCCCTATGCGCTCCATGTTTCAAAGTGTGCCCTGTGTCATCTACTGACTCCCAAGTGTGCCCTGTGTGCCCCCATGTCTCCATGTGTACCCCAGTATGCCCCATGTCATCTAATACTCCAAGTGCGCCCCGGTGTGCCCCCATGTCTCCATGTGCATCAAAGTACGGTCCATGTCATCTAGTACTCCAAGTGCACCTCTGTGTGCCGCCATGTCTCCATTTGGACCCCAGTATTCCCTAAGTCATTTAGGGCTCTAAGTGCGCCCTCGTGTGTCTCCATGTGTACCCCAGTATGCCCCATGTAATCTAGTACTCCAAGTGCACCCCTGTGTGCTTCCATGTCTCCATGTGCACCCCAGTAGGCCCCATGTCATCTAGTAATCCAAGTGCCCCCCTGTGTGCCCCCATGTCTCCATGTTCATCGCAGTATGTCTCATGTCTTCTAGTACTCCAACTGCACACCTATCTGTCTCCATGTCTCGCTTTGTAACCCAATATTCCCTATGTCATCTAGTACTCCAAGTGCGCTCCTGTGTGCCTCCACGAGTACCCAGAATCCCCTATGTCATCTAGGTCTATAAGTGCACCCTTGTGTGCCTCTATGTCTTCCCCAGTATGCCCCATGACATCTTGTTCTCCAAGTGTGCCCCCATGTCTCCATGTATACCACAGTATACCCTATGTCATCTAGGGCTCCAAGTGTACCCTTGTGTTCCTCTATGTCTCCATGTGTACCCCTGTATGCTCCATGTCATCTAGTACTCTAAGTGAGATTCTGTGTGCCTCCACGTCTCTATGTGTACTCCAGTATCTCTTATGTCATCTAGGGCTCTAAGTGCATTCCTGGGTGCCTCCATGTCTCCATGTGTACCCCAGTATCCTCTATGTCCTCTAGGGCTTCAAGTGCAACCTTGTGTGCATCCATGTCTCGATTTGTACCCCAGAATGCCCCATGTCATCTAGTACTCTTAGTGTGCCCCTGTGTGCTGCCATGTCTCCTTGTGTACACTAGCATTCCCCATGTCATTCCCCGTGCCTAGTGCACCCCATTTCATCTACTGACTCCCAATGTGCTATGTGTGCCCCAAGTTTCCAAGTGTGCCCAGTGAACCCCATGTCATCTACTGACTCCCAGTGTGCCCTATGTTTCCAACTGTGCCCAGTGCACCCCATGTCATCTAGTGACTCCCAGTGCGCCCTGTGTTTCCAAGTGTGCCCAGTGCACCCTTTGCCATCTAATGACTCCCAATGTGCTATGTGTGCCCCAAGTTTCCAAGTGTGCCCAGTGAACCCCATGTCATCTACTGACTCCCAGTGTGCCCTATGTTTCCAACTGTGCCCAGTGCACCCCATGTCATCTAGTGGCTCCCAGTGCGCCCTGTGTTTCCAAGTGTGCCCAGTGCACCCTTTGCCATCTAATGACTCCCAATGTGCTATGTGTGCCCCAAGTTTCCAAGTGTGCCCAGTGAACCCCATGTCATCTACTGACTCCCAGTGTGCCCTATGTTTCCAACTGTGCCCAGTGCACCCCATGTCATCTAGTGACTCCCAGTGCGCCCTGTGTTTCCAAGTGTGCCCAGTGCACCCTTTGCCATCTAATGACTCCCAGTGTGCCATGTGTGCCCCATGTTTCCAAATGTGCCCAGTGCATCCTATGTCATCTACTGACTTCCAGTGCGCCCTGTGTGCCCCATGTTTCCTAGTGTGCTCAGTGCATCCTATGAAATCTACTGACTTCCAGTGTGCCATGTGTGCCCCATGTTTTCAAGTGTATCCAGTGCACCCTATGTCATCTAGTGACCCCAGTGCGCCATGTGTGCCTCATGTTACCAAGTGTGCCCGGTGCATCCTATGTCATCTAGTGACTCTCAGTGCACCCTGTGTGCCCCATGTTTCCACATGTACCCAGTGTACCCCATGTCTTCTAGTGACTCCCAGTGTGCCATGTGTGCCCCATGTTTCCAAGCGTTCCCAGTTTACCCAATGTCATCTAGCGACTCTCCATGTGCCTTATGTGCCCCATGTTTTTTAAGTTTGCCCAGTGCACCCTATATCATCTAGTGACTCCCAGTGTGCAATTTGTGACCCATATTTCCAAGTGTTCCCAGTTCACCCCCTGTCATCTAGTGTCTCCCTGTGTGCCCGATGTTTCCAAGTGTGCCCAGTACACCCTATGTTATCTAGTGACTCCCAGTATGCCATGTATGCCCCATGTTTCCCAGTGTGCCCGGTGCACCCTATGTCATCTAGTGACTCCCAGTGTGCCATTTGTGCCCTATGTTTTCAAGTGTGACTGGTGCACCCTATGTCATCCAGTGACTCCCAGTGTGCCATTTGTGCCCTATGTTTTCAAGTGTTCCCGGTGCACCCTATGTCATCTAGTGACTCCCAGTGAGCCATGTGTGCCCCAAGTTTCCAAGTGTGCCCAGTGCACCCTCTGTCATCTGGTGACCCCAGAGCACCATGTGTGCCCAGTGCACCCCATGTCTTCTACTGACTCCCAGTGTGTCCTCTGTGCCCAATGTTTCCAAGTGTGCCCAGTGCACCCCACGTCATCTAGTGACCCCAGTGCGCCATGTGTGCCCCATGTTTCCAAATGTGTCCGGTCCACCCCCTGTCATCTGGTGACCCCAGTGCACCATGTGTCACCTAGTGATTCCAATACACCCTGGGCACCAGTGCGCTCCTGTGCATCTCTGTGACCCCTGTGTCTCCATGTAGCCTTCAGCAATCAGTTAAGCTTATACTTCCTGCTGATTGGAGATCTCTAGTTCTGACTCAGCGGTGGGGTGTATTGGATCTCGACAGAGAGACTACTGCTTCCAAACAGAGAGGAAGAGCATGCTGGCAGGGCACTGGCTTTTCTACCCAGGCTGTGGCTGCTTCCTAGTTGCATGTATTATTTACCCTAAACCGAAAAGCTTTAATTGGGCTTTATTTTTCAGTTTTGACTGACGTGCACCTTAACTGCCTTTCTTTGCAAGAAATGTATTCCACCAGCTAAGCCATCGGTTTGGCACCACAGCCAGAGATCTAGCTTTTTCAGAAAAAAAAAACGCAAAAGGAAGCCATTTTGTTTGCCTTATGACAGGTTTCCTTAAAACTATAAGCGTGTATAGGATCTGTCCTCCTGGCCGTTGAGACTCTTCCTCAGGATCGTTGGGTTGGTGCTGCTGCTAGATAACAATAAGTCCTTATCAGTATTGTACAGACAGCTGTGGCACTTCCCACCAACAGTCGCTTGTCCCGTGCTCCTCCTTCCACACCTGTCAACAAAACAGGCGTGATCATGCCACCACGGAGCTCAAACTAGGGGAGAACAGGGGTTATCCTTCCAAAAAATACAAATTTTCTGGCATTCCTACCAATCCAATGGCTTCAGTACTGTCACTGTCCTGGCACACGTGTGCAGATGGGACGTTCTGATATCGATCTGCGTGCTTGTTTCGGGTCTGTCTCAAAGCATTACCACTTCTGGTCACCGGAAGGATTTACCCCCTTAATGACCAGGCCCTTTTTGCGATTCGGCACTGCGTTATTTAACGGACAATTGCGCGGTCGTGCAAGGCTGTACCCAAATAAAATTGATGTCCTTTTTTTCCCCACAAATAGAGCTTTCTTTTGCTGGTATTTGATCGCCTGTGCAATTTTTATTTTTTGCGCTTTAAACAAAAAAAGAGCGATAATTTAATCACTTCTGAACTGGAATAGTACCCCCCCCCCCTTAATGACTAGGCCATTTTTTGCGATTCGGCACTGAATTACTTTAACCACTTTACCACCGAAGGATTTTGCTGTCTTACGTCTGGGCCACTTTTTGCGATTCGGCACTGTGCAACTTTAACTGACAATTGCGCGGTCGTGCGACGCCGTACCCAAACGAAATTTACGTCCTTTTTTCCCCACAAATAGAGCTTTCTTTTGGTGGTATTTGATCACCTGTGCGATTTTTACTTTTTGCGCTATAAACAAAAAAAAGCGTAAATTTTGAAAAAATAACAATATTTTCAAATTTTTTTAAACGAAATTCCCCCCAAAAAAATTTAAAAATCAAAATTTTTTTAAATTTTTGGCCAATTTGTTTTCTGCTACCTATGTTTGGTAAAAAAATCGCAATAAGTGTATTTTGATTGTTTTTTTTTTTTTTTTTAACGAGTAATGGCGGCGATCTGCGATTTTTTTTTTTTTTGCCCTATAAACAAAAAAAATGCGACAATTCTGAAAAAAATATATATATTTTCACTTTCTGCTGTATAACATTCCCCCCAAAAAATTATAAAAATACATTTTTTCATCATTTTAGGCCAATTTGTTTTCTGCTGCATATTTCTGGTAAAAGAAAATACCAATAAGCGTATGTTGATTGGTTTGCGCAAAAGTTATTGCGTCTACAAACTAGGGGAAGATTTCTGTTATTTTTATTTGTTTTTTTTTTTACTAGTAATGGCGGCGATCAGCAATTTTTAGCGGTACTGCGACGTCGCGGCGGACAGATCGGACCATAACTGACATTTTTGACACTTTTGGGGGGACAAGTGAAATCAGTGCTATAAATATGCACTGTTACTGTACTAATGACACTGGCAAGGAAGGGGGCGATCAAAGGGTTAAATGTGTCCCTAGGGGGTGCTTTCTAACTGTGTGGGGGATGAGCTTGCTGCATGAACACAGAGATCTGTGATCCTAAATAGGAGGAATGCAGGATCCCTGTGTTCATTGCCAACAGAACATCGGACCGCCATTCTGTCTCCACGAGTAGCGATCGCAGTTGCCGGACCCACAGATCAGCTTCACCTGCGGCGAATGGGCACATGCATGGGCCCCCACTTGCGGTCCCGCGAAGCAACGTACAGTTATGCCGTTTCGTAGTACAGAGCCGACCTGCTGCAGTATATGTACTGCTGGCGGTCGGCAAGTGGTTAAAGCCATTCGATTAGCATGACAGCCAGACAGTTAGCATTTTCAGAAGGAGGTTTTCTTCATGGTGGCCTCCATATATTTCTTAGCCCTGATCGTCTTCAGATAGAGAAGTCCAACTCCAGCGAGGAAGGGTCCATATTAGGTACAGTAACGCATGTTTCTGAGCCGGCAGTCCAGGAAGTAGATGGTGAACTTAGATGATGCCGTAATAAAGATGGTGCCATCTGGAAGTGAAGAGCAGATGAAAAATATATCTAGTGCCAGGTCAGCTTTAAGGGTTCATGCACATGGAATATTAAAGGCATTTTTTTTCCTGGAGCAAATTTCCCAGCACTTTTCAATGCCTTGGGAGCTGCAGGTGCCGCATACAGCCTGACATCGTAAAGTAAATGGCTGTTCCCTTGTACTCCTCTAAAGGAGCACGTGCATGCAACATATTTCCAGAATATGGTAGTTTCGTATACCCTAAAGCAGTGGTCTCTCTAAACTGAGACCTGCGGGCTGGCCCTTTGCTTGCTTTTATATGGCCCTTTAGGCACTTTTCCTCTCATTGATGCAAGACACTATTCTTCCCACTAACACCAAAAATGGGGCACTATTTCTCCCACTGACACCAATGGTGGGGCACTATTCCTCCCACTGACACCAATGATGGGACACTATTCCTCCCACTGACACCATTGGTGGGGCACTATTCCTCCCACTGACACCAATGATGGGACACTATTCCTCCCACTGACACCAATGATGGGGTACTATTCCTCCCACTGACACCAATGATGGGGCACTATTCCTCCCACTGATACCAATGATGGGGCACTATTCCTCCCACTGATACCAATGATGGGACACTATTCCTTCCACTGACACAAATGATGGGGCACTATTCCTTCCACTGACACCAATGATGGGGCATTATTCCTCCTACTGACACCAATGATGGGGCACTATTCCGTCAACTTATACCAATGATGGGGCACTATTCCTCCCACTGACACCAATGATGGGGCATTATTCCTCCCACTGACACCAATGATGGGGTACTATTCCTCCCACTGACACCAATGATGGGGCACTATTCCTCCCACTGACACCAATGATGGGGCACTATTCCTCCCACTGACACCAATGATGGGGCACTATTCCTCCCACTGATACCAATGATGGGGCACTATTCCTCCCACTGACACCAATGATGGGGCACTATTCCTCCCACTGACACCAATGATGGGGCACTATTCCTCCCACTGACACCAATGATGGGGTACTATTCCTCCCACTGACACCAATGATGGGGCACTAGTCCGACCACTGACACCAATAATAGGTCAATATTCCTCCCCATAATGCCAAAGATTCAATGTTTACTCCTTCTGTCCCCAGGACAATTTTTACTCCCAATGGCCACAGTTCGGCCCCCTAAAGTCTGAACTACAGTAAACTGGCCCTTTGTTTAGAAAGTTTGGACACCCCTGCCCTAAAACATAAAAAAGCACCCGCATTGCACACAGGAAATGGCATGTATGTAAGGGCTTGCCTTTTGCAAATTTCTTTAATGCAACATATATCTCTGTCACATGATCTTGTGAGCTGCCATTATGACTAGCCTGGCTAATCAGCAGCCATGCCTGAACAGCATTCTTGCATATAGACACAGACCATTGCTTTGGCAAGTGAGTGATCTGGAATTTATTGAATTACATGAAAAATATGACATCATCATTGGGGCTCTTTGGCTCTCTATGCAATGCAAGCAGATCATGGCCAGTGGGAGGGGCCAGCAGGGTGCTGTACTTAGCTTCCTGAAAACATCCCATCACCCTGCCTCAGTACTTCTCAAGAGCTCTCAGCCCTGATGCAACAGTTAAGGCTGCAGGGGAAAGTGCTAGATGATGCTGGATGTCCTCCAGCCAGGAAATGAGACGGGCTTTATCTAACTTTCTGCAGCTTCTCACATTGTGAGAAGCTCACAGTGTGCAGTGAAATCAGAGTAAGCCATTTCAGTCCAGAAGAGGAGTCTAGACTCAAGGGAAGGCTGGAATTCAGCCATAGAGTTCTAACCATTGAAATCCCCATAGCTCCAGACTTCTACACTATGTTTTCTGTGTGAGTGTAGCATCCTCACCCCTGTCTTCTACGTGTTAATGAGAAGAAACACCTCTCAGGGTGGTAAAATATCTCCCTCCAACTATCACAGCTCTTTTCTACAACTTCACAAACTACGCTTCAAAAATCTTCTAAAACTTCTGATCTCCAAAAAAATTCTTCTTGTGTTATAATGCATTACCATGATCCGAAACTGTAAAAAAAAAAATAAAGACACAGTTGTTTGAGAATTCAGTCTGCAAGATATAGGGGTATGTTAGTAGAAGAATCCATACATTGACCTTAAAGCCACCCTGTCCTGACTCACAACTCTAAAATAAAGTGGACATGTAATATAAGAGAAGGAGAACTTACCATTCCTGCTGCCCTTTTTGTCACAAGAACATCACTACATTCAGTAGAACTCTTCCTCAAAAGTCTACAGTGAAACCGGTGCTAATAAGAATGTTGATTTAGTTATCTCTAGAGGGATCACCAGGTTTCCTCTATATAAATCTTTTAACGTAGTATGTTTCTGTGCGTTATTGCACGTTTAATGCAGTATATTTCTTTGCATTACTGCACGTTTAACGCAGAACATTAAAGTGCGTTACTGCACGTTTAACGCAGTATATGTCTGTGCGTTACTGCACGTTTAACGCAGTATATTTCTGTGCGTTACTGCACGTTTAACGCAGTATATTTCTGTGCGTTACTGCACGTTTAACGCAGTATATTTCTGTGCGTTACTGCACGTTTAACACGGAATATTTCTGTATCTTATTGCATGTTTAACGCAGTATATTTCGGTGCGTTAGTGCCCGTTTAACACAGTATATTTCTGTGCGTTAAGTGCCAATTACCGCAGTATTTTTCAGTGCGCTAGTGCACGTTTAACACAGTATAATTGTGTGCATTACTGCACGTTTAACGCAATATATTTCTGTACTTTAGTGCACATTTAATGCAGTATATTTCTATGCGTTACTCCACTTTACCACTGTATATTTCTGTGCGTTACATGCCGTTTAACGCAGTATGTTTCTGTCCGTTATTGCACGTTTAACGCAGTAGATTACAGTACGTTACTTTCCATTTACCGCAATATTTTTCAGTGCGATGCTGCACAATTAATGCAGTACATTTTAGTGCATTACTGCGCGTTTCACGCTGTATATTTATGTGCGTTAGTGCATGTTTAACACAGTATATTTCAGTGCATTACGTGCCCTTTAACGCAGTTCATTTCTGTGCATTAGTGCACGTTTAACGCAGTACATTTCTGTGCATTACTGCACGTTTTACACAGAACATTAAAGTGCGTTACTGCACGTTTCACACAGTATAATTCTGTGCGTTAGTGCATGTTTAACGCAGTATATGTCTGTGCGTTAGTGCACATTTAACGCAGTATATTTCAGTGCATTACGTGCCGTTTAATGCAGTATATTTCTGTGCGTTAGTGCACATTTAACGCAATATAGTTTAGTGCATTATGTGACGTTTAACGCAGTTTATTTCTGTGAGTTACTGCACGTTTAACGCAGTATAATTCTGTGCATTACTGCACGTTTAACGCAGTATATTTCTGTGCGTTACTGCACGTTTAACACAGAATATTTCTGTATCTTATTGCATGTTTAACGCAGTATATTTCGGTGTGTTAGTGCGCGTTCAACACAGTATATTTCTGTGCGTTACGTGCCAATTACCACAGTATTTTTCAGTGCGCTAGTGCACGTTTAACACAGTATAATTGTGTGCATTACTGCACGTTTAACGCAATATATTTCTGTACTTTAGTGCACGTTTAACGCAGTATATTTCTGTGCGTTATTCCACGTTTACCACTGTATATTTCTGTGCGTTACATGCCGTTTAACGCAGTATGTTTCTGTCCGTTATTGCACGTTTAACGCAGTATATTACAGTACGTTACTTTCCATTTACCGCAATATTTTTCAGTGTGATGCTGCACAATTAATACAGTACATTTCAGTGCATTACTGCGCGTTTCACGCAGTATATTTATGTGCGTTAGTGCATGTTTAACACAGTATATTTCAGTGCATTACGTGCCCTTTAACGCAGTTCATTTCTGTGCATTAGTGCACGTTTAACACAGTATATTTCAGTGTGTTATTTGCCTTTTAATGCAGTATATTTCTGTGCGTTACTGCATGTTTAATGCAGTATATTTCTGTGTGTTCGTGCACATTTAATGCAGTATATTTCTGTGCGTTAGTGCACGTTTAACGCTGTATATTTCTGTGCTTGAGTGCACATTTAACGCAGTATATTTC
Organism: Pelophylax lessonae; assembly: GCF_965119305.1. Taxonomy (NCBI): domain Eukaryota; kingdom Metazoa; phylum Chordata; class Amphibia; order Anura; family Ranidae; genus Pelophylax; species Pelophylax lessonae. The sequence continues at coordinate 57,174,352 of NC_138770.1, read as the reverse complement.
AGTGCATTACGTGTCATTTATCACAGTATATTTCTGTGTGTTAGTGCACGTTTAACACAGTATATTTTAGTGCGTTACATGCCGTTTAATGCAGCTTATTTCTGTGCGTTACTGCGCATTTAACGCAGTATACAGTGGGTACGGAAAGTATTCAGACCCCCTTAAATTTTTCACTCTTTGTTATATTGCAGCCATTTGCTAAAATCATTTAAGTTCATTCTTCTTCCTCATGAATGTACACATAGCACCCCATACTGACAGAAAAACACAGAATTGTTGACATTGTTGCAGATTTATTAAAAAAGAAAAACTGAAATATCACATGGTCCTAAGTATTCAGACCCTTTGCTGTGACACTCATATATTTAACTCAGGTGCTTTCCATTTCTTCTGATCATCCTTGAGATGGTTCTACACCTTCATTTGAGTCCAGCTGTGTTTGATTATACTGATTGGACTTGATTAGGAAAGCCACACACCTGTCTATATAAGACCTTCCAGATCACAATGCATGTCAGAGCAAATGAGAATCATGAGGTCAAAGGAACTGCCTGAAGAGCTCAGAGACAGAATTGTGGCAAGGCACAGATCTGGCCAAGGTTACAAAAAGATTTCTGCTGCACTTAAGGTTCCTAAGAGCACAGTGGCCTCTATAATCCTCAAATGGAAGACGTTTGGGACGACCAGAACCCTTCCTAGAGCTGGCCGTCCGGCCAAACTGAGCTATCGGGGGAGAAGAGCCTTGGTGAGAGAGATAAAGAAGAACCCAAAGATCACTGTGGCTGAGCTCCAGAGATGCAGTCAGGAGATGGGAGAAAGTTGTAGAAAGTCAACCATCACTGCAGCCCTCCACCAGTCGGGGCTTTATGGCAGAGTGGCCCGACGGAAGCCTCTCCTCAGTGTAAGACACATGAAAGCCCGCATGGAGTTTGCTAAAAAACACCTGAAGCATTCCAAGATGGTGAGAAATAAGATTCTCTGGTCTGATGAGACCAAAATAGAACTTTTTGGCCTTAATTCTAAGCGGTATGTGTGGAGAAAACCAGGCACTGCTCATCACCTGTCCAATACAGTCCCAACAGTGAAGCATGGTGGTGGCAGCATCATGCTGTGGGGGTGTTTTTCAGCTGCAGGGACAGGACGACTGGTTGCAATCGAGGGAAAGATGAATGCGGCCAAGTACAGGCATATTCTGGACAAAAACCTTCTCCAGAGTGCTCTGGACCTCAGACTGGGCCGAAGGTTTACCTTCCAACAAGACAATGACCCTAAGCACACAGCTAAAATAACGAAGGAGTGGCTTCACAACAACTCCGTGACTGTTCTTGAATGGCCCAGCCAGAGCCCTGACTTAAACCCAATTGAGCATCTCTGGAGAGACCTAAAAATGGCTGTCCACCAACGTTTACCATCCAACCTGACAGAACTGGAGAGGATCTGCAAGGAGGAATGGCAGAGGATCCCCAAATCCAGGTGTGAAAGACTTGTTGCATCTTTCCCAAAAAGACTGCTGGCTGTATTAGATCAAAAGGGGGCTTCTACTAAATACTGAGCAAAGGGTCTGAATACTTAGGACCATGTGATATTTCAGTTTTTCTTTTTTAATAAATCTGCAAAAATGTCAACAATTCTGTGTTTTTCTGTCAGTATGGGGTGCTATGTGTACATTCATGAGGAAGAAGAATGAACTTAAATGATTTTAGCAAATGGCTGCAATATAACAAAGAGTGAAAAATTTAAGGGGGTCTGAATACTTTCCGTACCCACTGTATATCTTTGCGTTACTGCATGTTTATTGCAGTATATTTCTTTGCATTACTGCATGTTTAACGCAGCATTTTTCTTTGCGTTATTGCATGTTTAACGCAGTAAATTTCAGTGCGTTATTGCACGTTTAACACGGTATATTTCTGTAGGTTACGTGCCATTTACCGCAGTATTTTTCAGTGTGTTAGTGCATGTTTCACGCAGTATATTTCTGTGCGTTTAGTGCATGTTTAACGCAGTATATTTCTGTGTGTTATTCAACATTTACCGCAGCATATTTTAGTGTTATGTGTCGTTTAATGCAGTATATTTCTGTGCATTAGTGCACGTTTAACGCAGTACATCTCAGTGCGTTATTGCGCGTTTCTCGTAGTATATTTCTGTGTGTTAGTGCAGGTTTAACGCAGTATATTTCAGTGCATTACGTCCTGTTTAACGAAGTATATTTCTGTGCGTTACTGCACATTTAACTTAGTATATTTCTGTGCTTCTTGTGTCGTTTAACACTGTATATTTCAGTGCATTAGTGCACATTTAACGCAGTATATTTCAGTGCGTTACTTGCCATTTTTCTTTTTATCCATAAAGAACTTTAGTAAAGAATTACACAACATTACATTACCAGACAGTACCATGTGACACATTAATCAATAAGAATACATTTGATAGGAGGGATAAATAACATTGGAGCAAAACGTAAAGCATTCATCCTTTTAGTCAGTAACCTCTAATGCCTAGCATTCATCTAGAAACTGCTACAAAAACAAGAAAGTAACAAATACAGCATCAGCAGATACTGAAACTGAAACCTCAGCCAGCATTAAGTCTAAGTACTCTGTCCATGATCAGATCTTCCGGGGCAAGCCCAGGAACATCCAACTAGGAAGCCCATTTTTCATACTTAAGTGTGCAATCTCGGTGTTGGTGTATATATTTCTCCATCCTCAGCATGTTACCCACATTTTTAATCCATTCCGCAACCATAGGAGGCTCCTCAGACTTCCAGTGCAACATATTTAATTTACGCGCTTGACTCATTTTATGGCCTCTCTAGTATGGTTAGCCCAGTCAAATTCCTCCAGTATACCTCATAGGCAGAATTTTGGGTCAACTGGAAAAGACACTTGGAATATTGAGTTAAATTTATGCACCACTCCTGCCCAATAAAGGTGGAGTTTTTGACACCTCCACAAAAGATTTATTAAGTCACCATGGTCAAGCCTACATCTAGAACATGTGGACTCTTTTTGCAGCCCCATTATGTGAAGCCTATGGGGGGTATAATACACCCTTAACAGTATATACAGTTGGGTCAGCCGTTGTGTCACATTGAGCGAGCATGTCACCACTGACTGAAAAGCCTCTTACCATTGCTCACCTGTTAGTTGACCTACATCATTTTTCCAGCGCTCCATCATTTTCAGGGGATACTGTTTCAAATATGACTGTAAAAGCATAGTGTAACTTTGTGATATGAAGCCCTTGGAAGTCTCGGCATCTTTAATGAGACTGAAGATTGGAGTTGGGGACAATAGTCATTCCGATGATTTATTCTGAGCTTAAATTGCATTGCATAATTGTAAGTAGTAAAAATACATAGAGGATGGTAAATTAAATTTCAACTGGAGATCAGCAAACGACAGACGTTCCCCATTATTAAAGATTTGTTTGAGATGCGAGACTCCATAGCCTTTCTATCTAGCCCCGGACGGCAATTTTGCCAATTCCAGATAAGTGTCATTAAACCAGATGGGACTATATTCAGTGTATCCATTCACCTTCTGAAGGTGTTTGGTTTTATTCCGTACTTTCTGAATGAGGTTGTACGTCGGGTAAGATTTGTGCGGTTTTCCAAAAGCTTTAGCTTCAAGAGCCTGTACGAATAGTGTATAGCATCACAGCTAAAGAGGAACCACTAATGGAACCTTCCTGTTCGGCTTCCACATGCATAGTACCAATAAGGTGCTGCAGTTGAGCCGCCAAGTAGTAAACCCAAGGGTTGGGCAAAGCCAGTCCACCGTCGCCCTTGGATCGCTGTAGGTGTTCTAAATTGATTCTAGGGGTACGGTTCTTCTATATTAAGGTATAGAAGAGAGAATTGACAATTATAAAAAATGTAAATGAGATTACCATAGGGGTATTGTGGGGGAAATACAACAATTGGGGCATAAGTATCATCTTAAAAAAATGTAAGGAATTCCAAATTTTGATGTGGTCTCTGAAGCGCTGCATAAGCGTGAAAATATTTAACCTACAGAAATCCCGGGGGCAAGGGGATACCTGGACCCCTAAGTACTTGAAGAAGGAGGCAGTAATAGGAATAGGACATATCGAGGTCACAACTTGGGTGACATCTCCATCTAGTAGCATTGAAGCAGATTTTGACCAGTTTATGGTAAGTCCTGAAAACGTACTGAATTCTGTAATTGTTACCATAGATTCCCGCAAGGAGGCATCTTTGTCATCTGACAATAGCAGTGTGTCATCTGCATACAGCCTTATTTTCTCCTGCACTGAGCCGTAGAAGCCATCAATACCAGGATCCCGATGGCCAAGGGCTCAATCGCCAAGGTGAAGAGCAGAGGGGATAGGGTACACCCCTGCCTAGTACCTCTTCCCAAATAAAAGGTATGGGATAATTTGCCAGATGCCCTGATAGCCGCCTGTGGGTGGCTATATAGAAGGTGTACCCAGGAAATATACACTCCAAACCCTAATTTTCTCAGCACCGCCCATAAGTAAGTCCAATCTATGCTATCAAATTATTTTGTAGCATCCAGTGACAGCAAGGCCCTGCTACCAATATTATCTGCCGGGTTATGCATATTTAGAAAGAGTCGTCTTAAATTAATGACTGTGGACTTGTCCGGCAAGAAGCCTGCTTGATCGGAATGCACAATGGACGTAATAACCTCATTCATTCTGATTGCTAAAACCTTCGCCGGAGGTTTTATGTCACTATATGAACCCGGATTCCCCGGGTCTTTGCCTGGTTTTTAAAAGCAGAAGAATATTCGCCTTTGACATTAGAGGGAGGTAAAACTTCCTGCTGTAGGGATGAGTTGAAAACTTTTAATAATTGCGGTAATAACACTTCAGTATATTGTTTGTATAATTCCATGGGAAGACCATCTTCCCCTGGTGCCTTACAGTTTGTGAAGGAGCTAACCGCCTCTTGAAGCTCCTCAGTAGTAAGTGAGGCATCCAATCTCCCTGTAAATAATGTTTAAGATAACCAGAGGTATAGGAAGCACTAGGGGCATAGAGATTTTCATAGAAACCTGCTAACTCTTGTAGCACCAGGTTGGGAGAGTTAACCAAAGAACCTGCCCTCGATTTGATGGCTCTAATGGCAGGAGATCTTTGTTGAGAGCTGGCAATCTTTGCCAGGAGACGGCCAGCTGTCTCCCTCTCTTCCAATTATGCCAGTCTAGAGAAAAAAAGCTTCTTCTCCACCGAGGAGCAGAGCAAGTGCTCATAGGCAATCTGAGCAGACTGCCATTCCTCCTTAACGGAGTCAGTTGGATTGGTAATATATTTGTGTTCTAAAAAGTGAACCCCAGACTCCAACTGATCTCGCAGGCCAGAGGAAGGCCCTTTTAACCTTATTTGTTTCTGCAATTAATAGGCCCCTAAAGCTTTAAGCGCCTTCCATTGACTAATACATGAGCTGGAGGGATCCTGGTATGCAAAAAAACTTGCGCATGCCCCGCTCTATCCCTGCATGTGAAGGGAACAGTTTCAACCAGAAAGCATTGAATTTCCATGGAGCTTTGGCTAAGGTATTTGGTGGGGACCCTGCAAGGTTTCTCCATAGGAGAATGGTAGGATACTCTATGTAGTCTGTAAACCACCTCAGAGACGAACTGGAGCATACTCGGGTTACCACCAGACATCCACCCAGCCCATCTCCTGTAACAACCTCACCGAGGGAGTATCCTTCAAAGGGGCAGAGATCTGAGGAGCCGGGTGTCTGTCTAAGGCAGGGTTCAGGCAGCAGTTAAAATCCCCGACCATAAGTAACGGTAAGTCCGGCTTTGCGGCCATATAGGATATTAAAAGCCAAATTATTGATACAACAAAGACTGGAGAAATATATATACGGGCTAAGATAAATTGCAGGTTACCAATACGACAATGTAGAAATATAAATCGGTCTTCAGAGTAAATTTTTACATCATATTCCTGGAAGTCCATTGAGCCATGCACTAGAACACTTACCCCCCGGGAGAATGAAGTATGCATAGAATGGTAGGCACAACTCACCCAAGGGTAACTTAAACAACACTGAGTTTCTGCAGGCAAGTGAGTTTCTTGAAAGCAGAGAATAGCAGGGGTAATCTTGGTCAGGCACTGAAAAATCATGGTACACTTCAAAGGTGAATGTAGCCCCTAAAATTCCAAGATACTACTGGTACCTTTGTCATGGCCAGTTGTAGGTTCGTGATTGAAACAGGAGTATGTTAGTGGCTAGTGTCAGACAGCATGCCAGCCAAAGTGGGAGCAGCATCCCCCCCTTAGATAATACAATGAGGCAACAAAGGCTGGGACCCAGCCGACTTCAGCTGGCACATAGCTTCTAATTCGGATGTAGAGGACTGTCGGCAATGCAAGACAGCATACAGGCACAACATTGTCTTCCCTAGATAGGGTATTTCTGGCATTGTGAAAACAAAAAGAAAAATGCCCAACAAAAACAACAAAGTAGAAAAAATGAGCAACAGGCATATTAGCTACCAACAGGGTAGCCCAAGTGTCTAGAGCAGGGGTCTTCAAACTATGGCCCTCCAGTTGTTCATGAACTACAGTTCCTATCTTTTCTAGTCATGTCTGTGAATGACAGAGTTTTACAATGCCTCATGGGATGTGTAGTTCCACAGCAGCTGGAGGGCCGTAGTTTGAGTATCCCTGGTCTAGAGTGTTTCCAAAGATGTGTAGATGGATGATTTGTAGTGTTCCAACAGAAGGTGAGCACAGTTTAGCTCACAGCTTGGTCTGCCAAATCATGTCCCCCAGCCAGAGAACAACGGAAATAATGCTCTATACAGTAGAATACAATGCAACATGCTGCCAAGCTGTAAAGGCAGATATTAACGATCAATCACCATTATCAGCATCTTGGCTATGGCGAAGGGCCTGTTTATTGCAGTCGAGCCAGGCAGAGGCCTCCTTAGCAGACTCAATAAAATGCACCTGTCCTATCGCCATTGCTCGAAGCTTTGCCAGATACAGCATAGCATAAGATAGTTGCAGGTTTTGTAGGCGCCTTTTAACCCCAGTGAACTTGGCTTTGTGTCTCTGGACCTCCGCCGTGAAGTCCGAATAAAAGAACTCTCTAGCCAATTCCCTAGGAAGACTGTGAGGTCTCTCCCTTCAGCTTGTTCAGGAAGGCCCACTATGTGAACATTATTTCTACGGAGACGTTTGCTTTTTTGCTATGTGGTAGGCTGTCTGCGTGTCATGGCTAAGGGAGGTAGCTGGTCTTCAATGTCACTTATGCCACTCTCCACCGCCGTGGTCCTCTCCCGTATTTTCTGTAGATCTTGTTGCACTAGAGACACGTCCTCTCTCAGGCCCCCAAGTTGGTCTTTAAGAGTATTAACTGAGGCAGTACATTGATGAACTGCCCAGAGGATTGCAGCAAGTGTAGGTTGCTCCAGATCCTGCCCCCAGTGTCCGTTGGCAGAGGAGCCTGCAGATCTGCACTGTCTGCCTAATCTTGAACTGACAAGATGGCTGTCTGCTCCTGATCCCCAGACCCAGTGTCATGAGAGCCCTCTGAGTCCTTCTGCTGATCCGCCTCTAATGCCCCTGACAGCTACTGGACATAATACAACATGTCACTAGGAGGATCCTTACCCTGATTGCGCAAAGACTTGGCAGACTTAGGACCCGTATCCTTCGATTTGTCTGGGCCGCATAGTGTTCTCTGTGGCTTTGCCGCAGCGGCACCATCTTGAAGGTCCAGGGCCGCCGCATCTTCTTTCCCTTTGTGGGTCATTCCCCTGGTGCAGAGAGCCGGCAGCAGTTCCAGGAAAGACATAGACTGGCTGCTGGGTGACCCGATGGAGAAGCAATTTGTAGGCTGCGGGGGATCACTATCGAATCAGTGGCGGGAGCTGTGGGAGAAACGTCCTCTCACATGTCGATCTTGGCCACGCCCCTCTCCCCCCATGTTACGTGCTGTTTAACGCAGTATATTTCTGTGCATTAGTGCACGTTTAACACAGTATATTTCAGTGCGCTACGTGCCATTTAGCGTAGTATATTTCTGTGCATTACTGCACATTTAACCCAGTATATTTCTGTGCGTTAGTGCATGTTTAACGCAGTATATTTCAGTGCGTTACGTGCCATTAATGCAGTATATTTCTGTGCATTAGTGCACGTTTAACGCAGTATATTTCAGTGTGTTACGTGCCGTTTGCTGCAGTATATTTCTGTACGTTTCTGCACATTTAATGCAGTATATTTCTGTTTGTTAGTGCATGTTTAACGCAGTATATTATTGTGTGGAATTGCACATTTAACGCAGTATATTTCAGTGCGTTACGTGCCATTAAATACAGTATATTTCAGTGCGTTGGTGCCTGTTTAACGTAGTATATTTCTGAGCGTTACTGCACAATTAACGCAGTATATTTCAGTGCATTACTGCACGTTTAACGCAGTATATTTCTGTGAGTTAGTGCACCTGCAACACAGTATATTTCTGTGCGTTAGCACAGTTTCACTGCAGTATATTACAGTGTGTCAGTGGAGTATTTATGTGTAGTGTGTACTCAGGTTAAAGTGCACTAAACACCACTTTCCATTGATTAAAGTGCATCCATGTACACATTTTCACATCTTTATTACATTTTGGTAATAAGCACCTTCCCATCATGTCTGGGAGGCCAATAAGAAGAGGCAGACATTCCCATGACACTGTGAGGGGGCCAGCAGCGTATGTGTTCACAGGCAAAGGTGGACTTGGTCAGACCTCCTCAGGCAGGGCATAATTTCCTCTGTTTAGTGATATTGCCCGTGCTATCCAGCAACAGCATTCAGAGAAGGTGGTGGACTGGCTTACTAAACCATCCTCATCCTCCTCAGCCTCTGTCACCCAAGCAGAGACTAGGGGGCAGTCCCCTGAAGCTGCCAGAGTGGCTAAATCTGCCTCCTTGTCCACAGCTATTCCTGCCATAGCCCCAGCATTAGGCGTGGAGGATTCAGCTGAGTTATTTGAACAAAGGGTTAGCCACTTGCTCCTTGACAATGCAGAGCCATTACTTGATTTAGCTGTTGGTTTTGAGGTTGAGGAAGGTAGGAACATGAGCCTACAGAGAGGGGAGAACGCTGGTAAACAAATTTGCAGTCATTTTCCCCCAGCCACAGCGTATTACCAAGTTGTCTCCAGCAGTAGTGAGGATGGGGGAGATGATAAGGAGGTCACTGATGGGACTTGGGTGCCAGATAGAGCAGAGGAGGAAAGTGAGGGTGAGGCACAACCCCAACAATGCAGCCATCATGGAAGAGTAGAGAACAGCCACCCTATTCCATCACATTGTGGAGCTATTATCTCCCAGCTCCCTTCCCACAGCTCAGCTGTCTGGGCCTTTTTTAGCACATGTGCAGCCGATCGCACTGTTGCAATTTGCAAACTTTGTCTCAAGCACATCAAGCGTGGCAAAAACACCAGCCATTTGGGTACCACATGTTTGACAAGGCATTTAACCTCCCACCACTCGGCTCATTGGCAAGAGCTCCTGAAAGCAACACAACATGACCTCTCAGCAGCCCCCACTGACAGGGATGATGGTATAGCGCAGGGTGTCCCAGGTCCTTGCAGCACATCTGCCAATAGCACACCACCAGCTGTAGACGATAGCCGGCAAATTTCTCTGCCCCCCTGCTACAGGGGCGAAAACAGAGATGGAGAGCTTTCCAGTTGACATTCAGCTGGGTTACTGGGTCATGAGAATAGACCACTGGCTAGAACTTGCCCAGTATGCAATTGAGCTGCTGGGCTGTGCATCCAATGTGCTTTCTGGATGGGCATTCAGTGCTGCTGGAGGTTTTATTACTGATAATAGAACATGTCTTTCCTCAGACTCCATGGACCGTCTGACATTTATCAAAATTAACCAGCAGCTATGAAGCTCCTGATGCCGATGTCACTGATTAAGTGTTTTTGGGATGAGGAATCTCTGCAAGATTTCTAGGTTGCCTAGTGTTGTGGGTGTTGATTTTATCTGGAAGAATTTCTTTGGTGTAGGTTTCATGGGCACAATGAACACCCAAAAAACTATTTTTCCACACCTGTTTGACAGGTGCATATTATTTCAATTTTTGACACCAAGGCAAATTTTTGCTTTCATCAAGAGTACCTCTATAGGGTCAAGGTGTGAAAGCGCCACAGACACTCAAAGATCAATTTTTCCGCACCTGTCTGACAGGTGCATATTATTTACATTTTTGACACCAAGGCCAATTTTTGCTTTCATCAAGAGTAACTCTATAGAGTTATGCTGTGATGCATGTCCCCCAGGGTAGTACCTGGACCCCATAACCATTGAATGCCCAATTACTTGCATATAAGCCCTCAAAATGGACATTTTTTATTTTTCCAGTTCGGGTCCCATAGACTTCAATGGGTTTCTGAACTTTTGTGATGTTCAAAAGTTCTGGTGCGAAACCGAATAGGGGGTCGTTCAGCCCATTCTTAATACAGATCTTAAGTTATCATTAGAGGGGTCACTCACAAGCATGAAGAAGGAGGTCCTGATTTCTCTATATAGATCTTTATATTACAAGAGGGATGGCCAGCAGGAGAAAGGAGGTCCTGATTCCTCTATAACAATCTTTATATCCCTAGAGGGATCACCAGCAGAAGGAAGGAGGTCCTGATTCCTCTATATAGATCGTTATATCACTAGAGGGATCACCAGAGGAGGAAGGAGGTCCTGATTCCTCTATATAGATCTTTATATCACTGGAGGGTTTACCAGCGGGAGGACAGAGGTCCAGATTCCTCTATGTAGATCTTTATATCACTAGAGGGTAAGAGGAAGGAGGTCCTGATTCCTCTATAAAGATCTTTATATCACTAGAGAGGTCACCAGCAGGAGGAAGGAGGTCCTGATTCCCCTATATAGATCTTTATATCACTAGAGGGGTTACCAGCAGGAGGAAGGAGGTCCTGATTCCTCTATAAAGATCTTTATATCACTAGAGGGGTCACCAGCAGGAGGAAGGAAGTCCTGATTCCCCTATATAGATCTTTATATCACTAGAGAGGTCATCAGAAGGAGGAAGTAGGCCTTGATTCTCCTATTTGGTTATTACTAGAGAGGACTTTCTTTTATATTTCTAAGGTAGCAATGGCTACAATACTCTAGCGCTATCAATTTGTGATATACATTGACAGCCAGTGTGCACCACGACCTGCAGATCAGCCACTTGCAGATTAATCTCCATCTGTCCTCTCCCATCCCCATCACACAGACCAGCTGCTAAAACTGTCCGGATTAGCACGAGCTGGAGGTGACTGGTGGGCTACTTTTCTAAACAGACCGTCCTTTGTCCAGACTGAGAGCTCCAATAAAATGAACATGCGCTCAGAAGAGACCAGTAAACATAAGCCTGCAAAGGCAAGTCTGCTTTTTATTTTTTTTTAGCACATTGATTCCAGTGAAAACTGACATTTTGAGATCAGCTGTGTATTGTTGTCCCTGGGTCAGTTTTGGCTCAGGCCTGGGTTCAATCCAAGTTTCCTGATTCATCCACCTGCTGCAAACAGATACAAAACATTTTTTGCAGCTTTTAAAAAGCAAGCAGTGTCGTCCATGTACAGCAGAGCTCAGACTGGGAGAAGTGGAAGCAGTGTAATAAACCAATCAGTTATGCTGCAGTGCTCATGTGCTAACAAGGAGCATAATGATAAGAGGAGAAAGCAGAGAGACAGAGAGATGACCTCATCAGTCTGCTGCTTCTCATTTTACTGAACAATTACAGGCTGGAGGAGGGACAAGACCTGTAAGTGTTACTTAACTGCAGCAGATGAAATTCAGGTCTCAAGCTTGCTATAAAGGTTTATACTGTGCTGACAGGGAGGGGAATACCTTCATTGTACCCATTTAGAAATGCTCAACATCTAGGGAGAGGTGATCTCTAACAGAAGCTATATCCGAAATGCATCAGTGTAAGAAAAGCGGCCACAGGTTACAAAGAGGGTAACTGTGCAAGTGTAATGCTCACTTCTAAGTCTCTAGTACCCCTGAATGCTGATTTCCCATGACCGTGGCTCCTTCCTATAGTTTAGGCATTAGGGAGTGCAGTTCCACAGTGACCCCACTAGGGTGCCTTTAGCCCCGCCCACAACTAGCTGGAGGTAGAAGGGGTAGCCAGCTAATCTGAGCAACGTCTGGCATTAACCCCCAAAGCACATACACACCTGGAGTCCTAGGCCAAGGACAGCTGTTGTCCACCCAGCTTCCATGTGAGACACTTCAGTGAGAGAGGAAGTCCTTCTCCAGCCCAGCTTCCACAGATGATGCCCTCCAGAAACAGCACTTTAATACACCAGCTGCCTCCTGGGGGCAGCAGCCCCAGGAGAATACTCCTGCTGAACAAGCCTCCCAAATATTTATCTTCTCCCCAACCACCTTCTGAGTGCCCCCTCTCAGGGATCGGCTAAGGTCAGATAACATAACTCAGCGGCTGAACCTCCTACTCTATTTCTGAAATCTTTATTTTCCAAAGGCAGATAGGAGCAATCGCCCACCAAGCTTAGGGAAACCTGGCAAGGCTAGAAATAAAATTGCTTCTCTATTGAGTACATAAAGATAGAGAAAAGAACTGTTGCGCTTCCCTACAGGTGTGAATGATGAAAAATCAAAATAACATGTAGCACTGCCCCCTAGGGGACTGCTGGATATAACACTTTCTGGAACCCCCTGGGTTACCCTTAGCAACTGATAGCAGTACTTTAAGTCCTTGGCTCAGTCAATGATCAGTCCAGGGGAGATTGACAGTTATTTTGTGTTTCTTGCTTTTGCGAATAATCGCACCGACTGTTGTCACCCTCTCACCAAGCTGCTTGGCAATGATCTTGTAGCCCATTCCAACCTTGTGTAGGTCTACAATCTTGTCTCTCACATTCTTGGACAGCTCTTTGCTCTTCTTGGCCATGGTGGAGAGATCGAAATGTGATTGATTAATTGCTTCTGTGGACAGTTGTCTTTTATACAGGTAACAAGCTGAGATTAGGAGCACTCCTTTTAAGAGAGTGCTCCTAATCTCAGCTCCCTACCTGTATAGAAGACACCTGGGAGCCAGAAATCTTGCTGTTTGATAGGGGATCAAATACTTTTTCACTCATTAAAATGCAAATCTATTTATAACTTTTGGATATTTTTGTTGTTATTCTGTCTCTCGCTGTTAAAATAAACCTACCATTAAACTATAGACTGATCATTTCTTTGTCAGTGGCCAAACGTACAAAATCCGCAGGGGATCAAATAATTTTTTTCCCTCACTGTAGAGGGTATATGGTCCCTTTTAATTTGCGTGTATCCGTCCTATTTTGGGCTCAAGTGACAAAGGGGATCTCCATGGCGTAGTGTGTTCAAACAGCAAATATTTTATTAAAAGAATTACACTTACAAGAGTTAAAAATAATCAAGCCTGTGTTAAAACACTGTGTGGTGTCACTTCCGGTTGTGGCAGTCACCAGGCTCCAACCAGCGCGTGTCGTCACAATTCACGTGACTTCCTCAGGGGTGCAGCAGATACAAAAACAAAATCTAACCTGTATAGGGCAGGACACTACACTTGTGACAGCTTACCACGGGTTTGGGCTGATTTGAGTTTGGCCCGAACCTTAGCTCATAATTACTCATAACCAACTGCTTAAGGCTCCATTCACATTTGTGCGACTCCAAAGTTTCCATTTCAACTTTACATTACGACTTTCATGCAGCTTTGGATGGGTGCGACTTGGATGCAATGTTGGCTGTTGACTTTGGCTCAGTCTGTTGCACAACTACCACATTGATAACATTAAGATGCGACTTTCATGCAACTTTTGAGTTTACACTGCAGTCTATTGCACTTGGGTGGCATTAAAGTTGCATCAAAGTAGTTTCGTATGGATACAGCGCTGCATGACCGCGCAATTACCAGTAAAGTAGCGCAGTGCTAAAAAGCAAAAAATGGCCTAGTCATGAAGGGGGTAAAACTGGAAACCAGGGCTCAAATGGTTAATGGCCAGAGGTGACTAGGTCAGTGAAGCAGCAGCAAAGACTAGCCGAGGTGAGACCGCATGTCTATGGAGCTAGTGGTCCATAGACTTCTATGGGGCTACAGATGGTCGGAGATGGTCCCATAGTAGTCTATGTGGCCAGAGATGGTCAGACATGGTGCCATAGTAGTCTATGGGGCCAAAAATGGTTGGAAATGGTCCCATAGTAGTCTATGGGGCCAGAGATGGTCGGAGATGGTTCCATAGTAGTCTATAGGGCTAGAAATGGTCGTAGATGATCCCATTGTAGTCTTTGGGGCCAGAGATGGTCAGAGATGGTCCTATAGTAGTCTATGGGGCCAGAGATGGTCAGAGATGATACCATAGTATTCTATGGGGCCAGAGATGGTCGGAGATGGTCCCATAGTAGTCTGTGGGGCCAGAGATGGTCAGAGATGGTCCTATAGTAGTCTATGTGGCCAGAGATGGTCGGAGATGGTCCCATTGTAGTCGATGGGGCCAGAGATTGAGAGATGGCCCCATAGTAGTCTATAGGGCCAGACATGGTCTGAGATGGTCCCATAGTAGTCTATGGGGCCAGAGACGATCGGAGATAGTCCTATAGTAGTCTATGGGGCCAGAGATGGTTGGAGATGGTCCCATAGTAATCTATGGGGCCAGAGATGGTCCCATAGTAGTCTATGGGGCCAGAGATGGTCAGAGATGGTTCCATAGTAGTCTATGGGGCTGTTGTGCACAGGTGTGGCCAGGACAGTGATGGATGTAAACAAACAACAGAACCAAGGCTGTCATATCGAGGTAAGTATGGGGAAAGGGTAGGTTAACCACCTTTAACCACCTGACCTCCAGATGATTTACCCCCCTTCATGACCAGGCCCTTATTTGCAATACGGCACTGGATTTCTTTATCTGACGGTTGTGCGACACTAGACCCAAATACAATTGGTGTCCTTTTTTTCCACAGATAAATCGTTCTTTTGGTGGTATTTGATTCTTTTTTTTTGCGCTATAAACAAAAAAATACCGACAATTAAAAAAACAAAAAACAAAACAATATTGTTTACTTTCTGCTATTAAATACATCCGAAAAACATTCTAATTTCTTCATCAGTTTAGACCAATATGTATTGCTCTACGTATTTTTTGGTAAAAAAAAAAGAAAAATCCCAATAACCATATATTAATTGCTTTGTGCAATAGGTAAGCCGTCTACAAACTATGGGATATATATTGGAATTTTTTTTTTTTTTTATATTTTTATACTAGTAATGGTGATGATCAGCGACGTATAGCGGGACTGCAATAACAATTGGACACTAACTGACACTTTTTGGGGACCAGTGACTCTAATACAGTGATCAGTAGGGATGGTGTTTATGTTCAAACTGAACGTAAGTTCGACTCGAACATCAGCTATTTGTGTGCCTGCCGCACCTAAAAAATAGAAAAGAAAAAAAAAAACGCTCCTGCCTCTTCACACGCCTCCTACGTAATGAGCTGTTTGAGCTGTAACAGCTCTTTAATAGGAAAGGGGCGGGGACAACCGTCTCCTTCTGACATCACTGGTGCAGTAAATAAATTACTGCCGCAATGTCAGAAGGGGCGGTGCCCCTTTCCTATAAAAGAGCTGTCACACCTCAAACAGTTCATTACGTGGGAGGCGGGTAAAGAGGCGGGAGCATCTTTTTTTTTTTTCAGGTGCGGCGGACGACGTAATTAATGATGGATTTACATCGGGGGACACTATTTTTTTATTTTTTAATAAAGGACTTGTCAAAAACGGCCTGTTGTGTTTATTTTTTTTTTGTACACTGATTTGGTGAAGGGGTAGGGGTACGATGTATCCGATATTGATTCAAATAGGGGGGGGCGGGATGTGGCAGTTAAAGGGGGTTCCAGATTCCGATAAGCCCCCCTCCGGCAGACCCCCACAACCACAGCCCAGGGTTGTCCGGAAGAGGCTCTTGTCCCCATCAACATGGAGACAAAGTGCTTTGGGGGCACCCCAAAGCACCCTCCCCATGTTGAGGGCAAGTGGCCTGGTGGTATGGTTCAGGAAGGGGGGGGGCGCTCGGTCGTCGTCCCCCCATCGTGGCCAGCCAGGCTGCTTGCTCGGATAAGAGGCTGATATGGATTTGGGGGGGGGCCACGCCGTTTTTTTTTTTTTTCAATTTTGGTGTGGGGTTTCCCTTAAAATCCATACTAGACCCGAAGGGCCTGGTATGGACTGGGGGGAGGGACCCCATGCTGTTTTTTTTTTCATTTTTTTTATCTGTATTTGTATTTTATCTGTATTTTTTTTATCTGTATATCTGTAGCCGATAGCCGACAATACATTACAGCCGCGAGCAAGTTTAAATTACATTTTTTCCTTTAGAAATGTCAGTATTGCTGCAGCAGGCTCTATACATTGTACAGATGCGCCACTTTACAGGCACATTAAGAGGACCCCCCCCCCCCCCTCCAGGCACGATATCTAAAGGAAATTTTCATTTTTATTGTTTAAGCATTATTAAAAACACTGCTCCTGCAAAAACGATTGTTTTACAAAAAATGTTTTGCATTGATACATGTCCCCCAGGGCAGTACCAGGGTCCCCATACACTTTTTATGGCAATAACTTGCATATAAAATGAGGATTTTTGATTTTTCATGTTCGTGTCCCATAGACTTTAATAGAGTTTGCATGTTCGCTAGAACTTTTTCCCTGTTTGAGATGTTCTGGTGTGAACCCAACAGGGGGTGTCCGGCCCATCACTAGTGATCAGTGCTAAAAATATGCACTGTCACTGTATAAATGACACTGGCTGGGAAGGGGTTAAATATCAGAGGCAATCAAAGGTTTAACTGTGTGCCTAGCCAGTGTTTTTGTGTGAACTGTGTGCTGCTTTTACTAAGGGAAGAGATGGATTCTGGACACAAACCCCTCCCCTGTCAGAATGGAGCTCTGCATTGCTTACAGCTCCGTTCTGTGTCTCTGCCCGATATTGGGCGGGTGCTGGCAGACATCCAGTGCCCGGCATCACAGATTGGCTTCTGCTGTGACAAATCACAGCAGAAGCGGCCCGCCGACAGGCGCGCAAGTGCGCCCCCTAGGCGTGACTACAGAATCACACAAATATACCTGATTCTGCCCAGGAGGGCTGCCTTGTAGCAGTAAATCTACTATAGGACAGTCCTTAACTGGTTAAATAAAGCCATATTACTTATCCAGCACCGGCCCATGTTAATGGAGGAAGTGATAGCAAAAAGTCACGAGGTGTCTGCAAAAACTTCCTATGACTTCCACATCAACTTTTCATTTTTATTTGCAAGCTGTTAAATTCTCACCCCCTCAGCTGGAGTGTGACTGTTCATAGCTCAGATTGCTTCTATGTGAAAGAGCACATTTAAATATAAATGCATATGTAATGCTGGAAAGTAGAGTCAGTACAGCAAGGATAAAAAGAATCACTGACGTCATCCCACCTTTCTGAAAAAAACAATCAAATGCCGCTTTATGCATTGACATCCCTCCTTAGACCCAGTCTGCTCAGGCAGTATAGTCACCTGCTGACTTGGCACAATCCACAGGCAGCTTAACTCTTCAGTAAAACACAGAAGTTGAATCCAATGGGTTTTTTACTTTAGAAAAGTGCAGTACAGAGGATGTTTTCCAGTCTTTTTAAGTGCAAGAAGACAGCGACTTACCTAAGCCGGAGGTCTCCAACCCCAGGGCCGTGGCCCAACACGAGGCCGTGGCGGGCCGCAAAGGAGACTCTGACAGCGGTGTGGCGCTGAGCAGAAAGATGACATCATCTTTCATTGCCGGCACCGCATCACCACTGTTCTGCCCTTACTTACAGGGCTGCGAAGGCCTCTCTACACGAGCAGAGAGAGAATTACGTCATCTCTCACCACCCGCCCTCATTCTGGGACAGAACACAATATGCATGTGCCATTTTACCCGTGCTGAGGGGAGGCTGGCAGAAGCAGTGCACCTGTAAGTACTGCAATGCCAGAGGGGAAAAAACAACTCAATTTTACATTTCAAAATAACTTAGTGGCATTCTGCTATTTTTTGGTGCCTGGTAACAGCGACAATCAACATCTGGTGGCAGGGTAGTGACAGTTCACATCTGGTGGCAGGGTAGTGACAGTTCACATCTGGTGGCAGGGTAGTGACAGTTCACATCTGGTGGCAGGATAATGACAGTCCACATCTAGTAGCAGGATAGTAACAATCCAGATCTGGTGGCAGGATAGTGATAGTTCACATCTGGTGGCAGGATAGTGTCAATCCACCTCTGGTGGCAGGATAGTGACAGTTCACATCTGGTGGCAGGATAGTGACAATCCAGATCTGGTGGCAGGATAATGACAGTTCACATCTCGTGGCAGGATAGTGACAATCCACCTCTGGTGGCAGGATAGTGACCGTTCACATCTGGTGGCAGGATAGTGACAATCCACATTTAGTGGCAGGATAGTGACAGTTCACATCTGATGGCAGGATAGTGACAGTTCACATCTGGTGGCAGGATAGTGACAATCCACATCTGGTGGCAGGATAGTGACAATCCACATCTGGTGGCAGGATAGTGACAATCCACATCTGGTGGCAGGATAGTGACAGGTCACATCTAGTGGCAGAATAGTGACAGTTCACATCTGGTGGCAGGATAGTGACAATCCACATCTGGTGGCAGGATAGGGACATCCATATGCTAATGTTGGGTAATATTAAGCGCTTATATGCCAATGTTAGATAATAAGTGCTTATATGCCAATGTTAGGTAATATTAACCACTTATATGCCAATGTTAGATAATATTAAGTGCTTATATGCCAATGTTAGGTAATATTAAGCGCTCATATGCCAATGTTAGGTAATATTAAGCGCTTATATGCCAATGTTAGGCAATATTAAGCGCTTATATGCCAATGGTAGATAATATTAGGTTCTCATATGCTAATGTTAGGTAATATTAAGCACTTATATGCCAATGTTAGGTAATATTAAGCGCTTATATATAAATGTTAGGTAATATTAAGCACTTATATGCTAATGTTAGGTAATATTAAGTGCTTATATGCCAATGTTAGATAATATTAAGCACTTATATGCTAATATTAGGTAATATTAGGTGCTTATATGCCAATGTTAGATAATATTAAGCGCTTATATTCTAATGTTAGGTAATATTAAGTGCTTTTATGCTAATATTAGGTAATATTAAGTGCTTATATACCAATGTTAGATAATATTAAGTGCTTATATGCCAATGTTAGGTAATATTAGGTGCTTATATGCCAATGTTAGGTAAAATTAAGTGCTTATATTCCAATGTTAGGTAATATTAACTGCTTATATGCTAATGTTGGGTAATATTAGTTGCTTATATGCCAATATTAGGTAATATTAAGTGCTTATATGCCAATGTTAGGTAATATTAGGTGCTTATATGCCAATGTTAGGTCATATTAAGCACTTATATGCTAATGTTAGGTAATATTAACTGCTTATATGCTAATGTTAGCACACCAAGATAAAAGGAGGAATACACATAAAAATATTTGCTTATCTTGGAGTTTACTTTAACATGCTGAGCTAGTAGCCTTACCAGGTCTATGTTGGGACTTGTGGTTCTACGGCACCTGGTGAGCCGCCCAGCACGCAGCACGAATGATATAAATAAACAGGAGTGTCATTATCCTGTGCTGACATATAGCTGGATGGATCTGGAAAGGGCTGAATGATAACATTATACACTCTTATTAAGAGGTTGCAGCACTTCAGAACAGGGTGGGCAGCCTCCGAGATAATTACCTCTAATTATAGCCTATTATGAATTATGATAACCATGCCAAGTGAAAGTGATGGGGCACTCCAGGCACAGCCAGGTAAATCAGGAACATTCGAGCGGCGGCAGGTCTGTTACTGTCTGCGAGATTCTGAACATCGCAGAACACAGCAAATGGACCTAAATCCCAATGACCGTATGAAGGGCATACGGGAAAAATATGATTTTTCTTCTCCATAATCTTTAATGCATAATTAAATGTATCCTTTAAACACAAGTAGAAGAGGTACCTGAATGTGACCTGGGATCAGCCTCTTGCAGTCCCTATACAGAAGGGCTTAGATGTGTGAGGAAGAAGCAGCACAAGGAGCCAATAAGGTCATGTGCTGAGGAGAAGCATGTTGATAGGAGGGGAGAGCAGAGTAATAGAGAGATGCACTCATCACTGCGCTGCTTCTCCTTTCGCTGTCCAGTCACAGGCTGGGGGCTTGTCCGGGATAAGTGGAATGATTCCAGCTATCAAACAGAGGACATCTAGTGGTAGAAAAAAAGTAGTGCTCTCTGAATTAAAGTTGAGTATCACAGCCAAAGCTGGTTTATTTATTTTTTATGTTATAAAGGGCTATTCATTTAATTTTTATTTATTTTTATTTTTTTGCTGGAGTTCTGCTTTTGAGGACAGTATATCTAATCTTGACACTTTATTTTGGCTTGAATGGAGTAGGGAACCCCTACTTTCCACCTGTGCTCCATATGGGAGATTTGCCTTAATTTCTTGAACACACAGCAGGAAAATAAATCTGTGAAGACTGTCTAAAAGGGAAATCCGTCACCAGAACAAGTGACCTCATTGCGTAATTTCCAGTTCTGGTGACAACCCAAAATCTTTGGATTTCCCATCAATTTCTGTGTCATTGACAATGACAAATGGAGCAGGAACGGCAATAAATACCCAACAGTGCTCAGAGTCCTAACCATTCCATTCTTTTTCAGAACTAAAAGAATAAAAAGCTTTAGCTTCATTGTAAAATCCAACTCCAGCATTGTTTTTTTTTAAACTAGCCCAACCCCCACTTCCTGTATAAAAAAAACAAAAGTTTTCCATGTAGTACTCTTTTCTACGCTCCTCCACTGCCCCCATGGAGTTGGTCTCAAAGCTATGAAAAGCTCTAATGAATAAGGTAGTTATGGCTAAAATAACAAAAAAAAAAGAAATAAAAAAAAAAAAAATATTATTTTACTGAAATTATCAATGTCCATTGTTATAATTATTGCAAGCTAATGTGTGAATATTTTGACCTACAGATTTATTTTTTTGCTCCTCCTCTGGGGTGGGGTTTCCCTCCTTACAGTGAGAAAAAAATGGCCAGAGTGCCCTGGGGCTGCCCAGGGTAAGGAAGGAAACCCCACCCCAGAGGAGCAAAAAACAAAACTGTAGATTCCCCCCACTGAACCAAACTGGTATTGTAAAAAGTGAAAGTTACCCACATAAGCCTATTCTGACACATGTTGCTTACAAGTTAAAGTCAGTATTTTTAGCTAAAAAATTACTTAGAACCCCCAAACATTATATATATATATATATATATATATATATATATATATACAGGGCTTTTTTTCTCAGAGAAAAGGTGCAGGAACTCCCCTTTCTAAGTTACTTTGTGTCTCCGCCCCCTACCCACCTTCGAGCAACTAACCCTTGGTTCCACCTCTGAGCACCGACACTTGGATCCACCTCCTACCAATCTTCCAGTACAGCCCCTTTTAGAGAATATAGAGCCAAGTATAATTTTGTAGTGGAATGTATGGAATTTGGTTACGATAACAAGAAATGCAATAAAATTGATCCCCCACAGCCAAAAGCAATATACCTCCCCCCCCCCCCCCCAGCAGCAATAGACCCCCAGCAGCAGCAAAAGATATCCCAGCAGCCAGCATCAATAGACTCTCTAGCAGCCAGCAACAGTAGACCCCCTCCTCAAACAGTAGATCCCTTCCAGAAACAATTAACCCACAGTATCAAAAGATCCTCCACCAGCAACAATAGATTGCCATCCAAAAATAGATCCCCTCCAGCATCAGTAGACCCTCCAGCACCCTTTGCCATGGCATACATTCAGTGCTAGAGGTGCCGGAACTGCGTTCCCCCGCGTTCCCACTGAAAAAAAGCCCTGTATATATATATAATGTATACAGTATATATATATATATATATATATATATATATATATATATATTTTTTTTTTTTTAATTATTTTATTTAAAGAGGAAGTAAACCCTCCTCTGACACTTTTCCCTATAGGTGATGCTATGATAAGGCTTACCTATAGGTACTGTAAATATCTCCTAAACATGCACCGTTTAGGAGATATTTACCTTACATGCAGCCAGTGACATCACTGGCGCATGCACTCTGAAGGAACGGCCGCTCGTGCTGTTCCTTCAGAGACAAGGCGTGCGCGGGAGTGACGTCACCGCGGCTCCGGCTAATCAGATGGCCGGATGCCGCGATCCCGGAACATGTCCAGTCGCCCGTCATAGAGGTAAGCGGATGGCACGGCGGGGGGCTAGTTCTAAGGTAAGTATTTCATAATGAGCTAGTATGCGATGCATACTAGCTCATTATGTCTTTCTCTTACAGGTTGCAAAAAGAAGAGAATTTTTTTTTTTCAGGTTTACAACCTCTTTAAGCAAAGATTCTGGAGAATAAAATGGCGGTTGTGGCAACATTTTTTGTCACGCAGTATTTGCGCATCGGTCTTTCAAACGCAATTTTTTTGGAAAAATGTCACTACTTTTAAAAAAATCTAAACAGTAAAGTTAGCCCAACTTATTTGTATATTGTGAAAGATGATGTCAAGCCGAGTAAATAGATACCTAACATGTTACGGTTTAAAATTGCACACACTCCTGGAATCGCAACAAACTACGGTCCTTAAAAATCTCCAAAGGTGGCACTTTAAAAATTTTAACGGCACCAGTTTAGAGTTACAGAGTAGCTTTTTTTAAGGACTATTGCTCTCACTCTGACAATCTCGGAAATACCTCACATGTGTGGTTTGAACACCATTTTCATTTGCGGCGTGACTTATGTATGTGTTTTCTTTCGTGTGCGATCTCACGGCGACGGGGGCTCTTTAAAAAAAAAAAAAATCCTATTTATTTTATTTAATTTTTTCTTTTTAGCACTGTTTTTAAAAAAAAAAAAAAAAAAATCTGATCACTTTTATTGCTGTCACAAGGAATGTAAACATCCCTTGTGGCAGTAATAGGCAATGAAAGGCAGGGCTGGGACAAGGGGTTGGCAAGAGGGACGGTTGCCCTGGGCACAATAGTTTATTACAAGGATGGGAGGGCGCCTTGACCCTAACTCTAAGGCTGCATTCACACTTGAGCGTAGCGTTTTTGCGCGTTTTTTACCGCGATTTTCAGGCGTTTTTTTCAGGCGTTTTGGAGGTAGGCATTGACATCTATCAAAAACGCTGGTAATCAGCCCAAAAAGAAGCTCATGTACTTTTTTCAGCTACAGGCATTTTGCAAAACGCTTAGATGTGAACAGGGGCCATTTAAATGAATGGGGTTTTACTTGTTGGGCGTTTTGGAACGTTTTTTTTTAGCGTTTTTGGAGCATAAAAACACTAAAAAACGCCCAGGTGTGAATGGAGCCTTAGGGAAGGGGGGGGGGGTGCAGTTTGGCATCCTTGCCCTGGATTTTGAAAGACTTTGTCCCGGCACTGGTGACAGGTACTCTTTATGGATGGATTGGGGGTCTAAAAGACCCCAAACCCCTCCACTGCACCTCAAAGTATTCAAAATGCCGAAATCTGCATTTTTGAATACTGACAGTTTTTTAAATTCGGCGCCATTAGACGCAGAGTAAACCAGAAGTGGCGTCAGGACGCCGCTTCAGGGTTACTACATCAGAGACTCAATCTAAGCCGAATCCGGCTTTGTTCGGGACTCCAACCAGCCGACGGATGTGCCGGCTGGTTGCTAGGGTCTCCCGGTGGGACGGGAGACCCGGGTAGAGAGCCACGGAAGGCGGCGCGGGAGGGGTCCCCTCCCGCTCGTTGGGATAATGGCCGAGTGGCTCCCGAGCCGCATCAGCTTTTATCTTCTGAAAGCTGACCGCCGACTCTAATGAACGGTACCGGGGTGTTACCTGCAGCTGCAGATCATCCTGGTACAACCACTTTTTCGAGCCGACGTACAGGTACGTTGATTCACGGGAAGTGGTTAATAAAGGTGTACCTTGTCATCTATGGAACTATGACCTTCAGCAGAAGTGAGAACCTGTGCCTCTCCATTGCAGCCTTCCCATCTGCCCATCTGTGAGTGTCAGCAGATGTAAAATTAAACATTTCATCCAGCTATGTACTGTATTCAGTAAAAAAGCAATACATCTAGTTCTAAACGCAGCCAGTATACATTTATGGACCTATGTATATATTAGCTTTCTGTACTATTCTGTAGGGAAACCCTCACGATGGGTGGTCAGGGCTCCCAGCCAGGCAGGCTCTTTGGCTTTGCACAGTACTGTCAGTCCATCAAAGTAGTCGTAGATGGGATCGCAGCACCACAAACCACTAGCAACCCCAATAAGTGCACTTTCCATTCCTTCTGTTGTCCAGTAGTACTCTTCTATTTTTGCCAGTAATCAAGCCCTGGTCTTCTTCTTTGACTTCTTCTCATGTGAAATAAAAATATAATGGACTCGTTAAAATTGTGGCATCCAAGCCCCATCTACCTTCTTCTTAAGTAAAGAAGATGGGAGGATTTTCCTTGTGGTTCCTTATGCTTTAAATGGTTGCAGCCCTCTTGGTAAATCCAGTTATGATTCTCAGACACTAGATGAAGTTCCACCCTACCGGTGATATCCAACGAGAGTCTCCCTGGGCTTGGTTGACAGGAGTAGTGGTGTCGCTGTCACTACTCCTATCAGGCATATAGTCAGAATGGTGGCGCCCCTATCTCTGCAGGATACAACTGCACCCGGGGCAGCCTACCCTCCTGCCTAACCCTTGTCCAAATGTTGCGAATGGACAGGAAGCACTATAGGGAATTGATTAGGTCCCCATAGAGCAGCAATGTGTGAATGGATGGTGGGTGCAGAAGTAGTGTCAGTGAGTTAGTGTGTAGTAGGCGGCGGTGTCATGACGGGTCAGTTGGGAAATGAATGACACACCAGGCTGCCGGTCATCGAGGTGACATCACAAGGGCAGCATGGTCAACCTACTGATAGAACAAGGCAGAGTCCGGGTTATGTGATCTGTGTTTGTCCTTCCCAGTTCTGTAATATTATGTAGCATTGCCTAATTACAGTATATAGATATATATATATATATATATATATATAGTGCTGCCTGATTCTGGGGCATTGTACACCAATCAGCCTTAGCCCCCGTTCACACTGGGGCGACCTATCAGGCGACCTGGTCGCCTGACAGGTCGCCGTAGGTCGCCCGTCATACAGAAGCTATGGACCCGTTCTAATAGGAGCGACACAAGTCGCTCCGACTTAGAAAAAGGGTCTGGAGCAGCGCGCCGCGACCTGTGAGGTCGCCCGGCGAAGTAGCGTCGCCCCAGTGTGAACGGGGGCTGAACCTTTTGACCACTGACAAATAAATAAATGACACTGATCATCTCGTTACAATGGCATCTGAAAGTGGGTGAGGTATATCACCACTTAAGGACCGGGCCTATTTCTGACATTTGTTATTTACAAGTTAAAATCAATATTTTTGCTAGAAAATAACTTAGAAAGCCCCCAAACATTGTATATATATTTTTTAGCAGAGACTCTGGAGAATAAAATGGCGGTCGTTGCAATATTTTTCACTGCATTCAAAAAAAAATGAAACAGTAAAGTTAGCCCAATTTTTTTCTATAATGTGAAAGATAATGTTACGCTAAGTAAATAGATATCCAACATGTCAAAATTTCTGGAATGACGACAAACATTGGTACTTAAAATTTTCATAGGTGACACTTTAAAAATGTCTACAGGTTACCAGTTTAGAGTTTCAGAGGAGATCTAGGGATATAATTATTTCTCTCGCTCTAACGTACATGACGATACCTCACATGTGTGGTTTGAGCACCGTTTACATATGTGGGTGCGACTTGCGCATGCGTTCGCTTCTGTGCGCAAGCTCAGAGGGATGGTGTGCTTTCAATTTTTTTTTACCTATTTATTTTGCCTTTTATTTTTTATTTTTAAACTGTCCCTTTAAAAAAAATAATTTTTCGATCACTTTTATTCCTATAACAAGGATTGTAAACATCCCTTGTAATAGAAATAAGTAGGACAGGTCGTCTTTAATGTGAGATCTGGGGTCAAACAGACCTCCCATCTCACATCTACACTAAAAAAGAAAAAAAAAAAAAGTTATTTTTTTTTCATCATGAAAAAAATGGGCCCTTTAAGGCCATTGGGAGGAAGCGATGTATGGCATCACTCTGGTCCTCCAAGGCCATAGGGTGGAGGGCCAGCTTGCCCTCATTCAACTTTCTGCCTAGAGAGGGAAAGGACCGGATCGTTGTCCCCACTACCGTTGGCTCCGGTAAGCCGGGAAATCATCCGGGACATGGCGGGAGGGGGGGCACCTCTCCCACAACCCATTTAAAGTGATCCCGCGGCGAATCTGCTTTTATGTTAAAGCGGGCCACCTGCCGTTTAAAAAAATACCAAGGGTATGACAGCTATCTGCTGCCATAACTCCGGTATTTAACGTCAAAGTAGCGACGTAAATACATAGTGGGCAGTCCATAAGTGGTTAAGCAGCAAGTGAACATTGCCCCTTCCTGCCCAGTGCCTGTCACATATACCTTTAAATACCTAGGCATTCAGATCACCCGCAGCTGGGAGACTTTTGTCGCTTAAATATTGCGCCCTTGCTGTGTCATTTCAGGGACAAAAAAAAAAAAGAACAGATACACAGTCCACAGGCTTCATCAGGGGGCAGCAGCCCCCAAGGAAAACGACAATCTCTCCAGGGCTTCAGACTATTTATCACCTCCCCAGCCACCTTCTGCATGCTCCCCTCCAGGGTTTGGCTGGGGCATGATAAATATTCAGACTGGTCATTTGATTCTCCCGGCCCCCATATTCTGGAAATGTCTTCCAGAGGCAGGGGAAAGCAGTCAAAATCTCACCCTGTGAAACCCTGAACAGACCAAAGCAAACGATCACCCGTGATTGCAGAAGGAGACAGAAACTAAAGGTGGTAAACATACAGTAGATATGAAGTTGTGGTAATTGTAGGGGTGAACTTACTCTGAATCTGCATTTTTGTTCATTTTGATCATTCATGTCTAAACCGCTGGCAACAAAAGTGAGTACACCCTTAAGTGAAAATGTCCAAATTGGGCCCAATTAGCCATTTTCCCTCCCCGGTGTCATGTGACTCGTTAGTGTTAGAAGGTCTCAGGTGTGAATGGGTAGCAGGTGTGTTAAATTTGGTGTTATCGCTCTCACTCTCTCATACTGGTCACTGGAAGTTCAACATGGCACCTCATGGCAAAGAACTCTCTGAGGATCTGAAAAAAATAATTGCTGCTCGACATAAAGATGGCCTAGGCTATAAGAAGTTTGCCAAGACCCTAAAACTGAGCTGCAGCACGGTGGCCAAGACCATACAGCGGTTTAACAGGACAGGTTCCACTCAGAACAGGCCTCGCCATGGTCAACCAAAGAAGTTGAGTGCACGTGCTCAGCGTCATATCCAGAGGTTGTCATTGGGAAATAGACATATGAGTGCTGCCAGCATTGCTGCAGAGGTTGAAGGGGTGGGGGGTCAGCCTGTCAGTGCTCAAACCATACGCCGCACACTGCATCAAATGGTTTGAATGAAGATCCCAAGTTTGCCTGTTTAAATATGTTGAAAAAGTCAACAATTTCCATTGGGGTTTACTTATCTGATCGCATAATTGTAACTGCCTCATTCAATGTTTAGCCTTATTCTATAGTGTTACATATATATTATAAACTCATTATATAGTAATATATATACTAAGGCGTCAGCCTATGGTGGCATACATTCCTTCCTGTTCTACTGGATTACATATTACTTCCTCATTACACGGTGTTATACATTATTACATCATCCTGTAATACTTTACCACCGCTACTGGATTTCTGATGTTATACTAGAATAATATTCCTAGCAGTAACACTGAAATACTATAGAAGACGCGTGTCGCAATCTCATCATGTCATCTATCAAGTTGAATAAGATTGAATATTGCAAATATAAAAATATGAGGACAGGAAAAATTATTTAAAAAAAAATTTGGCCAGAGAAATGTTAAAATCTAGATTTACTTTACAGCCAACTTTGGCATAGGAGAGAGTGAGGTCATGGTCCGACCAGTGACATCCTGGGAAAGGCTACGTTTCCTAACACTGACCTTAACACTAACCCTCACACTAATGCTATACCTGATCCTAACACTAACCCTCACACTAATGCTATACCTGATCCTAACACTAACCCTCCCACTAATGCCCCGTACACACCTGCAGATTATCTGCAGACTTTTGTCTGCAGACTTACCTTTTCTATGTAGTGCAAGGGCCTGCCGGATTGCATACAAATTGAAAGTGTTTAGGTTTGACCTCATATTATATGGTTTTGGTAAGTCTGCAGATAATCTGCACGTGTGTATGGGGCATAAAACTTACCCTTCCACTAATACTATACCTGATCCTAACACTAACCCTCACACTAATACCTAATACTTACCTTTCCATTAATACTACACCTGATCCTAACACTTACCCTCACACTAATACCATCCCACTACTTTACCTGATCTTAACACTAACCCCTACCTTAATACTTACCTTTCCATTAATACTACACCTGATCCTAACACTAACCCCTACCCTAATACTTACCCTCTACTAATACTATAACTGATCCTAACACTAACCCACACACTAATACTTACCCTTCCACTAATACTACACCTGATCCTAACACTAACCCTCACACTAATACTCTTCCACTAATACTATAACTGATCCTAACACTAACCCTCACACTAATACTCTTCCACTAATACTATACCTGATCCTAACACTAACCCTCACACTAATACCCTTCCACTAATACTATACCTGATCCTAACACTAACCCCTACCTTAATACTTACCCTCCACTAATACTATAACTGATCCTAACACTAACCCTCACACTAATACTTACCCTTACACTAATACTATACCTGATCCTAACACTAACCCTCACACTAATACCCTTCCACTAATACTATACCTGATCCTAACACTAACCCCTACCTTAATACTTACCCTTCCACTAATACTATACATGATCCTAACACTAACCCTCACACTAATACCCTTCCACTAATACTATACCTGATCCTAACACTAACCCCTACCTTAATACTTACCCTTCCACTAATACTATACATGATCCTAACACTAACCCTCACACTAATACCCTTCCACTAATACTATACCTGATCCTAACACTAACACCTACCTTAATATTAAACCTGATCCTAACACTAACCCTCACACAAATACTTACCCTTCCACTAATACTATAACTGATCCTATAACACTAAACCTCACACTAATACCCTTCCACTAATGCTATACCTGATCCTAACACTAACCCTTACCCTAATACTTACCCTTCCACTAATACTATACCTGATCCTAACACTTACCCTCACACTAATAAAATCCTAACCTTGACCCTAGCACTAAGCCTAACATTAATCATGCCATTAACCCTGACCCTAACATTAACCTTGAGCTTAACGTTAATCCAAACACTAACCCTAAACCTAGCACTTAGCCTAACATTAACCTTAACATTAATGCAGAATCTAACACTAACCTTGACTGTAGCACTAATCCTAAAAATTAACCCTGACATTACCATGACCCTAACATTAGCTTTGACCCCAACCCAACCCTAACATTAATTCTAATACTAACCCTGGCCCTAGCAATAAGCTTAACATTAACCCTGGCCCTAACATTAGCCCTGATCCTATTGACCCTAATTCTAACTCTAACATAAATCCTAATAATAAACCTAACCCTAACACTAACCTTGATCCTAGCACTAAGCCTAACATTAACCATGGCATTAACCCCAACCCATTAACCTTGAGCCTAACATTAATCCTAATACTAACCCTAAACCTAGCACTTAGCCTAACATTAACCTTAACATTAATGCTGAACCTAACACGAACCCTGACTGTAGCACTAAGCCTAAAATTAACCCTAAAATTACCCTGACCCTAGCAGTAGCCTTGACCCTAACCCAACCCTACCATTAATTCTAATACTAGCCGTGATTCTATCGCTAAGTTTACCAACAAGTAGTAAGACCAAATCTCCTGCACTTGAGTGATGTCTGATGGAGTAAAAAGAGGTGCACTACAAACTCAGATGTTGAAAGAGCTATCGGTCTTGCTGCCCCCCTCAGGATCAAGGGTATCCAGAACCAACTGGTAGAAAAGACAAAAAAGAAAAAAGAGGGGCGCACCGACCTAGTGCATTACCATAAAACCATTTATTTAAAATATTAACCACTTGCCTACAGTGCACTTTCACCCCCTTCCTGCCCAGACCGATTTTCAGCTTTCAGCGCTCTCACACTTTGACTGAGAATTACTCAGTCATGCAACACTGTACCCATACAAAAATTGTGTCCTTTTTTTCACACAAATAGAGCTTTCTTTTGATGGTATTTGATCAATACTGGGTTTTTTATTTTTTGTGCTATAAATAAAAAAAGACTGAAAATATTGTGAAAAAACGCATTTTTCTTTGTTTCTGTCATAAAATTTTGCAAATTAGTCATTTTTCTTCACAAATTTTGGCCAAAATTTATACTGCTACTTATCTTTGGTAAAAAAAAAAACAAATAAGTGTATAATATTTGGTCTTTGTGAAAGTTATAGAGTCCACAAGTTATGGTGCTATTCATTGAAAATTGATAACACTTGATCACACCTGATGTACTGAAGGCCTATCTCATTTCTTGAGACACTAAAAGGTCAGGAAAGTACAAATACCCCCCAAATGACCCCTTTTGGAAAGTAGACATTCCAAGGTATTTAATAAGGGGCATGATGAGTTTTTTGAAGTTGTAATTTTTTCCCACAATGCTTTGCAAAATGAAGATTTTTTTTTTTTTATTTTATTTTTTTACAAATTGCCGTATTAACAGGTTATTTCTCTCACACAGCACATGTATACTTGCAACTACACCCCAAAACACATTCTACTACTCCTCCTGAGTATGGCGATACCACATGTGTGAGACTTTTTCACAGCCTGGCCACATACAGAGGCCTAACATCCAAGTAGCAGCGTCCGGCATTCTAGGAGCACAAATTACACATATCATTTCCTGACAACCTATCGCACTTTTGAAGGCCCTGGAGCACCAGGACAATGGAAACCCCCATAAAATGACCCCATTTTGGAAAGCAAACAGCCCAACGTATAATTTTTGAGGCATAATGAGTCTTTTGAATATGTCATTTTTTTCCACAAGTTTTTGGAAAATGTGGAAAGAAAATGAAAACACATTTTTTTTACACAAAGCTGTCCATTTATGCAATATTTCTAACACATAGCATGTACATAGCAAAACTTGCACCCCAAAATACATTCTGCTATTCCTCCTGAGTATGGCGATACCACATGTGTAACACTTTTTCACAGCCTGGCCACATACATAGGCCTCACATCCAAGTAGCGCTTTACACAAAGTTGTCCATTTATCCACTTTAAGACTGGGCCTATTTTTGACACTTGGTGTTTACAAGCTAAAATCATTTTTTTTGCTAGAAAACTACTTTGAACCCCCAAACATTATATATTTTTTTTTAGCAGAGACCCTAGAGAATAAAATGGAGATCGTTGCAATATTTTTTATCACACCATATTTGCGCAGCAGTCTTCCAAATGCGATTTTTTTGAAAGAAATTCACTTTTTTGAACTAAAAAATGAGAAAACAGTAAATTAAGCCCAATTTTTTTCCATAATGTGAAAGATAATGTTACGCCGAGTAATTAGATACCCAACATGTCATGCTTCAAAATTGCGCATGCTCACAGAATGGCGCCAAACATTGGTACTTAAAAATCCCCATAGGCAACATTTTAAAAATTTCTGCAGGTTACTAGCTTAGAGTTACAGAGGAGGTCTAGGGCTCAAATTATTGCACTCGCTCTAACGATCGCGGCGATACCTCACATGTATGGTTTGAACAACGTTTACATATGTGGGCGGGACTTGCGTATGCGTTTGCTTCTGCGCGCGAGCTAACGGGGACAGGGCGCTTTAATTTTTTTTTTTTTCCTATTTATTTTATTTATTATTTTTTTATTTTTACACAGTTTAAAAAAAAAAATGTTTTGATCATTTTTATTCCTATTACAAGGAATGTAAACATCCCTTGTAATAGAAATAGGCATGACAGGTCCTCTTTATTGTGAGATCTGGGGTCAAAAAGACCTCACACCTCACAACTACACTAAAAAAGAAAAAAAAAAAAAAAATTGTTGAAAGAGGAAAAAAAAAAAAGCAAAAAAAAAAGCGGCCCTTTAAACCGGTTGCTAGGCAATGTCTTTTGACGTAGCTCCGGTCCTCCAAGACCATAGAGTTGAGTGAGGGCCATCTTGCCCTCACTCGACTTCCTGTCTCTGAGGATCCGGGACCGGATAGTTTTCCCCGCTGCCGGCGGGTCCGGTAAGCTGGGAAAACGTCTGGGACGCGGCAGGAGGGGGGGGGCACCTCTTCCCCTGCACCGTAAGGGTAATTCCGCTGCAAATCCGCCACTGGGACCACCCTTATCTGAAAGCCGACCGCCCGCCGTTTCAAAAAATACCGGGGTTATGGGGGCTATCTGCTGCCATAACCCCAGTATTTAGCTTTTAATGGCCGACGCATATAGTCCTTAGGCGGTCAGTAAGTGATTGCATGTATATGGCAAACAGGTGACGATGACTGACGGGGTGACAGGTGACGATGACTGATGGGGTGACAGGTGACGATGACTGATGGGGTGACAGGTGACGATGACTGATGGGGTGACAGGTGACGATGATTGATGAGGTGACAGGTGATGATGATTGATGAGGTGACAGGTGACGATGATTGATGGGGTGACAGGTGACGATGATTGATGGGGTGACAGATGACAATCACTGACGGGGTGACATGTGACGATGATTGATGGGGTGACAAGTGACGATCACTGATGGGGTGTCAAGTGACGATGACTGATGGGGTGACAGGTGACGATGACTGATGGGGTGACAGGTGACGGTGATTGATGGGGTGACAGGTGACGGGCGATGGTCACTGATGGGTGACAGGTGACGGGCGATGGTGCACGGCGGTACTGATGGCAGTCTCTGGTGACCGGTGAACTTTAGGCTACATTCACATGTGAGCGTAGCGATCACGGGCAGAATCACTGCGATTCTGCCCGTGATCCAGAAATCATTGCAAATTGCGGGGCGCTTGTGCGTTGCCCGTGATTTGCAATAGCACCCCAAACGCTGTGCGATGTTGCTGCGATTTCCGCCTGCCGAATCGCGGTAACATCGCGCAAACAACGCATGACGCCCCAAAGAAACTCTTGTACCTTTTTTGGGCGTCATGCGATGTTTGCGCGATGTTACCGCGATTCGGCAGGCGGAAATGGCGGCAACATCGCACAGCGTTTGGGGTGCTATTGCAAATCAGGGGCAACGCACAGGCGTCCCGCGATTTGCAATGATTTCCGGATCGCGGGCAGAATCGCAGTGATTCTGCCTGCGATCGCTACGCTCACATGTGAACGTTATGGGTGTCAATTTCTGGGCACTGATGAGGTGACTTTTGACATGTGTACAGATCAGTAACTCACTATTTCTAGCTCTTCTCCCCTCATACTGGAAGCTGTATGAGGGGAGAAGAGCTAGTAACACTGAGTTACTGCTCTTTGTTTACATTTTGTGATCGGCTGTGAATGGATTCACAGCCGATCACATAGTAAACAGTCACTGTCAGTGACTGTTTACTACCGCCGGTGACAGCTGTGTTCCTACGGAACACAGTGCCACCGACATGACCGCGCTGCGCGCTCCCGATCGCGCATGCGCGGTCATCTGGTGGGCGCCTTCATTGTGATCGGCTGTGTCATTGGAACACAGCCGATCACATGGGAAACAGCCACGCCCATTGGCTGTTTCCCCCCTGCTGGTGACGGGGGGTGTCCCGGGGACACCCCGACACCGGCAGTGCAGGGCGGCGCGCACGCGATCGCGCGCCTGCCCTGCTTAAAGTGCCGCCGTCATATGACGGCGGCCCAGGATAATGGTCGCTCCGCTCCGCCGTCATATGACGGCGGGCGGGCGGCAAGCTGTTAAAGAATGTACAAAGTACTCCCAAGACTGGTGTGATACAACACACATCAACATAGCATATGCAATCTCCAAGGTAGCCAAGGTCCCAAATGTAGCAAATGGGCATGCAGATGGTCGCATGGGGCTGCTGTGGCTAGGCTGACGCGTTTCAGGGGCGAACCCCCTTCCTCAGAGTCAGAAAGAATGCTGCTGGTTCGCATGCCGGATGGCCGTAGACTAAATGGGAGCTGGCCCCACCTCTTCCTGCTCCGCCCCAAACCCAAAGGCGGGACAATAAGGGTAAGGGGGGGGGAAGGGGAGGAGAAGGTGGAACACATTGAAAAGAAAGGAAGGCAAAAGGGGAGGAGAAGGGGGGGGGTTGTGGGACAAGGGAGGAACATGGGTGAGGAGGGCGGGGACATTTGTCCAGCCCGGGCCAAAACAACCCTGGCTCTAACACTAACTTTGACCCTAACACTAATCCTAACATTAGTCCTAACCCTGACCCTAGCAGTTAGTTTAGCATTAACCTTAACATTAACCCTGTACCTAACACTAACCTTGACTGTAGCAATAAGCCTAAAATTAACCCTGACCCTAACATTAGCCTTGACCCTAACCCATCCCTAACATTAATTCTAATACTAGCCCTGACCCTATCATTAAGTTTACCATTAATCCTGACCCTAACATTAACTTTGACCCTAACACTGACCCTAACATTAGTCCTAACTCTGACCTTAGCAGTTAGTTTAGCATTAATCTTAACATTAACCCTGTACCTAACACTAACCTTGACTATAGCAATAAGCCTAAAATTAACCCTGACCCTAACATTAGCCTTGACCCTAACCCATCCCTAACATTAATTCTAATACTAGCCCTGACCCTATCATTAAGTTTACCATTAATCCTGACACTAACATTAACTTTGACGCTAACATTAGTCCTAACCCTGACCCTAACCCTTGCACCTCCAGGGTCCTAGTGCTGGAAATGAACGATCCTTCACAGAACATACAAAATAGTTTTGCCATCGTTGTAGTGAAGGACATTCACTGGAGGCTAGTGCATCCAAGAGAGAGAGAACATATGAGGAACACAGGAGTGGTGACACCAACCAATGAATGTGTGAGTATGAACCATGCAACTATAGAAGTGTGACGGGCGGAGTGACTTTTAAGGCAAGATCTATGGCAGGAAGATATAGACACTAGAGATATACTGACAACAAAAGGTGACTCAGCCCGCCAGACTCCGCCTACAACTGAAATATGTTTCGCTTTTTGGGCGGACTGACCCTTTAAGACATGCAGATGTATGCAGAATAATAAAAGTTTGGGTGAGCCGCTTACTACGCTATTAGTCGAGAGAGGCGTTCCCATGCAAGGAGTGTCATCTCGACCTTGGAGCCACCATGTGTGTGAATGGTGGGGGTGGGGGTTGTGTAAATGTTTAATGTGGACCTATCTGGCAGGTTGGCCGGCACAGAGCTGAAATTTACTGCATGTTTGAAGAGTACGAGGAAAGGGGCGGCTTTCGGTATTACTTAAGAATCGTTAATGATTTATGAGACTATTAAAGGCAGAAGCTTGTGTTAATGATTTGTTTATGGAGGCATACAAGGATTTAATTGCAAGTTTTGTGGCACTGCAATCTATATCATTGACATTTCCAAATGTGTACAGAGATAGTCAATGCGCCGCTTTATTAAAGAGCACCTGTATCAGAGGCATGACAATCAGGGGAGGACTGGGCCAGGGGGCTGGGGGGCAATTGCCCCCTGGGCTGCTCTGATGTCCTGTAAAAAGGCAGCACCGATTCTGCCACAGACATGCCTAAAGGATTCCTGGTGAAGAGAAGTAAAAAGTCCCTGCCGCTGCCCTACTGAGTGCTGGATGAAGACAAGGACAGAGCGCAGGCCTCCCCCAGCATGGATGGTATAAACTGTGTCTGAGCAAAGGCCGGTTACATGCCCCACTGGGGACTCTCCTTCCCCTGGCAGCCCCAACCGAGCTGTCCCAGCTCCCCCCAACCGCCCCCTGCTGGCCAGGTTTGGAACCCGGATTCAGCCGATGAGTAGAGAGTACCTGGAGCGAAGCTTCAGCCTGGAATGGGGGTCAGGAGGAGGACGAGAAGAAGGAGAGTGGGAGGGGGGCCGAGTCACTGCACCATGGGCCCCTGGTTTGTACTTGCCCCCTGAGCCGAAAGTTGCCAGTCTGCCCCTGATGACAATAGCCATAGCAGCTCAGGCTGCTTTAATGGGGCCCCGGGAAGGTAGGGGGTCCCATTAGGGAGGCTGTTAAGTCGTCACCCTGTCACATGGGCTCCTTAAACTACAAGGACTACAAGTGCCCCTTTCAAATTCCATGCAACCATCGCTGGAGTGCATGTAGACAGAAAGTGGGACAGAAAGTGGTGCAAAAAGGCTGCAGGAGATCATCAGCACTAAGATACATCAAACTATGAAAACAGGTGAAAAGTTTTCCTTATCCTCACAACAAACTGATACCGCAAAAGAAATCGATCCACAGAGCACAATTTTATGCCTTAAGCATGCGTGTCCCTAGCTGAATGAAAAGTGAGAGCATTGGAAATATCTCAGACTGCACACCATGCAAAATGGTGTGTCATAAGGATGATAGCAGACTCAGCAGACTTCATCCAAGCCACCATCTAACGCCTTTCGCCCAGCTCTCGGGCCTAATCAGGAGGTATGCTCCACGATTAAGGCCCAGGGGCTGAGCGAAACACGTTGGGGGTGTGGCTTGGATGGAGTCCTTTGAGGCTTCTATAATCCTAATGACATACGGTTTTGCACAGTGTATGATCTGAGATATTTCGATGCTCTCACATTATGTTTGAAATCAGGATATACTCCCATCTAGCCTGTACCTACAGCGGGATCCACTGAGCGGAGACCCACAGCTTTTGTTTAGCTCAATTAAATGTTATATGCAGTTAGGCTTAAGACAGCTTTAGGTTTGGTTTTATTTTCTGTGCTAGCTGGGTTTCCCCTCAGCTCAGGGCATTGATTATATCTGCCTGCCGCTGTTAAGTTGTCTCCAGTAGTTAGTGTGATAAGTAACCATGTAGGAGTTCAGAATATTATCTGCCTTGGCCAGTCCCTGAAGGTTTTAGGCCAGTTAAGTGAACTAAGAGGAAAATATATCCACTTAAGCCCCGGAAGATTTTACCCCCATTCCGACCAGGGTTTTTTTTGCGATTCGGCACTGCGTGACTTTAATGGACAATTGCGCGGTCGTGCGACGCTGTACCTAAACTAATTTGATGTCCTTTTTTCCCCACAAACAGAGCTTTCTTTTGGTGGTATTTGATCACCTGTGAGATTTTTACTTTTTGCGCTATAAACAAAAAAAGAGTGCAAATTTTGCAAAAATAACAATATTTTTCACATTTTTTTATATGAAATTCCCCAAAAAAAATGTAAAAATCAAAATTTTTTAACATTTTTGGCCAATTTGTTTTCTGCTACATATGTTTGGTAAAAAAAATTGCAAAAAGCGTATTTTGATTGGTTTGCGCAAAAGTTATTGCGTTTACTAACTAAGGGAAAGATTTCTGTCATTTTTGGTGTTTTTTTTTTTAACGCGTAATGGCAGCGATCTGCGATTTTTTTTTTTTGCGGTACTGCGACATTGTGGCGGACAGATCGGACCCTTGACTGACATTTTTGACACTTTTGGGGTTACCAGTGACATTACTGCAGTAATCAGTGCTATACATATGCACTGTTACTGCAAAATGACACTGGCAGGGAGGGGTTAACTTTATTGGGGAAGGAGGGGTTAAGTGTGTCCCTAGGGGCGTGCTTCTAACTGTGATTGGACATGGCTACTGGTGTAGGAACAGTGATCAACGGTCCTACATAGTAGAATCGTATGATCACCATTCCTACACAGGGGGGAATGACAGGCGGCTTGTTTACATCAGCCGCCTGCCTTTCTCCCTTCACGGCGGACGATCGCGAGTGACCGGCGGACATCGGGTCCGCCGGTCACACGCACGGACTTCCCAGGGAACGAGCCAGGGCGGGCGCGCACCTCCGCGGGCACGCGCTCGCCCGCTATTGGCTCACAAGGAATTGACAGGCTAGTGACGTACCGGTACGTCACTTTGCCTGGCCGGGGCTGACCGCCGCAGTATATGTACTTGCGGCGGTCGGCAACCGGATATAGGAGGGTTGGGGCAACGGGATTTTTTCGGTACCTTCATAGGACATACAAGAGAATGCTTTAAAAACAATCAATTTCATTGTATGCAAAAAAATAATTTTTATATATTCATCACAGAAAGCAAGAAGACCATAACATTATATAGTACACAGAGATATCCCTCAAGACTGTTGCTACATCCCCAGTGATGGGGTCACTTCTACCTGAGAAGCTACTTCAGAGAAGATGACTATGTGTAGGCTGTCTTACCTGGACAAGTTTTGCGATTTACCACTACTTCAGGAGAGCCAAGGGCCATGTTGGCCCTTGGCTCAACCTGGTCTGACTATGGGGTAAGCATTTTTCATGTTACTGTTTGTTATGATTATAGTCTATGTGAACCTCACAGTCTACATGGAACAATTGTGTCAGTATGATGTTGTACAGTGCCTTGCGAAAGTATTCGGCCCCCTTGAACTTTGCGACCTTTTGCCACATTTCAGGCTTCAAACATAAAGATATAAAACTGTAATTTTTTTGTGAAGAATCAACAAGTGGGACACAATCATGAAGTGGAACGAAATTTATTGGATATTTCAATCTTTTTTAACAAATAAAAAACTGAAAAATTGGGCGTGCAAAATTATTCATCCCCCTTAAGTTAATACTTTGTAGCGCCACCTTTTGCTGCGATTACAGCTGTAAGTCGCTTGGGGTATGTTTCTATCAGTTTTGCACATTGAGAGACTGAAATTTTTGCCCATTCCTCCTTGCAAAACAGCTCGAGCTCAGTGAGGTTGGATGGAGAGCGTTTGTGAACAGCAGTTTTCAGTTCTTTCCACAGATTCTCAATTGGATTCAGGTCTGGACTTTGACTTGGCCATTCTAACACCTGGATATGTTTATTTGTGAACCATTCCATTGTAGATTTTGCTTTATGTTTTGGATCATTGTCTTGTTGGAAGACAAATCTCCGTCCCAGTCTCAGGTCTTTTGCAGACTCCATCAGGTTTTCTTCCAGAATGGTCCTGTATTTGGCTCCATCCATCTTCCCATCAATTTTAACCATCTTCCCTGTCCCTGCTGAAGAAAAGCAGGCCCAAACCATGATGCTGCCACCACCATGTTTGACAGTGGGGATGGTGTGTTCAGGGTGATGAGCTGTGTTGCTTTTACGCCAAACATAACGTTTTGCATTGTTGCCAAAAAGTTTGATTTTGGTTTCATCTGACCAGAGCCCCTTCTTCCACATGTTTGGTGTCTCCCAGGTGGCTTGTGGCAAACTTTCAATGACACTTTTTATGGATATCTTTAAGAAATGGCTTTCTTCTTGCCACTCTTCCATAAAGGCCAGATTTGTGCAGTATATGACTGATTGTTGTCCTATGGACAGAGTCTCCCACCTCAGCTGTAGATCTCTGCAGTTCATCCAGAGTGATCATGGCCCTCTTGGCTGCATCTCTGATCAGTCTTCTCCTTGTATGAGCTGAAAGTTTAGAGGGACGGCCAGGTCTTCGTAGATTTGCAGTGGTCTGATACTCCTTCCATTTCAATATTATCGCTTGCACAGTGCTCCTCGGGATGTTTAAAGCTTGGGAAATCTTTTTGTATCCAAATCCGGCTTTAAACTTCTCCACAACAGTATCTCGGACCTGCCTGGTGTGTTCCTTTTTCTTCATGATGCTCTCTGCGCTTTAAATGGACCTCTGAGACTATCACAGTGCAGGTGCATTTATACGGAGACTTGATTACACACAGCTGGATTCTATTTATCATCATTAGTCATTTAGGTCAACATTGGATCATTCAGAGATCCTCACTGAACTTCTGGAGAGAGTGTGCTGCACTGAAAGTAAAGGGGCTGAATAATTTTGCACGCCCAATTTTTCAGTTTTTTGTTTGTTAATAAAGTTTGAAATATCCAATAGATTTCGTTCCACTTCATGATTGTGCCCCACGTGTTGTTGATTCTTCACAAAAAATTACAGTTTTATATCTTTATGTTTGAAGCCCGAAATGTGGCAAAAGGTCGCAAAGTTCAAGGGGGCCGAATACTTTTGCAAGGCACTGTATATACGTTTATTATCATTTCTTTACATCTCATTTCCAGTGCTTTATTCTCTCTGTCCCTCTTCTAAAGAAGAGGTAATTCACGAAACATGTCGAGATAAGACGGCCTACACATAGTCATCTTCTCTGGAGTAGCTTCTCAGGTAAAAGTGACCCCATCACTGGAGGTGTAGCAACTGCCTTGAGGAATATCTTTATATACTATGGAATTTTATGGTCTTCTTCTATTGTGTGATGAATATATAAAAAATCTCTTTTGTATACAATAAAATTGGTTGTTTTTTAAAAACTCTCTTTTTTGTCCTATGACAGTTCTGATGAAATCCTGTTGCCTCAACCCTTCTACAATTTTTCCAATTATATTTGAGATTTAGGTATCTATATAAAAGTAGAGCTTCTTCTGAGCAACAACCTAATTTTAAGGGGAAAAAATAAGTATTTGAAACAACTTTCTAGAAGAAGGGTCTTGAGATTTTGCCTGGTGAGGATGCCACTGTGAGAAGATCTGTGGTCTGGGGGCCTATGCCAATGATCAAGGTGTCTAAGCTGGTATGCACTAAGGCAGTGGTTCTCAACTCTGGTCCTCAGGACCCACTAACAGGCCGGATTTTAAGTATTACTTTGGGGAGATGCAGACTAGAGTACTGTAATCATTGAGCAGCAAATTATATCACCTGGGATGTATTTCAGTTATCTTGTAAACCTGGCCTGTTAGTGGGTCCTGAGGGCCGGAGTTGAGAACCATTGCACTAAGGCCTAAGGAACCCAAGTTGCTCTGATGGAAGGTGGCTACCTGTATGGAACATCTTCAGAGAGATCAGAACAGGAACAGGGCTACTTGTGTGGAGCATCGTCCAAGAAACTAGAACAGGAAGGTGGGTATACTTGTGTTAAGCATCTCCTGAGAAACTAGTACAGAAAGGTGGCTACCTTATGGAGCATCGTCACTGAAACTAGAACAGTAAGGTAGCTACCTGTATGTAGCATCTTGAAAGAAACTAGAACAGGAGGGTGGCTACCTGTATGGAACATCTTGAAAGAAACTAGAACAGGAAGGTGGCTACCTGTATGGAACATTTTCAGAGAAACCAGAACAGAAACATGGTTACTTGTATGGAGCATCTCTAGAGAAACTAGAACAGGAAGATGGCTACTTGTAAAAAAACATCTTCAAAGAAACTAGAACAGGAAGATGGCTGCTTGTGTGGAGCAACTCCCCAGAAACTAGAAGGTGGCTACCTGTATGGAGCATCTTGAAAGAAACTAGAACAGGAAGGTGGCTACCTGTATGGGGAATCTTCAGTTAACCTAGAACAGTAAGGTGGCTACCTGTATAGAGCATCTTCAGTGATTTTATAACAGGAAGGTGGCTACCTGTATGGAACATCTTCAGTGAATCTAGAACAGCAAGGTGGCTACATATATGGAGCATCTAAGGTAGAAACTTCATCAGGAAGGTGCCTACCTATATAGAGCATCTTCAGAAGAACTAGAACAGAATGGTGACTAGTACTACTTGTATGGGACATCTCCAGAGAAACTAGAACAGGAAGAAGGCTACCTGTATGGAGCATCTCCAGAGAAGCTAGAACAGGAAGATGGCTGCCTGTATGGATCCTCTTTGGAGAAACTAGAACAGGAAGATGGCTGCCTGTGTGAAGCATCTTCGAAGAAACTAGAACAGGAAGGTAGCCATCTACAGTATATGGAGCATTTTCAAAGAATCTAAATCAAGAAAATGGCCCCCTGTATTGGCATCTTGAGAGAAACTACAGCAAAAAAGGTGACTTCCCGTTTTGAGAATCTTCAGCGAAACTAGGACAGTTGGCTACCTGTATAGAGCCTCTCCAGATAAGCTAGAAAAGGAAGATGGATTGACTACCTGTACAGAAAATCTTCAAAGAAACTAGATTAGGAAAGTGTCTACCTTTAACCACTTTACCACCGGAGGATTTTGCTGTCTTACGTCTGGGCCACTTTTTGCGATTCGGCACTGTGCGATTTTAACTGACATTTGCGCGGTCATGCAACGCCGTACCCAAACGAAATTTACGTCCTTTTTTTCCCACAAACAGAGCTTTCTTTTGGTGGTATTTGATCACCTGTGCGATTTTTACTTTTTGCGCTATAAACAAAAA
Source organism: Pelophylax lessonae (assembly GCF_965119305.1). Taxonomy (NCBI): domain Eukaryota; kingdom Metazoa; phylum Chordata; class Amphibia; order Anura; family Ranidae; genus Pelophylax; species Pelophylax lessonae. Next base: position 57,131,783 of record NC_138770.1, on the reverse strand, counting down.
AAAGAGCGTCAATTTTGAAAAAAATAACAATATTTTTCACATTTTTTATATGAAATCCCCCCCCCCCCCCAAAATGTAAAAATCAAAATTTTTTATCATTTTAGGCCAATTTGTTTTCTGCTATATATTTTTGGTAAATAAGCGTATTTTGATTGGTTTGCGCAAAAGTTATTGTGTTTACTAACTAAGGGAAAGATTTCTGTCGTTTTTGGTGTTTTTTTTTTTTTAACGAGTAATGGCGGCGATCTGTGATTTTTTTTTTTTGCGGGACTGCGACATTGCGGCGGACAGATCGGACCCTTGACTGACATTTTTGACACTTTTGGGGGTACCAGTGACATTACTGCAGTAATCAGTGCTATATATATATGCACTGTTACTGTAAAAACGACACTGGCAGGGAAGGGGTTAATTTTTATTGGTGATCAAGGGGTAAATGTATGCCTGGTGCTTACTGACGTGTGTGGTGGGAGGGGACTGAGTGACACAGGGACAGATCGCAGGTTCAGCTATGCTGAACCCTGCAATCTGACCCTGCCTGTCACTTAGGAGATCTCCAGACTCGATTCCCCGATGATCGGGGAAGAGCAGCGGCGATCGCCGCTGCTCCTCCCCTGGCCCGACTCCCGCTGTGACTGAACACAGTGGGAGCGAGCTTCCGGCGGCGCGGGCGCGCCGCCGAGAAAGGGGAGTGTCTGGCGACGTAGGTCTACGTCGCCAGACGATAACGAACCACTTTGCCGCAGTAGAGCTCGAGTGAGCAGACGGCAAGTGGTTAAGTCCAAGATCCAATAACATTTTGCAAAGATTTAAAGTTATCTCATAAGATTATTTTTTTCTCTAGGAACTTTGAAAGTGAAGTTCATAGAGTGCTGCCGCTTTATGAGTGCATGTAAATGTGTTCAAGATGGGTTTTTCCATTGTTTAACCCTTAAGAATTCTACCATACCATAGTAATAAAATGATCTCTGTTGTTAGCTTTACCAGCTCTTATTTTTCCATAGTCACAATTTTTGGAATTTCGTAATGATTGGAAAATTGGGGACCTTACTTTACAAAGTATTGCCCGGTTTGATTTCCATGAGTTCCCTTTTAAATATATTTCTATTTTTGTTTTTTTATGTCTCTTGTTCAAAGATTTGATTTAATGTTTTACATACAGTAGAAATAAAAAGGGGAACACAAGCCCTCACAACACTTATGGACAGGGCTTTTTTCAGCGGGAACGCGGGGGAACGCAGTTCCGGCACCTCCAGTCTGAATGTATGCAATGGCAAAGGGGTGCTGGGGTCAGTGGGGTGAGCTGAATGACCTATTGATGCTGGCTGCTTGGGGATCTATTGTTGCTGGGGTGAATCTATTGCTGCTGGAGGGAATTTTGTTGTTGGGCGGGGGCTATTGTTGCAGTGGAGGATTTATTGTTGCTTGGGGGCTATTGTTGCAAGGGAGGATTTATTAGGGGAGGAGGCAATTGTTGCAGGGGGGGGGGATTTATTGTTGCTTGGGGGCTATTGTTGTGGGGGGGGGGGCTTTTGTTGCAAGGGAGGATTTATTAGGGGAGGAGGCAATTTTTGCAGGGGAGGATTTATTGTTGCTTGGGGGCTATTGTTGTGGGGGGGTCTATTGTTGCAAGGGAGGATTTATTAGGGGAGGAGGCAATTGTTGCAGGGGAGGATTTATTGTTGCTTGGGGGCTATTGTTGTGGGGGGGTCTATTGTTGCAAGGGAGGATTTATTAGGGGAGGAGGCAATTGTTGCAGGGAAGGATTTATTGTTGCTTGGGGGCTATTGTTGTGGGGGGGGGGGTCTATTTTTGCAAGGGAGGATTTATTAGGGGAGGAGGCAATTGTTGCAGGGGAGGATTAATTGTTGCTTGGGGGCTATTGTTGTGGGGGGGGTCTATTGTTGCAAGGGAGGATTTATTAGGGGAGGAGGCAATTGTTGCAGGGGAGGATTTATTGTTGCTTGGGGGCTATTGTTGTGGGGGGGTCTATTGTTGCAAGGGAGGATTTATTAGGGGAGGAGGCGATTGTTGCAGGGGAGGATTCATTGTTGTTTGGGGGCTATTGTTGTGGGGGGGTCTATTGTTGCAAGGGAGGATTTATTAGGGGAGGAGGCGATTGTTGAAGGGGAGGATTCAGTGTTGCTGGGGGGCTATTGTTGTTGGGGGTCTATTGTTGCTGAATGCAGGGGATCTATTTTACTGTTTTTTCTATTGTTGCATGAGAAAGATGTATTCTTGCTGGGGGGATCTATTGTTGGGGTGAGGGTCTATTGTTGCTGATTCCAGGATATCTATTTTACTGCTTTTCTAGTTATCATTAACAAATTCTATACAAATTACCTAGAACCACAACATGCTACTTGGTTCTGTATTCTCTAAAAGGGGGGGGGGGGGTACTGATAGGTGGGTAGAGGGTTGAACCAAAGGACAGCACTTGGAGGTGGGTAGGGGGTGGAGACAAGGAGTGATTTAGAAGAGGGGAATACCTGCACCTATTCTCAGAGAAAAAAAGCCCTGCTTATGGATAAACAAAACCTCCACCTAGGGAGGGCGAGCAGATTATACATACATGTAGGGAACAGAATTGCCCAGATTTACAAAATGGTAGTGGCAGAATATATTAAATTTACTATTAATGTTGGGATAATAGAAAATAAGGCTATACAAATAACGGCAGGCAGTGAGGGGAGGGAAAAGAACAGGGACAAAGGCGTGTGGAAACCAGTGACCATAAGAGAATATGGAGAAAGACTTAAAGGGGTGCGGGGAGAAATAAGCCTGGGGGAAGAAGAAAGGGAAGGGAACATCCTAGGGGTTGTGTAAGCTTTGACTTTTGGCCTGGTTGGCATCACTAGATGGTACCAATATGCAGTCCCTCCTGTTCCCCCTGTCTGTGGGTCAGTGCTGTATCTTGGCCTAGGCCAACAAGGCCCAGGCCTCGGGCAGCACTTTGCAGGGGGGGCAGCAAAAAAGTGGGCACTGATAAGCTTCACTGATGGGGCTGCACTGATGGCCACAGATGAGGCTGCAATGACTGCCACTGATGAAGCTGCTATGATGACCACTGATGAGGCTGCACTGATGGGCACTGATATGATGCATTGATAGGCTGCACTGGTGGCCACTGACTGGTGGGCAGTAATGAGGCTGCACTGGGCTGAACTTATGGAAACTGATGAGGCTGCACTGATGGGCATTGATAAACTGGTTGTAGTCTGTGGTTTACAGATAACAGGCAGGTCATAAACAGGAAGGGGTGTGGCCTTTACAGGAAGGGGTGGGTCATATTTAAATTCGGGGGTGCCCAAGTTTAGTCAGGCCTACGGCAGCACAAAACCTAAATACACCACTGCTGTGGGTAGGACAGGACATCCCGTCCGTCCTCGTCTTTTAGGCCCTCGGTCATCCTGTTGATGTCCCAGCTGGGAGCAGAGAGGAGGTTTGAGAAGGAGTGCAGGCTCTGGGAGGCGCCAGGGATGCTGCACCCGCTGCTGCTTAGGACTGGTTGTCGCCATCACAGTGGAGGTCTTCTCCCTCGCAGGCTCTCAGTTCTAGCCAGCTTCCAGGGCGGGCTGGCTGCTCACTCGCTGTGTGAAGACATTGCAGCTCAGCAGCAGCAGCTGCGGATTGGCGGATTTTGCTTTGTTGCCCTGCACCCCACTGTCACCGGACCGGCAGGACTCTTTGGGCCCCATGAGCACTAGGTGCGGTGCGAAGTTAAATCCTCCTCCACGTTGAATCATGGCCAGGGCCAGGGATGTCACTAGTTGCTAGATGCTAGCCGGCTCTAGCAAACAGTGGCCAATAGGCTCTCAGGTGGAGGTGGGGGAAGCTATTTTGCTGCCCCCCTGCAAAGTGCCGCCCTAGGCCTGGGCCTTGTTAGCCTAGGCCAAAATACAGCACTGCCTACAGATGGTAGTAGGGTGTTTTAGTGTGTTTTTACTATATTCTCAAGCCAGGTAATAGGCAGCCTATCTATTTTCCTCACTTGTTAGTAACTCCAAAAGTCCAAATTAATAAATTCCTGACCTGTCACAATTTACATCAACAGTATCATTTTTCAGAACAGCTCCAACTCTTTATCATTAAAAAGCCACCCTTGATCTCCAGTCCAGGGACTTTGTCTAAGATGATGCCATCAGGCTGCTGCAGGCAGGAGGAAGCATTTCCTCAGTCTCCTCTCCCCCCAGTGAACATTGCAACTTTGTAGCAAATCACAAAGTGAGACGTATCTGGTAGCAGTCAAATTCAAATAGACTTGTTCTGTAATGTGGACAATGTTTCGTGGCTTCTTCAAGATACTTCTTGAGCGGCTTGGAGAAGCTACAAAACATCTTTAATGTTACAGAAGTCGTCCAGTTAAATGTGAGTAAAAACCAGGCCTTTTTTTCAGTTCCGGAACCTCCATTCTGAATGTATGCAATGGCAAAGGGGTGCTGGGGTCAGTGGGGTGAGCTGAAGGGCCTATTGATGCTGGCTGCTGGGGGATCTATTGTTGCTGGGGTAAATCTATTGTTGCTGGAGGGCATTTTGTTGTGGGCGGTGTTATTGTTGCTGGGGTGATCTATTGTTGGGGGGGGTCTATTGTTGCTGATTTCAGGGGATCTATTTTACTGCTTTTCTTGTTACCATTAACAAATTCCATACAAAATACTTAGCACAACAAAATTATACTTGGTTCTGTATTCTCTAAATTAGCTGGTGCTGGGAGGTACAGTAGGTAGGGGGTGGAACCAAGGCATGGTGCTCAGAGGGGGGGTAGGGGGTGGAACCAAGGGATGGTGCTGGGAGGTGGGTAGGGAGTGTAACCAAGGGATGGTGCTCGGAGGTAGGTAGTGGGTGGAACCAAGGGATGGTGCTTGGAGGTGGGTAGGGGGTGGAACCAAGGGACGGTGCTCGGAGGTGGGTAGTGGGTGGAACCAAGGGACGGTGCTTGGAGGTGAAACCAAGGGACGGTGCTCGGAGGTGGGTAGGGGCAGAGACGATGGGTGACTCAGAAGTGGGGAATTCCAGCACCTATTCTCCCAGAAAAAAAGCCCTGGTAAAAACTACTGGATATACTATGATTGGGTTAAATGAGAACCTTCGCAGAGCCTGTTTCTCAGTCCAGTAGATGGTGACCCTGGATGATGCCTAAACAAAGATAGGTGTGTCCTTCTGAAGAGAAAAGCAGATGAAAGCATTATCAGGAAGAGCTCTATGATCAACATGAGAGGTAATACGTAATTCAAAGTAGAATATTTGCGCATTATGAATTATGTACTGTATGTAGGCAGGTGCCTTAATATTATTGGTGCACTATACATTTCGGGGTTAAAATTTTGTAAATTAGCAGTTCATGTGTGCTGTGGTGCAACTTTTTTTTTGAGGTGATATATACAGGAGGAGGAGGTCAGGCTCCGTAGTCTTCTAGCAAGTGGGAATTTGGGAGTAAGACCATACATGTGAGATGTGATCGTTATACCAGCTTTCAGGCTACCCCGGAGCAGGACCCTGGTATGGGACAATGGACTATGTGGGGACATAAATCAAATTATTTTAAACTTGATTTATGTCCTAGCATAATTAGTCTAAGTCCCATACCAGGGTCCCACTCCATGGTAGTCTGGAACTTGGTATCACAATCACATCTCACATGTATGGTCTTGCTCTCATCTTCCCACCGGCTGGAAAACTATGGGTCCTGACCACAGCACAGACCAAGCACAGCACTAAATTAAGGAAAAGGGGAGAATATCATGTTTTCCTAAACTCGTACTGTTTTGTAAATTTTCCTGGAAACTTTGAAGTTCTAAACTAAAGCAACTTAACCAAATCCATTAGTTAAAGAAGTTATTGGTCTGTTTCATCTGGTCTGTTTTACTTGTGAAAAGAGTGAGAAAGTGCTCCTACAGTGAATGGGAATGAGGAACAGAATGTTTACCTTCTGGGTGATAGAGAGTAGAAAGTAGTATAAAGAAGGTGTCAGGACCTGGATCTGAACCTGCAACCTCTGCTGTATCTGGCTGTATCTCATCTTGCTGAGAAACCTGAGATGCTGGACAGCTGTCTCCCTGATTCCTTAGACAACCCTGCCTTGTGTCTTGTTTCTCTTGAACCCTAAACCCTTTGCTCCTCCCATGAACTTCCCATTTAAGCCATGCCTTTGCACTTCCTATTTTCCAGGTTATTGTGCTCTCCAGCTGATAGCTCGCTCTTGTCATTTCTGCTGCCATCAATATCTTTGCTACTGCTTGTTACTGACCTTTGGATTGTTCCTCCACTACGCTTATGCTTGATCCCAACCTGCAACCACTTGTTACCGACCTTTGGCTTGTTCCTCAACTATACTTCTGCTTTATCCTAACCTGCAACCATTTGTTACCAGTCTTTGGCTTGTTTACTGACTTAGCTTTTGCTTGATCCCTACCAGCTTTATCTACTACTAGACCCCAACTTGCTCACCTTCAGCAATCCTGAGGACAGTGACCTGGTACTAACACGCAGCAAAACCCATCTCCACCATCAGGAGCTCTGGTGAATACCATTCAAACTAAATTAGAATTTACCGGTTCCAGAGACAACGTCCCACTTCCACATCCCAAATTTTTTATACGATAAAGAACAAAGGAAGGAGAAAACCCCCTACCAGTATGAAAGTGGGCATTAGAGGATGTGGGGTTGTCGCATTGAAATAAGCACACAACAACCAATCATATGTAAAACAGGTAGATTTTATTGTGCAAAAAATAGTTTTAAAAGCGCACTATAAAAATACACATACTGTATGCAAAGAGAAGTAGCAAACCGGCTCATTGTATGAACAAAATGTGAATTCACAACTAGTTCAAGAGGAAACTGAAGGGCTGACGCGTTTCGCAGAACACACTTTTGTTCCCACTTCGCTTCCTCAGGGACCCTCAATATTAACTAAGTTGTCACAAAGCAAGGCCCGAAGCGAAGAAAAAAAAAAAAAAAAAAATAGCGCAGGGCAGACATGACCATGTGAAGAGGGGAGACAGGGCAGGTGTGAGTTAAATTAAATTGTCTTGAGTTGGGGGGTATTCAGGGATTGGTGTAGCAGGTTTGGGAGGGGTTGAGGTACAGTTAGGAGGGGTGGCCCCTCAGATTGGAGGTCAGTGGAAGTTCAACGGACGAAGGAAGAAGAAGCTTGGTCACCCACCTTTTTCACTGCAGAGCATCTCACCTCAGCTTCCCTGGTCTGGGATGGCGGATTTGGACGTTTTGCTGGAGCAAATCAAGGCCGCTGCTGCGGTGAAGGGGACTGAGTGGCTCCGGTCCCAGGTCTCCACGTTGATGGGGGTTCAGGACTCTGCACAGGATTCGGAGGGGCTTGCGGTCCCGCGGGCTCGGCGGTCACGGCCGCCGGAGCGTTTTTCACCGGACCCTTCCCCTCGAGCTCAGCGTCATCCTAGGAGCCCCGACAGGGACCCTTCAGGGCCGCCGGCTAAGCGTACTCCTGCTGCGGCCGTGCGCGCCTCTGGGAGGAATCCTCTGCATGGACGGAGCTCTGGGGGTAGTGGGGGGAGGCGGCCTTCGGTCTCTCCCCGTCCCTCTCGCCGGGGTGCTGCTGGACTGGCGGGCTCCCCTACTGGCGATGCTCCGGTCGGAGGGGTGCCTCGGCGTGGGAGCGGCTTCATGGCGGCCGGTGGCAGCAGTGATCGGCGGGACTCGGAGTCGGCCTCGGCTGGGCGCAGAGAGAGGACGCGGCGGGGCAAGTCACGTGGCCGGGTCATCGGAAGTTCGGCTGGTTCACAGAGGTCTCCGTCGGGCGGAGCTGGAGTACGGGGGCGTGGACGCCTGTCGCTCGGCTCTGCAGATGGCGGGAGTGCGACACCTGGTGGACGGATGTCGGCGGTGCCCGGGGACGATCGTTCGGAAGACGAGGTGTCCGGATCGGATGTGGAAGAGGATGTCGGTGGTCGGTCGGCGACGAGGGAGGCTGGATCGGCGGCTGGGGGCGCCCCCCCTGGGCAGACAGGTGAGGTCACGATTCCTTCTCTGGCTTTGTCTGATTTGCGGGGCTTGTTTGATGTGGGGGGTGGGAGTGCTGGAGGGGCTCGGGGGGTGGGGGTGTCCCGGCCAGTGGGGGCGGGGACCCCGGAAGGGGGTGATGATGGGGGTTTGAGGGGCTTCCTCCTGGGTCTACGGGACCTCTTGGGGCGTTTGCCCCCGGGGGACGGGGGCCGCTTGTCTCCAACGGCGGCTTGGGTGCCTCCGGCGGGGGGCTCGGGCGCGGAGCCGGGGGGGGCCCCGGGGCTGGCGGGGCCGTCTTCCACGGGGCTAGTTGCGGGGGGGGCTGGGGCCCCTCCCCAGGTTGTTGGTGCGCCGGCAGTGGTGGCAGTGACGGCCGGGGCGGCGGGGGACAAGACCGGGACGGCGAAGGAGGGGAAGGCGGACGCTGTTCGCCTGGACGATTCAGCGAAAGGTGAGGTATATGTTTGTTTTGAGGGCCCATTGGGGGCACATTTGAAGCAGGAAGTCCGGGAGAAGATCTGGAAGGGTGAGTACGTGGAAATCTTCACGCTGTTGCCCCTCGAGAAGTTTCACCTGGACAGGGTTAAACCGGAGGAGCGCAAGAAGGAGGACGAGGAGGCGCGACGCTATCGGCTTATCCCTCGGACCTTCGCCAATTGGCTGCAGGCCTTTGCCATTCTGGCGGGCGTCATAGGGGAAAAGGCGCCGGAAAACTGCTCGGCCCTGTTCTGCTACATGGACGCTGTAGGGGAAGCCTATCGGGTTTACGGGGGGTCGGCCTGGCTGCGGTACGACAAACAGTTCCGGCAGCGGAAGGCGGTTAGGCCGTCCTTGCGGTGGGGACCACAAGGACATCAGCCTGTGGATGCGGCTCATGTCGTCTGCGAAGGCTCCGAATCAGTTTTTTCCAGGGGGGGCCGGTGGTTCTGCGACCCCGGGACAGCCGGCCGCAAAGAGGAGGGGTTTCTGCTGGCAATTTAATGAGGGTTCCTGTAAGTTCGGTGGCACATGTCGCTTCAAACATGAATGCTCCGGTTGCGGAGGTTCCCATTCCTTGGCTCGGTGTTTTAAGTCCGGAAAAGGGCGGTCCGGAGAGCCTTCGCACAAAGGGGACGACGCCGGTGAGGGTGGAAAGGCTGCGGCCTTTTCTAGATAGGTACCCCGATAGGGCGGCTGCCCGACTTCTGGGGGAGGGTTTTGCGGTGGGTTTTCGTATCCCTTGCTCTTTGGCCTCGGTGCCGCCGGTGGCGAGGAATTTGCGTTCGGCATTGCGCCACCCTTTGGTGGTGTCGGATAAGTTGCACAAGGAAGTGGCTCTCGGTCGCATGGCGGGCCCGTTTTCGGAGGTGCCGGTGCGTGACTTGGTGGTTTCGCCGTTGGGGGTGGTTCCCAAGAAGGAACCCAACAAGTTTCGCCTCATTCACCACCTCTCCTTCCCAAAGGGTGGGTCTGTGAATGACGCCATCGACCCGGATGCCTGTACGGTGTCTTACATTTCCTTTGACGCCGCGGTGGCCTGGGTGCGACATTATGGGCGGGGGGCCTTGATGGCCAAATCGGACATTGAGGCGGCGTTCAGGTTGCTCCCGGTTCACCCGGACAGTTTTCGATTGCTGGGCTGCCGGTGGCAAGGGGCGTATTATGTGGATCGCTGCCTTCCTATGGGCTGCTCCATATCGTGCGCGCTGTTTGAGACCTTCAGTTCCTTTGTGGAGTGGGTGGTTCGGGAGGTTTCCGGTGTGAATTCGGTGATCCACTATTTGGACGACTTTCTGTGTGTGGGCCCGCCCTCTTCCAACGGGTGCGCGATCCTGCTTGCCACGTTGCAGCATGTGGCCGGGAGCTTCGGCATTCCGTTGGCCCCCGACAAGACGGAAGGCCCGACCACGGTGCTCAGCTTCCTGGGCATTGTCGTGGATTCGGAGGCCATGGAGTGTCGCCTACCGGAGGATAAATTGGGGGCTTTGAGAGCTGAAATTGAAGGGGTGCTGGGTTTGCGCAAGATTCAGTTGCGCAGCTTGCAGTCGTTGCTGGGTAAATTGAATTTTGCCTGCCGCATTATGCCCATGGGCCGGGTTTTCTGCCGACGGCTGTCGGCGGCGACTTCGGGGGTGAAGTTGCCCACTCACTTCGTCAGGCTCAACAGGGAACACAGGGATGACTTGCGTCTGTGGCACGGTTTTTTGGCCACATACAATGGTAGATCCTTGTGGATGGCCGGGCCGATCAGCAACTTTGATTTGGAACTGTTTACCGATGCTGCTGGTTCGGCGGGGTACGGGGCTTTTCACCGGGGGGCGTGGAGCGCCACCCCTTGGCCGGGGGCATGGCAGGCAGCGGGGCTGGTCAGCAACTTGGTGTTGCTGGAACTGTTCCCGGTGGTGGTGGCCCTGGAGATTTGGGGGGCGGAGTTCAGGAACCTGAAGGTTCGCCTCCATTGCGACAATCTCGGGGTGGTTCAGGTGATCAACCGCGCGTCGGCTTCGTCTCAGCCGGTGGTGCGCCTCCTCAGGTATTTGGTTTTGCGGTGTCTACGGTTGAATGTTTTCCTGTACGCTGTGCACATTCCGGGGGTTAAGAATGATATTGCTGACGCGCTGTCTCGTTTTCAGTGGGACAGGTTCCGGGAGTTGGCACCGGCAGCGGAGCAACGCGGAGTCACGTGTCCGGAGTGGCTATGGGGGATTGCCTTGGGGTCCTCGCTGGATGGATCAGGAAGTCGGTGAGCGAGTCCACGTGGTCGGCTTATTGCAAGGTATGGTTGGAGTGGCTGGAGGTGTTGCGGGTGGCATCGGTGGATCCTCTGGGTCCGGAGGTCAGGTGGGTGTTACTTTCTTTTGTCTCTGATCATTTTGAGAGGGGCGCGTCGGCTTCCGCTGTGGCTCGCAAGTTGTCCGGCTTGGCCTTTCTGTTTAAATTTCTGGGTTGTCAGGATTACACGAAGGACTTCGTGGTGAGACAAGCGTTACGGGGCTATTCCAGGGCTTATCGGAGGAGGGACACTAGGCGCCCGGTGTCCTTCGCTCTTTTGCAGGACGTCTGCCGGCAATTGGGGGAGCACTGCGCCTCGAGTTACGAGGTGGTGTTGTTTAAGGCGGCCTTTTCTCTCGCTTTTTTCGGGGCTTTCCGGATTGGGGAATTGGTCAGCTCCTCCCGGACGGTGCCGGGGGGCCTGTTGGGTCAGGATGTCTCTGTCGGTCGGGAGGGGGTTACTATCCTCCTTCGACGGTCCAAAACGGACCAGAGTGGCAAGGGGGTCCGTGTCCGGTTGTTCGCGGTGCCGTCTTCACCGCTGTGCCCGGTAGGGGCGGTTCGGGATTACTGGGCAATCCGCCCTTCGCGGCCCGGTTCATTTTTAATGCATGCGGACGGGTCGTCGTTATCCCGTTTTCAATTTGTATCGGTGTTCAGAAGGTGTGTGGGCTCTTTGGGTTTGGATGCCAGTAGGTTTGCATCTCATTCCTTTCGGATCGGGGCGGCCACTGAGGCTGCACGCTGGGGATTGAACGACGATGCGGTCAAACGCATTGGGCGCTGGGAGTCTAGGAGGTTCTTGTTGTACGTTCGTCCACAGCTGTTGGTGTAGGGTATGTAAGGGGGGTGGTTTTTGTCGCTGGGGGGGTGTGGGCCCGGCTGGTTATCTGATTATTGGTTGGTTTTTCTTTTCCTTTTGTCCCCTTTCTTGTAGGTTTGGAACCCTGCCTTGTTTGGATCGTGGGACACTCGTATGTTTTCTGGGGGGCCCGGAGAGCTGATGTGCGTCCTAATGGTAGACAGCTTGGTTTTTCTCGGCACGAGGCTTGTGTCAGGTGGCTGGGGGTGCCGGGGCTTACTTGGGGCAGGGTCCTTCCCGAAGTGCATCGTTTCGCCCGGTTGGACAGGCAGCCAGATGTTTTGGTGCTGCATGCCGGGGGCAACGATTTGGGGGCCAGGTCCGCGCGGGCCTTGATCAGGGACATAAAGTTGGATTTCCTTAGGCTGCGCACGGCTTTTCCGGCGCTGCTTGTAGTTTGGTCGGATATGGTGGCCCGCACGTCCTGGCGCATGGCCAGGTCGGTCGCGCGCCTTAATAAGGCTCGGATTAAGTTGAACAAGGAAGTGGGGCGCTTTGTGTGTCGGAATGGGGGGTTGGTGGTTCGCCACCTGGAGTTGGAAGTGGACACATGGCGGTATCTGCGGGATGATGGAGTCCACCTCAATGCGGTGGGTATAGATTTATGGGCCCTGGGATTACAGGATGGGATCCAGCGAGCCTTGAGGGTTTGGAGGGGCACGCAAGGGTAAGGTGTCACCCTTGGGTGCTGGTGGCGTTTTGTTGGTCTTTGCTGGCGGGGGAGGTGAACAGTTTAGGATAAGGGTATGGTTGGGACTCATCGTTGGTATGGGTCCCTATGGTGCATTCCATTTAATGTCAGTTTAAATGGAATTCAAAATGGTGGCACTGCGGGGAGTGGTTTGTCTCCGAGCCGGTGACGCGGCTGGAGGCCTATCAGGGCACAGGTCCCGCAGTGCAGGATTTGGAATTATTTGGAGGAGCCTCAAAGACCAACAGGCCTAATGACTGATTGTTTTATGTTTGTAAGGAATGTTTTTTCTCCTTATGTTAATTTTAAGGTAAAAGGGTTAATAAAATGGCTGCTGTGGCCAATTAACTCCAAGCACGGTGTGGTCTCAATTATTTAGGTAAAGGGAAAGGTTTATGGCATGGGGGTGGAGCCTTTGGCTTTAAGCAGCCTAAGAGTTTGGGGGTGACATCTATTCTACATTGGTCAAGCAAGGCCCGAAGCGAAGAAAAAAAAAAAAAAAAAAATAGCGCAGGGCAGACATGACCATGTGAAGAGGGGAGACAGGGCAGGTGTGAGTTAAATTAAATTGTTTTGAGTTGGGGGGTATTCAGGGATTGGTGTAGCAGGTTTGGGAGGGGTTGAGGTACAGTTAGGAGGGGTGGCCCCTCAGATTGGAGGTCAGTGGAAGTTCAACGGACGAAGGAAGAAGAAGCTTCCCACCCACCCTCCCTAATTTCTGGGACTGTTATGGTTGATTTTGATTCATGTCTTTTGTGCTTTCTGTCCTTTCTGGGGGAATTTTATATTGTCATGGCAGCTGGGCGTTTTGTTGGTCTTTGCTGGCGGGGGAGGTGAACAGTTTAGGATAAGGGTATGGTTGGGACTCATCGTTGGTATGGGTCCCTATGGTGCATTCCATTTAATGTCAGTTTAAATGGAATTCAAAATGGTGGCACTGCGGGGAGTGGTTTGTCTCCGAGCCGGTGACGCGGCTGGAGGCCTATCAGGGCACAGGTCCCGCAGTGCAGGATTTGGAATTATTTGGAGGAGCCTCAAAGACCAACAGGCCAAATGACTGATTGTTTTATGTTTGTAAGGAATGTTTTTTCTCCTTATGTTAATTTTAAGGTAAAAGGGTTAATAAAATGGCTGCTGTGGCCAATTAACTCCAAGCACGGTGTGGTCTCAATTATTTAGGTAAAGGGAAAGGTTTATGGCATGGGGGTGGAGCCTTTGGCTTTAAGCAGCCTAAGAGTTTGGGGGTGACATCTATTCTACATTGGTCAAGGCTTAAAAGAGAAGAAAAGGGAAGACAAAACAATTATACAATTTTTAGTTCTACTAAGAACATAGCTGTGCTCACCAACTCCACCATATAGAAACCACTAGGCGGTCCAAACATATTGGGTACACACCGGGGTCGTGTAATGATGACCGTATATACACCTGGCATAGCTGCCAGGGGTGGGTCTAATGGATACTGGACCACACTTGTGACAATCAGACGAGTTTGGATGAAGGCCATGTACTGAGGCCAAGTGTGGGGAGCCGGACCCCATCACATTTCCAACACTACCTATGACCCCCAGCTCAAAGCATCAGGGACCCTTGCTAGACAAAGATTTGTCATAACCATATAGTATACTGTGGCAATTGGGCACCAGTGACTACAGGCGGAGAAATGTTACCTCTTGTTGCACATTTGTGGGTAGCCACCTCTGGGAGTCGCGTCTGGCACCTGATCCCGCCGGTCACCTTATATAGCGCAGTCCCACCGGATGTAACAGGGCCATAACCTGGCCCACTACATCACATCCGGTGCGGGTGCCATACTATTGCGCATGCGCAGGGCCCCGTGCAAACTGCATATAAAACAGCATTGCGGAGCCACCCAGAGCTCTCTCTGGTGAATAACAGTTTTTGCTTAGACCCCACACCTCGGGTGAGCCTGTGTCATCCGCCAGGGTAACCTGCTTGTATACCTGTCCCGCTGGTTAGTGGGAGCCTCTCTACTGCTATCCGAGCCTGACCCCTGGCCGTGACACAAGGAGCAGCCAGCTTGGGAGAGGGTTTTGTTCATATTCCCATTGCACACATTCCTGGATTAGAGGCTCATCTGTAGTGGGTGCTGCAGCGATCACCAGCTGGACATTGGATATAGCACAGATAAATATACATGTTCGCCAGTATACCACGGATCTTGCATTGCAATCCAAAACTTTTATTGCGTAAGGATCACATCACAACAGGGTAAGTGCAACGTTTCAGAGCCACGCAGGACCCCTTTGTCAGGCATGTGATGACGAAGGGTTTCCTGCCTGGCTCCAAAAAATTGCACTTACCTTGTTGTGATGTGATCTTTCTGCAATAAAAGTTTTGGACTGCAATGTCCATGGTGTGCTGGCGAACATGTATATTTCGCTTGGGAGAGGTGCCCGGGAGATGGAGGTTTTGTAGGAGAGGTGGGCTGGTGGCTGTATGGTTTGCCCTTCTGAGCGGCAGGGTCCCTAGATTAGGGCCCACTGTGGAACAGGACCCTCTCCTAGGGACTGGGCCTAGACCACAATGTGCAAGGCCCTGTAAAGTATACAGAAGCTTCCGGCCATCAGAAGCAGACTGGCAACTTTCGGCCCAGGGGGCAAGTACAAACCAGAGGCCCAAGGTGCAGTGACTCGGCCCCCCTCCCACTTTTTCTCACCCTCCTTCCCACTCTCCCAGTCCTCCTCCTGACTGCCATTCCAAGCTGAAGCCCTGCTCCACATAATCTCTACTTACCGGTGGAATCCGGGTTCCCTACCTGGCCAGCAGGGGGAGGTTGGGGGGAACTGGGACAGCTCGGTTGGGGCTAGCTGGGGCAGAAGAGTCTCCAGTGGGGCATGGAACCGGCCTCTGCTTAGACACAGTTTACACCATCCATGCTGGGAGGGGGGGGGGGGGCTGCGCTCTGTCCTTGTCTTCAACCCTTACTCAGTAGGTCAGTGGTGGGGACTTTTTACTTCTCTTCACCAGGAATCCTTTAGACAAGTCTGTGGCAGAAGCGGTGCAGCCTTTTTATGGGGCATTAGAGCGGCCCAGGGGGCAATTGCCCCACTGCCCCCTGGCCCAGTCCTCCCCTGTCCGCCATGCATTCCAAGTTATGTGTAATGTGTGTAATAGAGCTGGTGGAGAGATTCCACGCTCTTGAAATTTACAGCATGTAGTTCCCGGGGGCTTTCATGTATGCACTCACCATGGAACAGGACCCTCTCATAGGGACTGGATCTAGACCACAATGTGCAAGGCCCTGTAAAGTATACAGAAGCTTCCGGCCATCAGAAGCAGACTGGCAACTTTCGGCCCAGGGGGCAAGTACAAATCAGAGGCCCAAGGTGCAGTGACTCGGCCCCCCTCCCACTTTTTCTCACCCTCCTTCCCACTCTCCCAGTCCTCCTCCTGACTGCCATTCCAAGCTGAAGCCCTGCTCCACATAATCTCTACTTACCGGTGGAATCCGGGTTCCCTACCTGGCCAGCAGGGGGAGGTTGGGGGGAACTGGGACAGCTAGGTTGGGGCTAGCTGGGGCAGAAGAGTCTCCAGTGGGGCATGGAACCGGCCTCTGCTTAGACACAGTTTACACCATCCATGCTGGGGGGGGGGGGGGAGGCTGCGCTTTGTCCTTGTCTTCAACCCTTACTTAGTAGGTAAGTGGTTGGGACTTTTTACTTTTCTTCACCAGGAATCCTTTAGACATGTCTGTGGCAGAAGCGGTGCCGCCTTTTTATGGGGCATCAGAGCGGCCCAGGGGGCAATTGCCCCCCTGCTCCCTGGCCCAGTCCTCCCCTGCCCACCATGCATTCCAAGTAATGTGTAATGTGTGTAATAGAGCTGGTGGAGAGATTCCACGCTCTTGAAATTTACAGCATGTAGTTCCCGGGGGCTTTCATGTATGCACTCACCATGGAAAAATCTCATGGAAACTATGCTAGCTCCACTTTAATACAAGAGACAGGTTCACTTTAACAGCACATACATTACCAAGGCCTATTGCGCTGTTTGAAAGCTGCACGGAATAACCTGCAATTTTCTTTCAAAGTCTTTTTGCACCGGACAGGTTGAGACAAGACGCCATTATTTCACAGCGTGTCGGAAAGCTTCTGCTAATGAGAATCTTCACCCCATCTTACCATTTCTTCCACCTCACTGTATATACACAGGAATGATGAATAGGGAGTTAAGGGATTTGTCTATGTGGTTTTCTCCCCTTCTATTTGTTCGCCTGACAAATAGTCCCCGGCTCTGTTTAAACTGCTATACAGCAGGCTAGGGTCAGCCGAGGATACGGAGCAGCGCGGCTACCCTCCCAGTAAGAAAGAAGGTGTGAGCCAGACCTCATTATATATCTTCTGTCAGAGTCATAAAGAAAGTCTATAGGTCATGAATGCCCGCAGCGCCCAGGGCCCCCGATCACACGCCACATAGGAAGGCTATACATTACCAATACGGTGGCAGCTAGTTAGTATCGCTTTCATTTATTTCTCTACCTTAGCAGAACGATTTATGTACTTGGAGCGAGTCAGTTTTCGGAGGCAGTCCGTATATAGAAATGTATAGCAGGGTGGATCGGATAGCCCGGAACGAGATTACCAGTGTCAAGGCTGCGAAGTCACGGACGCACATGCTATAATAAGATTTATCCGGCGCGCCTAATGCAGAGGAGATCATTACTGCGGAGGTGTGGAATATCAGTCACTTTCACAGAGGAAGACTGGAGATGGAAGCTAGGAAAGGAGAGCGCCATGGGTAGAGAACGTCAGTTAAGGCGTATCTAAACCCAAAAAAACCTTTGGGCTCACCAGTCCTTAACCACTTTAGGACCGGAGGATTTTCCTGCTTTACGTCCAGGCCACTTTTTGCAACTCGGCACTGTGCGACTTTAACTGACAATTGCGCGGTCGTGCAACGTCGTACCCAAACGAAATTTACGTCCTTTTTTTCCCACAAACAGAGCTTTCTTTTGGTGGTATTTGATCACCTCTGCGCTTTTCATTTTTTGCGATATTAATAAAAAAATGTGACAATTTTGAAAAAATAACAATATTTTTCTACTTTGACAGTTAAAAAAATATCCAATATATTCAATTTTTGTCATATATTTAGGCCAAAACGTATTTAGCTACATGTCTTTGACAAAAAAAATTCTCAAAGAGCGTATTTTTAACCGCTTTAAGACCGGAAGATTTTACCCCATTCCTGACCAGGCCATATTTTGCGATTCGGCACTGCGTTACTTTAACAGACACTTGCGCGGTCATGTGATGCTGTACCCAAATTAAATTTATGGCCTTTTTCCCCTCACAAATAGAGCTTTCTTTTGGGGATATTTGATCACCTGTGCACTTTTTACTTTTTGCGCTATAAACAAAAAAAGAGCGACAATTTTGAAAAAATAACAATATTTTTCACATTTTTTTAAATGAAATTCCCCCCAAAAAAATGTAAAAATCTAAATTTTTTTTAACATTTTAGGCCAATTAGTTTTTTGTTACATGTTTTTGGTAAAAATCACAATAAGCATATTTTCATTGGTTTGCGCAAAAGTTATCGCAGCTACTAACTACGGGAAATTTATGTCATTTTTATTGTTTTTTTTTAACTAGTAATAGCGGCGATCTGGCGGCGATCTGCGATTTTTTTTTTGTGGGACTGCGACATTGCGGCAGACAGATCGGACCCCTAACTGACATTTTTGACACTTTTGGGGGTACCAGTGACATTACTACAGTAATCAGTGCTATAAATATGCAGTTACTGTAATAATGACACTGGCAGGGTAGGGGTTAACTTTATTGGTGATCAAGGGGTTAATGTATGCCTGGTGCTTACTGACGTGTGTGGGGGGAGGGGACTGTGTGACACAGGGACAGATCGCAGGTTCAGCTATGCTGAATCCTGTAATCTGTCCCTGCCTGTCACATAGGAGATCCGCCCGCTTTGTTTACACAAGCGGGTGGATCTCCTCACTCGATCCCTGACGATCGGGAAAGAGCGGCGGTGATCCCCGCCTCTCCTCCCCTGGCCCGACTCCTGCTGTGTCTGAATACAGCGGGAGCGAGCCTCCGGTGGCGCGTGCGCGCCGCACACAAGGGGAGGAGTCCAGCGACGTAGGTCTACGTCGCTGGACGATAACGAGCCACTTTGCCACAGTACGCTCCATGTGAGCGGTCGGCAAGTGGTTAAATATAATGGCTGTATTATTGATTTTCTTTTTTTCACCTGGTGATCCTGCCAGTAACACACTTCCTGTCTTAGGGTGACAACACTCAAAGCACTGTGTCTATCCACTTGGCGACCGCAGCACACTATATTGTCAAAAGAATTGGGACGCCTTCCTTTACATGCACATGAACTTTAATGGCATCCCAGTCTTCGTCTATAGGGTTCAATATTATAATTATTATAATACAGGATTTATATAGCGCCAAAAGTTTGCGCATCGCTTTATAACGTTAGGGCAGACAGTACAGTTACAATACAAATCAATACAGGAGGAAAGAGAGGGTTCTGCTTGTTAGAGCTTACAATCTATTGAGTTGGCACACCCTAATTAGCCACTCTGACCCCTTTCATGAAAAAGACACGCCCGCTGAAAAAAAAAAAAATCAGGGTTATGGCTGATAGCTTCAGTCATAACCCCGGTAAACCACTTGCAAGCCGTAACATATACACTATATTGTCAAATATAGTACACCTGCCTTTACATGCACATGAACTTTAATGGCATCCCAGTCTTAGTCCGTAGGGTTCAATATTGAGTCGGCCCACCCTTTGCACCTATAACAGCTTCAACTCTTCTGGGAAGGCTGTCCACAAGGTTTAGGAGTGTGTCTATGGGAATGTTTGACCATTCTTCCAGAAGCGCATTTGTGAGGTCAGGCACTGATGTGGACGAAAGCGCCTTGTTAGCAGTCTCTGCTCTAATTCATCCCAAAGGTGTTCTATGGGGGTTGAGGTCAGGACTGTACAGGCCAATCAAGTTCCTCCACCCAAAACTCGCTCATCTATGTCTTTATGGACCTTGCTTTGTGCACAGTCATGTTGGAACAGGAAGGGGCCATCCCCAAACTGTTCCCACAAAGTTGGGAGCATGAAATTGTCCAAAATGTCTTGGTATGCTGACGTCTTAAGAGTTCCCTTCACTGGAACTAGGGGGCCAAGCCCAACCCCTGAAAAACAACCCTACACCATAATCCCCCCTCCACCAAATGATTTTGACCAATGTATAAAGCAAGGTCTATAAAGGCTGGCTCACTCTACTGTATGTATGGAGGATTAGCGTTGTCACCCTAGGCTGCTCTCCTAATTTGGACCAAAGAAACCCCTCCCCATCCCCAAAGCATAGGGAGAAGGTGTTTTCTAATTCTCTAAGGATAGCTGGGAGGCTTGGTTCACATCTAGCGGTTTGTGTGTTTTTTTGCATGTTTTTGCCGTGTTTTCATGCTACATGCATAGGGCAGCCCATTCAGTTTATTAAGCTGCCCTACGTAAGACAAACGTGCCAAAGTAACTCATGTAACTTTTTTGGTGTTGAGCTTCACCCTTTTTTTTTTACCACATGCTTGCCACATGTAAAATGCACGATTTGACATCATCAACGACATAAGGGAAGGGACAGGGATGGTGTTGGCATCATTGGCCAAATATGGCCATGGCCATATTTGATCAATGTCATTGCCACATCTTTGTGCAATGATGCCATTATTGTCCCCACCCAGTGATTCCCAGTGATGTGACCATTGCCCCCACCCAGTGATTCCCAGTGATGTCAGCAGTTACTAAAGACACAGGGGGTGCAAGCACCCACTGCTTCCTTAGTAACCATTGACAGTGGGAAGCTGTCTAATAAAGAAGCAGTTTAAATACTGCTTCTATATATAATGTTTGGCTAGTGCCAAAACAGGGAACAGAACAGTCTAATCTTGGGTCTGAACCTGGGTACAGACTGAACTGTCATCTCATCCCTACTATTTATGTAGGCACACCCCCAAATCCCCCCACGCCCCCCCCCCCCCCAAGAGATGTGGATGCTCCAGCATAATTGTGCCCCTGTGCACAAACCCAACTCCATAGACACATGGTTTGACCAGTTTGGTGTGGAGGAACTGGAGTGCCTTGCACAGAGCCCTGAGCCTCAACCCTACTGAACATCAATATATGCCTATGAAGAGAGATTTATGGAGGTGCAGGAATAGGTGGAGTTCTGTAGTCCATCAGGCAAAGCTGACAACGTTGGTTGGGATTTCAGTACAGCAAAGCCAGCGTTGTCACCTAACAACAGGAAGGTTTTGTAAGGTCACTAAGTCGTTTTTTTCTCTATGCTTTTTAAAGAGATACAACATGGGGACATTTATTACTGAATTTTTTTTTTCTATTTTTTTTTGTCCAGATGAAAATAACAGCACTGGGCAGCTGTTCCAGTTTGGCTCCAACTTTCTGTGTTCCAGAGTATTTTAGTTAAGATAAACTTCCCGCCATCTTAATTCCGCTCAGCATTTATGTTGTCAGCACGGTCATGTTATTGAAATTCCTCTTTCTCAACGGTGTTTCATGCAGAAGATTATAGCCTAGATAGGAATGAGTTCACAACAGCGGAATTACATAACAGCAGGTGGCAGAAATTGGTGGTGCAAATGGGATGCCGTAATGGCGCATTTCCCGTATAGTGATGATGGATAAATCACACGTCTCCAAACACAGCTTCTCATATGCAAACATTCCACACAACTTATATTGCAGGAAGTACAGACTGGATGTGTGAATCAAGACCTTGTAATGATGATATAACAATTATTCAGTTACAATTTTACATTATGGGTTATATAAAGTGGACCTCTGCTAATTTGCCTTCCATTTGCCCCCTTCCCATGACATCAAGGAGAAGAACACATGTAAAAGATAAAAGTGACTTTGGTTGGAGCTTCCATAGGGGTGAGAACTCTCCTCTTAACCCAACATGGCAAAGCATGAGACCAGCTCTTAATTGACATGTGCTCATTGGTCTTCCCTTTGCCCCCTTGCCCATGAAATCAAAGAGAAGAACCCATGTTTTAGCTCCAAGTGACTTTGTTTGGAGCTTACACAGTGCTGAGGACTCTGCTCCCAACGCAACATGGCAGTGCATGGGCTAGCCCTTAATTGACTTGTGTTCATTTGCCTTCCCTTTGCCCCCTGAAAGTGAGATCAAAGAGAAGAACTCGCATGAAAGCTCCAAATGACTTTGGTTGGAGCTTCCATAGGGGTGAGAACTCTCCTCTCCTCTCAACCCAACACAGCAATGCATGAGCCAGCTCTTAATTGACCTATACTCATTGGTCTTCCCTTTGCCCCCTTGCCTGTGAGATAAAAGAGAAGAACCCATGTTTAAGCTCCAGGTGACTTTAGTTGGAGCTTATACAGGTTTGAGAACTCTCCTCCCAACCCAACATAGCAGTGCATGTGCCAGCTCTTAATTGATTTGTGCTCTTTCGTCTTCCCTTTGCCACCCTACCCCCGAGATCAAGGAGAAGAACCCATGTGAAAGCTCCACGTGGCTCTAGTTGGAGCTTACACAAGGTTGAGGACTCTCCTCTAAACCCAACACAGTAATGTATGAACAAGCTCTTAATTGACCTATGCTCATTGGTCTTCCTTTTGCCCCCTTGTCTGTGAGATCAAAGCAAAGAACCTATGTGGAAGCTCCAAGTGACTTTGGTTGGAGCTTACAAATGGTTAAGAACTCTCCTTTCAACCCAACACTGCATAGCATGGGCCTTCTCTTAATTTACTTTTGCTCATTCGTCTTTTCCTTGCCCCCGCCCGTGAGATCAAAAAGAAGAACCCACGTGAAAGCTTCAAGTGCGCCATTGTCTTCCTTTTGCCACTTAAGATCAAGGAGAGGAACCTATGTGAAAGCTCCATGTGGCTCTGTTTGAAGCTTACACAGGGTTGAGGACTCTCAACTCAATATAGCAGTTCATGGGCCAGCTCTTTCATGACCTGTGCTCAATTGTGTTCCCTTTGCCTCCTTGCCCATAAGATCAAAGAGAAGAACCCGTGTGAAAGTTCCAAGTGACTGTTGTTGGAGATTACACAACTCTCCTCCAAACCCAAACATGGCAGTGCATGGGCCAGCTCTTAATTGACCTGTGCTCATTTGTCTTTGTTTTGCCCCCTTGCCTGTGAGATCAAGGAGCGGAACCCATGTAAAAACTATAGGTGGCTCTGGTTGGAGCTTACACAGGGTCGAGGACTCCCCTCCCAACTGAACATGGCAGTGCATGGGCCAGCTCTTACTTGACCTGTGCTCTTTAGTCGTCCTTTTACCACCCTACCCCTGAGATCAAGGAGAGGAACCCATGTGAAAACTACAGCTGGCTCTGGTTGGAACTTACACAGGGTTGAAAATTCTCCTCTCAGTCCAACATGGCAGTGCATGGGCCAGCTCTTAATTGAAAACAGGGCCACACCAAGGGGTCAATTGTCTATTTTTGTTTTTAAAAGCCCGTAGCGTGTGAATCACACTCAAAAAGACTTAACACCCGGTGCATAAAAAGTGCACACATGCAAACGTGAAAAGCACAAAAACTGCACTAGGTGTGCGAAGCGGTCACTCCCTCCGAAGAGGTTGGACCTATACCTTGATCCCCCGGGGCACAAGACTCCTGACAGGCACTGAGGTACTTCCTATGGCTTGCCTGGCCGAGACCTGGCAAAGCCCGTTCTCCAGGGGGACTGCCGAAACAGCCCACCCCAAGTACTGGGTGGGGCTCCCCCGAAGGGAGACCCCATGAGAGAGGGCGAACTAAGCCAGAAGGCCATGTCCACCCCCTCCCAAGACTTTCAAGGTAGGCCCAGAGACCCACACCATACTCGTCGTGCAGGAAGAGAAGAGTGAAAGTGAAGTGACACACTACAAAGAAAAATACACACAAACAAAAAGATGAGTGAGGGGAAGTGGAGAGGTGAATTAGTGCCTAAGTGTAAAATACAAAGGCAGGCCTTCCGGCCGGAATAAAAATTCCTCTGGTCGAAGCCAAAAGGCCTTGCCCAAGAGGCAGGTGCTGAAAAAGTGTGATGGTGCAGTGACCAAGGTGCCGAAAAACTCAAGGCGAGCTGCCCCTCACCAGTGAGGGTGCAGTGACCAAGGTGCCGAAAAACTCAAGGCGAGCTGCCCCTCACCAGTGAGAATTAAGGCACCCCTGGGCTGCCACCCCAGGGGCACATACACCACGGGCTTTTCCGAACCCGGCCCAAAGGCCAGACCAAGTGTAGCCCTATCCCACCAGGAGGCATCAGAACTTTAGACAGCTTAGGGTGAACCTACCTTCAACTGGGGACAAGCCTTTTGCAAGGCCAGATTCAACCCAGGAGGAAAGGCTCTCCCACCGCCATCCGCCGTTCCTTACCAATCACAATCAGGAGCAGTACTAACTGGCCACAGAATCCAGTTTTCTCGCTCCCTTCAAACTGGTAGGGGCGGACCCATTCAAATCAGAAGGCAATGGACCCATCCGGCTTTCTCTGATGTGGCTTACTTCCCAGTCCCCCGGCAGTTCCGGAGCGCCCTGGTTCATTTCGGCCCCAACCGATACTAACCATCAGGTTCCATACCAACTGATAAGAACAGATACTACACTTGATCTTAGCCAAAAGGCCGAGAAGCGGTCAATTGTCTATGTATAAGGTAGAAGAGGCCTTGGGTGCTTCTGCAGGAGGGGGGTACAAAATGGGCAGAACCTACAACTTATGCTGAAGAAGTTTACAGCTCATTGGGAGGGCACACTTTGGCTTTTTTGCGTTGGGTGCTAAAGAACCTTGTCCCAGCACTGATTCAGAGAAAGTTGGGTTTACAAGAAGGAGGGCTTGGGGGTGGGAAACAGCCAATAAAAAGAGGCTGATGTTTTGCCCAACATAGCCAATACAGCCTTTTCTGGCTAATTTTATAACTGTGAGTGTATTTCAAGGTAAAACCTTTTTTTAGTTTTGGATAGAGTAATTATAAGGATTTGTCCATTTTTATTGTTGGACCATGTATGACTAAGGCACTAGATTTATCTCACCAATAATTTGAGGTTTAAGGGCCCAAATATGGTAATATGTTAAGAAGGCTCAAAAGCAGCTGCTCCTTCTATATTGTTCCTGGGCCCCTTTTTCAGTTCACTGGTGACTGCACAATTTTTGAAGTCTTCATAACTTCATACAATATTTGAGCCCTGAAGAAGGCCTTATGATGCCCCGAAATGTGCTGTATGTTTTATGTCTTTTTTAAAGTGAGTTTTTCGAACTGGCACTCTCATTGGACTTTTTATTTCCAGGTTGTTATTGCTGTCTGTTTGTCAGCCATGTTTGTAATATGATCTCTTTTGCTCTTCTGGTCTACCTTGCAGCAACAGCAAGCTGCTCATCTTTCTTTGAACCCATTATGTGCTGGCTGTAGGTGGATATATATGGGTTTCACAAGGGGTTTGCAGTAGGAGTGTTTGGGAACACCTCTCTCACAATAAAGGATGTAAGCCTAAAGGATTCCCAGATCATTAGATCCCTAATAAAAAAAAACAGTTGGGTAATCAGTTATCTCAATGGAGAACTGAAATCCTGAATAGGTGTTTGCATGGTTTGGCTAAAGCCCAGATGAAGTCGCAAAAATAAATATGCAGTCAGATTCAGGGCCATCGTTAGAAATCATAGGACCACAAACAGCCTACCTGACAGGGTCCCACCCAGGGGAGGACTGGGCCAGTGGGCAGGGGGGCAATTGCCCCCCAGGCCACTCTGATGCTCCATAACAAGGCTGCACTGCTTCTGCCACAGACATGCCTAAAGGATTCCTGGTGAAGAGAAGTAAAAAGACCCTGCTGCTGACCTACTGAGTGCGGGATAAAGACAAGGACAGAGTGCAGCACTCCCCCCAGCATGGATGGTGTACGCTGTGTCTGAGCAGAGGCCGGTGTCATGCCCCACTGGAGACTCTCCTCCTCCGGCCAGCCCCAACCGAGCTGTCCCAGCTCCCCCCCAACAGCCCCTGCTGGCTAGGTCGGGAAACCAGATTCAGCCGGTGAGTAGAGAGTACCTGGAGCGGAGCTTCAGCCTGGAATTGGGGTCAGGAGTAGGCCAGAAAGAGAGAGAGCGGGAGGGGGGCCAAGTCGCTGCACCATGGGCCTATCGTTTTTATTTGCCCCCTGGGCTGTAAGTTGCCAGTCAGCCCCTGGCCCCACCCTCCTCATGTACCCTCTATTGACGGGCCTGCCCACTACCCCATACTCTGCATCCCCTGCACCCCTCATTACCCCACACTCTGCACCCCCTGTGCATAGGGTTGCCACCTGTCCGGGATTCACCTGGACAGTCTGGGTTTTGAATCACGTGTCAAGGTTTCAGTTCGCCTAAAACCCAGGCACCTTATTCAGACAGGAATGTGGCTCCGAACAGAGCTGACGCATTCCTAAAAAGGTGTCCCCAGTTTGTTACAATCCTATAGTGTATACCAAAAAAAGTATTGGCTGTGCGCTGCTAAAGTGTTCGGGTTTGGTTTAAAGAAAAAGTGGCAACCATACCTGCACCCCTCATTAACCCACACTCTGCACCCTCTGCACCCCTCATTACCCTCCACTCTGCACCCCGGCATCCCTCATTACCCCCCTACTCTCTGCAACCCCTGCATCCCCCCTTACAACTTATTCTCAGTGCCCAAAACAAGCAGCTTGCAGTGGGGGCACCCAAGTAGGCCCGTTCCCGAGCCACGGCTGTGCGTGTCCATTCACACAAAGAGCCGCGGCTCAGCCCCACCCCTCTCTCTCCTTATTGGCTTACTGGCTGTGATTGAGGAGTCAATGAGGAGGGAGAGTCCCCAGGGAGCCAAGGCTCTTGTGCACAGTGCTTGAGAAAGATCAGGCTCAAGTAAATATTGGGGGGGCTGTTGCACAGAGAAGGGTTTTTAGGTAAAAAACTTTGAGCCTTTAGAACCCCTTTAATCTGCATGCTTACCCCTAAGCATAAATTCCCCCTCCTCCCAGTACAAATCCGCCTCCCCATTAGAGACCCCAATCTCAGCTCAAATCTTTGCCCCACGTTCCCCAAATTAGATGAATTAGAGTGGGGACTGTGAGCAAGGCCTTCTCATCCAACATCAGTGTCTAACCTCACAAATACACTTTAGGAAAAATGGTCAAACATTTTCATAGACACACTCCTAAACCTTGTGGACAGCCTTCCCAGACGAGTTGAAGCTGTTATAGCTGCAAAGGGTGGGCCAACTCAATATTGAACCCTACGGACTAAGACTGGGATGCCATTAAAGTTCATGTGCGTGTAAACGCAGGCGTCCCAATACTTTTGGTAATATAGTGTATATGTAGAAAATTAGGAAGGGTATAGATTACCTTTAATAAATCTGTTATTGAGTGAGAATGTGGAGCCAGGAAGCGGTGGAGGAAATCATACGTTGTAATGCACACATGTGGTTTTCACTAGCTCTCTTTGCTGAGAAGAGAAGGGGTTGAACCGGTGTTTTCTTTCTCTTAATTGACTGGAATCTGTCTTCATTTGTACTGAGCTTATCTTGTGTATTTTCGCGGTAAGACAGCTTGAGTCCTTCCAACCACAATCATTTCTGGTGCTACTGAAACAGATTTTGCTAACTAGAGTCTTAGATATATGGCTAGTACGTTCTGTAGATGCAATTTTTGGTCAAACGTTTGTGGACACCTGACCATCACACCTACCATAAAGCCAACATTTGCGGACACCTGACCATCACACCTACCATAAAGCCAATGTTTGTGGACACCTGACCATCACACCTCTCATAAAGCCAACATTTGCGGACACCTGACCATCACACCTACCATAAAGCCAACGTTTGCGGACACCTGACCATCACACCTACCATAAAGCCAACGTTTGTGGACACCTGACCATCACACCTACCATAAAGCCAACATTTGCAGACACCTGACCATCACACCTACCATAAAGCCAACGTTTGTGGACACCTGACCATCACACCTGCCATAAAGCCAACATTTGTGGACACCTGACCATCACACCTACCATAAAGCCAATGTTTGCGGACACCTGACCATCACACCTACCATAAAGCCAACATTTGCAGACACCTGACCATCACACCTACCATAAAGCCAATGTTTGCGGACACCTGACCATCACACCTCTCATAAAGCCAGCGTTTGCGGACACCTGACCATCACACCTACTATAAAGCCAACGTTTGTGGACACCTGACCATCACACCTCTCATAAAGCCAACGTTTGCGGACACCTGACCATCACACCTACCATAAAGCCAACGTTTGTGGACACCTGACCATCACACCTACCATAAAGCCAACATTTGTGGACACCTGACCATCACACCTACTATAAAGCCAACGTTTGTGGACACCTGACCATCACACCTACCATAAGGCCAATGTTTGCAGACACCTGACCATCACACCTACCATAAAGCCAACATTTGTGGACACCTGACCATCACACCTACCATAAAGTCAATGTTTGCAGACACCGGACCATCACACCTACTATAAAGCCAACGTTTGTGGACACCTGACCATCACACCTACCATAAGGCCAATGTTTGCGGACACCTGACCATCACACCTACCATAAAGCCAATGTTTGCGGACACCTGACCATCACACTTACTATAAAGTCAACGTTTGTGGACACCTGACTATCACACCTGCCATATGGCCAAACTTATGGTGGAGAGTTGACACCTCCAAGTTTTGGAGTTTAGGTGTCTCCATTAAAGGGTACTGTTAATTCCACAATGTACAAAGACATTGGAGACGTGTTTTTCCAACTCGTAGAAAAATTTTGGTGAGGACCCTTTTCTGGTCCTCCATAACTGTACCCCTGTGTACTAAGCCAGCTCCATAAAGACGTGGTTTGACAAGTCTTGTGCAGAGTAATTAAAGGAGCTCTGAGCTCAACCCTATTGAACACTTTTACTATGAAATCAAACGCTGATTGTGAACCAGGTCTTCTCAACCATGCTTAACACCTGACCTAACAAATAGGCACATATTCCCACAGACATCTTCCAAAAGCTAGTGGGGAGCCTTCCCATTCCCAGAAAAGCTTATTTAGCCCCAAAAGAGGGGGTGGAAGTATAGGAGACGTCATGCTAATGCCCATAGTTTTGGAATGGTATGTCTAATATAGGTGTAATAGTCAGGTGTCCACCAACATTTGGCCATTTAGTGTACAACCAGAATTTCAGATGTTATAGACCAGTAGTCTCCAAAAAGCTGCCTGGAGGCCAGATGCAGGCTCTTTGCTCGCCTTTATATGATCCTTGAAGCACTTTTCCTCCTATTGATACAAGATGCAATTCTTCCAACTGACACCAACAATGGGTCCTAATTCCTTTTACTGACATCAACAACGGGGCACTATTAATCCCATTGACAGAAATAATGGGGCACTATTCATCAAACTGACACCATGATGGGAAGCTATTGCTCCGACTGACATCAACAATGGGACACTATTCCTCCCACTGACACCAATGATAGTGCACTATTCCTCCCACTGACCAGAAATTGCATAGTGTACGAGGCTCCGCCCAATGCGTTTTATCAATTATGACGTCTTCAGGGCATCCTGATGATTGATGCTCTTTATTAGTGTATTACTGCAGTGTTGCACATATCTAGCACTTTATTATACATAATTGCATATGTTTTGTATTTGATTGCACATTATTAAAAATGGGGTTAGCGCTTTTCATAGTGCTGCATCATTAACCACTTAAAGACGTATATACACATTGAGATGGTTTACCTGGGTTATGGCTTAATTTATCAGCCATAACCCCAGTACTTGTTTTTCAGCCTGTGATTCTCTCGCTGATTAGCCGCTGGATTGCTCTTAGAATCAGTGGAAGGGGTCAAACCCCCCCCTCCCGCCGCTTGCCGGCATTTCTCGGGCTTACCGTTCTTACTGGCAAGCCCGGGAAATTATCAGACGAGACAAGATTGTCTCTGATCGCCTTTATAATAGAGCGACATCATCAAGCCACCTCTGATCTATGGCTGAAGTAAACAATTTATTTTTTTATAAAGCAAAAGATCAATTTTGTTTTTTTTTATCTTTTGCTTTCAATGGTCTTAAAGACCCCAGATCTCTCCATAAAAAGGACCTGTTATCCCTAAATTCTGTTACAAGAGATGTTTGCATTCCCTGTAATTGGAATAAAAGTGATAGAAAAAAAAAGGAAAGGGACAGTACAAAAAAAAGAAATAAAAAAAATAAAATAAATAAGACAACAAAAATTTAAGCGCCGGTTCACACTACCGCGACGCTACTTTAGGTGATGACCTCCGAGGTCGCGGTGCGAGCAGCGCGCCACGACCTTGGAGCGGCCGCCACGGACTTCATAACATTGAAGTCTATGGCGGTCGCCTCCTGGTCGCCCCAAAGAAGCTCCGGACCCTTTTTCTAGGTCGGAGCGACTTGTGTCGCTCCTATTAGAACGGGTCCGTAGCTTCCCTATGGGAGGCGACCTGCGGCGACCTGTGAGGCGACCAGGTCGCCTCACAGGTCGCCCTAGTGTGAACCGGCACTTAAGCACCCTCATCCATCCGTGCTTGTGTACAGAAGCGACCGCATACATAAGTCACGCACGCATACGATATAGATATAGGAATAATTCTAGTGCTATAAATTTTAAAGCGTCGCCTATGGAGATTTTGTAAGTATCGTAATTTGTCGCTAATTTAAAGTGTGACATGTTAGGTATTTATTTACTTGTCGTAACTTCATCTATTATATTTCACCAAAAAATTGGGTTAAATATTGTAGTTTTTTTTTTTTGCATTAAAATTTATTAAAGTGTATTTTTTTCCCAAAAAATTGCATTTGAAAAAGCCCTGCGCAAATACAATGTGAGATAAAAAAAAATTTTTTTGTGTTTTTAAATAAAATTGCCTCGAAAAAACAATACCGAACGAACAAGTTAGAATTGGAACAATTTTTCTTGGTAGTAATTTTCCCCCGTCAACATCAATCCCCGGCGTTGGAAGAAGAACGTTATCGCGCTTGCTTAATATCGTTTTTATTTTTTTGGCGTGCTTTACGCTGAGTTTTAATTTAGGTTTCCAGCCAGGCAGTAAACACAAATTACAGTTAAATCACCGGAGAGTCGGCTCCTGTATTGAAATATAATAAGCCATAAATTCTCTTGAACGGTCTTGTCTCCTACCTTGGGAGATAATTCCAATCTCGCGTACTTAGACAAGTGACGCTGAGCCTAATTAAAATCCATAAGGGGGACGCTGGAAATTGTTTATAAAGCAGTGTGATATTATTAGCTTTACCAAATGCATTTTTTTAATGATTTTGTTAGCTTTAAAATGCAATCTCATTAGGGGGATTTCGACACGGGACTTTTAAAACAAGTAGATTGGACTTTTTTACGTTTTTTTTTTTTTTTTTGTAAGTCAAGAACAGAGTGGATTCTTTGAGTTACCAGCAGGTGGTGTAAGAGGTGGTGAGAAGCCGCTGATGGTGGGGATGGAATTGGCCATAGAGCAACTCTTTAACGCACTGGTATCGATAGCAGGCATCCAGAATGCCGCTGTCCCAACCCGACCAGTGTGAAGTGTATTATATGGCCTCGGCCAGTGCTACTCCACTGACACTAAATGGATTAGTCAAAGAGGTGGGTGGTCAACACAGTGGTTGTCAACCAGGGCCGGACTGGGTATGAAAACCAGCCCTGGAAAAAAATTACATACCAGCCCCATAGCATTGCATCGTCATACCAGCACAACGTTGATTTCTTGTTCATAAAAAGGTAAAATCATGCATTTTAAATCACATCCCCCCCCCCCGGCCCCCTCCCTTTAATACAATGCTTTTTCCCCCCAGCCCCCTCCCTTTAATACAATGCTGTTTCCCTCCTCCCCCTACATTTGGGAGATCAGCATTGTATTAGGGGGAGGGGGCCGGGGGGAACAGCATTGTATTAGGGGCCCTAATACAATGCTGATCCCCCCTCCCCCCGTAATACATTGCTGACCCCCCCCCCCGGCCCTCTCCCCCTAATACAATGCTGACCCCCCTCCCACCCCCCTAATATACTGCTGACCCCCCCTAATACAATGCTGATCCCCCCTCCTCCTAATACACTGCTAACCTCCCCCCTGGCCCCCTCCCCCTAATAAAATGCTGTTCTCCTCCCCCTAATACAATCCTGATCCCCCCTCCCCCTAATACAATCCTGATCCCCCTCCCCCTAATACAATGCTGTTCCTCTCCCCCTAATACAATGCTAACCCCCCTCCCCCTAATAAAATGATGACCCCCTGGCCCCCTCCCCCTAATACAATGCTTTCCCCCCCCCCCCTAAATTTGGGGGGGATCAGCATTGTATTAGGGGGAGAGGGCCCCAGGGGGGATGGCAGATAAGCATTGTATGAGGGGGAGGGGGGGGGCAAGTGAAGTCAGGCCAGCATTGTATTAGGGGGAGGGGGGGGAGGATAGCACTAGCTATTCAACACCACAGCTCAGCAACCCATGCATGAATTAATGTGGAAACAAGTGCTATGTCCCCCGGGGGGGGGGGGGGGGGGGTTAACACGCTTTATGTTCTACTAGTGGTTGCTCTATATTTTAAGCTTGGGCAGTTCTTACACATTATTTAAACTCCCAACATGAAGCTCATGACATTTACCTCTTTAAATGTACCCTGTACATGCCACACACTGCCTGTAAGGCTCACCACGATCATGCTGCTCTGCTGCTGTCACTGTGCTGGGCTGGCCTGGCTCGTCTGTGTGGGAGTGGGAGGGATTGGCGCCGTGACAGTCTCAGGCTCAGCCAGTCGATCCAACGCTGTGCACTCCGTGCAGCCGCCTCCGCCGGATCCGGATGTGACGTCATGCCGCTCACAGCGGCTGACGTAGAAAGAGTATATCGGGCTGCTGCAACGGCAATCATCACAGCGGCCGCGGCGCCGACCCCAATGCTCAAAGTAGCCAGCCAGCCCCAAAGCGGCCCCAGGGTCGGCGGCCCACCGGGAAATTTCCCGTATCCCGGTAGGCCAGTCCAGCCCTGTTGTCAACTTACATAGTTATTCAGGTTGAAAAAAGACACAAGTCCATCTGGCTCAACCAATAAAAAACAAAAAACAGTAAAGAAAACCCAACCGTGCAATCCCATATACACAATCCTCCCCCCACAGTTGATCCAGAGGAAGGCGAAAAACCCCAGCAAAGCATGATCCAAGTTTGCTAGAGCTGGGGAAAAAATTCCTTCCTGATCCCCCAAGAGGCAATCGGATATTCCCTGGATCAACTTTACCTATAAATATTAGTACCCATTTATATTATGTACACCTAGGAAAGAATCCAGGCCTTTTTAAAGCAATCTAGTGAGCTGGCCAGAATCACCTCTGGAGGGAGTCTATTCCACATTTTCCACAAGAAACCTTTCCGCATTTGGAGACAAAAATCTTTTTTCCTCTAGCTGTAAAGAGTGCTCCCTTGTCCTCTGTGTTGACCTGAAATTGAATAACTCAACACCAAGTTCACTATATGGACCCCTTATCTATTTATACATGGTGATCATATCCCCCCTTAATCTACTCTTCTCAAGAGAGAATAAATTCAGTTCCTCTAATCTCTCCTCATAGCTGAGCTCCTCCATGCCTCTTATCAGTTTCGTTGCCCTTCTCTGCACTTTCTCCAGTTCCCCGATATCCTTTTTAAGAACCGGTGCCCAAAACTGAACTGCATATTCCAGATGAGGTCTTACTAATGTTTTGTACAGGGGCAAAATTACATCTCTCTCTCTGGAGTCCATGCCTCTGTTAATAAGAAAGGACTTTGCTTGCTTTGGAAACCGTAGCTTGGCATTGCATGGTATTATTAAGCTTATGATCTACTTATGAGCTATAGGGAGCCTCAACTGCAGCCCCTGACATAGGGGCCACACATAATGTTTAATATACGCCATAGCTCCCAACTGTCCCTGATTTTGAGGGACTGTCCCTGATTTTGAGGGACTGTCCCTGATTTCGAGGGACTGTCCCTCATTTGGAATAAAGTCCCCCTGTCCCTCCTTCCTCCTCATTTGTCCCTTATTTTGGTCTGATCTATATAGTAGTATATAAAATGAACTACTTATCTATCAAAAAGTGTTTCCCGGTGCTAAACCTTTCATCCAATTTCTAAATTGCTACATTTGTAAATTTCGAGGTCCAGTATGAAGGGATAGTAGAGGTAGAAAAAAAAGCACTTGTGGGTTTAACCAATCATTTTTTGTATAATTCTTCTTTAAGGGGGCGTGGCAGGGGGTGTGTCCTATGCTTACATACTTTTTCTAATAGGTGTCCCTCGTTCCCATCTCCGAAAGTTGGGAGGTATGTATACACTCACTTTATTAGGAATTGTTATTGCACGTTGCTAGTACCGGGTTGGACCCCCTTTTGCCTTCAGAACTGCCTTCATTCTTCGTGGCATAGATTCAACAAGGTGTTG
Source organism: Pelophylax lessonae (assembly GCF_965119305.1). Classification (NCBI taxonomy): domain Eukaryota; kingdom Metazoa; phylum Chordata; class Amphibia; order Anura; family Ranidae; genus Pelophylax; species Pelophylax lessonae. The sequence continues at coordinate 57,097,996 of NC_138770.1, read as the reverse complement.
GAAACATTCCTCAGAGATTTTGCCCCATATGGACCTCATAGCATCATGCAGTTGCTGCAGATTTGTCGGCTGCACATCCATGATGCAAACCTCCCCATTCCACCACATCCCAAAGGTGGTCTATTGGATGAGATGTGGTGAGTGTGGAGGCCATTGGAGTACAGTGACCTCATTGTCATGTTCAACCACATCCCAAAGGTGCCCTATTGGATGGGATGTGGTGAGTGTGGAGGCCATTGGAGTACAGTGACCTCCATTGTCCTGTTCCACCACATCCCAAAGGTGCTCTATTGGATGAGATGTGGTGAGTGTGGAGGCCATTGGAGGACAGTGACCTCATTGTCATGATGAAGAAACCAGTGGTGAGATGATTTGAGCTTTTTGACATGGTGCATTATCCTGCTGGAAGGAGCCATCAGAAGATGGGGACACTGTAGTCATAAAGGGATGGACATGGTCAGCAACAATACTCAGGTAGGCCGTAGTGTTTAAACCATGCTCAATTGGTACACCATTACACCACCACCAGCCTGAACCATTGATACAAGGCAGGATGGATCCATGCTTTCATGTTGTTTACTCCAAATTCTTACCCCCACCATCTGAATGTCGCAGCTGAAATCGAGACTCTTTAGACCAGGCAACGTTTCTCCAATCTTCTATTGTCCAATTTTGGTGAGCCTGTGCCAATTATAACCTCAGTTTCCTATTCTTAGCTGACAGCAGTGGCACCCGGTGTCAGTGTTGCCAACCTACCAGACTGAAATTTACTGACATGGCCCCCAAAATTTACTGACACACCCAAGTTTTTACTGGTCTTTCCAAAGGTTACAAAATGCAGTTTTAAGTGAAAATTTGAGTATTAAGGCTTCAAATAAATACAATATACAACTAGCAAAGTGACTTAAGGTAGATGTTAACCACTTACCGACCGCCTGCAACATCGATATTGCAGCAGGCTGGCTCGGGTGCACGAATCGCTGTACCTGTACGGTGATCCGTGAAAGTGATCCTGGGAGCGAGGCGTGCGCCCCCATTTGCCAGCGGGGAAGCTGATTTACAGGGCCGGCGGCTGCGATCGCTCCCCATGGAAAGAGAATGGTGGTCTACTGTTGTAAACACAGCAGACCGTTGTTCTCTCAGGAATCAGCACAGAGCGCCTGTGATCCTCCCATTTAGGAACACAAGTCTCTGTATTGATTCCACAAGCCCAACCCCCCCCCCCCCACAGTTAGAAAACACCCCCTAGGCATACACTTAACCTTTTGACCACCCCTGGTGTTATTCCCTTCCCTGCCAGTGTCATTAGTACAGTGACAGTGCATATTTTTAGCACTGATTACTGTAGTAATGTCACTGGTCCCCCCAAAAGTGCAATGATAGATCCACCCCAGAAACAATAGACCCCCATCCCTCTCACTCTGTGCTCGCGCGCAGAAGCAAAGGCATACGTAAGTAGCGTGTGCATATGTAAACAGTATTTGAACCACACATGTGAGGTATCGCCGCGAATTTTAGAGTGAGAGCAATAATTCTAGCCCTAGACCTCCTCTATAACTCTAAACTGGTAACCTGTAAACATTTTTAAAGTGTCGCCTATAGGGATTTTTAAGTACCAAAGTTTGTCGCCGTTCCACGAGCGTGCGCAATTTTGAAGCATGACATGTTGGGTATCTATTTATTCGGAGTAACATTACCTTTCACATTATAGAAAAAAATTGGGCTAACTTTACTTTTTTCTTATTTTTTAATTCAAAAAAGTGTAATTTATCCCAAAAAATTGTGCTTGTAAGACGCAAATACGGTGTAACAAAATATTGCAACGATCCCCATTTTATTCTCTAGGGCCTCTGCTAAAAACAAAACAAATAAATAAATTATAATGTTTGGGGGGAGGGGGGGGGTCATAGGTAATTTTCTAGCAAAAAAAAAGTATTTTAACTTGTAAACAAGTGTTAGAAATAGGCCCGGTCCTTAAGTGGTTAAAGTGTCCCCTATGGAGATTTTTAAGTACCGTAGTTTGTCGCCATTCCACGAGTGTGCGCAATTTTAACCGCTTGCCGACCGCCGCAAGTAGATTTACTGCGGCAGTCAGCCCCGGCCAGGCAGAGTGACGTTAATTAACGTCACTAGCCTGGGAGGGTCTGGGGAGCGAGCGCGCGCCCGCGGAGGCGCGCTCCCGCGCGGTCACGGACCCCCCCCCGCACGTGTGACTGGCGGGCCCGATGTCCGCCGGTCACTCGGCGATCGTCGGGGGAGAGGGAGAAAGTCAGGCGGCTTGTGTAAACAAGCCACTTGTCATTCTCCTCGGTGTAAAAACACTGATCAGACGGATCTACTATGTAGAACCGTTGATCAGTGTCCTTACACCTCAAGCCACAGCCAATCACAGTAGAAACCATGCCCCTAGGGACACACACAGCCCCTCCCTCCCAAATAAAGTTAACCCCTTCACTGCCAGTGTATTTTTACAGTAACAGTGCATATGTATAGCACTGATTACTGTAGAAATGTCACTGGTAACCCCAAAAGTGTCAAAAATGTCAGTCAAGGGTCCGATCTGTCCGCCGCAATGTCGCAGTACCGCAAAAAAATCGCAGATCGCCGCCATTACGCGTTAAAACATAGGTAGGATAAAACAAATTGGCCGAAAATGTTAAAAAATTTTGATTTTTACATTTTTTTGGGGGGGAATTTCATATAAAAAAATGTGAAAAATATTGTTATTTTTGCAAAATTTACGCTCTTTTTTTGTTTATAGCGCAAAAAGTAAATATCGCACAGGTGATCAAATACCACCAAAAGAAAGCTCTGTTTGTGGGGAAAAAAAAGACGTCAAATTCCTTTAGGTACAGCGTCGCACGACCGCGCAATTGTCCGTTAAAGTCACGCAGTGCCGAATCGCAAAATACCCCCTGGTCGTTTAGCAGCCAAATCCTCCGGGGCTTAAGTGGTTAAAGAGTAACATGTTACTGTAGATATCTATGTAATATTACCTTTCACATTATACAAAAAATTGGGGTAAATATTGTTTTTTTTTTTTTAATTCATTAAAGTTTATTTTTTTCCAAAAGAAATATTGTGTTTGCAAATACAGTGCGACATAAAAAAAAATGCAATAATCGCCATTTTATTCCCTAGGGTCTCTGCTAAAAAAAATAAATACATAAATTATAATGTTTTGGGGGGGGGGGGGGGGTCATAATTAATTTTCTAGCAAAAAAATACTGATTTGAATTTGTGAACAAAAAGTGTTGGAAAAGGTTTGGTCAGCAATTCAGCTTTAAATGTAACTAAGGAGATCTCAGCACTTTAATTTCCTGGGAAGGATAAGGCACTGCTGGGCAGTTCAGGATAATCAGTCCCCCCCCCCCCCCCCCCCACCCCGTGGGCCGGCAGTTTTTTGGGTAGACTGATCCTTTAACTGCTGCCCAGACATGCGACTCACAGTCTGCAGAAATCTCCCATTGGATGACGCCGGCTCCCGGCTGCTTACTCGTGACTATTTAAAATAGCTGTTTTTATGCTTATGGAGGGGGAAAAAAAAAAAACTGAGCAGAACGTAATTAAGAAAGTGAAATGTAATTCTCGTCTCACTTGGAAATTTTAGCCGCCTTGTGCCGAGTTTGCAGTTTCCCGCACCTGCTCCTTTGTCTGCAGCCAAATTACACTGCAATTCATAGCGGACCGCTCCTGAAAACGAATCCCCTTATTTTTTTTTTATTTTTTTCTACTTACGCCTCGGATTGTTGTCAGCTTAAAGCTGGATTCCAGGCAAACCGCTGAATGTGCAGTTGTATTTCTGTCCATCCAGTCCTGAAATTGACACTGCTCTGCCACATAGCACTGCTGTGCTGTGCTGTCTGGCAGGAGGGGTTATGACCTTTTTCTGCTGCAGTTTCACTTTCACTTTCACTAACAGGTCTTGAGTCCCTCCCCCCTCCTAGTTGATTGGACAGGACAGGGGGAGGAGAAGCAGCAAACTGAGGAGCTCCGTTTTCTCTCTCCTCCTATAAGCATGCACCTAGTCAGCACATAAACTGATTGGCTCATTTTGCCCCTTCTCCTAGTCTGAGCTCTGCTGTGCGGGGACAACAAGAGGCTGGTGGGGGAGGAGGCTTGATTCTTCTCTGCTGCAGTTTCACTTTTACTTACAGGTCTTGTATCTCTCCCCCCAGCCTGTGATTGGACAGGGAAAGGAGAAGTAGCAGACTGAGGAGCTCCACTCTCTTTCTCTCCTCCTATCAGCATGTGCCTAGTCAGCACAGGAACTGATTGACTCCCTGTGCTCCTTCTCCCAGTCTGAGCTCTGCTCTACGGGGACAACAAGAGGCTGACAGGGGAGGAGGCTTGATTCTTGTCTGCTGCAGTTTCACTTTCACTTACAGGTCTTGTATCTCTACCCCAAACCTGTGATTAGACAGGGAAAGGAGAAGCAGCAGCCTGAAGAGCTCAGCCCTCTCTCTCTCTCGCTATCAGCACATGAACTGATTGGCTCACTGTGCTCCTTCTCCCAATCTGAGCTCTGCTGTACAGGAACAACAAGAGGCAAACGGGGGAGGAGGCTTGATTCTTCTCTGCTGCAGTTTCACTTTTGCTTACAGGCCTTGTGTCTCTCCCCTCAAGCCTGTGATTGGACAGGAAAAGGAAAAGCAGCAAACTGAAGAGCCCCCCCCCCCCCTCCCCTAATAAGCATGCTCATTTTCAGCACATGAACTGATTGGCTCCTTGTGCTCCTTCTCCAAGTCTTAGCTCTGCTGTATAGGGACAACAAAAGGCTGATAGATGAGGAGCATGCGCCTACTCAGCACATGAACTGATTGGCTCCTTGTGCTCCTTCTCCAAGTCTTAGCTCTGCTGTATAGGGACAACAAAAGGCTGATAGATGAGGAGCATGCGCCTACTCAGCACATGAACTGATTGGCTCCTTGTGCCCCTTCTCCCAGTCTGAGCTCTACTGTATAGAGACAACAAGAGGCTGATGGGGGAGGAGGTTTGACCTTTCTCTGATGCAGTTTCACTTACAGGTCTTGTGTCTTCCCCCCCAAGCCAGTGATTGGACAGGGAAAGGAGAAGCGGCAGACTGAAGAGTTCAGCTCTCTCTCTCTCTATCTCTCTCTCCTTCTATCAGCACAGGAACTGATTGGCTCACTGTGCGTCTTCTCCCAGTCTGAGCTCTGCTGTTTAGGGACAACATGAGGCTGACGGGGGAGGAGGCTTGATTTTTCCCTGCTGCAGTTTCACTTTCACTTACAGGTCTTGTATCATTCCCCCAGTCTGTGATTGGACAGGGAAAGGAGAAGCAGCAGACTGGGAGCTCAGCTCTCTCTCCTCCTATGAGCATGCTCCTTGTCAGCGCATGTGCTGATTCTCATTCTGCTTTTTCCTCTCCCAGTCTGCTGTACTACAGGGACTACAGGGACTACAAGCGACTGATGGGAGGGCGGATTTAGGTACTTACACTGCTTGCAGTTAAAAAAAAATGCATTCACTTTTACATCAGCTTCAGGTTCAGATTTAAGCTGCTAAAGGATTTGTAATCCTGTCTGGCCCCTTTGGCCATTCACACAATTCTGCCAGAGAGTACAGCCAGGAGGGTGACACCACTTTCATTATTTATTGGTTTATTTATTACAGGTAATTACTGTATATAGCAAAATCAATTTACATGTGAACAGAGCGGGCTCCAGCCGGAATAACAGCATCTGTAGAGAGGGACAAAATTATACCTGGCCGTTTCTTGCCCAATCAGGAAGATGTCCAAAAGAGATGGGATTCTACGCTTTCCCTCCTCATCAGGAACCATTCACTGCCGCTGGTGCTGCCCATAACAGATGGGGTACCTTTCCCTGCACTGCCCACCTGCATACAGCGCACCAAACCCAGGAGGCAGGGCCCTAAACAGGCTGTGCCTGAACCAAGATGGCTACCTGAGTCACATGGAGCAACAGCATCCAATCGGATCTCTTCTCCACTATCCTGAGAAACCATAGAGGAACCAGGTTCCTCCTGGCTGCAGAGCTGCTGCGGTTGAGCGCCACCTGCAGCGGAGAAAATAAACTGCACTTGCCAACAATATGACAGAATTAGGCCCCTTTCACACTTGTGCGACTTGTCCTGCGACTTGGGACTGCAAAGTTGCATGACAAGTCGTACCCCATGAATTCCAATGAGTACCGTTCATATCTGTGAGACTCCAAGTCGCAACGACTTCAAAGTAGTCCCTGCATTACTTTGGGTCGATTTAAATGCGTTTTTAGGTCCAAAGACATAGGCATTGCTTCAAGCCCAGTCAAAATTGTTGCAAAATCGTGATAAAATCGCATGACTTTTAGGTCGCATAAGTGTGAAAGGGGCCTAAAAAGGAGTAAAGTCATTCCAAAGTTTCATGAACAACCAGTAAAGAGTTCTGCGGTCCAAATGTAACTCGAAAATCTGCTTCACTTGTACTAAATGGGGCTGTTGTTAGACGGGGATAAGAATGGGAGTAAAGGGGAGGAGGAACAGGTATAGGGTTCTAGAAGGGTAAAGAACTGAAATGCTCAATGGTATCATGGGGAGAAAGGACAAAGAACCGTCTTGAGGGCAAGGGTTTGGGAGAAGGAATCGGAGGAAGAGATGGAAAGGAATCTAAAGGAATCATAACAGACGAAAGGAATAAGAGGAATTAGAGCAGTCGAGAGAAATCAGAAGAATCAGAGCAGCTGAAAGAAATCGGAGGAATCAGAGCACCTGATAGGAATCGGAAGAATCAGAGCAGCCGAGAGGAATCAGAGGAAGCAGAACAGTGGGAAGGAATCGGAGGAATCAGAGCAGTCAAAAGCAATTGGAGGAACCAGAGCAGTCGAGAGGAATCAGAACAGATGAGGGGAATCGGAGGAATCAGAACAGATGAAGGGAATCGGAGGAATCAGAACAGTCGAGGGGAATCGGAGGAATCAGAACAGTCGAGGGGAATCGGAGGAATCAGAACAGTCGAGGGGAATCGGAGGAATTAGAGCAGTACAAAGGAATCAGAGGAATTAGAGCAGTAGAAGGGAATCGGATGAATTAGAGCAGTAGCAAGGAATCGGATGAATTAGAGCAGTAGAAAAGAATTGGATGAATTAGAGCAGTAGAAAGGAATCGGATGAATTAGAGCAGTAGAAAGGAATCGGATGAATTAGAGCAGTAGAAAGGAAGCGGAGGAATTAGAGCAGTAGAAAGGAATCGGATGAATTAGAGCAGTAGAAAGGAAGCGGAAGAATTAGAGCAGTAGAAAGGAATCGGATGAATTAGAGCAGTAGAAAGGAAGCAGAGGAATTAGAGCAGTAGAAAGGAATCTAAAGGAATCATAACAGACGAAAAGAATAAGAGGAATTAGAGCAGTCGAGAGAAATCAGAAGAATCAGAGCAGCTGAAAGAAATCGGAAGAATCAGAGCAGTCGAGAGAAGTCAGAAGAATCAGGACAGCTGAAAGGAATCAGAGGAATCAGAGCAGTCTAAATGAATCAGAGAAATCAGAGCAGTTGAAAGGAATCAGAGAAATCAGAGCAGTTGAAAGGAATCTGAGAAATCAGAGCAGTTGAAAGGAATCTGAGAAATCAGAGCAGTTAAAAGGAATCAGAGAAATCAGAGCAGTTGAAAGGAATCTGAGAAATCAGGGCAGTCAAAAGGATTTGGAGGAATCAGAGCAGTCGATAGAAATCAGAAGAATCAGAGCAGTCAAAATCAGAGCAGTTGAAAGGAATTGGAGAAATCAGGGCAGTCGAACGGAATTGGAGAAATCAGAGCAGTCGAAAGTAATCAGAGTTAATCAGAGCAATAGAAAGGAATCAGAGGAATCAGAGCAATAGAAAGGAATCTAAGGAATCAGAGCAATAGAATGGAATCAGAGCAGTTGAGAGAAATCAGAGGAATCAGGGCAGTCTAAAGGAATCTGAGGAATCAGAGAAGTAGAAAGAAATCAGAGGAATCAGAGTAGTAGAAAGGAATTGTAGGAATAAGAGCAGTTGAAAGGAATCGGAGGAATCAGAGCAGTCAAAAGTAATCAGAGGAATCAAGGCAGCCAAAAGGAATTTAGAGAAATAGAAAGAAATCCGAGGAATCAGAGCAGTATAAAGGATTCGGAGGAATCAGAGCAGTAGAAAGAAATGGAGGAATGAGAGCCGTCGAATGGAATCGGAGGAATCAGAGCAGTCAAGAGATTTGGATAAGGAAGGGTTTGGAGACCTGGAGTGCAGTCTAGGGAAGGGATAGGGAAAGGTTTGGGGGCCTGGAAAGCAATTGAGGAATGTGATAAGGAATGGTTTGTGGGCCTGGACAGCAGTTGAGGGATGGGATAGGGTAGGGTTTGGGGGCCTAGAGAGCAGTCAAGGGATAGGATAGGGTAGGGTTTGGGGGCCTAGAGAGCAGTCAAGGGATAGAATAGAGAATGGTTTGGGGGCCTGGAGAGCAGTCGAGGGATAGGATAGGGCAGGGTTAGGGGGCCTGGAGAGCAGTCAAGAGATAGGATAGGAAATGGTTTGGGGGCCAGGAGAGCAGTCGAGGGATAGGATAGGGCAGGGTTTTGGGGGCCTGGAGAGAAGTCAAGGGATAGGATAGGAAATGGTTTGGGGGCCAGGAGAGCAGTCGAGGGATAGGATAGGGCAGGGTTAGGGGGCCTGGAGAGCAGTCAAGAGATAGGATAGGAAATGGTTTGGGGGCCAGGAGAGCAGTCGAGGGATAGGATAGGGCAGGGTTAGGGGGCCTGGAGAGCAGTCAAGAGATAGGATAGGAAATGGTTTGGGGGCCAGGAGAGCAGTCGAGGGATAGGATAGGGCAGGGTTTTGGGGGCCTGGAGAGAAGTCAAGGGATAGGATAGGGCAGAATTAGTGGGCCTGGAGAACAGTCGAGGGATGACATAGGGAAGGCTTGGGGGCCTGAAGGCCTGATATGTTAACAAAATATGTAGGACCAAACGCCCCAGCAGAACCTAGAAGGAATTTTGAGTTATGCCCAAGGTTTCCTGTAGATCCCATTCGAATGTTAGTCTGAAACTGTCAAAAAACAGTACAGATTGTCTTTAAAAGCACTTAGTGCTGCGATAGTCAGGAGAAAACAAATCTCGATAATGGTATTCAGATGTCATCTATCTGATACGTCTAACCAGACAGAAGAGTAGAGTTACTTAGGCAACAACAGCCCATCAGTACATCTATACGTCTGTACATTGTGGTTTGGTAGGAAGAAGAAAGGGAAGCGGCTGTATATCACCCAGACCGTAATACCGTCTTTTCTCATCTGCTGTCATCACTGCAGTTGTGTAGGAACAGACGTGAGAGCTGAATTCAGTAACACATGACAAAGTGCCAAGTTAGACTTAAATTAGATGTAAAGCCCAACCGAATGACATTTAGTCTGCACTGTGTATCATAAACAATTAGATGTAGACACGGCTTGTTTCTGTCTGCTACTGTCAAGTCTTCTCCAGTGATAGGATAAGAGGATAAAATGTATGGGGTTAGGAATGTTTTTTTATGGTCTTGACCTATTACTGAGAGGTTTATTTCAAAGATGAGGGTAGGGGAGAGGATACATATATGGACAGACCGTGTAGAAGGGTTCTTACCTCTCGGAAAAAAAACTAAAGAAATTTCCCAGCTCTGCTTACAAACTGAATAAACCTGTCTAACAGTTTGAGTTAAAAAAAAGGGGGTTTAGTAAGCACACATTTGCAAATACCTGCCTAAGTTGCAGAGCCACTTCACTGCACCTTAGTATTACCTGAAATCCTTACTCTTGTAAATTTATGAGAGCCTCCACAGTGGAAGCTCATGCTTTCCTCTCAGGCTGCTGTCTTTTGAGAATGTGTCTCCAGAAGGGTCTATGCCTCCCAGGTTCTGTCTGGAGAGAATGCTGTTTCAAAAAGATTTTTGCTTTCCAGGCTCTGGCCAGGGAGGATGTAGCTCCAAAAAGATTCTTGCCTTCCAGGCTCTGGCCAAGGAGGATGTAGCTCCAAAAAGATTCTTGCCTTCCAGGCTCTGGCCAGGGAGGATGTAGCTCCAAAAAGATTCTTGCCTTCCAGGCTCTGGCCAATGAGGATGTAGCTCCAAAAAGATTCTTGCCTTCCAGGCTCTGGCCAGGGAGGATGTAGCTCCAAAAAAGATTCTTGCCTTCCAGGCTCTGGCCAGGGAGGATGTAGCTCCAAAAAGATTCTTGCCTTCCAGGCTCTGGCCAAGGAGGATGTAGCTACAAAAATTCTTGCCTTCCAGGCTCTGGCCAGGGAGGATGTAGCTACAAAATCGTCCTGGCCTCTCAGGTTAAGCCTGAAGAGGATATAGCTTCAGGAGTGTCCTTGCCTCTCGGGCTGTGCCTGTGTCCCTACTAGAAGGTTTCTTCTCACTGCCTGCTAAAACTGTGGCTTCAGAAGGATCCATACCTACCAGGCTCTGAGGCTCTGCAGGAGAGGATGTAGCCCTAGAAAAGTCTTTGCCTCCCAGACTCTGCTAGGAGAGGATGTAGTTTCAAAAGTGTCCTTGTTTCCCAAGGCTCTAGCTGGAGAAGGTGTAGCTCCAGAAATGTTCTTGCCTCCCAGGCTCTACCTGGAGAATTTAGCTCCAGAGCGGTTCTTGCCTCTTAGGCTCTGCCTGTTGAGGATGTAGCTCCAGAAGAGGCCTTGCCTCCAAGGTTCTGTCTGGAGAGAATCTAGCTCCAAAAATAATCTTGCCTTCCAGGCTCTGGCCAGGGAGGATGTGGTTCAAAACCTGTCCTGGCCTCTCAGGTTCTGTCTGAAGAGGATGGAGCTCCAGAAGTGTATCTGCAAAAGGTCCACTCTTTGCCTCCCAGGCCCATTCCCATGAGAAGGAAGCCAAAGCCATCAAAGAGTGTTTTGTTTTTCTAGCTGCCAGTGATGTGGGCTGGGAAGGAGAAAAATATCTGGAGAGACCTTTTAAAAGGGACCATCCTGCTAAATGGGACCAACATAGAATGTAGCTCCAGAAGTGTCCGTGCCCCCCAGGCTCTGCTTGGAGAGGATGTAGCTCCAAAATGGGTCCTTGCCTCCCAGGCTCCAGCTGGAGGATGTAGTTCAAGAGTGCCTCCTAGGCTCTGCCTGGAGAGATTGTAGATCCAGAATAATCTGCTAAATATGTGGCTCCGGAAAGATCAATACCTACCAGGCTCTGCTTGGAGAGAATATAGCTCTAGAAATGTCCTTGCCTCCCAGACTCTACCTGGAGAGGATGTGGCTCCAGAAGGGTCTTTGTGTCCCAGCCTCTGCTTGGAGAGAATGTAGCTCCAAAAGGTTCCTTGCCTCCCAAGGCTCTAGCTGGAGAGGATGTGGCTCGAGAAGGGTCTTTGCGTCCCAGCCTCTGCTTGGAGAGAATGTAGCTCCAAAAGGGTCCTTGCCTCCCAAGGCTCTAGCTGGAGAAGGTATAGCTCCAGAAAGGTCCTTACCCGCAAGGCTCTACCTGGTGAGGGTGTATGTCTGAGGGGTCCAGTCTTTGCCTTCCAGGTCCCTTCCTGCGAGAGGGAAGTCAGAGCCAAGAAGGGTGGGCTTTGTTCTCCTAGTTGCCCATTTGAGCTTTAAGTGTTCTAAATCACTGAGGGGTTTATGCCAGTTATGTGGGCTAGGGAGAGGAAAAATATTTGGAGATACTGTCTAGAAGGGTTCTTGCCTCTGAGACTGTATCTGGAGGGGATGTACTGTAGCTCTAGAAGGGTACTTGCCTCCCAGGCTCTGCCCGGGGAGGATATAGTTCCTGAGGTGTCCTTACCTCCCAGGTAATGCCCTTTAGAGGATGCAGCTCCAGAAGGGTCTTTGTCTCCTAGTCTCTGCTTGGTGAGGCTGTATCTGCAAGAGGTCCAGTCTTTGCCTGTTCTTTTGCCATGAAAAGGAAACCAGAGTCAAGGAATGGGGCTGTTTCCCTATGGTCATTTGGGCTTAGAGTGTCCTAAATTACTGAGGGGTTGATGCCAGCGATGAGGACTGGGATAAGGAAAAACATTTGGAGAGACATTCTGGAAGGGTTCTTCCCTCACATTGCTGCTTGCTAAAAATGTAGCTCCAAAGGCTCTGCCTGGAGAGGATATAGCTCTATAATGTCATTGCCTCCCGGAATCTAACTGGAGGATGTAGCCCCAGAGGGGGCCTTGTCTCCCAGGCTCTGGCCTTCAGTGGATGTATCTCCAGAAGGTTCCTTGCCTCCAAGACTCTGCCTGAAGAGGATGTAGCTCCAGAAAGGGTCTTTGCCTCCCAGGCACTGGCCTTCAGAGGATGTATCTCCAGAAGCTCCAGAAGGTTCCTTGCTTCCAGGACCTACAGTGCCTTGCGAAAGTATTGGGCCCCCTTGAACTTTGCAACCTTTTGCCACATTTCAGGCTTCAAACATAAAGATATAAAAGTGTAATTTTTTGTGAAGAATCAACAAGTGGGACACAATCATGAAGTGGAAAGAAATTTATTGGATATTTCAAACTTTTTTAACAAATAAAAAACTGAAAAATTGGGCGTGCAAAATTATTCAGCCCCCTTAAGTTAATACTTTGTAGCGCCACCTTTTGCTGCGATTACAGCTGTAAGTCGCTTGGGGTATGTCTCTGTCAGTTTTGCACATCGAGAGACTGAAATTTTTGCCCATTCCTCCTTGCAAAACAGCTCAAGCTCAGTGAGGTTGGATGGAGAGCGTTTGTGAACAGCAGTTTTCAGTTCTTTCCACAGATTCTCGATTGGATTCAGGTCTGGACTTTGACTTGGCCATTCTAACACCTGGATATGTTTATTTGTGAACCATTCCATTGTAGATTTTGCTTTATGTTTTGGATCATTGTCTTGTTGGAAGACAAATCTCCGTCCCAGTCTCAGGTCTTTTGCAGACTCCATCAGGTTTTCTTCCAGAATGGTCCTGTATTTGGCTCCATCCATCTTCCCAAACCATGATTCTGCCACCACCATGTTTGACAGTGGGGATGGTGTGTTCAGGGTGATGAGCTGTGTTGCTTTTACGCCAAACATAACGTTTTGCATTGTTGCCAAAAAGTTCGATTTTGGTTTCATCTGACCAGAGCACCTTCTTTCACATGTTTGGTGTCTCCCAGGCGGCTTGTGGCAAACTTTAAATGACACTTTTTATGGATATCTGTAAGAAATGGCTTTCTTCTTGCCACTCTTCCATAAAGGCCAGATTTGTGCAGTATACGACTGATTGTTGTCCTATGGACAGAGTCTCCCACCTCAGCTGTAGATCTCTGCAGTTCATCCAGAGTGATCATGGGCCTCTTGGCTGCATCTCTGATCAGTCTTCTCCTTGTATGAGCTGAAAGTTTAGAGGGACGGCCAGGTCTTCGTAGATTTGCAGTGGTCTGATACTCCTTCCATTTCAATATTATCACTTGCACAGTGCTCCTTGGGATGTTTAAAGCTTGGGAAATCTTTTTGTATCCAAATCTGGCTTTAAACTTCTCCACAACAGTATCTCGGACCTGCCTGGTGTGTTCCTTGTTCTTCATGATGCTCTCTGTGCTTTAAACGGACCTCTGAGACTATCACAGTGCAGGTGCATTTATACGTGTAATAGACTTGATTACACACAGGTGGATTCTATTTATCATCATTAGTCATTTAGGTCAACATTGGATCATTCAGAGATCCTCTCTGAACTTCTGGAGAGAGTTTGCTGCTCTGAATGTAAGGGGGCTGAATAATTTTGCACGCCCAATTTTTCAGTTTTTTATTTGTTAACAAAGTTTGAAATATCCAATAAATTTCGTTCCACTTCATGATTGTGTCCCACTTGTTGTTGGTTCTTCACAAAAAATTACAGCTTTATATCTTTATGTTTGAAGCCTGAAATGTGGCAAAAGGTCGCAAAGTTTCGCAAGGCACTGTACCTGGAGGATGTAGCCACAAAGGGGGCAGAAGCCTAAAGATTCCTAATCTGTCCTGTAGCAGAAGCTGATGAAACTGAAACATAGCCACCTGTCTGGGCTCACATAACCTATCCTGGACTGTGCCAGAAGTCCAAATAGCCCCACAGCTGATCTGCAGCAGAGGTCAAAAGATACTGGAAGATTGTTGCCCATTGGAGCCTGAAGAGTTATTAGACAATTTAATTGTGTAGAGGGAATTTCGGATGCTATTTGTTAGGTATCCTGTACCCCCCAACCTCTCCCTAAAACAGTTGAGCCAAACAATTTTAAGAGAAGGATTGGAGATACCGAAGTCTGTCTTTGGTGGGATTCTCTTTGTCGTTGTTTTGGTGTGATTAGCAGATTCTCTTGCTGTATTCTATTTTCAGTTTCCTGTAAATACATGGAAATGTGACTTTTGCATGTGATGCAATGTGTTTACATTCTTGAGGATTTACAGTAACAGTGATTAGCACGTCTGCAGCACTGGAGTCCTTGGTTCAAAGCCCAACCAGGACCCTATCTGTATGGTTAGCACCTCTGTCTTGCAGCACTGGAGCCCTTGGTTCAAAGCCTAACCAGGACCCTAATTGTATGGTTAGCACCTCTGTCTTGCAGCACTGGAGTCCTTGGTTCAAAGCCCAACCAGGATCCTATCTGTATGGTTAGCACTTCTGTCATGCAGCATTGGGGTCATTGATTTAAAGCCTAGCTAGGACACTATCTGTATCCGCTTTGCAGCCCCAGGGTCCTTTGTTTAAATCCCAGGCAGGACCCTATCTGTATGGTTAACCTGTCTGCCTTACAGCACTGGGGTCCTTGGTTCAAATCCCACCCAGGAACCTATCTGTATGGTTAACACTTCCACCTTGCTGCACTGGGGGGTCATTGGTTCCAATCCCATCCAGGACTCTATCTGCATGGTTATCACTACTACCCTGCAGCACTGGGGTCCTTGGATCAAATCCCAGCAAGGACCCTCTCTGTATCGCTAGCACCTCTGCCATACAGCACTGGGGTCCTTGGATCAAATCCCATCCAGGAGCCTATATGTATGGTTAGCATGTCTGCCTTACAGCCCTGGAGTCCTTGCTTCCAATCCCATCCAGGACTCTATCTGCATGGTTAGCACTACTACCCTGCAGCACTGGGGTCCTTGGATCAAATCCCAGCCAGGGCCCTATCTGTATGGTTTACACTTCCACCTTGCTGCACTGGGGTCCTTGGTTGAAATCCCAGCCAGGACCCTATCTGTATGGTTAGTAAGTCTGCCTTACAGCACTGGGGTCCTTGGATCAAATCCCATCCAGGACCCTATCTGTATGGTTAGCACTACTACCCTGCAGCACTGGAGTCCTTGGTTCAAATCCCAGCAAGGACCCTGTATGTATGGTTAGCATGTCTGCCTTACAGCACTGGGGTCCTTGGTTCCAATCCCATCCACGACCCTATCTGCATGGTTAGCACTACTACCCTGCAGCACTGGGGTCCATGGTTCAAATCCCATCCAGGACCCAATCTATATGGTTAGCATGTCTACCTTACAGCACTGGGATCCTTGGTTCAAATCCCAGCAAGGACCCTATTTGTATGGTTAGCATGTTTGCCTTACAGCACTGGGGTCCTTGGTTCAAACCCCATCCAGGACCCTCTCTGTAACGTTAGCACCTCTGCCTTACAGCACTGGGGTCCTTGGATCAAATCCCAGCCAGGACCCTTTCTGCATGGTTAGTACTATTACCCTGCAGCACTGGGGTCCTTGGTTCAAATCCCATCCAGGACTCTCTCTGTATTGTTAGCACCTCTGCCATACAGTGCTGGGGTCCTTGGATCAAATCCCAGCCAGGACCCTATCTGTATCGCTAGTACCTCTGTCATATAGCACTGGGGTCCTTGGATCAAATCCCAGCCAGGACCCTATATGTATGGTTAGCACTACTACCCTGCAGCACTGGGGTCCTTGGTTCAAATCCCAGCAAGGACCCTATCTGTATCGCTAGTACCTCTGTCATATAGCACTGGGGTCCTTGGATCAAATCCCAGCCAAGACCCTATATGTATGGTTAGCACTACTACCCTGCAGCACTGGGGTCCTTGGTTCAAATCCCAGCAAGGACCCTATCTGTATCGCTAGTACCTCTGTCATATAGCACTGGGGTCCTTGGATCAAATCCCAGCCAAGACCCTATATGTATGGTTAGCATGTCTGCCTTACAGCACTGGGGTCCTTGGTTCCAATCTCATCCAGGACCCTATCTGTATGGTTAGCACTACTACCCTGCAGCACTGAGGTCCTTGGTTCAAATCCCATCCAGGACCCTATCTGTAACATTAGCACCTCTGCCTTACAGCACTGGGGTCCTTTGATCAAATCCCAGCCAGGACTCTATATGTATGGTTAACACTTCCACCTTGCTGCACTGGGGGTCCTTGGTTCCAATCCCATCCAGGACCCTATCTGTATGGTTAGCACTGCTACCCTGCAGCATTGGGGTCCTTGGATCAAATCCTAGCCAGGGCCCTATCTGTATGGCTTACACTTCCACCTTGCTGCACTGGGGTCCTTGGTTGAAATCCCAGCCAGGACCCTATATATATGGTTAGCAAGTCTGCCTTACAGCACTGGGGTCCTTGGATCAAATCCCAGCCAGGACCCTATCTGCATGGTTATCACTACTACCCTGCAGCACTGGGGTCCTTGGTTCAAATCCCAGCTGGGACCCTCTCTGTATAGTTATCACCTCTGCCATACAGCACTGGGGTCCTTGGATCAAGTCCAAGCCAGGACCCTATCTTTATGGTTAGCATGTCTGCCCTACAGCACTGGGGTCCTTGGCTCAAATCCCAGCTGGGACCCTCTTTGTATCATTATCAACTCTGGCATACAGCACCGGGATCCTTGGATCAAGTCCCAGCCAGGACCCTATCTGTATGGTTAGCACTACTACCTTGCAGCACTGGGTTCCTCGGTTCCAATCCCAGCCAGGACTCTATCTGTAACGTTAGCACCTCTGCCATACAGCACTGGGGTCCTTGGATTAAATCCCAGCCAGGACCCTATCTGTATGGTTAGCCCCATTGCCTTGCAGCACCGGGATCCTTGGATCAAATCCCAGCCAGGACCGTATCTGCATGGAGTTTGTATGTGCTCACTGCTCTGGATCCCACATTCCAGAGTTAGGATCCTTAGATTGTAAGCTCTTGAGGTCAGGGAGTGATGTGCATTATGTAAATGATCATCCCTATATAAATACTTGTAATAAATAAATTCTGCATGCGGTCTTGAAAAACAGAAGTAAAATGCAGAAGAGGCAAACCTCAGCGCCTCCCCCGCAGGGACAGCAGATCTGCGTCTGACCGCCATATTTTTTTTTTTAGTTCATTTCCTATCACAGATCACGCTTTAGAATCTTTATTCCCAGGAGCCACTCGTGTCAATGTATCATTTCCTCCGCCCAGAGAAGATACTTTCAGTTCTGTTTATGCGTCTCGCAGAGCTGACAATTGTTTCTGAGAGGCGTCCATGGCCCGTTTAGGGTCAAGGATGTCAACCAAGATGTCTCAGTCCTCTTCTTCTCACCCCCCCAGTGATCAGACTGTACATTGTAACTTCGAAGCAAATAGCAAGCTGATAGGCTACTGCAGGGGGCTGATCTGTGTTAGACATTTGTGAACACAGCCAAAATCTGCATGGGCACCAGAATTTACATGATTGTGTCATCGCTGCGAGAAGCTCACAGTGTGCGGTTAAATTAGAGCTCCTCACGTGTGCAGTGTTACCCCAACCTCATCCCTACTGCTGATCCCACCAGGAAACAAGTGTTGTCCTATGCACTCTGCCATGTCATCCCAACTAGTAGGCTAGAACTACAGAACACCCCATCCCTCATGGTCCTGAGATGAGGAGAGAGGGGGAGGTGTTCTGTAGTCCAGCCAAAGAGTGACAACACCTCAACAGATCTAGTACTGCAAGTGTTGTCACCGTAGGACAGGAAGGGTCACCCTTGGGCTGGACTACAGAACTGGAAGGATCATATTTCTGGCAATGAACTTGGAAACCTGCCATGTCATCCCAACTAGTGGGCTAGAACTACAGAACACCCCATCCCTCATGGTCCTGAGATGAGGAGTGAGGAGGTGTTCTGTAGTCCAGTCCAAGGGTGACAACGCTTCCATAGATCTAGTACAGAAGTGTCACCCTTGGGCTGGACTACAGAACTGGCAGGAACAATGAACCTGGAAAAATCCGAAGCCAGGCTGAACCTCATCCCTACTGCTGATCCTGCCAGGAAACAAGCGTTGTCCTATGCACTCTGCTATGTCATCCCAAGCTGGGCTTTCCGGACTTCAGAGCACCACATCCCTTGTATTAGGGAAATGAGGGGGAGGTGTTCTGTAGTCCTGTTAAGTCCAGTACAGGAAGTTTGCAGCCTCCTGGATTTCTGGCAGGATCAACAGGTTTTTTTGAACAGATCAAAAGGGCGCCAATACGAGAAGTACCTTCCTCTACTTACATATTACAGCCTGTACTGAATTCTCATCAGTTGCATTGTTCCTGCAGAACCCCCATATCAAAAAGAAGATAGGGGAAGGTGTTCTGTAGTCTCACCCTAGGGTGACAATGTTGCTCCTCAATAGATGCAATGTAGTAGGACCCTAGGACAGGAAGTGTCACTGGCAGGACCACCAGGCGAAAAGGAAAGGAAAAAGAAAACTAATATTTTTTTATTATTTATATTATTATTATTATTATTATTATTATTATTATTATTATTATTATTATTATTGTTTATGGTGATAATAAAAGTGTTGTTTATATTTTTTTTGTTTTTTCTTTAGTTTTTTTTCATTTAAGAGTTTTTTTGTAATTTATAGTAGTAATAAAAGCATTTTTTTTTTGTTATAATAATAGCTATAGTATATAGTATAGTATAGTATAGTATATGACTTCTGTATTATTATTATTATTATTATTATTATAATAATTATACAGGATTTATATAGTGCCAACAGTTTGCTCAGCGCTTTACAACATGAAGACAGTACATTATTAATATTAATATTATTATCATCAACATAATCATTATTAACTATAGTACAACATGTAATGATCATATTTTTATTACTATTATTTTTTATCAATCATCGTAGTAATAGGAGTAATTGTATCATTTAAATTTATTTTTATTATTATTTTTAGTAATTATATTTTTTTTTATTTTTATCGTTATTGTTATTATTCATGGTAGTAATTATAGCAGAAGCTATAGATTATTATTTATAGTAGTGTGACTTCTATATATTACTATTATTACTACTATTATTATCTTTTTTGACACTACTTTTGTTTTTTTGCTTTTTAATCTTGTTCATAGTAATTGTAGTATTTGCCTCCATTTCTTTGAATATTTTTAAATACAGTAGTATGATTTCTGTTTCTGTTTATTAATATTTTTAGTAATACTCATTTTTTTATTTTTATTTTTTATCATTATTATTATTATTGTTCAGGGTAATAATTATATCGGCAGTTATAGCTTTTTTAATTAAAGAGTGCCGGCTCACACTTGTGCGATGCGGGAACGCTGTGAATATGCAGCGTGATCCCGCATCGCATCCGCACATCTGGCAGTTCACACTGCCATATGCGATACGCAAGGGGTGTCAATTAAATGTTAACGACACCCCCGGATTCATCGCCTATCGCAGTGCGATCTGACAGTTCGCACAAGATCGGATCACACAAGTGTGAACCACTGTGCGATCCGATCCTGATGCGGCTGAAAAAAAAGGGTCCTGTGCGGGTTTGCTGCGGATACAGTGCGAATTTCAGCCATACAAAGTGTATGGCTGAATTCGCATCCGCACAGGAGATCGCATGTAATGAAGGAGCAGTGCGCTCCGAATTACATGCGATCTCTCAAGCCGCAATAATGTGAACCGGCACTTATAGTACTGTGACGTCTATAGTATTATTATTATTATTTATTTATTTTTTACTATTAATAATAATAATATTATTAACTTTTTTGTCATAAACAAAGTAACTCTATTTTTTTTTTTTTCATCTAGTTCATTGTAGTATTTGCTTCGGTTTCTTTGATTATTATAAATTACAGTAGTGCGACTCCTGTTTTGTTATTTTTAATATTCACATAGTAGTATTTGCTTTTGTGTATCAATATTATTTGTAGTAGCAGTACAAACACTATTTAGTACTGTGACTTCTATAGTTTTATTATTATTATTATTTATTTTTCTTTTTTTTTTTTTTACTATTATTCCTAATAATATTATTAACTTTTTTTGTCATAAATATAGTAACTCTATTTTTGTTTTGTTTTTTTGTTTTTTTTATCTATTTCATTGTAGTATTTGCTTCGGTTTCTTTGATTATTATAAATTACAGTAGTGCGACTCCTGTTTTGTTATTTTTCATATTCACATAGTAGTATTTGCTTTTGTGTATCATTATCATTATTCATGGTAGTAATTATAGCAGAAGCCATAGATTCTTATTTATAGTAGTGTGACTTCTATGTATTATTATTATTACTACTATTATTATCTTTTTTGTCTTACATATAGTAACTACTTTTGTTTTTGGTTTTTTTGTTTTTTAATCGTCTTACATATAGTAACACTACTTTTGTTTTTTGCTTTTTTGTTTTTTAATCGTCTTACATATAGTAACACTACTTTTGTTTTTTGTTTTTTTTGTTTTTTTTAATCTTGTTCATAGTAATTGTAGTATTTGCCTCCATTTCTTTGAATATTTTTAAATACAGTAGTATGGTTTCTGTTTATTAATATTTTTAGTAATACTCATTTTTTTATTTTTATTTTTTTCTCATTATTATTATTATTGTTCAGGGTAATAATTATAGCAGCATTTATAGCTTTTTAAATTAATTATAGTACTGTGACGTCTATAGTATTATTATTATTATTATTATTATTATTATTTAATTTTTTTTTTTGTATTTTTAATATTCATATAGTAGTATTTGCTTTTGTGTATCATTATTATTTGTAGTAGCAGTACAAAACACTATTTAGTACTGTGACTTCTATAGTTTTATTATTATTATTATTATTTAATTTTTCTTTTTTTTTTTTACTATTATTCCTAATAATATTATTAACTTTTTTTGTCATAAACAAAGTAACTCTATTTTTGTTTTGCTTTTTTTTTTTAGCTCGTTCATTGTAGTATTTGCTTCGGTTTCTTTGATTATTATAAATTACAGTAGTGCGACTCCTGTTTTGTTATTTTTAATATTCATATAGTAGTATTTGCTTTTGTGTATCATTATTATTTGTAGTAGCAGTACAAAACACTATTTAGTACTGTGACTTCTATAGTTTTATTATTATTATTATTTAATTTTTCTTTTTTTTTTTTACTATTATTCCTAATAATATTATTAACTTTTTTTGTCATAAACAAAGTAACTCTATTTTTGTTTTGCTTTTTTTTTTTAGCTCGTTCATTGTAGTATTTGCTTCGGTTTCTTTGATTATTATAAATTACAGTAGTGCGACTCCTGTTTTGTTATTTTTAATATTCATATAGTAGTATTTGCTTTTGTGTATCATTATTATTTGTAGTAGCAGTACAAAACACTATTTAGTACTGTGACTTCTATAGTTTTATTATTATTATTATTATTTAATTTTTCTTTTTTTTTTTTACTATTATTCCTAATAATATTATTAACTTTTTTTGTCATAAACAAAGTAACTCTATTTTTTTTTTTTTATCTAGTTCATTGTAGTATTTGCTTCGGTTTCTTCTATTATTATAAATTACAGTAGTGTGACTCCTGTTTTGTTATTTTTAATATTCATATAGTAGTATTTGCTTTTGTGTATCATTATTATTTGTAGTAGCAGTACAAACACTATTTAGTACTGTGACTTCTATAGTTTTATTATTATTATTATTATTTAATTTTTCTTTTTTTTTTTACTATTATTCCTAATAATATTATTAACTTTTTTTGTCATAAACAAAGTAACTCTATTTTTGTTTTTTTTTTTTTTATCTAGTTCATTGTAGTATTTGCTTCGGTTTCTTTGATTATTATAAATTACAGTAGTGTGACTCCTGTTTTGTTATTTTTAATATTCATATAGTAGTATTTGCTTTTGTGTATCATTATTATTTGTAGTAGCAGTACAAACACTATTTAGTAGTAATGTTATGATTATTACTATTTTTACTAGCAGTAGTATTTGTTTTGGTTTTTATCATGAATAATTATAGTAGTATTACTGCTGTTTGATTATTATTATTAGGAGTAGCGGTTTTATTATTATTATTCCGGTCCTGATTGCTTGTAGTACTTTGTAGGACTCGGTCATGCTATCCTATGAGAAATCTGTGTGTGAACTTTCCTGGTTGTGTTTGCAGAAGGATTTGGTGCCTTCAGAAGGCCTGATCTAATAATTGAGAGGTATGATAACATCCTGGAGGATTGTGTGTTTATTGTGCTGGCAAATCCCCAGTGTTAGGTGGTGTTAACCTCCGATCCGGCTCTCCTGGCAGACGATTGGAGTGGGAGGTTTTCGGGGCCTTGTTGTCTCATGATGACAGTTTGTTGTTCTATTAATGGATGGAGTCACACTGATTATCCAGAATGTCAACCCTCAGCTGTCTCTTCCTGACCTTTCACCTTTCAATAGACACATCCTTGACCCTGGAAGCTCCCATTGCACATGTTTTTGTAATCTGCTTCGCTAGACTGAATCCTCTTTTCTTGTCAACATGACTTTTCCATGACCACACGCGGTAAAACAATGTCCACTCCAGGGATGGGTGAGTACTGAATTGCTGGTTATAAGTTCATCACAAATTATACTATCACACTATGTCTTTTTAATAAAAAATGTTTTCTATATTCTTAAATTTGCAGCTTTCATTAAAATAAATCATAGTGATCCTCCAGTAAGGGTTCTTCCTGCTATAGTGTGATGGAGGGTCCAATGGAGACATTGAGTGGAATAGTCCAGAATCCCTAGTGGTCTTGCCATAAAGGTGCTTCCTATTGTAGGGTCCAACAGAGACTTCAAGTGGTATGGTCCAGGATCCCTGGTGATCCTGCCATGAAGGTCCTTCCTGTTATAGAGTGATAGAAGGTCCAATGGAGAATTTGAGTAGCATGGTTCAGGATCCCTGGTGATCCTGCCATGAAGGTCCTTCCTGCTATAGGGTGATGGAGGGTCCAACGAAGACTTTGAGTGGAATAGTCCAGAATCCCTAGTGGTCTTGCCACAAAGGTGCTTCTTATTATAGGGTCCAACAGAGACGTCAAGTGGTATGGTCCAGGATCCCTGGTGATCCTGCCATGAAGGTCCTTCCTGTTATAGGGTGATGGAGGGTCCAATGGAGACTTTGAATGGCATAGTCCAGAATCCCTAGTGGTCTTGCCATAAAGGTGCTTGCTATTGTAGGGTCCAACAGAGACTTCAAGTGGTATGGTCCAGGATCCCTGGTGATCCTGCCATGAAGGTCCTTCCTGCTATAGTGTGATGGAGGGTCCAATGGAGACTTTGAGTGGCATAGTCCAGAATCCCTAGTGGTCTTGCCATAAAGGTGCTTCCTATTGTAGGGTCCAACAGAGACTTCAAGTGGTATGGTCCAGGATCCCTGGTGATCCTGCTATAGTGTGATGGAGGGTCCAATGGAGACATTGAGTGGCATAGTCCAGAATCCCTAGTGGTCTTGCCATAAAGGTGCTTCCTATTATAGGGTCCAACAGAGACTTCAAGTGGTATGGTCCAGTATCCCTGGTGATCCTGCCATGAAAGTCCTTCCTGTTATAGGGTGATGGAGGGTCCAATGGAGAATTTGAGGGGCATAGTTCAGGATCTGTGTTGATCCTGCCATGAAGGTCCTCCCTGTTATAGTGTGATAGAAGGTCCAATGGAGACTTCAAGTTGTATGGTCTAGGATCCCTGGTGATCCTGCCATGAAGGCCCTTCCTGTTATTAGGTGACAGAGGGTACAATGGAGCCTTTTAGTGTTATGGCCCAGGAGCAATGGTAATCCTGCCATGAAGGTCCTTTTTGTCATAGGTTGATGGAGGGTCCAATAGAGACTTCAAGTGATATGGTCCCGGGTCCCTGGTCATCCTATTATGAAGGTCCTTCCTGGTATAGGGTCATGGGGGGGTCCAAATGATGCTTTGAGTAGCATGGTCCAGGAACCCTGGTTTTCCTGCAATGAAGGGTTCTCCTGTTATAGGATGATGGAGGGTTCAATTGAGACTTAGTGTGGCATAGTCCACAATTCCTTGTGGTCTTGCCATGAAAGTCCTTTTTATTATAGAATGATGGAGGGTCCAATGGAGACTTCAAGTGGTATGGTCCAGGATCCCTGGTGATCCTGCCATGAAGGTCCTTCCTGTTATAGGGTGATGGAGGGTCCAATGGAGAATTCCAGTGGCATAGTCCAGGATCTGTATTGATACTGCCATGGAGGTCCTTCCTGTTATAGAGTAATAGAGGGTCCAATGGAGACTACAATTGAAATGGTTCAGGATCTGTGTTGATCCTGCCATGAAGGTCCTCCCTGTTATAGAGTGATAGAAGGTCCAATGGAGACTTCAAGTTGTATGGTCTAGAATCCCTGGTGATCCTGCCATGAAGGCCCTTCCTTTTATTAGGTGACAGAGGGTCCAATGGAGACTTCAGTTGGTATGGTCCAGGATCCCTGGTAATCTGGCCATGAAGGTCCTTCCTGTTATTAGGTGACAGAGGGTACAATGGAGCCTTTCAGTGTTATGGCCCAGGAGCAATGGTAATCCTGCCATGAAGGTCCTTTTTGTCATAGGTTGATGCCATGGAGGGTCCAATAGAGACTTCAAGTGATATGGTCCCGGGTCCCTGGTCATCCTATCATGAAGGTCCTTCCTGGTATAGGGTCATGGGGGGTTCAAATGATGCTTTGAGTAGCATGGTCCAGGAACCCTGGTTTTCCTGCAATGAAGGGTTTTCCTGTTATAGGATGATGGAGGGTTCAATTGAGACTTCAAGTGGTATGGTCCAGGATCCCTGTTCATCCTGTCATGAAAGTCCTTCCTGTTATAGGGTGACAGAGGGTCTGTTGGAAACTTCAAATGACATGGTCTAGGATCCTTGGTGATCCTGCCATAAAGATCATTTCTGTTAAAGGGTAATAGGGAATTAAATTGCGACTTTGAGTGGTATGATCCAAGATCACTGGTGATCCTGCCATGAAGGTCCTTCCTGGTATAGGGTGATGGAGGGTTTAATGGAGACTTTGAAGGCATGGTTCAGGATCCCTGGTGATCCTGCCATGAAGGTTCTTCCTGTTAAAGGGTGATGGAGGGTCCAATGGAGACTTTGAGTAGCATGATCCAGGATCCTTGGTGATCCTGCCATGAAGGTTCTTCCTGGTATAGTTTGTTGGAGGGTTCAATGGAGACCACGAGTGGCAAAGTCCAGGACCCAGGTGATTCTGCCATAGAGGTCCTTTTTGTTATAGGGTAAGGGAGACTTCAATTGGCGTGGTCCAGGATACTTGGTGGTCCTGCCATAAAAGTCTTTCCTCTTATAGTTTGATGGAGGGTCCAAATGAGTCTTTGTGTGGCAAAGTCCTCAATCCCTGGTGGTCTTTCCATGAAGGTCCTTTCTATTATATAATGAAGGAGGGTCAATTGTAGACGTCAAGGGGTAGGGTCTAGGATCCCTGGTGATCCTGCTATGGAGATCCTTCCAGTTATAGGGCAATGAAGAATCCAAAGGAAACTTTGAGTGGCATGATCCAGGATCACTGGTGATCCTGTCATGAATGTCCTTGCGGTTGTTAGGTGATCGAGGGTCCATGGGAAACTTTTAGTGCCTTAGTCCAGGTCAGGATTATTGGTAATCCTAACATAAAAGGTCCTATCCTTTTTAGTGTGACGGATGGTCCAGAGTAGACTTCGAATGGCAAGGCCTGGGACCCTGGTGATCCTGCCATAAAAGTCCTTCCTGTTAGAGAATGAAAGGAGGGACAAGGGTCTAGTGGAGACTTTGAATGGCATAGTCCAAGATCCCTTATGATCCTGCCATGAAGGTCCTTGTTGAGGCCCTTCCTGTTATAGAGTGACAATGCTTTCCCTTCACCTCCCAATTGGTATCTTTTGTGTCACCCTGTCACAAAAACATCCAAGTCTCTATTTCAACACACATTAGGTGGTCTATTGTTGTCACCATCAGGAAACCTTCCCCAGGAAATCCAATGCAGCATTATAATGCAATAAAGGATAACAAAAAAGGTCAAAACTGTATTTTATACTTAAAAAATGTTTATTTTACAAGAGGTCTAATAGACCATTCCTGGAGAAAATGCTGCTGTAGGCTCCCACTAGTGTTGGACCCATGGCTTTCTTTGTTTGGTTAGTGTTGGGATAAGGTCCCTCAGGATAGGGACCTTAGATTGTAAGCTCCTTGAGCATATGGACTGATCTGAGTGTACAGTATTATTAAAATACTATAGAAATGCCTGTAATAAAATATATTTAAAAAAAGGGGACAATATAACAGCCTGATCATGGAGTGAAAGGAGACCGAGGAAATGCTTTCTCTTACCTGCAGCAGACTGATGACATCATCTCAACCAAGGCAAAGTCACTGGACTGGAGCCAGTGGTGTATTAAGGGTTTGTGCTGCCCTAGGCCTGGCTAAACTTGTGCACCCCCTAATTTAAATATGACGCACCCCTTCCTGTAAAGGCCACACCTCTTCCTGTTTATGACCCGCCCTGTCATCTTTAAACCACAAACCACAGCCACAGTCTATCAGTGCCCATCAGTGTAGCCTCATCAGTTCCCATAAGTTCAGCCTCAGCAGTGCCCATCATCATACCATCATAACATACCATATCATACCAGGAGGTAGCAGTGTGACTGCTTTATGGGGGTGCCAGACTGATTTGCCTCCTGGACCCTGCCCTATAATTCGCCCTATAAGACTGGCACTATACTAAAAGTGTGTAGCGGGAGGACGCTGTTTTTTACTTGTACGTGGTGCAGCTTTTTTGCTGCCCCCCCCCCCCTGCAAAGTGTGGCCCTAGGCCTGGGCCTTGTTGGCCTAGGCCAAGATACAGCACTGACTGGAGCCCAAGAATGGCTTCTTAACCACTTAAGCCCCGGAAGATTTTACCCCCTTCCTGACCAGGGGGTATTTTGCGATTCGGCACTGCGTGATTTTAACGGACAATTGCGCGGTCGTGCGACGCTGTACCTAAACAAATTTGGCGTCCTTTTTTTCCCACAAACAGAGCTTTCTTTTGGTGGTATTTGATCACCTGTGCGATTTTTTGATCACGCACTATAAACAAAAAAAGGAGCGTCAATTTTGCAAAAATAGCAATATTTTTCACATTTTTTTATATGAAATTCCCCCCAAAAAAAAATGTAAAAATCAAAATTTTTTAACATTTTTGGCCAATTTGTTTTCTGCTACCTATGTTTGGTAAAAAAAATCGCAAAAAGCGTATTTTGATTGGTTTGCGCCAAAGTTATCGCGTTTACTAACAAAGGGAAAGATTTTTGTCATTTTTGTTGTTTTTTTTTTTAACGCGTAATGGCGGCGATCTGCGATTTTTTTTGCGGTACTGCGACATTGGGGCGGACAGATCGGACCCTTGACTGACATTTGTGACACTTTTGGGGGTCCCAGTGACATTTCTACAGTAATCAGTGCTATACATATGAACTGTTACTGTAAAAATACACTGGTAGTGAAGGGGTTAACTTTATTTGGGAGGGAGGGGCTGTATGTGTCCCTAGGGGCGTGTTTTCTACTGTGATTGGCTGTGGCTTCAGCTGTAAGGACACTGATCAATGGATCTACATAGTAGATCCATGTGATCAGTGTCTTTACAGCGAGGAGAATGACAGGTAGCTTGTTTACACAAGCTGCCTGACATTCTCCCTCTCCCCCGCCGATCGCCGAGTGACCGGCGGACATCGGGTCCGCTGGTCACATGCGCGGGGGGGTCCGTGACCACGCGGGAGCGGGAGCGCGCCTCCGGCGGCGCGCGCTTGCTCCCTAGACCCTCACAGGCAAGCGACGTAGACCTACGTTAGTTTGCCTGTGAGGGGCTGACCGCCGACGTAGATAGTCGTGCGGCGGTCGGCAAGTGGTTAATGATAAAAGATTGAGCTATAATGTCTCAATCTGACCAATAGGAGTGAGGAGACTGAGAAAATGCTTCCTTCTGCTTGCAGCAGACTGATGACATCATCTCAACCTAGGCTAAGTCACTGGACTGGAGCTCAAGAATGGCTTTTCGATGATAAAAGATGGAATTACAATGTTGCAATCTGATGACCAGGGGAGAGGAGACCCAGGGGAGAGGAGACCGAGGAAATGCTTCCTCCTACCTTGATGACATCATCTGAGCCTAGGCAATGTCACCAAACTGGCTTTTAATTAATAAAGGTTGGAGCTTTAGTGTTGCTGTATAGTGCGACCTGTCAGGAGTTTATTCCTGTAACATTATTGAAAGGTCCACATTATACGTCTAGTATGGAGTTACTCATCGATCAAAGTTCTTCTGTAAATCCTCGGCCTTTTATAGTAACACTCCCTGAAATTTCTCTTATTCCAGCTAACCTTTGGAAGTGTAAATGCCGGCTTTCACCAGATCCCGGCCCTCTGTAAAAAACCCTCCCCAGTCTTGTGTATACGCTTATCCTATGCGATATCATTTTCTCGCTGACAAACTGCTTGAAAGCTTGAAAGACCGCTGAAGGAGTTCGGCCGCGGCTTGCTGACATGACAATGTGTTTATACAGAAGATGTTGTCTGTACTGAGATCAAAGATTGAGCATGAGCTGCGTGACAGGCGGGACGTCACCAAATAAACGAGCCTGCGCTTCTACATTCCATCACCACGGCTTCCTATAAGGGTAACGTGAACACGGCTCCCTTCCCACATGTTTACCGAACCACCAAAACACTCACTGCACTCATGTGGAAGTTTGTGTGTGTATATATATATAGTATCTCACAAAAGTGAGTACACCCCTCACATTTTTGTAAATATTTTATTCTATCTTCATGTGACAACACTGAAGAAATGACACTTTGCTACAATGTAAAGTAGTGAGTGTACAGCTTGTATAAGTGGCGGTTCACACTAATACGACTTGGTCAGCCTGGCAAGTCGCGCACCGTCGCAGCCCATTGAGTAGTACAGGACCGGTTCTAATAGGAGCGACACAAGTCGCTCCGACTTAGAAAAAGGGTCCTGTACTACTTCGGGGCGACCTGGAGCGACTTGCATAGACATTAATTTTAAGAAGTCCGTGCAAGTCGCGCCGAAGTCGCGCTGCACGCGACTTCACAGGTCGCCCCCTAAGTCGGAGCGACGTAGTGTGAACCGAGCCAAACAGTGTAAATTTGCTGTACCCTCAAAATAACTCAACACACAGCCATTAATGTCTAAACCGCTGGCAACAAAAGTGAGTACACCCCTAAGTGAAAATGTCCAAATTGGGCCCAAAGTGTCAATATTTTGTGTGGCCGTCATTATTTTCCAGCACTGCCTTAAGGCTCGGGTCACACTATTGCGATGCGGGAAGGCTGCGAATTCGCAGCCTTTTCCCGCATCGCACACGCACCCCTGGCAGTTCACACTGCCATATGCGATCCGCTGGGGGTGTCAATGTAATCTTAACGACACCCCCAGTTTGATCGCATATCGCAGTGCGATCGTGCAGTTCGCACAGGATGGGATCGCACAAGTGTGAACCGCTGTGCGATCCGATCCTGATGCGGCTGCAAAAATGCCTCCTGTGCGTGTTTGCACCGGGTGCGATGCGAATTTAGCCATACAAACTGTATGGCTAAACTCGCACCGCACAGCTGATCGCATGTAATGTCGGAGCAGTGCGCTCCGACATTACATGCGAACCCGGCACTCGCATCAGTGTGAACCGGGTCTAACCCTCTTGGACATGGAGTTCACCAGAGCTTCACAGGTTGCCAATGGAGTCCTCTTCCACTCCTCCATGATGACATCACGGAGCTGGTGGATGTTAGAGACCTTGCGCTCCTCAACCTTCCGTTTGAGGATGCCCCACAGATGCTCAATAGGGTTTAGGTCTGGAGACATGCTTGGCCAGTCCATCACCTTTACCCTCAGCTTCTTTAGCAAGGCAGTGGTCATCCTTGCTGTCCCCTCAAAATAACTCAACACACAGCCATTAATGTCTAAAGCGCTGGCAACAAAAGTGAGTACACCTCTAAGTGAAAATGTCCAAATTGGGCCCAAAGTGTCAATATTTTGTGTGGCCACCGTTATTTTCCAGCACTGCCTTAACCCTCTTGGACATGGAGTTCACCAGAGCTTCACAGGTTGCCAATGGAGTCCTCTTCCACTCCTCCATGATGACATCACAGAGCTGGTGGATGTTAGAGACCTTGCGCTCCTTCCATTTGAGGATGCCCCACAGATGCTCAAAAGGGTTTAGGTCTGGAGACATGCTTGGCCAGTCCATCACCTTTACCCTCAGCTTCTTTAGCAAGGCAGTGGTCATCTTTGCTGTTCCCTCAAAATAACTCAACATACAGTCATCAATGCCTAAAACACTTCAACAAAAGTGAGTACACCCCTAAGTGACAATGTCCAATTTGGGCCACTCTGTGACCTTAAAGTACTTCTTCTTGAGCCATTTCTTTGTTGCCCTGGCAGTATGTTTTGGGTCATTGTCTTGCTATAAGACCCATCCATGACCCATCTTCAGTGTTCTGGCTGAGGGAAGAAGGTTCTTTTCCAAGATTTTACAATACATGGACCCGTCCATTGGCCCCCCAATGCGGCAAAGTCGGCCTGTACTTTTAGCAGAGAAACAGCCCCAAAGCATCATGTTTCCACCTCCGTGCTTGACTGTAGGGATGGAGTTCTTAGGGTCATAGTCAGCATTTTTCTTCCTCCAAACATGAGTCGAGTTAATGCCAAAGAGCTCAGTTTTGGTCTCATCTGACCACAGCACTTTCTTCCAATCCTTCTCTGAATCGTTTAGATGTTCATTGCATTGGCATGATTGTACATGTGCCTTCTCGAGGAGGGGGACTCGCTGTATTTGGTGGAAGACAAATGCTGACTATGACGGTTATAGGAGACAGCGGGTTGCCCCAACAATGTATGCATTCACCCCTGCCTGGACCTGCTATTAGTTTGACATCTCAGAGTGGCTCCTGCTCCAATGACCAATGCAACTGCCATTTGCTGCAATGCTACTTTGTAAACTTTTTGAAAAGTTACATTGTAACACTCTTTACAGGCTTGTGTGGTCATTTTAAAGCATGTGACATCATCTACACCTCCAGGGCGGTTATATGAGGCAGCGGGTTGCCCTAGTACTGTATGTGATCACCCCTGCCTGGACCTGCTGTCACTTTGACATCTCAGAGTGGCTCCTGCTCCAATGGAGGTGTAGATGAGGTCATGTGCAATAGTATCTTAATATTATATTTTTATTGTTATAATACAGGGCGTATATATGTATAAAGCACTGACAGTTTGCACCATACTTTACAAAATAAAGGGAGACAGTATAGTTACAGCATTGCATATATTTATATGGAGAGGCCCTGTATGTATATAGAGGACCCCGTGTCTATATAAAAGGCCCCATACTGACAGAAAAACACAGAATTGTTGACATTGTTGCAGATTTATTAAAAAAGAAAAACTGAAATATCACATGGTCCTAAGTATTCAGACCCTTTGCTCAGTATTTAGTAGAAGCCCCCTTTTGATCTAATACAGCCAGGAGTCTTTTTGGGAAAGATGCAACAAGTCTTTCACACCTGGATTTGGGGATCCTCTGCCATTCCTCCTTGCAGATCCTCTCCAGTTCTGTCAGGTTGGATGGTAAACGTTGGTGGACATCCATTTTTAGGTCTCTCCAGAGATGCTCAATTGGGTTTAAGTCAGGGCTCTGGCTGGGCCATTCAAGAACAGTCACAGAGGTGTTGTGAAGCCACTCCTTCGTTATTTTAGCTGTGTGCTTAGGGTCATTGTCTTGTTGGAAGGTAAACCTTCGGCCCAGTCTGAGGTCCAGAGCACTCTGGAGAAGGTTTTTGTCCAGGATATCCCTGTACTTGGCCGCATTCATCTTTCCCTCGATTGCAACCAGTCGTCCTGTCCCTGCAGCTGAAAAACACCCCCACAGCATGATGCTGCCACCACCATGCTTCACTGTTGGGACTGTATTGGACAGATGATGAGCAGTGCCTGGTTTTCTCCACACATACCTCTTAGAATTAAGGCCAAAAAGTTCTATTTTGGTCTCATCAGACCAGAGAATCTTATTTCTCACCATCTTGGAGTCCTTCAGGTGTTTTTTAGCAAACTCCATGCGGGCTTTCATGTGTCTTACACTGAGGAGAGGCTTCCGTCGGGCCACTCTGCCATAAAGCCCCGACTGGTGGAGGGCTGCAGTGATGGTTGACTTTCTACAACTTTCTCCCATCTCCTGACTGCATCTCTGGAGGTCAGCCACAGTGATCTTTGGGTTCTTCTTTACCTCTCTCACCAAGGCTCTTCTCCCCCGATAGCTCAGTTTGGCCGGACGGCCAGCTCTAGGAAGGGTTCTGGTCGTCCCAAACGTCTTCCATTTGAGGATTATGGAGGCCACTGTGCTCTTAGGAACCTTAAGTGCAGCAGAAATCTTTTTGTAACCTTGGCCAGATCTGTGCCTTGCCACAATTCTGTCTCTGAGCTCTTCAGGCAGTTCCTTTGACCTCATGATTCTCATTTGCTCTGACATGCATTGTAAACTGGAAGGTCTTATATAGACAGGTGTGTGGCTTTCCTAATCAAGTCCAATCAGTATAATCAAACACAGCTGGACTCAAATGAAGGTGTAGAACCATCTCAAGGATGATCAGAAGAAATGGAAAGCACCTGAGTTAAATATATGAGTGTCACAGCAAAGGATCTGAATACTTAGGACCATGTGATATTTCAGTTTTTCTTTTTTAATAAATCTGCAACAATGTCAACAATTCTGTGTTTTTCTGTCAGTATGGGGTGCTATGTGTACATTCATGAGGAAGAAGAATGAACTTAAATGATTTTAGCAAATGGCTGCAATATAACAAAGAGTGAAAGATTTAAGGGGGTCTGAATACTTTCCGTACCCACTGTATATATATAGAGGGCCCCATGTCTATGTAAAAGGCCCTATGTGTATACAGAGGGTACCATATGTATATAGAGGGCCCCATGTGCATATAGAGAGCACTGTATTTATATAGGTGGCCCATGTGTTTATAGAAGGCCCCATGTGTAAATTGAGGGCCTTGTATGTGTATAGAGGGTCCCATGTGTATTTAGAGGGCACTGCATGTTTATTGAGAGCTCCATATGTATATAGAGGGCCCTGTATGTATATAGAGGGCCTCATACTGATTGAGAGGGCCCTGTATGTATGCATATAGAGAGGGCCTTGTATGTATATAGAGGGCACCGTATGTATATAGAGGGCCCCATATGTACTGTATATAGAAGGCTCCATAAGTATATAGAGGTCCCTGTGTTTATAAAGAGGGCCCGTGTGTATAAAGATGGCCCCGTATGTACATAGAGGGCCCCATATTTATATAGAGGGCCCTGTCTGTATATAGAGGGCCCCGTATATATATAGAGGGCCCCCTGTGTGTAAAAGAGGGCACAGTATGTATATAAAGGACCCCATGTGTATTTTGAGGTCCCAGTATGTAGATAGAGGGCCTCATATTTATATAGAAAGCCCCAAGTGTATATAGAGGGCCCAGTATGTATAAAGAGGGCACAGTATGTATATAGAGGACCTTGTGTTTATATAGAGGTCTCAGTATGTAGATAGAGGGCCTCATATTTATATAGAAAGCCCCATGTGTATATAGAGGGCCCCATTTGTATATAGTGGGCCCTGTGTGTATATAAAGGGCACCGTATGTTTATAGAGGACTCCGTGTGTGTATATACATAGAGGTCCCATTATGTAGACAGAGGGCCTCATATTTATATAGAAAGCCCCATGTGTATATAGAGGGCCCCATTTGTATATAGAGGGCCCTGTATGTATATAGAGGGCTACCTCTGTATAAAGAGGGTACCGTATGTATATAGAGGACCCCTTGTGTATATAGAGGTCCCAGTATGTAGATAGAGGGCCTCAAATTTATATAGAAGGCCCTATGTGTATATAGAGTGCCCTATTTGTATATAGAGGGCCCGTATACTGTATATAGAGGGCCCCCTGTGTATAAAGAGTGCACCGTATATATATATATATAGAGGGCCCCGTGTGTATATTTTCATCCCAGTATGTAGATAGAGGGCCTT
Source organism: Pelophylax lessonae (assembly GCF_965119305.1). Taxonomy (NCBI): domain Eukaryota; kingdom Metazoa; phylum Chordata; class Amphibia; order Anura; family Ranidae; genus Pelophylax; species Pelophylax lessonae. Next base: position 57,063,771 of record NC_138770.1, on the reverse strand, counting down.
ATATTTACATAGAAGGCCTCATGTGTATATAGAGGGCCTCATTTGTATAAAGAGGGCCCCGCGGTGTATAAAGGGGGCCCTGAGTGTATATAGAGGACCCCGTGTGTGTATATAGAGATCCCAGTATGTGAATAGAGGGCCTCATATTTATATAGAAAGCCCCATGTGTATATAGAGGGCCCCATGTGTATATAGAGGGCCCTATTTGTATATAATTGGCCCCATGTGTATATAGAGGGCACTGTATGTTTATAGAGGCCCCCATGTGTATATAGAGGTCCCAGTATGTAGACAGAGGGCCTCATATTGATATATAAAGCCCCATGTTTATATAGAGGGCCTCATTTGTATAAAGAGGGTGCAGTATGTATATAGAGGACAACATGTGTATATAGAGGTCCCAGTTTGTTGATAAAGGGCCTCAAATTTATATAGAAGGCCCCATGTGTATATAGAGGGCCCCATTTGTATATAGAGGGCCTGTATGTATATGGAGGGCCCTGCAGTGTATAAACAGGGCCCCGTATGTATATAGAGGTCCTCATATGTAGCCTCATATGTAGATATAGGGCCCCTAATGTATAAAGAAGGCCTGATGTGTATATAGAGGGTCCCATGTGGGTGCTCAGTACTGCAGAGTCTCCAGCATTAGTAAGTATCATGCATGTGTCACTTTGTCCATGTGTCACCCTGGGACATGCTGTGGCTTGTTCTTGCTGCACAGGCCTCTACTGTTCTGGATTGCGGATGAAGCTGTCACTTCTTCTTCCACTCAATACACTTAAAAAAAATTCCAGCGGCTCAGATCGGCAGGAAACACTTTTACTTTCACTTTGGCTGCACCGTGCCTGGCGTGCACACAGTGCTGGTGAGCTGACGGTGCCAATGTGGCTGCTGTAGTATAGTGCTAGATGGGCCTGACCATAAGAATCGGTTTGATTATCCGACCCTAGCAGGGGGTGTACCTGAGGTGCATTAGACTGTAAGCTCCTTTGGTGGCATTGGAAGATCTAATCGTTTTTTTAGACTCTCCAAAGGGCCACGGCATACGTCGGCGATATCTGACTCCAGGAAATCGATAGATATAAATACCAGACTCTGGGAGAGGCGGCGGAGATTCAGCCTCTGTGTGTCTTTCTCACTCTGGAGAAATGCGCAGTGCAGCACAGTGTGGGAGACACCGCCATGTCTGGGGACACATGAATGTAATAATTCATTGGCTCTCCTGACAGATGCAGTGTACCTGCACACAGAACGTACTGCTTCACCGGCACAGGCCTGCGAGACAGGCGCTCGCACACTTCCCGTATATATCCACGCACAAGATTGATGAGTTATTAACGCTCTAATGCGATGCAGGACTTGGCTGCTAGAACTAAACTGTGCTCCAAAAAAAAAATAAAAAATTGTTACGAAAGATCCCCAGCTCTGAAATGAGATCTTTGTTCACAACAGAGAAAAATAAAACAGACTTAGCATCAGATATGTTTTTTTTTTTTTTGTAAATGAAAGAGTCACTATCTCGCCAGCACCATCTTTGTTCAGACATCATCTGTGGTCATCATGTACTGTGCAGTTCTTGGCTGTGTTTACAAATGTCTGACGCAGATCAGCCCCCTTTTGTCGCCGCCCTCCATTTGACTTGCTATAAAGTTACAATGTATAGAGCAGCGGTTCTCAACCAGGGATCCGTGGAATACTAGGGCTCCTCCAAAGGTTTATAGGGGGTTCCTTGAGCTGAGGCTGATTGACCTAATATTTCGTGGTTCTCCAATATTTTCAAACAAGGGGCCAGTTTGCTGTCCTTGAGACTTTAGGGGGGCTGGACTGAGGCCAGTTTAAGTAGAAAATGTTCTGGCATCATTGGATAAAACCAATGCCCCATCATTGTTATCAGTGGGAGGAATAGTGCCCCATCATTGGTGTCAGTGGGAGGAATAGTGCCCCATCATTGGTATCAGTGGAAGGAATAGTGCCCCATCATTGGTTTCAGTGGGAGGAATAGTGCTCTATCATTGGTTTCAGTGGTAGGAAGAGTGCTCCATCATTGGTATCAGTGGAAGGAACAGTGCCCAATCATTGGTATCAGTGGGAGGAATAGTGCCCCATCATTGGTATCAGTGGTAATAATAGTGCCCCTTCATTGGTATCAGTGGAAGAAATAGTGCCTCATCATTGGTATCAGTGGCAGGAATAGTGCCCCATCATTGGTATCAGTGGAAGGAACAGTGCCCGATCATTGGTATCAGTGGTAAGAATAGTGCCCCATCATTGGTATCAGTGGAAGGAATAGTGCCCCATCATTGGTATCAGTGGGAGGAATAGTGTCCCATCATTGGTATCAGTGGGAGGAATAATGCCCCATCATTGGTATCAGTGGGAGGAATAGTGCCCCATCATTGGTATCAGTGGGAGGAATAATGCCCCAGCTTTGGTATCAGTGGAAGGAACAGTGCCCCAGCATTGGTATCAGTGGTAGGAATAGCGCCCCATCATTGGTACCAGTGGGAGGACCTCATCATTGGTATCAGTGAGAGGAATAGTGCCCCATCATTGGTATCAGTGGTAGAAATAGCCCCCCAACATTGGTATCAGTGGAAGAAATAGTGCCCCATCATTGGTATCAGTGGGAGGAATAGTGCCCCATAATTGATATCAGTGGGAGGAATAGTGCCCCATCATTGGTATCAGTGGAAGGAATAGTGCCCCATCATTGGTATCAGTGGGAGGAATAGTGTCCCATCATTGGTATCAGTGAGAGGAATAGTGCCCCAGTATTGGTATCAATGGGAAGAATAGTGTCCCATCATTGGTTATGGGTGGGAGGAATAGTTTTCCATCATTGGTATTAGTTGGAGGAATAATGCCCTATCATTGGTTATTAGTGGGAGGAGTAGTGCCCCATCATTGGAGTCAGTGGGAGTAATAGTGACTTGTATTAGTAGAAGAAATAGTGCCCCTTTGTTGGTGTCAGTGGGAGGAATAGTGCCCCATCATTGGTGTCAATGGGAGTAAAAGTGACTCGTATTAGTAGGAAGAATAGTGCCCCATAGTTGGTGCCAGTGGGAAGAAGAGTGCCCCATTGTTGGTGTCAGTGGGAGGAATAATGCCCCAAGGGCCAAGTAAAGGCAAGCAAAGGGCCACACCCAGCCCCTGGGCCACAGTTTGAAGACCACTGTTCTATTTGATGGTGTCTGCATAGTTCCAGGGCTAATGCCATTTGGCAGAGCCAGCAACATGACACCAGTGAGCTTCTTAGTTGCCTCTAAGGGATGCAGGGGCATCCTTTCCACCGGCCACTAATGTGAGGGGCATTTTTCCCTATGACCTCCATTGAATTTTAGCAGGGGTTCCCAGAGACCTGAAAATTATTTCAAGGGTTACCCCTCACCACCAACTCTACAGTGTGAAAACAATAGTGTTTGGTGATTGACTACTCAGGAACATTGTCACATGGTAACCTCATGACTTAGAGATTTAACAAGATTCCTCCCATGTGCAGGTAAATGAAAAGCGAGTAAGTCTAGCCAACCTTCATTGAAATGACTGTTGCTTTGCCCCTTGCATATGTGAAATCAATCACTTTCATCCTTCCATTAAGACCCATGTGTATATAGAGGACCCCATTTGTATATAGAGGGCCCCTATGTATATAGATTCCAAAAAACTTCCTGTTATAGTGTGACAACACTCTGACTCTGTCTCCCAGTCGAGCTCCTGCGTTGTCACCCTATCACACAGGCTTCCAAAGACTACAAATGCCTTTACGTCAGCACAATCTACTATTTTGACATTCAGAAAACCCACCTTGAAGAAACGTCATCCGGCCATGACCAGAGGGATGCAGACTGGCGTAAGATTCTGATACCTTTGGTACCCTTATTGCCCATTTTCCTTTTCATATTGCGTTCCACCTTTTTAGTTAGGTGGAACGCATATACCTTTAAGCCGGATGACATCATCGCTGAGCGCCGCTCCGAGCGGCTATTTCAATCGTCGGCTTTCTCTCTCACATTGTTCGTTCAATGTTACCGCATGCTCACAAGCCTTGTCTTATGCTGCCGGAGCCTCCAGCTATTCTCTTTACCTGGAACAGACCGGAACCTCGCTACTGATCCCGTATCTCGCTACCGGATCACTCCCTCACTACCAGACCCCTCTACTTACTAACCTTACTAGTGATAAGTACCCCACAGGGGATTCCTCCATAACTAACTTACACTATCTACTTCTGCACATTAAGGACTGTTACTATCTATGCATACTAATTCTATCATCTGCACTGTTACATAGATTGCTAGCTCTTGAGTCTACTACCATCTATCCTTGCACTGGGTTAGTCTATCCTGTATATGTCATCTGCTGTCCTCACCACCTGTTACCATACATGATTACTAACCTATCTGCATTCTACCTATTACCATCTACTACTCTCCTGAACATTACTATCAAGTGCTTATCATTGCTGTCACTGCTCACCCCTGTCCCTTCAGCACATCACCTCTATACTGTCATATACATCCCATCACTCCAGGAACATCTTATTGAGTGTGTGTATATCTGTATGCTGAAGCAGACAGGCCCACAGTGATGAGTCTGGAGAGTTGGATCTGGTATTTCAACACATCTCTACATGACTACTGAGTGGAGATTCTGCAGCTGCAAATCCAGCTTACTATAGAAACGCAGGAGCGTTACAACTGGAAGTAGCTCTGGCCACAGAATGTCTTTAAGTTCAACGTATCGTCAAGCCAACGTGGCTGCTGAGTTGGATTGGGGACTTCATCAACGTCAACCCCTCTACTGGTGACACATCGATGAGCCAATCCGGTCAATATTTATGGGGGATATGAGTGCACAGAGCCTCCCTCGGGGGTTCATGTTGATGTTCGGTTTGTATCCTCGTCGTGGTTAGATGTGCTCCATTAGATTCTGAAATGATTTCATTGTAATTAAATCCTAATCATGTGCACAGTCCTCCATAAATAAACATCAATTTTATTTTTTTGTGTGTCTAGACGGTATGACATACATGTTACAATCCTTCACCTACGGTAAACAAACGCCATGAATATTTCATAGGGCGGCGAGGAGGTTTGCAGTTTAAAGTCGGCCCGTTATTTGGCTCAGCGTGGCCACTGGAGGATATCACTTATCATCGTATGTAGGGGGCTCCAAATGTTTTTGGTAGCGAGAATATTTTATAAATATTTATTGGCCAGTTTTATAAATCAAAGGAGACATTTTAAATGAATAAAAATGTTTTATTTTGAAGCCTTTTTTTGTAATCAGCATGATATGATTCAGACAACAAAGAAACAGAGTAAAACAAAGCAAAGAAATTCCAAATAAACTTGAGCCTATCAGAGTCCTCCTTAGATTGGAGTCCTATTTATAGCCCCCTTACAACAGAGTCCCCCTTACTATAGGGTCTTCATCATAGTCCCCCCTACATCAGGGTCCCCATCATAGTACCCTCTTACAGCAGGGTGCCCATCATAGCCCCCCTTACATCAGGGTCCCCAGTATAGCCCCCTTACATCAGGGTCCAAATCATAGTCTCTCTTACATCAGGGTTTCCCATTATAATCCCCCTTACATCAGGGTCTCCATCATAGCCCCCCTTACATCAGGGTCCCCATCATAGTCTGCTTTACATCAAGATTCCCATCATAGTCCCCCTTACATCAGGGTCTCCATAATGGTCCCCCCTACATCAGTATCCCCATCATAGTCCCCCTTATATCAGGGTTCCCATCATAGTCCCCTTTACATCAGGGTCCCCATCATAGTCCCTCTTACATCAGGGTCCCCATCATAATACCCCTTACATCAGGGTCTTCATTATAGTCCCCCTTACATCAGGGTCTTCATTATAGTCCCCCTTACATCAGGGTCCCCACAGTAGTCCCCCTTACATCAGGGTCCCCAATATAGTCCCCCATACATCAGGGTCCCCATCATAGTCCTTCTTACAACAGGTTCCCCATCATAGTCCCCCTTATATCAGGGTTCTCATCATAGTCCCCTTTACATCAGGGTCCCCGTCATAGTCCCTCTTACATCAGGGTCCCCCATCATAATCCCCTCTTACACCAGGGTCCCCATCATAGTCCCCCCTACATCAGGATCTCCATAATAGTCCCCCCTACATCAGTGTCCCCATCATAGTCCTCTTTACAACAGGTTCCCCATTATAGTCCCCCTTATATCAGGGTTCCCATCATAGTCCTCTGTACATCAGGGTCCCCATAATAGTCCATCTTACACCAGGGTCCCCATCATAGTCCCCCTTACATCAGGATCTCCATAATAGTCCCCCCTACATCAGTGTCCCCATCATAGTCCCCTTTACAACATGTTCCCCATTATAGTCCCCTTATATCAGGGTTCCCATCATAATCCACTTTACATCAGGGTACCCATCATAGTCCCTCTTACACCAGGGTCCCCATCATAATCCCCCCATACATCAGGGTCTCCATCACAGTCCCCCTTACATCAGGGTCCCCATAGTAGTCCCCCTTTCATCAGAGTCCCCATCATAGTCCTCCTTACATCATGGTCCCCAACATAGTCCCTCGTATATCAGGGTCCCTATTATAGTCCACTTACATGAAGGTCCCCATCATAGTCCCACTTATATCAGGGTTCCCATCATAGTTCCCCCTTACATCAGGGTTCCCATCATAGTTCCCCCTTACATCAGGGTCCCCATTATATTCCCCCTTACATCAGGGTCCCCATTATAGTCCCCCTAACATCAGGGTCTCCATCTTAGTCCCTCTTAGATCAGGGTCCCCATCATAGTCCTCTTATATCAGGGTCCCTATAATAGTCCCCTTAAATCAGGGTCCCCATCATAGTCCTTCTTACATCAGGATCCCCATCATATCCCTCTTACATCAGGGTCCCCATTATAGTCCTTCTTACATCAGGATCCCCATCATATCCCTCTTACATCAGGGTCCCCATCATATCCCTCTTACATCAGGATCCCCATCATATCCCTCTTACATCAGGGTCCCCATCATATCCTTCTTACATCAGGATCCCCATCATATCCCTCTTACATCAGGGTCCCCAACATAGCCCCCCTTGCATCAGAGTCCAAATCAAAGTCCCCCCTTACATGAGAGTCCCTGTCAAAGTACCCTCCTAAATGGGATTCCCCATCAAAGACACCCCCTCTCCTCCCACCTTTTGACTTGCTATAAAATTACAATGTATAGACCAGACATTCTCAACCAGGGTTCTGTCGAATCCTAGGGTTCCCCCAAAGGTTGATAGGGGTTCCTGGAGCTGTGGTTGATGATTGACCTTCTACAGTATTTGATGGTGCCTGTCTAATTCCAGGGCCAAGGCCATGTGGCACAGCCAGCGCCATGACACCAATGATCTTTTTAGTTGTCTGTAAGAGGGGTTATCCTTTCCACTGGTCACAAATGTAAGGGACATTTTTCACTACGACCTCTATTGAATGTTTTTCTTTTAAACTCTTGGGATAAATTGTGTAAGCGGCAATCCATTGTAATCTTTAAAACATTTTTTAATTTCTCCTTTTAATATTACTGGGAAAATTGTGTAAGCAATCGTCCATTGTAATCATGAATACAGATCATTTTTCTTTGTTTGTCATTTTTGTAAAAAAATGTGTAAGAAATTATTCATTGTATTTTTATTAAGAGGTTTTTTTTTTTTTTTTTTGCTTCTTTTATTATTAGTGAGAAAATTGTGTAAGCAATGGTCTGTTATAGTCTTGGAAATAGCGATGGTCTATTGCAGTCTTGGCAAAGGTTATTTTTCTTCTTTTGCTAATTTTTGTAAAAAATTGTGTAAGAAATTGCTCAGTGTAGTCTTAATAAGAGGTTATTTTGTTTTTTTTGTGCTTCTTTTATTATTAGTGGAAAAATTGTGTAAGCAATGGTCTGTTATAACCTTGGAAAAAGGTTATTATTCTTCTTTAGCTAATTTTTGGGAAAATTGTGTAGTCTTGGAAAAACACTACATTACCAAAAGTATTGGGACGCCTGCCCCACATGCAGTTTAATGGCATTCCAGTCTTAGTCCGTAGGGTCAATGCTGTATTTTGGCCTAGGCCAACAAGGCCCAGGCCTGGGGCGGCACTTTGCAGGGGGGCAGCAAAAAAGCCACCCCCTTCACCTGAGACCCTATTGGCCAGTGGTTGCTAGAACCGCCTCTCTCACCCCCTCTCTCCCCTCTCTCTCTCACCCCTCCTCTCTCTCTCCATCCCTCTCTCTCACCTCCCTCTCTCACCCCTCTCTCTTTCTCTATCATCCTCCTCTCTCTTTCATCCCCCCTCTCTCATCTCCCCTCTCTCTCTCATCCCCCCCTCTCTCTCATACCCCCTCTCATCCCCCTCTTTCTCTCTCACCCCCTCTCTCTCTCTCTCATTTCTCCTCTCTCTCATCCCCCCACTCTCTCATGTCCCCTCTCTCTCTCTCACCCCCCCCCTCTCTCTCTCTCATCACCCCTCTCTCATCCCCCCCACTCTCTCATCCCCCCCTCTCTCATCCCCCTCTCTCCCCCCTCTTTCTCTCACCCCCTCTCTCTCCCTCCCTCACCCCTCTCTCTCTCTCTCCCTCACCCACCCCCCCCCTCTCTCTCTCTCTCACACCCCCTCTTACCCCCCCTCTCGTGAGATCTCAGGGGTTCATGCTGGGACTTGTAGTCCTTCGATTTTGGAGGGAGTTACATCCATTAAAAAAGGAGTGGGGAAAATTGACATAGGAGGGGGCCTAGGGCAGGACAAAACCAAAATACACCACTGCGTAGGGTTCAATATTGAGTTGGCCCACCCTTTGCAGCTACAACAGCTTCAACTCTTCTGGGAAGGCCGTCCACAAGGTTTAGGAGTGTGTCTATGGTAATAACTAAAAATGCAAAGAGACCAACATTCTCTAAATAACCTCTATGGATGACGGTTAAAAGAGTCTTTTCAATATATGAGAGTGAGAAGGAGATTGACGTGAGGAGCTATCCATCGTCCTCCCCATTATCTTGGGTGTATATACAACAATGGATGAGTTGACCCATTAGGAATAGGCCAAACTGGGTCCACTCACTCTGGTAAGCCTCTCAATGTGATTGGTGGTGGATGGTGTCACATCTATTTTTTCTATATTCACCTTTGGAGCACCTTTTTGAAGATTATTGGCTTTATGCTTATTGCGATACACAAGGACTTTATCTTTCTGCATTATCTTTTCATGTCACTTTTTTGATGATGTGATTTTGTTCTCTGCGTTTCTTCGCACACATATATTTTATATTGTTTGCACATTTCTAAGATATTTATATCAGGTTCTGTGATTGATTACCACATTTTTATTATTCATTAGCGCTGCAAATATTGTTTATACTGTATGTCTATGGGAATGTTTGACCATTCCTTCAGAAGCGCATTTGTGAGGTCAGGCACTGATGTAGACAAGAAGACCTGGCTCTCCACTCTAATTCATCCCAAAGGTGTTCTATCAGGTTGAGTTCAGGACTCTGTGCAGGCCAGTCAAGTTCCTCCACCCCAAACTCGCTCATCCATGACTTTATGGACCTTGTTTGTGCACTGGTCATGTTGAAACAGGAAAGAGCCATCCCCAAACTGTTCCCACAAAGTTAGGAGCATGAAATTGTCCAAAATGTCTTGGTATGCTGATGCCTTAAGAGTTCCCTGCACTGGAACTAAGGGGCCAAACCCAACCCCTGAATGACTACCCCACACCATAATCCTCCCTCCACAAAATTATCTGTCACCAAGCAAGGTCCATAAAGACGTGGATGAGCGAGTTTCAGGTGGAGGAACTTCACTGGCCTGCACAGAGTCCTTACCTCAACCCGATGGAACACCATTGGAATGAATTATAGGGGAGACTGCAAGACGAGGCCTTCTTGTCTACATCAGTGCCTGACCTCACAAATGCGCTTCTGAAAGAATAGTCAAACATTCCCATAGACACACTCCTAAACCTTGTGGACAGCCTTCCCAGAAGAGTTGAAGCTGTTATAGCTGCAAAGGGTGGGCCAACTCAATATTGAACCCTAAAGACTAAGACTGGGATGCCATTAAAGTTCATGTGCGTGTAAAGGCAGTCGTCCCAATACTTTTAGCAATAAAGTGTATATACATGATCTCTTATCTTTAGAAGAGATTAAAACACAATCTCTCATCTTTCAAAACATTGGCATCTTCCTCTATCAGAATCATAACGTTTAATTCAAATTACAGATTTCATTATCCCTTCTCTCTAATACCACAACAGATCCACCCTTCTTAACACCTGATGAAAATATATGCTAATTAAATCCACATTCCCCTGGCATTATTTCTCTTCTTTCCTCTTCTCAAATATCTTCTCAATCCATTAGTATAGTAAACCAGACTATGATTTTGCTTGGGGACTCAATCTAGAAGACTTTTTAGATATCAATGAATAGAATAAAATCTGGATAAATGTGGCTAAATGTTCCAATAATGCTCTAACCCTACAAAATGCCTGTAAAATTCTCCTTTCCAGGTATATGACTCCAACAAAACTATGACATATTTCTCCCTCAATTTCCCCTCTATGCTTTAGTGCAGTGTTCCCCAACCCCCGGGCCGCGGACCGGTAGCGGTCCGTGGATCAAACGGTACCGGTCCGCCCAAAGAACATTACATTATTTCCATTTTAGAAAACAAAAAACATCTTTAGACCCGGGCACAGAGCAGTGCGCCCTGAGCTTACCCATTTGTGTGACAATAGCGAATATTCGCTATTGTCACACGGATCCTCCTCCTGGCCAAACAGGAAGCGGGTCCGAGACGTGTTTCCTGATTGGCCAAAAGGCAAACCCATGCCATTGGCCAAGGAGGAGGAGGAGGGAAGACTCGAGGAGATGCGGGGAGACTGAGGAAAAGCCGCCGCTGCAAATCAGGTAAGTGCACTGGTCACTGTGCATTGATTGGGGGCATTCTGTTGCACTCTGCATTGATTGGGGGCACGCTGTGGCACTCTGCATTGATTGTGGGCATGCTGTGGCACTCTGCATTGATTGGGGGCATGCTGTGGTCACTGTGCAATGATTGGGGGCACACTGTGGTCACTGTGCATTGATGGGGGGCACGCTGTGGTCACTGTGCATTGATTGGGGGCACGCTGTGGTCACTGTGCATTGATTGGGGGCATTCTGTGGCACTCTGCATTGATTGGGGGCATGCTGTGGTCACTGTGCATTGATTGGGGGCACGCTGTGGTCACTCTGCATTGATTGGGGGCATGTTGTGGCATTCTGCATTGATTGGGGGCATGCTGTGGCACTCTGCATTGATTGGGGGCATGCTGTGGCACTCTGCATTGATTGGGGGCATGCTGTGGCACTCTGCATTGATTGGGGGCATGCTGTGGTCACTGTGCATTGATTGGGGGCACGCTGTGGTCACTGTGCATTGATTGGGGGCACGCTGTGGTCACTCTGCATTGATTGGGGGCACGCTGTGGTCACTGTGCATTGATTGGGGGCACGCTGTGGTCACTGTGCATTGATTGGCGGCACGCTGTGGTCACTCTGCATTGACGTCCCCCCCCCCCCCCCCAGGGGGCCACGGAAAAATTATCAAACGTTGACCGGTCCGCGGCGATAAAAAGGTTGGGGAGCACTGCTTTAGAGGATGTAGTTCTAGATTGACTTTATTACATATTTGGTGGGGATGCCCTGTTGGCCAGATACTATGGACAAAAATTTATGATAAGATTAACAACATTTTTAGCAAACCCATAAATTTGGATCCTTTGGAAGCTTTACTACATAGGCCACATCTAAACTTTGGAAAATCCAAAATAAATGAATCTCTTTTATTTTTTTGGCCACACAGCAAACTATTGCAAAAGTTTTGAGAACTCCATTCCTGAATGTCAGAGACATGAAGCAAAGAATTATGGGCACCATGGTTCATGAAAAATTAACCTCTATTCTACATGATAACCATTCTAGCTTTTCAAAAGTCTGGACTCCATGGCTCGATTATACCAACAAAATTAATATTGATAGTTCTTTGCTTTCTCTCTAAAATTATTTATAACTACATTCATCATTTATCTGAGCCTAACCCCCTCTCCTTCATCTATCCTTTATTTCTTCTTCTCCCCCCTTCTTTTTTTTTTTTTTTATTTTCCATCATTTATTTACTTTTTTTTATTAATGTCAACCACTTCTATATATATTTTATTTTTATTTTTTTATTTTATTTTGTCTAATATATTATATGTCATACACATTATATTTTCTTAATTAATTTTACGTATGATCTGCGTATACTTTTGGTTAACATATATGTAATATTTTCTTCTTTTCATTATTGTTATTATATGTAATATTTCTGTACAATTTTATGTATGTATTCTATTATACTTTTATTAATAAAAATATTGTAACACACAGGCAATTTTTCATCTTTTGTAAATTTTTGGGGAAAAAATGTGCAAGCTATGGTCCATTGTCGTCTTGGAAACAGATCATATTTCTTCTTTTGTAAATTTTTGGGGGGAAAATTGTGTAAGCGATGGTGTGTTGTAATCTTGGAAAAAGGTAGTTATTTGTATTTTGTTCATTTTTTTGGGGACAAAAATGGGTAAGCGATGGTCCATTGTAGTCTTGGAAACAGGTGTTTTTTCTCCTTTTTGTTAGTATTCGGAAAAAATAGTGTAAGCAGTGGATCCATGTGGTCTTGTTATCAGGTAATTTTACTTTTTTTGTTAATTTTTGGGGGAAATTGTGTAAGCGATGGTCCATTGTAGTCTTGGAAACAGGTGTTTTTTCTTCTTTTTTTTTTTGTTTTCTGGAAAAATTGTGTAAGCAATGGTTCCATGTGGTCTTGTTAGCAGTTATTTTACTTATTTTGTTAATTTTTTGGGAAAATTGTGTAAGCAGTGTTTCATTGTAGTCATGGAAACAGGTTATCTTTTTTCTTGTGTAAGTTTTTGGGCAAAAGTGATGGTTTGTTGTAACCTTGGAAACATTTTTTTTATTTTTTTTTTATTTTTTTTTTGGGGGGGGGGTGTTGTGCATGCTCTGGCCCATTGTATTCTTGGAAACAGGTAATTTTTCCTTTTTTTTTTTTTTTTTTTTTTGTTAATTTATGGGAAAAAATGTGCAAGCTATGGGGCTATGGTCCATAATCCATTGTAGTCTTGGAAACAGGTAATTTTTCCTTTTTTTCTGTTAATTTATGGGAAAAAATTGTGCAAGCTATGGTCCATTGTAGTCTTGGAAACAGGATTGTTCTTCTTTTGTGTTATGTGGTAATATATGCCAGACACTCAGACCTTGGGGTAGAATGTGCAGACCAATATTCTATTTGATTACATCAATTTATGCATGTATATGAACTCAGAAACAATTTTAATGTAAAATATTATGCATGAGTTGAATGTTCACTGCTATCCGGCTGTATTATATTGCTTTTAGAAAAATGTGTATAATTAAGCCCATTGGGGATATTCTAATGATGCTAAATAAAAATAGTGTTTTTAATAATATAATTGTTGCTTGAGAACATTGCTATCCTACCTATATTCTGTTTCGCTTTAATCTACTATACTGGTGTGTCTCATGACTTTGTTAAAAAGTTCTTTGTATGCATTTCTTTTGCTACTTGCAAATACAGTTTTTTGTGAACCCATTGCCGATCTTCTTACCTGTAGATTGTACTTTCTGTTGCAGGGTGACAGCACTAAGGTGATGCTTTTTTAATTGCCAGTAGCACTGTCAACCTACCCTGTAAGCTTCATTCGACAATTGGACTGCCTATCAGACTCGCGGGAGGCATGTAGCACCGTCGTGTTGTGTGCTGTTAAGCCAGTTCCTGTACTGAGTACTAAACTTACATTTTCAGTGATGGCGGGTAATAGAACCTAGTAACTACCCCCTGGTTCTCCATAATTCTCAGGTTGAATACTCAAAGCTGTAATGCGGCCACTTTACTCATTGGTTCCAGTCCTAATCTATGGGGGAAAGGTCCCATTGAACACCTGAAGCCCATGAGACATGAGGATCCAGGTTAGCAGGCACATGCCCCTAGGGGACCTTCCAAGCACCACCAAGCAGACAGACCCTCCTCCACCAGGCCACAACTCTGTGTTGTGCGTCTGACCGGGCTGTGCGACTCTGTGTTGTGCGTCTGACCGGGCTGTGCGACTCTGTGTGGTGCGTCTGACCGGGCTGTGCGACTCTGTGTGGTGCGTCTGACCGGGCTGTGCGACTCAGTGTTGTGCGTCTGACCGCGCTGTGCGACTTAGTGTTGTGCGTCTGACCGGGCTGTGCGACTTAGTGTTGTGCGTCTGACCGGGCTGTGCGACTTAGTGTTGTGCGTCTGACCGGGCTGTGCGACTCAGCGTTGTGCGTCTGACCGGGCTGTGAGATTGTGAGTGTTGGGTGACTGACCGGTGTCAAGTGAGTGGAGCGGAATACCAGAGGGTGAGAAGGTAGCGTTAGGAAGCCAGGAAATAGCCACATAGGATAGACTTAAATCGCTGAATCCCCATTAGATTATATAGTAGGTACAATGCCCGACGGGTGTGGGGATGCGACTCGGTGTACATCTTGTGATATGTATGCGTTCCTCGGTCATGCGATCGAGGGCGAATACAAATGCGCAAAATGTGAGCACGTTGCTTCCCTGGAAGCTCAGGTCCTGAATCTAGGGAAGCAGCTGGCAACACTGAGACGAATGTCCATACCGGAGGAGAGCCAGGATTGTACCAATCAGGTGCAGACAGGGGCCTGCACAGAGGTGGGCGGAGTATCGGAGGTGCAGGCATCAGAGCAGAGCAGAGGGGTGACAGTTAGGAGGGGTAGAAGGGGACAAGTCAAGGAGGCTGATTCTGGGCTGGAGCACCCCAAGAGATACGCCCCGTTGTGTGATGTTGGGGAAACCAGTCAGGGACCAGCATTGCTGGAGCAGAGCGACGCCCCTAGCTGCCAGGGGACGAACTCCTCCAGTGAGGCCGGGAGAAAGGGAAAGGAAAGACAGGTGCTGGTGGTAGGGGACTCAATTATTAGAAGGACAGATAGTGTAATCTGTGACAAAGACCGTGTGCGCCGAACAGTCTGTTGTTTGCCGGGCGCTCGGGTTCGGCACATCGCGGATCGGGTGAACAGATTATTGGGTGGGGCTGGGGAAGACCCAGCTGTCATGGTACACGTGGGTACCAATGACATAGGCAGAGGAAGACGGAGAGTCCTAAACGATTTCAGGGACTTAGGCGCTAAGTTGAGGACTAGGACCTCCAAGGTAGTATTTTCCGAAATACTACCGGTACCTCGAGCCACACCAGAGAGGCAGCGGGAGATTAGGGAAGTTAACGAGTGGCTGAGGAGCTGGTGTAGTAAGGAGGGTTTCGGGTTCCTGGAGAACTGGGCCGACTTCTCAGTCGGTCACCGGCTCTTTGGTAGGGACGGATTGCACCTAAATGGGGTGGGTGCAGCCGTACTGGGTGAGAGGATGGCCAAAAAGTTAGAGGGGCTTTTAAACTAGGGAATGGGGGGGAGGGTACAGATGTAGAATTAGCCAGTGGAAAGCAAGTTTCAGAGGGCAGAAATGGGGGCATTAGCGGTAGGGTGTTCGGAGCCCCTATACCCAGGGTGGGTACGGGGAAAAATCAAGAGAGCAGCCTAAAAACATCAAAATTACGAGGCTTATATACCAATGCCAGAAGCCTGGCCAACAAGATGGGAGAGCTAGAGCTGCTGATGTTTGAGGAGGACTTAGATTTTGTGGGGATAACTGAGACTTGGTTTGACAGCTCTCATGACTGGATGGCGACCATTCAGGGGTATTCCCTTTATCGCAGAGATAGAGAGGGTAAAAAAGGGGGAGGGGTATGTTTGTATATTAAGAACAGTATACAGGTAAATATGAGGGATGATATTAATAATGGAGCTATGGACGAGGCAGAATCCCTATGGGTAGAGCTTCAAAGGAAAGGCACGGTGGGGAAGGTAATATTGGGCGTATGCTATAGGCCCCCAAACCAGAGGGAGGAGGGTGAGGTGGACCTCATGTTACAGATAGGATTGGCAGCAAGGATGGGAAATGTCATTATAATGGGGGACTTTAATTATCCTGATATAGACTGGGCAGAAGGAACCGCGCATTCAGCCAAGGCTCGGCAGTTCCTAAATATTTTGCAGGACAATTTCATGGGTCAGATGGTGAATGCACCGACAAGAAACAATGCGGTACTTGACCTACTGATTACCAACAATACAGACCTGCTCACCGATATAGAAATACGGGACAACTTAGGGAACAGTGACCATAGGTCAATTGGTTTCAGTATTAATTACAGTAATAGGAAACACAAGGGTAATATAAGGACACTGAATTTCAAAAGAGCCAATTTCCCTAAACTGCGCTCGCTGCTAGAAAATATCAAATGGGATAGAACCCTGGGAACAAAGAACACGGAGGAAAAATGGGAGTGCTTCAAGAGCATACTTAACAAGGGGGTGGGCCAGTGCATTCCACAGGGAAATAAATTTAAAAGAGCAAAACTAAACCCTGGGTGGCTAAACTCCTACATAAAAATGTATATTAGAGCTAAAGAAAAGGCCTTCAAAAAATACAAGACTGAGGGGTCATTGGCAGCATTTAAGCATTACAAAGAGTGTAATAAGAAATGTAAAGATGAAATCAGGGCGGCTAAAATAGAACACGAGAGACATATAGCGGAGGAGAGTAAAAAGAACCCCAAGAAATTCTTTAAGTATATAAACAGTAAGAAAGCGAGGCCAGAACACATTGGCCCCATAAAAGATGATAAAGGAAAAATGGCCACTGAGGACAGAGAAAAGGCGGAAGTGTTAAATAATTTCTTTTCTTCAGTCTTCACAAAGGAATCGGGGGGCTACACGAATTGTAAGGCCGAACTAAATAATACACCTCAGGAAGTGCCGCCATGGCTACAGAGGATAGACTTAGAGCTAAACTAGAGAAACTTAACATAAATAAATCCCCGGGACCGGATGGCTTGCACCCAAGGGTTCTAAATGAGCTCAGTCAGGTGATTGCCAGACCATTATTCTTGATCTTTAAGGATAGTTTACAGACAGGTATGGTGCCAGCTGATTGGAAAAAAGCCAACGTGGTACCAATATTTAAAAAGGGGCCGAGGTATATCCCGGGTAACTATAGGCCGGTCAGCCTAACATCTGTAGTCTGCAAAATTTTGGAGGGGATGATAAGGGACCACATACAAGACTTTAGTAATGAAAACGGTATTATAAGTAGTAATCAGCATGGATTCATGAAAAATCGTTCTTGCCAAACCAATCTATTAACCTTCTACGATGAAGTGAGCTGCCACCTAGATAAAGGAAAGCCTGTGGATGTGGTGTATCTGGACTTTGCAAAGGCCTTTGACACCGTTCCCCACAAACGCTTACTGTACAAACTAAGGAAGGTAGGTATGGACCATAAGGTGAGTACCTGGATAGAGAACTGGCTCCAGGGGAGAGTACAGAGGGTGGTGATTAATGGGGAGTACTCGGATTGGGCGGGTGTGGAAAGTGGGGTCCCCCAGGGTTCTGTCCTGGGACCAATCCTGTTTAATTTATTCATAAATGATCTAGAGGAGGGGATATCTAGTACAATCTCAGTATTTGCAGATGATACTAAATTAGGCATGCCAATATCTTCTATGCAGGATGTGGAAATCTTGCAAGCAGACCTGAACAAAATAACGGGGTGGGCAACTACATGGCAGATGAGATTTAATGTAGAAAAATGTAAAGTAATGCACTTGGGGGCCAGAAACCAGAAAGCAAGCTACTCACTAGGGGGGGAACCTCTGGGTGAGTCTAGGATGGAAAGGGACCTGGGGGTACTGGTAGACAACAGGCTTGGAAGTGGCATGCAATGCCAAGCCGCTGCAAGCAAAGCCAACAGAATACTGGGTGGTATAAAAAAGGGGATTCACTCCAGAAATAAAGAGATTATTCTTCCACTCTACAAGACTCTGGTCCGGCCACATCTGGAGTATGCTGTCCAGTTCTGGGCACCGGTCCTCAGGAAGGATGTGCTGGAACTGGAGAAAGTCCAGAGAAGGGCAACAAAAATAATTAGGGGAATGGAGGACATCGGCTATGAGGAAAGACTACAAGCACTGAACCTATTCTCTCTGGAGAAGAGACGCTTGAGGGGGGATATGATATCAATGTACAAATACTGTACTGGCGACCCTAGCATAAGGAACAAACTATTTAGAGTAAGGGAATACAATAAGACACGTGGCCACTCACTAAAACTAGAGGAAAGGCGGTTTAACCTTAAAGTGCGTAAGGGGTTCTTCACTGTAAGAGCGGTAAGGATGTGGAATTCTCTTCCGCAAGCAGTCGTATCAGCGGGGAGCATTGATAGTTTCAAAAAACTATTGGATGGACACCTTAAAGACCACAACATACAGGGGTATACAATGTACGGTTAAAAGCAAACACACACACATGGGTTGAACTGGATGGACTTGTGTCTTTTTTCAGCCTCACTAACTATGTAACTATGTAACTATGTAACAACTTATTCCCGACCCAAACTGTTTGTAAAGTTTACACTCAACAGTTCGTGACTGTACTGTTGCTTTCTTAGCAGGGGCGTAACTACAGGGGTTGCAGGGGTTGCAATCGCTACCGGGCCCCATGCTCCAGGGGGCCTGGTAGCAAACCAGTGGGTGAACTTCCAGGATCGCAAAGGTCACACTTGCGACCGGACCCTGGCATTGCACCACTGTGGGGAGGCCCCAAGATTGCAGGAAGGGGGCCCACAAGATTGCAGGAAGGGGGCCCACTGCAGAACTTGTGAAAGAATCCTGCTGCGGGACCGTAATAAAAGGCCATGCAACGCGTGTAAAGAGCCCCAGGATTAGTGGGAAGAGCCCTGGGCTTGAAGGTAAGGGCCCCGGCCAGGGGTCTGGGGGGCCCTTCATGGTTTCTTGCATTAGGGCCCTGAAGGTTCTAGTTACGCCTCTGTTTCTTAGCATTTACACACTTATGAGAGGCCTCTCATTATCCATTGGTTCCAGGCCTAATCCATGTGGGAAAGGTGCAGTTGAACACCTCAAGCCCATGAGATATGGGGGCCCATGTTACCAGGCATGTGCACCTACGGGACTTTCCTAGTACCACCAAGCATCAAAACCCTCCTCCACTATGCTACCAGTTATTCCCAACCCAAACTATTTGTAAAGTTTACACTCAACAGGTCTTGCCTGTACTGTTGCCTTCTTAACATTTACAAACTTTCGAGAGGCCTCTCTCTATCCATTGGTTCCAGGCCTAATCAATGGCGGAAAGATCTTGTTGAACACCTGAAGCCCAAAAAACATGGAGGCTCAGGTTACTAGGAAATTGCACATAGGGGACCTTCCAAGTACCACCAAGCAGACAGACCCTCCTCCACCAGGACACAACTTATTCCGGACCCAAACTGTTTGTAAAGTTTACACTCAACAGGTCGTGACTGTACTGTTGCCTTCTTAGCATTTACACACTTATAAGAGGCCTCTCATTATCCATTGGTTCCAGGCCTAATCCATGGGGGAAAGGTGCGGTTGAACACCTGAAGCCCATGAGATATGGGGCCCAAGTTAACAGGCATGTGCACCTAGGGGACCTTCCTAGTACCACCAAGCAGCAAAACCCTCCTCCACTATGCCACAAGCTATTCCCAACCCAAACTGTTTGTAAGTTACGTTTACAATCAACAGGTCTTGGCTGTACTGTTGCCTTCTTAACATTTAAAAACTTTTGAGAGGCCTCTCTTTATCCATTGGTTCCAGGCCTAATCAATGACGGAAAGGTCTCGTTGAACACCTGAAGCCCAAAAAACATGGGGCCCAGGTTACTAGGCATTTGCACATAGGGGACCTTCCAAGTACCACCAAGCAGACAGACCGTCCTCCACCCGGCCACCATTTATTTCCAACCCAAACTGTTTGTAAAGTATACACTCAACAGGTCATGACTGTACTGTTGCCTTCTTAGTATTTACACACTTATGGGAGGCCTCTCTTTATCCATTGGTTCCAGGCCTAATCCATGGGGGAAAGGTCCCGTTGAACACCTGAAGCCCATGAGACATGGGGGCCCATGTTACCAGGCACGTGCACCTAGGGGACCTTCCTAGTACCACCAAGCAGAAAAACCCTCCTCCACTATGCCACCACTTATTCTTGACCCAAACTGTTTGTAAAGTTTACACTCCCCAGGTCTTAGCTGTACAACCAGCACTTATGGCAGCAGCCTCATCCGTCACCATTACTTGTGAATTCTAACTACTCGTGCTGATAGTCTCCACCAAACATTTCATATAAGCATATATTTACTGAACTTCCTATGCATGATTCAACACATTATTAAACATGCAAATTATTTCTATCACCATTTTTTTCAAGAATATGGTTCAGTAAAATATGTACATTAGAGTTCAAGTAAAACTTGTCCCATTGTCTGGTGCTATTAATGTTTACATACATGTACATGCCCTACGCTGCGCTTGTTATATGCTTGATTAGCTGCATTCTCAGCTACACTAGTTGAGGAATGACAGCTGTGACCCCAGAAGTGATGTGTATTACAGGTGACATGTATTACAGGTGACAGGTGTTATAGATGTGTATTACAGGTGAAAGGTGTTATAGATGATGTGTATTACAGGTGACAGGTGTTATAGATGATGTGTATTACAGGTGACAGGTGTTATAGATGAAGTGTATTACAGGTGGCAGGTGTTATAGATGAAGTGTATTACAGGTGACAGGTATTATAGATGAAGTGTATTACAGGCGACAGGTGTTATAGATGATGTGCATTACAGGTGACAGGTGTTATAGATGTGTATTACAGGTGACAGGTGTTATAGATGAAGTGTATTACAGGTGACAGTGGTTATAGATGAAGTGTATTACAGCTGACAGGTGTTATAGATGATGTGCATTACAGGTGGCAGGTGTTATAGATGATGTGCATTACAGGTGACAGGTGTTATAGATGATGTGTATTACAGGTGTTATAGATGATGTGTATTACAGCTGACAGGTGTTACAAGTGACGTGTATTACAGGTGTTATAGATGATGTGTAGTACAGGTGACAGGTGTTATAGATGAAGTGTATTACAGGTGACAGGTGTTATAGATGATGTGTATTACAGGTGAAAGATGTTATAGATTATGTGTATTACAGGTGACAGATGTTATAGATGATGTGTATTACAGGTGATAGGTGTTATAGATGACGTGTATTACAGGTAAAGTGTATTACAGGTGACAGGTGTTATAGATGAAGTGTATTACAGGTGTTATAGATGATGTGTATTACAGGTGACAGATGTTATAGATGATGTGTATTACAGGTGACAGGTGTTATAGATGATATGTATTACAGGTGTGATAGATGATGTATATTACAGGTGACAGATGTTATAGATTATGTGTATTACAGGTGACAGGTGTAATAGATGATGTGTATTACAGGTGTTATAGATGATGTGTATTACAGGTGACAGGTGAAATAGATGATGTGTATTACAGGTGTTATAGATGATGTGTATTACAGGTGACAGGTGAAATAGATGATGTGTATTACAGGTGTTATAGATGATGTGCATTACAGGTGACAGGTGTTATAGATGATGTGTATTACAGGTGACAGGTGTTATAGATGATGTGTATTACAGGTGACAGGTGTTATAGATGATGTGTATTACAGGTGTAATAGATGATGTGTATTACAGGTGACAGGTGTTATAGATGATGTGTATTACAGGTGACAGGTGTTATAGATGATGTGTATTACAGGTGACAGGTGTTATAGATGAAGTGTATTACAGGGGACAGATGTTATAGATGATGTGTATTACAGGTGACAGGTGTTATAGATTATGTGTATTACAGGTGTTATAGATGAAGTGTATTACAGGTGACAGGTGATATAGCTTATGTGTATTACAAGTGTTATAGATGATGTGTAGTACAGGTGACAAGTGTTATAGATGAAGTGTATTACAGGTGTTATAGATGATGTGTATTACAGGTGACCGGTGTTATAGATTATGTGTATTACAGGTGTTATAGATGATGTGTATTACAGGTGACAGGCGTTATAGATGATGTGTATTACAGGTGACAGGTGTAATAGATAATGTGTATTACATGTGTTATAGATGATGTGTAGTACAGGTGACAGATGTCATAGATGATGTGTAGTACAGGTGACAGATGTCATAGATTATGTGTATTACAGGTGACAGGTATTATAGATGATGTGTATTACAGGTGACAGGTGTTATACATGAAGTGTATTACAGGTGTTATAGATGAAGTGTATTACAGGTGAAAGGTGTTATAGATGGGGTGTATTACAGGTGACAGGTGTTATAGATGAAGTGTATTACAGGTGACAGGTGTTATAGATTGATGTGTATTACAGGTGTTATAGATGAAGTGTATTACAGGTATTATAGATGAAGTGCATTACAGGTGGAAGGTGTTATAGATTATGTGTATTACAGGTGACATGTGTTATAGATGAAGTGTTTTACAGGTGACAGGTGTTATAGATGATGTGTATTACAGGTGACAGGTGTAATAGATGATGTGTATTACATGTGTTATAGATGATGTGTAGTACAGGTGACAGATGTCATAGATTATGTGTATTACAGGTGACAGGTGTTATAGATGATGTGTATTACAGGTGACAGATGTTTTTAGATGATGTGTATTACAAGTAACAAGTGTTATAGATGATGTGTATTACAGGTGAAAGGTGTTATAGATGAAGTGTATTACAGGTGTTATAGATGATGTGTATTACAGGTGACAGATGTTTTTAGATGATGTGTATTACAGGTGACAGGTGTTATAGATGATGTGTATTACAAGTGACAAGTGTTATAGAAGATGTGTATTACAGGTGACAAGTGTTATAGATGATGTGTATTACAAGTGACAAGTGTTATAGAAGATGTGTATTACAGGTGACAAGTGTTATAGATGATGTGTATTACAGGTGAAAGGTGTTATAGATAAAGTGTATTACAGGTGTTATAGATGATGTGTATTACAGGTGACAGGTGTTATAGATGAAGTGTATTACAGGTGTTATAGATGATGTGTATTACAGGTGACAGGTGTTATAGATGATGTGTATTACAGGTATTATAGATGAAGTGCATTACAGGTGACAGGTGTTATAGATGAAGTGTATTACAGGTGACAGGTGTTATAGATGATGTGTATTACAAGTGACAGGTGTTATAGATGAAGTGTATTACATGTGTTATACATGATGTGTATTACAGGTGACAGGTGTTACAGATGATGTGTATTACAGGTGTTATAGATGATGTGTAGTACAGGTGACAGATGTTATAGATGATGTGTAATACAGGTGTTATAGATGATGTGTATTACAGGTGACAGATGTTATAGATGATGTGTAATACAGGTGTTATAGATGAAGTGTATTACAGGTGTTATAGATGATGTGTATTACAGGTGACAGGTGTTATAGATGATGTGTATTACAGGTGACAGGTGTTATAGATGATGCGTATTACAAGTGACGTGTATTACAGGTGTTATAGATGATGTGTATCACAGGTGACAGGTGTTATAGATGATGTCTATTACAGGTGACAGGTACTTTTTTGGACTCCCAATGCCCCCCCCCCTTCCCTGCAATGCAGCTATTTAAGCACAGATCATGCTTGATTAGCTGCATCCTCAGCTACACTAGTCGAGGAATGACAGCTGTGACCCCGGAAGTAAAGTAATAAAAGTCACTTTTGGGGTCATTGATTGCAGGAGAGAGCAGGGAACGTCTGTTCTCTGAATTCTTCCTGCTGTCACTTGGCAAGTTTTTGTGACGGCCCCGCACTCCCCAGAGGAGCAGGAGAGCCCCGGAACCACTGGGTTTGCACTTTGACATCCCCATAAAAGAAAGCCACTTGGATCACTTTGATCGGAAAGCCATTAATCAGCACCTAAAGCCGCTACCACACTGGCCGAAGAAGCAGCTGTGAACGATATTGAACCCTTTGTCTGCCACACTGGTTATAAACGTTCCTTGGTAGACAAGTTGGTTAATAAATAAATAAATAAATAAATAAATAAATACATTTTTAAAAAAGGAACAGACTCAATGAACCACTTTTTTCAGCCAAAGTGGAATTATGCTCCTTTTTGTCCAAACATTACAAGTGCTGCTTTGCTAGCCAGCCCTGGAGAAGCCATAGACGTCTTCCAGCATCTCACAAACTATCTCTGAACAAATAGCCTAATCTTTGCCTTTCAAGTACACTTTGTTTTTCTTCTTGTGGCTCTCCAGGGTTGGATTAGGGCTCTTTGTTTCATAGGTGCCAACACGTTGCTAGATTGACCTTCCCATGCAACTTTAAGAGATCCTTATCTTTTAGTAGGATAAGTTGAGTGCTTTATAATAGGCCCTTGCCTAAAAGAAACGAGATCTGAAGGTTAGGACAATATTTTCACAAGTTAAATCTACTCTACCTCTGTCAGCTGCCGCTAAAGCCCCCCTAAAGTGCATCTTCAGCTCAGGGGTCAGCAGCATTAGGTGTCATGTCCACCAGCACTGACATGACCGGCATGCCACTGAACAATAGCACGGTGTATTCTATCGCTGGCCATAGATGGATCGGCTCTTCGAAAAATGAATGGATTCCGCTATTCACACAATCGAGGTGGATGGAGGAATCCTCCCCGCTGTGTTCCTCCAGAGACTCCTCCACTGTCAGAATACACCGATCAGTGCTGTAGCTGATTGGCTGCAGCTCTGGTCAAGTGAAAAATTTTCAACCGTGCTGTTCAAGATCTCTCTAGCGGGAACGACCATAGATGGATCGAAATTCATCCAGTCCCTGCTGAAGCGGCTGAATTTTCCATTCCTCTATGGCCAGCTTTAGTTTGTTTTACTTTTTTTGTATTGCTAATGGCAAGTTAGGTAAAGATATTAATTATTATTTCATAAATAATGAGTCTTAATTGCAATAGCAGTACAGGTGTGACTGCAAAATCTTGAGTACCAGTTGCACACACAAAGCATGTTCAGCCCCAGTGCATGCACTTCAGACCTTAGATCAATCCCCATTACCTTCTACCTCAGAGCAACCCCAGTGCAATACATTGCAGACCACAGACCTGAGATCTGCCCCAATGCATGTACTTCAGACCTCAGATCAGCCCCAATGCATGCACTTCAAACCTCAGATCAGCTACAATGCATGCACTTCAGACCTTAGATCGATCCCCATTACCTTCACCCTCAGAGCAACCCCAGTGCAATACATTGCAGACCACAGACCTGAGATCAGCCCCAATGCATGTACTTCAGACCACAGATCAGCCCCATTACCTTCACCCTCAGAGCAACCCCAGTGCAATACATTGCAGACCACAGATCTGAGATCAGCCCCAATGCATGTACTTCAGACCTTAGATCAGTCCCCATTACCTTCACCCTCAGCACAACCCCAGTGCATACATTGCAGACCACAGACCTGAGATCTGTCCCAATGCATGTTCTTCAGACCACAGATCAGCCCCAATGCATTTACTTCAGATCAGCCCCAATTAATGCAGTTCAGATCCCAGATCAGACTCAGTTCCTTCACCCTCACTCAGCCCCAATGCATAGTTGCCAACATTTGAAAAAAAATTCCAGGGACTCTTTGCAGCACAGCTATCAATTACTTACCACACCCACTTCCCTGAAGCTCCTCCCACTATGCATAATTAACCTCTGCCTACTTATCATCAGTTTATAGGGTCTACTCAATATAGAGAGAATTACAAGAAATTAAAAAGGGAATTTCAAACTCAAGGTCAAAGTAGCAGAGTTGGAATAATTCTTCCATTCAGCTGCACTACCTCTGCTTAACATTTTGCGGGCAGTCCGATTTAACGGGCCCTTCCAGGGACAATGTAAATTACCCGGGACAGGCTCCTATTTGCCGGGACTGTCCCGGCAAAAACGGGACAGTTGTCAAGTATGCCAATGCATGCAGTTCAGATCCCAGATCGCCCTTGGTTCCTTCACCCTCAAATAAGCCCCAATGCATGCACTTCAGGTTTCAGATCAGCCCCATTGCTTCACCCTCAGATCAACCCTAATGCATGCATTTCAGACCTCAGATAAGCTCCAGTGCATATATTTTCAGACCTCAGATCAGCCCCAGTGTGTGTACTTCAGATCAGCCCCAATGCATGCACTTCAAGTTTCAGATCAGCCCCGAATTCCTTCACCCTCAGATCATTTCCAATGCATGCATTTCAGACCTCAGATCAGCCCCAGTGTGAGTACTTCAGATCAGCCCCTATGCATGCACCTCAGATCAGCTCCAATGCATGTACTTCAGATTAGTCCTAATGCATGCACTTCAGACCTCCGGTAAGCCCCGGCGCATACAATTCAGACTACAGATCAGCCCCAATGCATGTTCGTCAGACCACAGATCAGCCCCAATGCATGTTCGTCAGACCACAGATCAGCCTCAATGCATGTTCGTCAGACCACAGATCAGCCCCAATGCATGTACTTCAGATAATAAACCACAATGCATGCATTTCAGACCTTAAATCAGCCTCAATGCATGCATTTCAGACCTTAGATCAACCCCAATGCATGCACTTTATATTTCAGATTATACCCAATGCATGCATTTCAGATCATAGATCAGACGCAGTGCATGCATTTCAGACCTCAAATCAGACTCAGTGCATGCATTTCAGATCTCCGATCACACCCAGCGTGACCTCAGATCATATCCAATGCATGCATTTCAGACCTCAGATCATACCCAATGCATGCATTTCAGACCTCAGATCAGACCCAGTGCATGCATTTCAGACCTCAGATCAGACCCAGTGCATGCATTTCAGACCTAAGATCAGAACCAGTGCATGCATTTCAGATCTCAGATCACACCCAGTGCATGCATTTTAGATCTCAGATTACACCCAGTGCATGCATTTCAGATCTAAGATCACACCCAGTACATGCATTTCAGATCACAGATTATACCCAGTGCATGCATTTCAGATCTAAGATCAGAACCAGTGCATGCATTTCAGATCTCAGATCATACCCAGTACATGCATTTCAGACCACAGATCACACCCAGTACATGTATTTCAGATCTCAGATAACACCCAGTGCATGCATTTCAGATCTCAGATCGCACCCAGTGCATGCATTTCAGACCACAGATCATACCCAGTGCATGCATTTCAGATCTAAGATCAGAACCAGTGCACGCATTTCAGATCTCAGGTCACACCCAGTGCATGCATTTCAGATCTCACATCAGACTCTATGCATGCATTTCAGACCTAGATGAAGTTTTGTTTTCCAAACTAGAAATATATTTGTCTAAAATAAAGCACTGTAGGTATGTAAATTTAGATTGGTATCAGCCTTTTGCAGTCCCTGTACAGCAGAGCTCAGACTGGGATAGGGCAAAGCCACACATGGAGCCAATCAATTGTGTTGCAGTGCTCATATGCTTAAACGCAACATGCTGATAGGAGGAAAGAGCAGAGTAACACAGAGTTGAGCTCATCCGCCTGCTGTTTCTCATTTCACTGTTCAGTCACAGGATGGAGGGGGGACTAAACCTGTAAGGGTTAGGCTTGTGTCTGCACTTTTCTGCAGTGCACTGCAACTCACCTAAAGGCAGTGTTGCAGGGTGAACACAGCAAATAGAAAACAATTGTCTTCTTTATGTCCTTGACTGGCATTAATCAAGTGCAGAAAAACGCCAGTCAGCGCACATTGTGTGAATGGGCGTTAAAATAAAGTATGCATACATTTTATCACAATGCAGCACATTCAGTGGCGTAGCGTGGGTTGTCAGCACCCGGGGCAGGGCAAGTAATTTGTGCCCCCTAACTCGCGGGATTTTAGCACTCGAGTCTCTTCCACTAGTTTAGTTAAAGAAACCCTTACCCCCTAAGCACATGTATTGTTTGTTATGAAAATACTGATGCAATTAAAATAAAATGCATCTAAATGCAAGTTTGAATGACCAGCGTACCCCCTTTGAATTCAGAGAGACCAGCGTGTCCCCTATCAATGCAGAATGACCAGCGTGCCCCCTTTCAATGCAGAGTGACCAGCGTGCCCCCTTTCAATGCAGAGTGACCAGCGTGCCCCCTTTCAATGCAGAGAGACCAGCGTGCCCCCTTTCAATGCAGAATGACCAGCGTGCCCCCTTTCAATGCAGAATGACCAGCGTGCCCCCTTTCAATGCAGAATGACCAGCGTGCCCCCTTTCAATGCAGAATGACCAGCGTGCCCCCTTTCAATGCAGAGTGACCAGCGTGCCCCCTTTCAATGCAGAGTGACCAGCGTGCCCCCTTTCAATGCAGAATGACCAGCGTGCCCCCTTTCAATGCAGAATGACCAGCGTGCCCCCTTTCAATGCAGAGTGACCAGCGTGCCCCCTTTCAATGCAGAATGACCAGCATGCCTCCCTTCAATGGAGAGAGATCATCGCGCCCCCTTTCAATGCAGACAGACCAGCGCCAGGCTGCTGACTCACTCGCTGCTAAACTGACTGAGCAGTGAGGAGAGGCGGCATAGGCGGGGCTTGGCTTGCAACGCCACCCCACCCTACACCAATGGACAGGTGAGGCACAGTCCAGCCCCGCCCGACCCGCCATTTTCAGCCATAGGGCGGCCGCGCTGGACATCTCCCAGCCTAAAAATGGAGGCAGCCGCAGACAGTGTGTGAACTGTGTATGTCAAAGTCAGGCAGACAGAGTGACACTGCAGATGCGCCCCCCCAGATGTTGCGCCCGGTGCGGCCGGCCCCCCCTGCACCCCCCACGCTACGCCACTGAGCACATTACAATACATACTGCAGCATAAAGCGAGTTGAATCAAGTTTAAAAAAAAAAAAAAAGTTAAAAAAGCAAGCACTGCGATTTATTGAAACAAGAATAAATCGCCATAATGCGCGGTTGTACATGGTCCCTACATGGACTTCTTTAGATAAGAGTGCTAGGAAGATGTCGAACTTCTTCCCGTGTGACTACAAGCTCCTTTGGAGTTTAGAAACTGCCTGCTTACTGCAAGGGTTGTCTGAAATCCCGAACATTGCTTGCTTGTAGCGAGCCATCCTAAGTGGCTTATCCTATTATGTCAGCAGCTGATCACCAACAGTCCTGTGAGGGAGTCTAGGAATCTACGACATACAGTCCTGAGAATAGGAAATGGAGAGCGTGCAAAATTTTCCAAAAAAAAAAAAGTCAAAATGCGTTTTCGCCGGCGATGCTTGGCGATTTCCCATTCCAGTCCGCACCTTTCTGCATGAAAGCCTTGAAATGTATCATTACAGAGCTGCAGCATCTTTCCTAATCTGTTACATATTTTTATATAACAGCTTGTGGTTACATGTCGTTGCTGAGGCTAGGTGAGCCAAGTTCACTCTTGTTTCGCTTTCGAATGATTTCAAACCCTTGGAAGAATTATTTGGAAATAATAATGTTGGATACGGCATGTCTGAAGCATTATAGGAATATAGGGGGGGGCAAATTGGTCAATAAAGTTGCAACCATTGCATCCCTAGATGCGCAGTGTTTTGCACATCTGTCATTGAAAAGCAACAGATTTATGCTCCATTCACACTACCGCGGCACTACTTGTGCACGACTTTGGGGGTGACCTGTGAAGTCGCGTGCATCGTGACTTCGGCGCGACTTGCACGGACTTCACATAATGGAAGTCAATGCAAGTCGCCTCCAGGTCGCCCCAAAGTAGGACAGGACCCTTTTTCTAAGTCGGAGCGACTTTTGTATTAGAACAGCTCCTGTACTACACTATGGGAGCGTGCTGCGTGAGGACCGCGACTTGTCAGGCTGACAAGTCGCGTCCAAGTAGCGGTAGTGTGTACAATGCTATTAATGTGTCGCCGTCCTTTCCACGTGCTGTTATCAAAATATGAAAAAGTATGGTGTAAATGCAAAGTATCAGCAGAACACCTTTTATTGCAATTTCAGAAAGGGACGTTTATTCACCGACGTTTTGGGGCCCCCAAGGCAGTATTTCTCAATTTTTATTTTCTTCACTTCAGATGTCCATCCATCACATCAGAGGTCCTCCTATCACATCAGAAGCCTCCCTTTACATCAGAGTATCCCCTTCACATCAGAGGCCCCCCCCCCATCTTATCAATGGACCTCCAATCATATCAGAGGCCCCCCCTTTACATCAAAGTATCCCCTTCACATCAGAGGTCCTCCTATAACATCAGAAGCCTCCCTTTACATCAGAGTATCCCCTTCACATCAGAGGCCCCCCCCCATCTTATCAATAGACCTCCGATCATATCAGAGGCCCCCCCCCCTTTACATCAAAGTATCCCCTTCACATCAGAGGTCCTCCTATAACATCAGAAGCCTCCCTTTACATCAGAGTATCCCCTTCACATCAGAGGCTCCCCCCCCCCCCAACTTATCAGAGGACCTCCGATCATATCAGAGGCCCCCCCTTTACATCAAAGTATCCCCTTCACATCAGAGGTCCTCCTATCACATCAGAAGCCTCCCTTTACATCAGAGTATCCCCTTCACATCAGCGGTCCCCCCCCCCACCATCTTATCAGAGGACCTCCGATCATATCAGAAGCCCCCCTTTACATCAGAGTATCCCCTTCACATCAGAGGTCCTCCCATCACACAAGAGGTTTCCCCATATCAGAGGACCTCAAATCACATCAGAAGCCTCCCTTTACATCAGAGTATCCCCTTCACATCCCATCATATCAGAGGCCCCCCCTTTACATCAAAGTATCCCCTTCACATCAGAGGTCCTCCTATCACATCAGAAGCCCCCCTTTACATCAGAGTATCCCCTTCACATCAGCGGTCCCCCCCCCCACCATCTTATCAGAGGACCTCCGATCATATCAGAAGCCCCCCTTTACATCAGAGTATCCCCTTCACATCAGAGGTCCTCCCATCACACAAGAGGTTTCCCCATATCAGAGGACCTCAAATCACATCAGAAGCCTCCCTTTACATCAGAGTATCCCCTTCACATCCCATCATATCAGAGGCCCCCCCTTTACATCAAAGTATCCCCTTCACATCAGAGGTCCTCCTATCACATCAGAAGCCCCCCTTTACATCAGAGTATCCCCTTCACATCAGAGGTCCTCCCATCACACGAGAGGCTTCCCCATATCAGAGGACCTCAAATCACATCAGAAGCCTCCCTTTACATCAGAGTGTCCACTTCACATCAGAGACCCCCCCCCATCTCATCAGAGGACCTCCCATCATATCAGAGGCCCCCCCTTTACATCAAAGTATCCCCTTCACATCAGAGGTCCTCCTATCACATCAGAAGCCCCCCTTTACATCAGAGTATCCCCTTCACATCAGCGGTCCCCCCCCACCATCTTATCAGAGGACCTCCGATCATATCAGAAGCCCCCCTTTACATCAGAGTATCCCCTTCACATCAAAGGTCCTCCCATCACACGAGAGGTTTCCCCATATGAGAAGACCTCAAATCACATCAGAAGCCTCCCTTTACATCAGAGTATCCCCTTCACATCAGCGGTCCCCCCCCCCCACCATCTTATCAGAGGACCTCCTATCACATCAGAAGCCCCCCTTTACATCAGAGTATCCCCTTCACATCAGAGGTCCTCCCATCACACGAGAGGCTTCCCCATATCAGAGGACCTCAAATCACATCAGAAGCCTCCCTTTACATCAGAGTATCCCCTTCACATCAGCGGTCCCCCCCCCCACCATCTTATCAGAGGACCTCCTATCACATCAGAAGCCCCCCTTTACATCAGAGTATCCCCTTCACATCAGAGGTCCTCCCATCACACGAGAGGCTTCCCCATATCAGAGGACCTCAAATCACATCAGAAGCCTCCCTTTACATCAGAGTGTCCACTTCACATCAGAGACCCCCCCCCCCCATCTCATCAGAGGACCTTCCATCATATCAGAGGCCCCCCCCTTTACATCAAAGTATCCCCTTCACATCAGAGGTCCTCCTATCACATCAGAAGCCCCCCTTTACATCAGAGTATCCCCTTCACATCAGAGGTCCCCCCCCGCTCATCACATCAGAAGCCTCCCATCACATCACAGTACCACCTTCAAATCAGAGATCCTCACATCACATGAGAGGTTTAGGGTAAATGCAAAGGACAGCAGCACACCTTTGTTCACATCAGAGGCCCTTCATCACATCCTTAGACTGGTGTCTCAACTAGGATGCCTAAGCCATGCCCTCTGCTTTCAGTGTTTCCCAGTATCTTGAGCTTCTGTCTCCTCCATGCCTCCATGTTCCAATGATATTCCAATCCCCATGTCCCCACAGTGTGACTCCAAAGCAGCTCTGTGTTTCCCAGTGTACCACTGTGTCAGCAGTGCACCTCTATGTCACCAAGTGCTACACTGTGCCTCCATTGCACCTCTGTGCTCCTCCGTGTACCCCAGTATACCCGTCTGCCACCCGGACACCTCTGTGCACCTGAATGATCTCCAGTGTACCCTTGTGCCACCAGCATACATCTGTGTTCCTCTGTGTCTTCAAGTGCTACCCTGTGCCTCCAACATGCCTCTGTACTCCTCCGTGTTCCCCAGTGTACCCTTGTTACACCAGCACACCTCTGTGCTCCTCTTTGTCTCCATGAGCTACCCTATGCCTCCAGTGCACGTCTGTGTTTCCTCATGCACCCCCAATGTCTCCAATTGTACCCCTGGGACTACAGTACACTTCCATGCACCTATGTGTCTCCTTGTACATTGGTGTTTCCAAGTGCACTCTGTGACTTCAGCTCTCCTCTATGCACCTCAGTGTCTCCAATTCTATCCATTTGCCACCAGCCTACCTCTGTGTCTCTGAGAGCTACCCTGTGCCTGCAGAGTGCCTGTATCCATCTCCGTGTCTCCAGGAATTTCCCCAGCATGCCTCAATGTCTCCACATGTTCTCTTGTGCCTCAAGCATACCTCTGTGTGCCTCTGTGTCTTCAAGTGTACTCCTATGCTCCCAGAGTGCCTCCATGCGCCTCCATGTCTTCAAAAATTTTACAGTGTCCCCAGCATGCCTCTGTGTGGCTTTCGTGTCTCCAAGTGCAATCCTATGCTTCCAGCATGCCTCTGTGCACCTCCATCTCTGCACGTGCAACCCTGTGCCTCCAGGGCCCACTTTACATCTCCATGCAATTACCTGTATGCTCTACAGATGCCAAGTATGCTACACTCCTACTACAGTACCTTCTGCTACCTCTATTCCCAGGTATACTCCTGAAATTACCACAACTGTACTTCATACAGTGTAAATGGGGCACTGTCAGTGTTTCCAAGTACAGCCCTAGGACTCCAGCATGCCCCGATGTGCCTTTATATCTTCAAAAGTACCCTTGTGCCACCTGTGCGCCTCCATGTCTCCAAGAGCCACCCTGTGTCTCCAGCATGGAGGATTTGTGTGCATCCAGAGGCGTAACGAGGGTCTCCAGCGCCCTTGGCGAGGAGCTGTATCGGCGCCCCCCCCCCCCAAAAAAGAGAGAGGGGGGTTTTTACAGAGAGAGAGAGGGGGGGTTTGACAGAGAGAGGGAGGGGGGGGTGACAGAGAGAGAGAGGGGGGGTGACAGAAAGAGAGAGAGAGAAAGGGGGGGTGACAGAGAGAGGGGTGACAGAGAGAGGGGGTGACAGAGAGAGAGAGTGAGTGTGACAGAGAGAGAGGGGGTAACAGAGAGAGAGAGGGGGGTGACAAAGAGAGAGAGAGAAGGGGGTGGCAGAGAGAGAGAGAGAGAGAGAGGGGGGTGACAGGGAGAGAGAGCGAGTGTGACAGAGAGAGAGGGGGTGACAGAGAGAGAGGGGGTGTGACAGAGAGAGAGAGGGGGTGACAGAGAGAGAGAGAAGGGGGTGACGGAGAGAGAGAGAAGGGATTGACGGAGAGAGCGAGAGAGAGGGGGGAAGACAGAGAGAGAGAGAGAGGGGGGTGACAGAGAGAGAGAGAGAAGGGGGTAACAGAGAGAGAGGGGGGTCCCCCAGTCAGCTTTGCCTGGGAGTGGAGAGGAGGTTGAAAGAGTCTCACCATGCTGAGCGGTGGTACGGGCTCCTCTGACAGCTCAGTGCAGTCCCCATCTCCAGTCTGCCGCCGAGCTGGAGCCGATTGATGATGTCACGGTCATGTGAATGCTGACCGCCTGTATGTGTGGGGGGACAGAGCTCCGGAGAGCCCGCACTGCCGCCTGGAGTGGACACAGGGCTCCAGGATTGCAGCCGCACGCTGCCTGGGGGCGCCGGGGGTGCAGGCTGAGTGGGGGGCGCAAAAATCACTGTTAACACTGCCAATTTTTTTGTGCCCCCCCTTGGCCTGCGCCACTTGGCGGGCGCCAATCTTGCCAACCCTTTGGTATGCTGCTGTGTGCATCTCCATATCCTCAAGTGCAACCCTGTTCCTCTAGCATGCCTCTGAGGGCCTCCATCTCTCTGTGTGCAATTCTGTACACCTTTAGCACCACCTTTACACTTCATTGATTAATGTGCCTCCATGCAGTTACTAGTATGCTCTACAGTTACCTGGCCAGCTTTGCTTCTCCTGTAGCACATTATGCTACCTCTACCCTTAGGTAGGCTCCTGAAAATACCATGGAAGTATAATTCTTACAATGTATATGGGCCACTGTCCATGACAAAGAAAAACTTGAAATTACAAGGATTGCTAGGGGACAGGAGACACCACATGGAGTGTTGTACTGTACCAGAATAGATACCAAAAGTCCCTTATTTGGAGGGACTGTCCCTCTTTTGAGAACCAAATCCCTCTGTCTCTCATTCCTCATCCAATGTCCTTATTTTTGGTCTAGTGTGAAGATCTATTTAAATAAATGTATTATTTCTCTGCCAGGGTTATTTATATTGTACTAAGGTTTTGCCCAGCCTTCACATCATTGCAAAAAAAGTGCTGCTCCCAAGCCTTATATGCTGGGTCACTTCCTTGGCTGACCGGTTACCAGAACTAAGCAGGGACTCATCCTCGCTCTATCTGTAATATCATTGACTAGTAATATTATGTGAGATGTATTACTGTTGTAGATTTGGATTTTCCAATGTTTGTTCCATTGATATAAAAATGTCTTTCCCCTCCCACTTCATCTCGTCTTTATGATTAAACCTACTTTTGGCAAAATGTGTCAGCGGAGGAGGTCCCAGGTACAGTTTCCTTTTATTTGAAGTAGTACAATAAGTGGACAGCCAATGAAGCC
The DNA here is from genome assembly GCF_965119305.1 of Pelophylax lessonae. Classification (NCBI taxonomy): domain Eukaryota; kingdom Metazoa; phylum Chordata; class Amphibia; order Anura; family Ranidae; genus Pelophylax; species Pelophylax lessonae. The sequence continues at coordinate 57,028,457 of NC_138770.1, read as the reverse complement.
TAGTCTGCCCTCATGATTAGTGTTGAGCGAACACGGACTGTATTATTCGGGTCCGTACCGGATAATTGGATTTTTGTTACCCGGACACGGACCCGAAAACTTTACTGTATATTCGGGTTTAAAATCCGTGTTCGGTAAATTTATTTCCTGTTTTGTATGTAATGGCGCGCTTTTAATGGCGGGCTTTCAACAGCCAATCAACAAGCGTTTAACTGGTGTGCGCCATCACAGCCATGCCTACTAATGTATTAGTAGCTGTGATTGGCCATCTGAAGCATGTGACCCATGTCTTTATAAGCTCGAGAGACACAGCGCGGTGCGTCATTCTGCTGTAGTGTAGGGAGAGAGCACACATCATACGTGCTGGCTGCTGCTGATTAGGGACAGACAGGGAAAAATTGTGCCCGAAAAGAATGCAGGGACAGGTCGGAGTGTAGGCAGGGAAAGATATTTGAGCATTTTAGGGACAGGCTGGAGAGATTAGGCAGGGTCAGATAGGAGACACAGGACAGAACAATCGTCCGTTAGCGATCTACATCGATTTTGCTGTGTGGGGGGTGGTGCAGTGAACGATCTTTTTGCCCTCACTTGAGCCCACTGAGGAGGAGGAAGGGGAGGGAGAAAAAAATATATTTTTATCAGTCTGTTGTGTGCAGCGTTCAGCTATATTTTACTACACAGTGCTGTTCTAATCTGCTATTTAAAAATTACAAATTTAAAGGGGAATTTTTTTTAAGAGCACTTGCCATGCTCTTAACTACATTTTGCTGGCATTTGCAGCACTCTAGCCCTTTCCATTGTTTTTTTAGAGCCATTTTAGTGCCTGAAAGTTCGGGTCCCCGTTGACTTCAATGGGGTTCGGTGTCCGGGTAAAGTTCGGAAAAAGTCCGGGACACGGACCCGGACTTTTTTTTCAAGTTCGGCCGAACCCGCCGAACACGGACATCCAGGTGTCCGCTCAACTCTACTCATGATCTCTACTCCCAGCACCCCAGACAGTTGTATCCTTCTTACTTTGGCCACACAAGTCCTCTCACTGGCTAGAAAACCATTCTAAAAGAGGAGAGAGCACAGTCCACACGTCTTCCATGTTATTTTCTGCTCCTCTTTATCAGTTCTTTTCTCCGGTCCCGCAACCATCAATCAGTCTCGGAGTCATATCCAGTAAATTCCCAGATACGAGTATGATATATTTCTGCAAATTGTAATGCACAGTTACTATATGGTTCAGTGGTAAATTGGCGCAAGAAGAGGTCTCAGTGTGGGCTAGTCCTGGGGACCCCGGGGGGGAAGAAAGGGGGGGAGGGGGAAAAAAACGGGGGTAGGGGGCCCCAAGTTAAGGGGGTAGCTGTCCACTGTATTGGCTGCTGGCGGAAGAGACAAAAGTGATCTCTGGGGGGGGAGACAAGAGGTAAGAAACGCAGCGCCTTCTAAGTGCAGCAAGACATTTATTGAAGAAGTACAGCAGTATAACACTCACACTTTTTTTCAGGTGAATGAGAGGCAGTTTCAGCAAGATGTGTGTGTCACCTGGGGCATCACTGGAGCGAGTCCTGGTGGTGGAGGCAGTGGGTCCCGATGAGAGCGGCAGGGGGGGTTCCTCCGGTTCCTCCGTTTGCGACGCGTTTGCGGAGCATGCGCTCCTTCTTCAGGCCGGCCTGAAGAAGGAGCGCATGCTCCGCAAACGCGTTGCCGTAGCGTCCCGCAGCACCGCCAGGAGTGACGTCAGGATCCCAGGACCCATGAGTGCCAGCTTTTCACCAGCTGACGGGGAGCCCGCGGACACCACCGAGGCCGCCCCTGCGCAAACGGAGGAACCCCCCTGCCGCTCTCATCGGGACCCACTGCCTCCACCACCAGGACTCGCTCCAGTGATGCCCCACATCTTGCTGAAACTGCCTCTCATTCACCTGAAAAATGTCAGTGTGATACTGCTGTACTTCTTCAATAAATGTCTTGCTGCACTTAGAAGGCGCTGCGCTTCTTCCCTCACAGTTACTATATGGCCAAATGTTGGTGGACACCTGACCATCACAAATTAATAATATCCTTTCTTTGTCTCTGTAACACACTAGATTTTGAATGGTGTTTGTGGGAATTTGTGACCCCTTGTGAGGTCAGGTACTGATGTTGGATGAGTAGGCATGGATCAGAATTCTAATTCTTCCTATCAGTGTTCAGTCGGGTTGAGGTCAAGGCTCTGAGCGGGACACTCGATTTCCTCCACACCAAACTGGTCAAACCATGTCTATGGGGCTGGCTTTATTTACAGGGGCACAGTCGTTCTGGAACAGAAAAGGTCCTTCCCCAAACTGTTACCACAAGGCTGGAACAGGCCAATTGTCTAAGTGCCGGTTCACATTAGGTCGCTCCGACTTAGGGGGCGACCTGTGAAGTCGCGTGCAGCGCGACTTCGGCGCGACTTGCACGGACTTCATAAAATGAATGTCTATGCAAGTCGCCTCCAGGTCGCCCCGAAGTAGTACAGGACCCTTTTTCTAAGTCGGAGCGACTTGTGTCGCTCCTATTAGAACGGCTCCTGTACCGCACAATGGGAGCGTGACAGACCGCGACTTGTCAGGCTGACAAGTCGCGGTCCAAGTCGTAGCAGTGTGAATGGGCTCTAAATTTCTTTGTATGTTGAAGTATTACATAGTTACATAGTTAGTCAGGTTGAAAAAAACAATAAAAAACAAAAAAGAAATCAAAACCATACAATCCCATATATATACAATCTATACCCGCAGTTGATCCAGAGGAAGGTGAAAAACCCCAGCAAGGAATGATCCAATTTGCTACAGCAGGGGAAAGAATTCCTTCCTGATCCCCCGAGAGGCAATCGGATATTCCCTGGATCAATTTTACCTATAAATATTAGTACCCAGTTATATTATGTACGTCTAGAAAAGAATCCAGGCCTTTTTAACCACTTGCCGACCGCCGCAAGTAGATTTACTGCGGCGGTCAGCCCCTCACAGGCAGAGTGACGTTAATTAACGTCACTAGCCTGGGAGGGTCTGGGGAGCGAGCGCGTGCCCGCGGAGGCGCGCTCCCGCGCGGTCACGGGCCCCCCCGCGCGTGTGACTGGCGGACCCGATGTCCGCCGGTCACTCGGCGATCGTTGGGGGAGAAGGAGAAAGTCAGGCGACTTGTGTAAGCAAGCTGCCTGTCATCATCTCCTCGGTGTAAAAACACTGATCACATGGATCTACTATGTAGATCCGTTGATCAGTGTCCTTACAGCTCAAGCCACAGCCAATCACAGTAAGAATCACGCCCCTAGGGACACACACAGCCCCTCCCTCCCAAATAAAGTTAACCCCTACCAGTGTATTTTTACAGTAACAGTGCATATGTATAGCACTGATTACTGTAGAAATGTCACTGGTAACCCCAAAAGTGTCAAAAATGTCAGTCAAGGGTCCGATCTGTCCGCTGCAATGTCGCAGTACCGCAAAAAAAATCGCAGATCGCCGCCATTACGCGTTAAAAAAAAAAAACAACAAAAATGACAAAAATCTTTCCCTTTGTTAGTAAACGCGATAACTTTTGCGCAAACCAATAAAAATATGCTTTTTGCGATTTTTTTTTAACCAAACATATGTAGGATAAAACAAATTGGCCGAAAATGTTAAAAAATTTAGATTTTTAGATTTTTTTTGGGGGGAATTTCATATAAAAAAAATGTGAAAAATATTGTTATTTTTGCAAAATTCACGCTCTTTTTTTGTTTATAGCGCAAAAAGTAAAAAGCGCACAGGTGATCAAATATGACCAAAAGAAAGCTCTGTTTGTGGGAAAAAAAGGACGTCAAATTCGTTTAGGTACAGCGTCGCACGACCGCGCAATTGTCCGTTAAAGTCTCCGCAGTGCCGAATCGCAAAATACCCCCTGGTCGTTTAGCAGCCAAATCCTCCGTGGCTTAAGTGGTTAAAGCAATCTACTGAGCTGGCCAGAACCACCTCTGCTCTGGAGGAAGTCTTTTTCAAATTTTCACAGCTCTTACTGTGAAGAAATCTTTCCGTATTTGGTGACAAAATCTCTTTTCCTCTAGACTTAAAGCGTGCCCCCTTGTCCACCGTGATGACCTTAAAGTGAGCAACTCAACACCAAGTTCACTATATGGACCCCTTATGTATTTATACATGTTGATCATATCCCCCTTATCTATTTATACATGCTGATCATATCCCCCTTATGTATTTATACATGGTGATCATATCCCCCTTATGTATTTATACATGGTGATCATAGTCCCCCCTTATGTATTTATACATGTTGATCATATCCCCCTTATGTATTTATACATGTTGATCATATCCCCCTTATGTATTTATACATGGTGATCATATCCCCCTTATGTATTTATACATGGTGATCATATCCCCCTTATGTATTTATACATGTTGATCATATCCCCCTTATGTATTTATACATGTTGATCATATCCCCCTTAATCTCCTCTTCTCAAGAGAGAAAAAATGTAGTTCCTCTAATCTTTCCTCATAGCTGAGCTCCTCAATGCCTCTTATCAGTTTGGTTGCCCTTCTCTGCACTTTCTCAAGTTCCTCAATATCCTTTTTGAGAACTGGTGCCCAAAACGGAACTGCATATAAATAGTACCCTTCACTAGAGACACCTGAACTCATTTGGAAGGGGATCTGGAGGGTTTGGGTCATATAGCATATTAACATACTTACTGAAAGTATTTGGTATTGAAGCTGAAGCTCTGTAGGTCAGCCAAACTCATCCAGGATTCCATGGGACCCTAGGGACCCTCCATAGGTTGCCAAGGGTCCTTTAAATTGTAGCTTTCATTTTATGGTGTCTACATAGTTCCAGGGTAAACATCACTTGGCAGAGCCAGCTGTATTACACCAATGGTCTTTTCAGCTGTCTGTAAAGGTGGCATTCTGATCATCACTGTAAGAGGGGCATTCTTCCTACTGACCACCAATATAAGGCACATTTTTTCTACTTATAAGGCACCTTCTTTCTACTGACCACCAATGTAAGGAGTATTCCTCCCACTGACCACCAATGTAAGGAGCATTCTTCCCACTGACCACCAATATAAGGACCATTCTTGCCACTGGCCACCAATGTACGGAGCATTCTTTCCATTGATCACCAATGTAAGAACCATTCTTCCAACTGATCACCAATGTAAGGAGCATTCTTCCCACTGATCGCCAATTTAATGGACATTCTTCCCACTGACCACCAATGTAAGGAACATTCTTCTCATTGATTATCAATGTAAGGAGTATTCTTTTCCACTGTCCACCAAAGTAAAGAGCATTCTTTCAACTGATAACCATTGTAGGGAGCTTTCTTCCCTCTGACCTCCAAAGGAAAGAGCATTCTTTCCACTAACCATCAATGTAAGGAACATTCGTCCCACTGATCATCAATGTAAGGAACATTCGTCCCACTGATCATCAATGTAAGGGATATTCTTCTCACTGACCACCAATGTAAGGGACATTCTTCCCACTGATCACCAATGTAAGGGACATTCTTCCCACTGATCACCAATGTAAGGGGCATTCTTCCCACTGACCACCAATGTAAAGAACATTCTTCCCACTGACCACCAGTGTAAGGAACATTCTTCCCACTGATCACCAATGTAAAGAACATTCTTCCCACTGACCACCAGTGTAAGGAACATTCTTCCCACTGACCATCAATGTAAGGAACATTCTTCCCACTGACCATCAATGTAAGGAGCATTCTTCACACTGATCACCAATGTAAGGAGCATTCTTCCCACTGATCGCCAATTTAATGGACATCCTTCCCACTGACCACCAATTTAAGGAGCATTCTTCCCACTGACCACAAATGCAAGGGACATTTTTCCCAACCGATAACCAATGTAAGGAGCATTCTTTTCACTGACCATCAATGTAAGGAACATTCTTCTCATTGATTATCAATGTAAGGGGTATTCTTTTCCACTGTCCACCAAAGTAAAGAGCATTCTTCCAACTGATAACCATTGTAGGGAGCTTTCTTCCCTCTGACCTCCAAAGGAAAGAGCATTCTTTCCACTAACCATCAATGTAAGGAACATTCGTCCCACTGATCATCAATGTAATGGACATTCTTCCCACTGACCACCAATGTAAGGGACATTCTTCCCATAGACCACCAATGTGAGGAACATTCTTCCAACTGATCACCAATGTAAGGGGCATTCTTACCACTAACCACCAATGTACGGAGCATTCTGCCCACTGACCACCAATGTAAGGAGCATTCTTCCCACTGATCACCAATGTAAGGAGCATTCTTCCCACTGACCATCAATGTTAGGAGCATTCTTCCCACTGACCATCAATGTAAGGAGCATTCTTTCCACTGACCATCAATGTAAGAAACATTCTTCCCACTGACCATTAATTAAGGAACTTTCTTCCAGTGACCCTTTTAGCAGGGGTTTTCTGGGACCTGGAAATTATTTAAGGGTTCCTCTGGGGGATGAAAAGTTGGAGAAACGTCTGCTGTGAGTAGTGCAGCACATACTAGATAACCTAAGTATATTTCTGACCTGGAATTGTTTGGTGAAGCAGAACGGGGAAGTCATTCTAAAGTAATAACAAAAAATGTGTTATCTGGCTACCAGAAACGTTTGCCAGGATTTCTGCCTAGGGCGGAGATACTAAATACTTATTGGCTAGGTGCCCATACTTTTGCACACTACGCATTAGAGGTTTCGCTTTTCTTCCAGTCTAATAAATAGTGATTGTGTCTTTACAGGAAAGCTATCAGAAGAGAACTAATTGGGTTTTCATTGCTGATGGCTCATTCTGAGAATACAGTTTTCCATTAATATCTGCAGTAATGTGTTGTATTCGAAGTGGAGTTCCAGCAGCAACTTTTTTTTTAGGTTTATTTTTTAGAGATAAAATGTAAATTATGGCCCGTTCACATCAGTGCCATAGACACCATTCACATAGGGCCAATAACGCCACATGCAGGACTTTTGGTCATTCAGATGTAAATCAAGGTGCCAAAACATTTGCATATGACTGGCCACGTGCAATGTAGGATGTGGTGGGGTGAGGGAGTTCATGGATATTGTAGTACATCGGCTTAAGTCTAGAGCCAAATCTAGCCGCACCTCGAATATGATAGAAAAACACCACTTAATCTAGTTATGTACACATAATATAATAATAAAATGTATTTCCTTAAGAACCCAATTACATTCTTGCAGTGCATGAGCACACACACAAAGATGGAAGGACATTTAAGCAGCTGCACACCATTCCTGGTCATGCAATCAGCAGATAAAAGCAGCCTCAGCTCCTTCCACCTTCCACCTAAGCCATGCCCAAACACGTTTCGTCCTGCCCCCTCGGACCTTAATCATGGAGGTGAACCCATGTGCATTAACATTTATTATGTTGAGTGTTAACTTGCTGTGGTGCGGTGTTGTAATGTTCTGGTACCTCTGGTACCCTTATTTCACTTTCCATTCCGTGTATGCGTCCCACCATTCTCTTCTGGTAGGTGCGCATACACCTTTAAGACCGATGCTGTCATCACTGAGCGCCGCAGAGCGGCTATTTCAACCGCCGGCGTTCTCACTCACATGTTCGTTCAACCTGCCTTGCATCTATGCTTACAAGCGTGTCTCGCTGTGGAACCTCGCTACAGATCCCTGTATCTCGCTACCAGGATCACTTCCTCAGACCCAAACCTCGCTACTGATCCCTGTATCTCGCTACTGGATCACTTCCTCATCACCGGACCCTTCTACTACTATACTATAGTGATAAGTACCCCGCAGGGGAAACCTCCATAACTTACACTACTACTATTGCATTAAGGACTGTTACTACCTATCCATACTATCCTATCATCTGCACTGTTACATATATTGCTAGCTCTTGAGACTACTACCATCTATCATCTGCACTGCTGCATAGATTGCTAGCTCTCCTGTCTACTACCATCTATCATCTGCACTGCTGCATGGATTGCTAGCTCTCCTGTCTACTACTATCTATCCTTGCACTGGGTTAGTCTATCCTGTATTTGTCATCTGCTGTCCTCACCACCTGTTATCATACTCGATACTCGATACTAACCTATCTGCATTCCTAAATACCATCTTGAACTCTCCTGTACAAACCTATCAAGTGCTTACCATCCTTGTCACTGTTCACACCTGTCCCTTCAGCACATCACCTTCATACTATCATATACATCCTATCACTCCAGGAACATCTCATTGAGTGTGTATATATCTGTATGTTGAAGCTGACAGGCCCACGGTGATGAGTCCTGGAGAGTTGGATCTGGTATTCAACACATCTCTACATGACTACTGAGTGGAGATTTTGCAGCTGCAAATCCAGCCTATAACAAAAACGCAGGAGCGTTACAGGTGTGGGGTGCTGCAACGCATGTGTGATGCCTTTGTGTGTTATCAGACAAAAATCATTGATCCGAACAGCGGAACCATCAGGTAAACGGAAACGTCCATCAGGTGCACAGGCTGCGGTGATCTCTCCAAACACCATGGAATACAATGTCAAGCAAAAAGACAGCTGGCAACTCTGTAAATCTTCCAATTCTTTATTGTCACACCTCAGTGAGTAAAAAGGACAAGGTGGATAACGCGTTTCGTCAATGAGCCTTGGTCATGCCTTCGTGTGTTAATTCATTTAAAATAAATGTTTCTGCAACACACACAACCCGCTTTGCCGCGTGTTGCTGTAATGTGCACTTTACCCCAATGCAAAAAAATTGAAATGGGCCCTAAATACGGCTAGCATAATACCAAAATTTGTTCTGTATTAGATTTAGTTGCACAGCAAGCTCAGACTAGGAAAGAAAGGTTCAACCCTGTGAGCCAATTAGGCTAGGATGGCCAGATGTTTCCGTGGACAGTCCCTGATTTTTGGATTTTCGAGGCCTATCCTTGGAGAATTCATCCCCAATTAAAAGAACGTGTGTGTGTGTGTGTGGTGGGTGGGGCTTGGGTTTGTAGGCTAATCCATTTTAGCAACATTTCTATGCTTGGCCTGGAGCTGGAGGAGGAAGGGGTGTGTCTGCTCCCGGCTATGTCCGGAGTTATTGATGATGTCACAAGCAGATATTACGGCTTGTGGAGACTTCATTGCCAGAGGGAAGGATATGGAATTTTTTCCACCTTGCCCTTGCTTGGGCCAATGACCTGCAGTGCACACCTGGATTTGCACCCAAAGCAAAGCAGGCTTAGGTGTTAATAAAGTGTTGCTAAACCCAGGACCCTGCATTCACAATATCTGGTTTCTCACAGTAGACAGAACACGGAAATGCAATATTTTAGTAAGTATAAACTTCTAAATACCTTTTCCTCATCAGCACTATACAGTATAGCAGTGGTGAAAATAATTAATTGATCCCCTGCAGATTTTGTAAGTTTGCCCACTGACAAAGAAATGAATGGTCTATAATTGTTATCATATGTGTATTTTAATCACTTAAGCCCCAGCCCTATTTCGGACACTTTTTGTTTACAAGTTAAAACCAGTATTTTTTCCTAGAAAACTACTTAGAACCCCCAAACATTATGTATATTTTTTTAGCAAAGACTCTGGAGAATAAAATTTTGGTCATTGCAAAACTTTTTGTCAAGCGGTATTTGCGCAGCGGTCTTTGGAAAAAAATTGAAAAATCACATTTCACTGCATTTAAAAAATACTAAACAGTAAAGTTAGCCCATTTTTTTTGTATATTGTGAAAGATGATGTCACGCCGAGTAAATAGATACCCAACATGTTACGGTTTAAAATTGCGCCCCCCCGTGGGATGGCGACAAACTACGGTCAATAGAGATCTCAATCTGCGACGCTTTAAATTTATTTAACGTTTACCAGTTTTGAGTTAGAGTGTAGCTTTTTTTTTTAAATTATTGCGCACGCTCTGGCGATCGCGGCGATACCTCACATGTGGGGTTTGAACAGCGATTTCATTCGCGGCTCGACTTGCGTATACGTTTTTTTTTGTGCGCGAGCTAACGGTGACGGGGGCGGCGAAATTTTTTTTTTTTTTTTTTCCTATTTATTTTTTATTTTTTTTAAACTTTATTACAGGTTTTTTTAAAAAAAAAAAAATCTGATCACTTTTATTGCTGTCACAAGCAATGTAAACATCGCTTGTGACAGCAATATGTGTGACAGGTACTCTTTATGGAGGGATCGAGGGTCTAAAAGACCCTAGACCCCTCCACTACACTTCCCTGTATGCAAAACGCCGAAAACGGCATTTTTGCATACAGCCGTTTTTTAAATTTGCCGCCTTTTGCAGCACAGTAACCCGGAAGTGACGTCATGGACGCCGCCTCCGGGTTACGTCATCGGAGCCCCAATCCCGTTTCCGGCATTCATCGGGACTCCATCCAGCTGGCGGACGTGCCACGGAAGGCGGCGGGAGGGGGGGGGACGTCCCCTCCCGCCCCCCCGGGTAACGATCGAGCGGCTCCCGAGCCGCATCGGTCGTTACCAACGGAAAGCCGACCGTCGGCTTCAAACCACGGTACCGGGATGATGCCTCTAGCTAGAGGCATCATGCCAGTATAAACCCGCAAAGTGTACCGACGTATCGGTACGTTACTATGCGGTAAGTGGTTAAATGATTGAGACAGAATATCAACCAAAAATCCAGAAAAACACATAAAACAAATGTTATAAATTGAGTTGCAGTTCAGTGAGTAAAACATGTATTTGATCCCCTGCCAACGAACAATAATTCTGCCTCCCACAGACTGGCTACAGTATGTGCTCATGTAATACACAGATTAGTCCTGTCAATTTAACCACTTGCCGACCGCTCACGTTGACTGTACTGCGGCAAAGTGGCTCGATATCGTCCAGCGACGTAGACCTACGTCGCTGGACTCCTCCCCTTGTGGGCGGCGCACGCGCGCCGCCGGAGGCTCGCTCCCGCTGTATTCAGTCACAGCGGGAGTCGGGCCAGGGGAGGAGAGGTGGTGATCACCGCTGCTCTTCCCCGATCGTTGGGGAATCGAGTGTGGAGATCCGCCCACTTGTGTAAACAAAGCGGGCGGATCTCCTAAGTGACAGACACGGTCAGATTGCAGGGTTCAGCTTAGCTGAACCCTGGATCTGTCCTTGTGTCACTTAGGAGATCCGCCCGCTTTGTCACTCAGTCACCTCCCCCCACACATGTTAGTAAGCACCAGGTATACATTAACCCCTCCCTCTCCAATAAAATTAACCCCTTCCCTGCCAGTGTCATTTTTACAGTAACAGTGCATATTTATAGCACTAATTACTGTAGTAATGTCACTGGTAATTCCAAAAGTGTCAAAAATGTCAGTCAAGGGTCCGATCTGTCCGCCGCAATGTCGCAGTCCCGCAAAACAAATCGCAGATCGCCGCCATTACTCGTTAAAAAAAAAACACCAAAAATGACAGAAATCTTTCCCTTAGTTAGTAAACGCAATAACTTTTGCGCAAACCAATCAAAATGCGCTTATTGCAATTTTTTTTTACCAAAAATATGTAGCAGAAAACAAATTGGCCTAAAATGATAAAAAATGTTGATTTTTACATTTTTTTGGGGGGGAATTTCATATAAAAAAATGTGAAAAATATTGTTATTTTTTCAAAATTGTCGCTCTTTTTTTGTTTATAGCGCATGATCAAAAAATCGCACAGGTGATCAAATACCACCAAAAGAAAGCTCTGTTTGTGGGGAAAAAAAGGTCGTAAATTTCGTTTGGGTACGGCGTTGCATGATTGCGCAATTGTCAGTTAAAGCCGCACAGTGCCGAATCGCAAAAAGTGGCCCGGACGTAAGACAGCAAAATCCTCCGGTGGTAAAGTGGTTAAGAAGGTGCTTCTAACAACAACTCGTTACGTGTATAAAAGACACCTGTCCACAGAATCTCTTTCTTCCATTCAAACCTCACCATCATGGGAAAAACCAAAGAGCTGTGAAAGGACGTCAAGGACAAGATTGTTGACCTGCACAAGGCTGGAATGGGCTACAAGACCATCAGCAAGAAGCTTGGTGAGAAGGAGACAACTGTTGGAGCGATTATTTGCAAATGGAAGAAATACAAAATAACCATCAATCGCCCTCGGTGTGGAGCTCCATGCAAGATTTTGCCTCATGGGGTAAGGATGATCATGAGAAAAGTGAGGGATCAGCCCAGAACTACATGGGAGGAACTTGTGAATGATCTCAAGGCAGTTGGGACCACAGTCATCAAACAAACCATTGGTAACACAATACGCCACCATGGATTGAAATCCCGCATCGCCCACAAGGTCCCCCTCCTCAAGAAGGTATATGTACAGGCCCGTCTGAAGTTTGCCTATGAACATCTAAATGATTCAGAGAAGGATTGGGAGAAAGTGCTGTGGTCAGATAAGACCAACATTGAGCTCTTTGGCATTAACTCGACTCGCCGTGTTTGGAGGTAGAAAAATGCTGACTATGACCCTAAGAACACCATCCCTACAGTCACGCATGGAGGTGGTAACATTATGCTTTGGGGCGGTTTCTCTGCTTTTGCCACATTGAGGGGCCAATGGATGGGGCCATATATTGTAAATACTTAGATGAGAACCTTCTTCCCTCAGCCAGAACACTGAAGATGGGTCATGGATGGGTCTTCCAGCTTTGCAATGACCCAAAACATACGGCCAAGGCAACAAAGATGTGGCAGAAGAAGAGGCAAATTAGACCCCCCAAACATTTATATATATATATATATATATATATATATATATATATATATTATATATATATATATATCTTAGATTGTAAGCTCTAATGAGCAGGGTCCTCTGATTTCTACTGTATTAAAGTGTATTGTATTTGTACTGTCTACCCTCAAGTTGTAAAGCACTGCGTAAACTGTCGGCGCTATATAAATACTATATAATAATAACAATATATCTACAGTATATATATATAAAATGTTTGGGGGGTCTAAGTAATTTTCGAGCAAAAAATACTGATTCTAACTTGTAAACAGCAAGTGTCAGAAATAGGCCCGGTCCTTAAGTGGTTAAATAAGATACTACTACACTGCATGGTGCCGTCAGTCTAACACTTTGAACTTGCTTCCAGGAGGAGGAAGCAGAACGTTGACCCCCATCGGTCAACAAGCTGGGGATGAGTCAGTAACCAAACTGCATTGCTTAACAGCAGTGGTGAAAAGTGAGGTGGCTGTTCTCTTTTTGCTGCTTGAGTTATAGGACTGGCTGGACAGATTCACTCTTCTATTAGAAGCTTGATCGGTTGAGTATTTGAACTTGGTAGCTTTAAAGGCATTACATAATATAATTACTAATCTCGGGTTCCCTTTCGACATTTTTAGTCTACTTTTATCAGCTTTTCAGGAAAATATGTCTGCATAGAGTATGTCCTCTGTGAAACGAGTTCATTATCAGGGACCTGTGCATTACGCGGGAGTGTTGTAACACAGGAAGCCCATGTAGGTGTCATAGAAGTAGGTCAGTCCTTATGAAAAACAAAGAAGACCAATAGACTGACTGCGTGTGGATTGTACGAGAGACAATTCTGCACTTAAAACAATCAATTCACTCATTAGGCACCCACGGCTTATATAATGTGCATTGTAGGAAATCACAATCTATTTCCAAGAAAACAAAGAAGGAGCTATTGGATTTGGATAATGGCTTAAATTGAATTTATACTGAATATTATTATTATATTTTTTTTTTTTTTCGTTCTTCTCGAAGGCAGGTTAGATCATGGTGGTTACTGGTGAGTCAAAAACGTCTACACTTTTTTGCACGTTCGGGAAATACAACTTTTGAGCAGGGACTACTTTAACATGCCCCTCCTTAACCACTTAAGCCCCGGAAGATTTTACCCCCTTCCTGACAGGGGCCTATTTTGCGATTTGGCACTGTGTGATTTTAACGGACAATTGCGCGGTCGTGCGACGCTGTACCTAAACGAATTTGACGTCCTTTTTTTACAACAAACAGAGCTTTCTTTTGGTGGTATTTGATCACCTGTGAGATTTTTTGATCATGCGCTATAAACAAAAAAATGAGCGTCAATTTTGCAAAAATAGCAATATTTTTCACGTTTCTTTATATGAAATTCCCCCAAAAAAATGTAAAAATCAAAATTTTTTAACATTTTCAGCCAATTTGTTTTATGCTACATATGTTTGGTAAAAAAAAAATCGCCAAAAGCGTATTTTGATTGGTTTGCGCAAAAGTTATCGCGTTTACTAACAAAGGGAAAGATTTTTGTCATTTTTGTTGTTTTTTTTTTAAACGAGTAATGGCGGCGATCTGCGTTTTTTTTTTTTGCGGTACTGCGACATTGCGGCGGACAGATCGGACCCTTGACTGACATTTTTGACACATTTGGGGTTACCAGTGACATTACTACAGTAATCAGTGCTATATATATGCACTGTTACTGTAAAATTAAACTGGCAGTGAAGGGGTTAACTTTTTTTGAGAGGGAGGGGTTATGTGTGTCCCTAGGGGCGTGATTCTAACTGTGATTGGCTGTGGCTTGAGCTGTAGGAACAGTGATCAACGGTCCTACATAGTAGAACCGTATGATCACTGTTTCTACACAGGGGAGAATGACAGGCGGCTTGTTTACATCAGCCGCCTGACTTTCTCCCTCTGTACCGACGATCGCCGAGTGACCGGTGGACATCGGGTCCACCGGTCACACGCGCGGGGGGGGTCCGTGACCACGCGGGAGCGCGCGCTCGCTCCCTAGACCCTCACAGGCTAGCGATGTAGATCTACGTCACTCTGCCTGTGAGGGGCTGACTGCCGACGTAAATAGTCGTGCGGCATTCGGCAAGTGGTTAACAAGATGGACCTTTCCTCTTGAGCAGGGGGTCTTCAAACTATGGCCCTCCAGTTGTTCAAGAACTACAATTCCCATCATGCCTGGTCATGTCAGAGTTTTATAATGCCTCATGGGATGTGTAGTTCCGCAACAGCTGGAGGGCCGTAGTTGGAGGATCCCTGCTCCAGAGTGATCCTGTGCTTAAAGCCCAGCCTTAGCCAACCTATTTATTTTTTAACTTCTTCCAAGTTTTTTTTTTATTGCTGTCTGTATCTTTAATGAGGGGACTTTCCTTTACAACAGGGATCCTCAAACTACGGCCCTGCAGCTGTTGCAGAACTACGCATCCCATGAGGCATTGTAAAACTCTGACATTCACAGACATGACTAGGCATGATGGGAATTGTAGTTCCTGAACAGTTGGAGGGCCAAAGTTTGAAGACCCCTGCTTTACAACCTGTCCAGGTGACACCACACCAGACCAGAAATCAGAGGATGCAAGTGTCACCAGGCTCCCCCCAACAACCCAACCCCCTCCCTATTCCTCCTCCAATACTATAAGAACATGTTTATGTTGCTGTCAATGTCCCCATCAGAGAGATATTCTAGCACTTCCTCTGCTTGTGACTCCCTACAACATTGACAGGAAGTGAGGCTAAAAGGTAATGCTGGACAACAAAAAAAAAATGATATATATGATGCAGTCTAGCAGTAGCATTAATACATCAGTTTTTGTTTCCTGGGTTTTTCCTGGGGGAGTTCAGGAGGTCAACCGCAGGTAAGAAAGTCAAGTGCAGGTCAGAGGGAGGACAAATGAATTTCAGAAGGTGGTGAAATGCAGATCAGTGGGAGGTCAACTGCAAGTCAGATAAGGGTCAAATGTGAGTCAGAAAGAGTGTAGATCTGAAGGTACAGAAGCTCAGAAGAAAGTTGAAATCAGGTCAAAAGGAAGTCAGATGATGGTCGGATGCAGGTCAGAAAGTGTAAAACTGCAAGTCAGAAGAAGGTCAAGGGCAGGTTAGAAAGAGGTCAACTCTAGGTCTGAAAAAAGTCAAATGCAGGTCAAACGATGATTGAATGCAGGTCAAAAGGAGGTCAAGATCAAGTCAAAAGATAGTCAGATCTAGGCAGCGGTGTATTTAGGTTTTGTGCTGCCCTAGGCTTGACTAAACTTGTGCACCCCCTAATTTACATATGACCCACCCCTTCCAGTAAAGGCCACGCCCTTTACTGTTTACGACTCGCCCTGTCATCTGTGAACCACAGACCACAAGTCTATCAGTGCCCATCAGCGTAGCCTCATCAGTTTCACTACGTTCAGCCTCATCACTGCCCATCTGTGCAGCCTTATCAGTGCCATCTCATTACTGCCCATCAGTGCAGCCTCATTACTGACCACTTTAAGGGGGTGACAGACCGATTTGCCTCCTGGACTCTGCCCTCTGGCCCAATTCACCCCATAAGACTGGCACTATATTAAAAATGTAGTGCAAGCCGGCGGAGACCCTTTTCGTGCGGGAACCGGGAGAAGGCTGTTTTTTTTTTTTTTGTGCAGGGTTCAGCTTTTTTGCTGCCCCCCTGCAAAGTGCCGCCCTAGGCATGGGCCTTGTTGGCCTAGGCCAAGATACAGCACTGGATCTAGGTCAGAAGGAGTTCAACTGCAATTCAGAAGAAGGTCCAGTGCAGGTTAGAAAGAGGTCAACCCTAGGTCTGAAGAAAGTCAAATGCAGGTCATAAAGAAGGTTGAATGCAGGTCAAAAGGAGGTCAAGCTGAAGTCAGATGATGGTCAAATGGAGGTCAGAAAGAGTTCAACTGCAATTTAGAAGAAGGTCCAGTGCAGGTTAGAAAGAGGTCAACCCTAGGTCTGAAGAAAGTCAAATGCAGGTCAATAAGAACGTTGAATGCAGGTCAAAAGGAGGTCAATCAAAAAAACGAAGAGATTTCCAATCACAACTTACCAACCAGCCAGCAACCAACCGAATTGAACTGTCTAACAGTATGCGTTAAAAACAGGGGTTTGGTTGCACACATTTGCAAATACATGCGTAAGCTGCAGGCCCCGGCAAGGCACCCTGATATCTGCAGTCCCTAACTCTACAATTTAAAGAGTCTCTACAATCAGAGCACATGCATCTAATGGGATAGATGGAGGACAGGTGACTAGAGGATGCCCACCCCTCCTTAAAGGCACAGGGTCACACTGAACACCCAGCACATCGCACAATGGCGGCAAAGGTGTCAGTGCGTTGCCTGGCTCAATATAGATATCAACGATAATGCAAAAAACGGTCACCGCCTCCACCTATAACTGGTCTTAATGGTAAGGAGCACTGGAAGGGCGGATGCAGATCAAAAAAACGAAGAGATTTCCAATCACAACTTACCAACCAGCCAACGACCAACTGAATTGAACTGTCTAACAGTATGCATTAAAAGCAGGGGTTTGGTTGCACACATTTGCAAATACATGCGTAATCTGCAGGCCCCGGCAAGGCACCCTGTGATCTGCAGTCCCAAACTCCTAAAGGAGGTCAAGCTTAAGTCAGATGATGGTCAAATGGAGGTCAGAAAGAGTTCAACTGCAATTTAGAAGAAGGTCAAATGCAAATCAGAAAAGGTAGAATGTACTGTAGGTCAAAAGGAAGCCAAGCTCAAGTTAAAAGATAGTCAAATGCAGGTTTGAAAAAGTTCAACTGCATTTGTGAAGAAGGTCAAGTGCAGGTTAGAAAAAGGTCAACTCTAGGTTTGAAGAAGGTCAAATGCAGGTCAGCAGAGGTTAAATGCAGGTCAAAAGGAGGCCAAGCTCAAGTCAAAAGATAGATGCAGGTCAGAAGGAGTTCAACTGCAGGTCAGAAGAAGGCCAAGTGCAGGTTAGAAAGGGGACTGGAGAAGGTCAAATGCAGGTCCGAAGATGGTTGAATGCCTGTCAAAAGGAGGTCAAGCTCACATTAGAGCAAAGTCAAATGCAGGTCAGAAAGTGGTTAAGTGTACCTCAGAAAAAGGTGAATTTAGGTTGAAAGTAAGTTAAAGTGGAGTTCCACCCTAAATTTATACTTACCTCCATCTTCTCGCTCCGGGTCACCTGAAAAACAAATGGATAATCGCATTTTTTTTTTTTTTTTTTACTTACCTCGTATAGAAGAAAATATACTTACCTTACTTCCTTCTTCCTCCCCTCGGCGGCCACGGCGATTCCTCACTTCCTGGCTTTGCAATGATTCCAGGGAGCTGAACGTCATCGCTCCCAGGAATCAATGCGCCTGCACCGGCCCCGACGTCAGTTCCGGTGCGCGCGCGTCATTCCCTTCTAAACAGCTTCTGGGCATGCCCAGAAGCTGTGGAGGGATGATGCACGCGCACCGGAAGTGACGGCGAGGCCGGTGCAGTGCATCGTGGGACCGAAGAAGAAGGAAGAGGACGCAGAAGAGGATCGCGCTGGCTTCCAGCTGCCCACACCTGAGATGGCAGCGCTGGACAATACTTTTTCAAGGTAAGTATTTCTCCTAAAAGGTAAGTGCAACCCGGGACAGATCAGAGGCTAGCCATTGTGGAATGTGCTAGCCCTGACTGTCCCGGGGGTATTTTTATTAAAAAAAGTATTCCCAGGGTGGAACTCCGCTTTAAGCTCAAGTCAGAAGATGATCAGATACAGGTTAGAAGGAGTTCAACTGCAAATCAAAAGATGGTCAAATGGAGGATATAAAGAGGTCAACTGTAGGTGTAAAAGAGGTCAAATGAAGGTCATAAGAAGGTTAAATGCTGGTCTGAAAGGGGTAAAGATCAGATCAGAAGATAGTCAAATGTAGGTCAGAAAAGGGTTAGATGTAGATTTTAGATATTTCAGAGGTTGTAAAGAAGATAAGCTTTAGGTTAGAAGAAGGACAAATACAGATCAGAAGAAGACCAATTGAACGTCAGAAGATGATCATAAGTAGGTCAAATACTCCTATCAATGAACTCTGAGTGAACTCAGAAGAGCATCAAAGTGATCTCAAATACAAGCTAAAGCTGGCAGTACACTAGTAGAATTTTGTCAGAAACTTTTTATTTCAAGTACGTTTGTTCAATATTCTAATCACTAGTGGGGGTCAAATGGACATTCATTTTTGACGGTAATGATGAGAATGAGAAAATGTCTAAGGAGCAGGATGGAAAATATCTCTCAAATGAACAAATTTCTAACAGTGTATGTGGTTCTTGTTCAGGAAAGTTTGTTCCTTCCAAAACTGAATGTTAAGTACTTTGTAACTACATTCTTCAAGTCGTCAAATGCACTGAGAAGATTGGGATGAATATTGGTGGAGGTCTTCTAGTGTACGGCCAGCTTAAATGCAGAAAGTAAGCTATATTTGCTCATCATCAAGAAACCTAAAGAGTTGGCTGTTCTTAACCACTTGCCGACCGCTCACATTTGTACTACTGCGGCAAAATGGTTTTGTTATCGTCCAGCGACGTAGACCTACGTCGCTGGACTCCTCACCTTGTGGGCGGCGCTTGCGCGCCGCCGGAGGCTCGCTCCCGCTGTATTCAGTCACAGCGGGAGTCGGGCCAGGGCCGATCGTCGGGGATCGAGTGAGGAGGTCCGCCCGCTTGTGTAAACAAAGCGGCCGGATCTCCTAAGTGACAAACAGTGACAGATTGCAGGATTCAGCATAGCCGAACCTGCGATCTGTGCCTGTGTCACACAGTCCCCTCCCCCCACACACGTTAGTAAGTACCAGGCATACATTAACCCCTTGATCACCAATAAAAGTTAACCCCTTCCCTTCCAGTGTCATTTTTACAGTAACAGTGCATATTTATAGCACTGATTACCTTAGTAATGTCCCTGGTACCCCCAAAAGTGTCAAAAATGTCAGTCAAGGGTGCGATCTGTCCGCCGCAATGTCGCAGTCCCGCAAAAAAAAAATCCCAGATCGCCGCCATTACTAGTTAAAAAAAAAACAATAAAAATGACATAAATTTCCCGTAGTTAGTAGCTGCGATAACTTTTGCGCAAACCAATCAAAATACGCTTATTACCAAAAATATGTAGCAAAAAAACAAATTGGCCTAAAATGTTAAAAATTTTTGATTTTTACATTTTTTTATAAAAACTGTGAAAAATATTGTTATTTTTTCAAAATTGTCGCTCTTTTTTTGTATATAGCGCAAAAAGTAAAAATCGCACAGGTGATCAAATACCACCAAAAGAAAGCTCTGTTTGTAGGGAAAAAAGGACATACATTTAATTTGGGTACAGCATCGCACAACCGCAAAATTGTCCGTTAAAATAATGCAGTGCCGAATCGCATAATATGGCCTGGTCAGGAATGGGGTAAAATCTTCCGGTCTTAAAGCGGTTAAAAAGACGCTCATTGAGAATTTTTTTGTCAAAGACATGTAGCTAAATATATTTTGGCCTAAATATATGACAAAAATTGAATATATTGGATATTTTTTAACTGTCAAAGTAGAAAAATATTGTTATTTTTTCAAAATTGTCGCATTTCTTTATTAATATCGCAAAAAAGAAAAGCGCACAGGTGATCAAATACCACCAAAAGAAAGCTCTGTTTGTGGGGAAAAAAAGGACGTAAATTTTGTTTGGGTATGATATTGCATGACCGCGCAATTGTCAGTTAAACTGACCACCATCTGATCGGCTTCTGACTTGAGCTTGATCTCCTTTTGATCTGCATTCAACCTTCTTCTAACCTTCTGGACCTTTAGACCTACAGTTGACTTCTTTCTAACTTGAGTTTGACCTTTTGCTGACTTGAAACTGAACTCCTTCTGACCTCCAGCTGATCATCTTATGACTTGCTTTTTGACTTGCATTCAACCTTCTGGATCTTCAGACCTACAGCTGACCTCTTTCTGACCTGCATTTGTCTTTCCTCTGACCTGAGATTAACCTCTTTCTAATCTGCATTTGACCTTCTTCTGACTTGAAGTTGAACTCATTCTGACCTCCATGTGATCACTTTCTTACTTGTGGTTGATCTTCTTTTGACCTGCATTCAATCTTCTTCTGACCACCTGGACCTTCAGACTTACAGTTTACCTCTTTCTGATTTACATTTGACTTTCCTCTGACCTGAGCTTGACTCTTTATAACCTGCATTGGACCTTTCCCCTGACTTAAAGTTGAACTCCTTCTAACCTCCATCTTCTGACTTGAGGTTGATCTCCTTTTGACCTGCATTCGCTCTTCTTCTGACCTTCAGACCTACAGTTGACCTCTTTCTGACCTGCTTTTGACCTTCTGACTTGAAGTTGAATTCATTCTAACCTCCATATGATCTTCTAACTTGAGGTTGATCTCCTTTTGATCTGCGTTCAATCTTCTTCTGACCATCTGGACCGTCAGACCTACAGTTGACCTCTTTATGACCTGCATTTGACTTTCCTCTGACCTGAGCTTGACCTCTTTCTAACCTGCATTTTCCCTTTCCTCTAACTTAAAGTTGAACTCCTTCTAATCTGAATCTTCTGACTTGAGGATGATCTCCTTTTGATCTGCATTCAATCTTCTTCTGATCTTCAGACCTACAGTTTACCTCTTTATGACCTGCATTTGACTTTCCTCTGACCTGAGCCTGACCTCTTTCTAACCTGCATTTGCCCTTTCCTCTGACTTGAAGTTTAACTCCTTCTGACTTCCATCTTCTGACTTGGGGTTGATCTCGTTTTGACCTGCGTTCAATCTTCTTCTGACCATCTGGACCTTCAGACTTACAGTTTACCTCTTTATGACCTGCATTTGACTTTCCTCTGACCTGAGCCTGACCTCTTTCTAACCTGCATTTGTCCTTTCCTCTGACTTAAAGTTGAACTCCTTCTAACCTCCATCTTCTGACTTGAGGTTGATCTCCTTTTGACCTGCATTCAGTCTTCTTCTGACCTTCATACCTACAGTTGACCTCTTTCTGACCTGCCTTTGACCTTCTTCTGACTTAAAGTTGAATTCATTCTGAACACCATCTAATCAGCTTCTGACTTGAGCTTGATCTCCTTTCGATCTGCATTCAACCTTCTTCTAACCTTCTGGACCTTTAGACCTACAGTTGACTTCTTTCTAACTTGCGTTTGACCTTCTGCTGACTTGAAGCTGAACTCTGACCCCCATCTTCTGACTAGGGGTTGATCTCCTTTTAACCTGCATTCAATCTTCTTCTTCTGACCTTCTAGGCCTCCAGACCTACAGTTTACCTCTTTCCGACCTGCATTTGACTTTCCTCTGACCTGAGCTTGACCTCATTTGACCTTCTTCTGGCCTGCATTTGACCTCTTTCTAACCTTCTCCACAACCCCCTGCCGCATCGAAACCTTAAACCAAACTGTTAATGCTTAAACCAACCCTAATACTTCACCTTAACCCCTACCCTATTAGCCCTCAACCTTTGACCTTAACACTAACCTTATCCATAACCTAGACCCAATCTCCTCCTCCTATTGTAGCTTCATTCCTATCAGATAGCCGAGAGGTTGACTACCGATTGCCCGATCCATGTAGGCTTCCTCTTACGCTGGAGAAGGAGATGGAGAATGACGAGTTGTTTCCTTGGCAGCACTTATAGAGAAAAGAAAAGCAGATTATTCTATTTATTCTTTACACCCCCACAGCCAATAATGTTAACCCCTGCTCCCCTGTAAATACATTACAATGTGGGGGGGGGGGTGTCATTTACAGCATTTAAAAGTTGTGCAGCACAAACATTCTGGGCAAAATAACAAAAAATAACAAATAAGCACAGCAATCATCCAAAGCACCATGCAAATATTAAATAAAAAAGTGTGCTTATTGGCCTAGTAATTGATCTACAGAAAAAAAAAATAATTTTTTTCTTTTATGTCGCATGTACATTGCTGGTGTGTTTATTTATTTATTTTTTTTTTTTTCCTTTTACCGGGGGGTCACTTGCAGCATTTACAAAATGTGCAGCACAAATGTTCTAGGCATAAAAACATGGCAAAAATTAGTAGCGTCATGACAATAATAAATAAAATGTGTGATTATTGAACAAGTAATTTATTCAACAGAAAAAAAAACATTTTTCTTTTGATGTCTCTCATAAAACGCTTGCAATGTTGTTGTTTTTTTTTTTTTGCCTTTAATGGGGGCGTTGTTTTTTTTTTTTTTTCTTTTTTTTTGATGGGGGCAGTTTGCAGTGTGTACAGATTGTGCAACAACTATCTGTAGTGTCATGCCAATATTAAATAAATTGTGTGCTTATTGGCTAAATAATTATTCTAAAGGAAAAAAGTTTGCTTTGATGTTTCTCATAAAACGTTTGCAATTCTTTTTTTTTTTTTAAGGAGTAATTTGCATTCTTTACAGATTGTGTAATACAAACATTCTGGGCAAAAAAATGTGTGAGCACGGCAATTATTTTGCCATGTCATGCAAATTTTAAATAAAATGTGTACTTATTGGCCAAGTAATTAATATACAGAAATAACTTATTTTTTTGAATCGTTCATACTTTTTTGGCATTTTTTTTTTTTTTTTTTTTAGGGGGTAATTAGCAGCATTCACAAATTGTGCAGCATGAACGTTCTGATCAACAAAACGCGTGAGCAAGGCAACTATCCATAGTGTCTTACCAATTTTACATAGTGTGCTTTTTGGCCAAGAAAGTACCCTACAGCAAAAAAAAAAAAAAAATCCAATAGAAAAAAAAAATTAAATATAAAAAAAAAAAATAGTGTGCTTTTTGGCCAATAAATCAATCTATTGAAAAAAAATATCAATATTAAAATAAAAATAAATAACTAAATAAATATTAAATTAATAGTGTGCTTAATCTACAGAAAAAAACATCTAATAATAAACAAATAGTGTGCTTATCAGCCAAGTATTTAATCTACAGAAAAAAAAATCCAATATTAAAAAAAAATATATATTAAATTATTAGTGTGTTTTTGGCCAAGTCTTTAATCTACAGGAAAATAAAGATGTTTTATTTGTTACATACATTGCTAGTGTTGCTTTATTTATTATTATTGTTTTTTTTTTTTTCAGTGAATTTACAACATTTACAAATTGCACAACATCAATGAAGCGCCATGCCAATGTTAAATAAATTGTGTGCTCATTGGCCAAGAAATTACTCAGCAGAAGATCAGCTTTTTAGATCAATCATACAGTGTTGGTTTGTTTTGTTTTTTTTTTTTTGTTTTTTTTTGTAAATATGCAGCAGTTACAAATTGCGCAGCATGATTGTTCTGGCAGCTGTCTATATTCTATATCATCAAGCCAATGTTAAATAAATACCAGGTTTTTTTTGTCTCATACATCACTTGCAATTTTTTAAAACCACAATTAAATAAATGATACGCTTATTGGCTAAAAAAATTTGGAAACATTTTTTTTCTCATACGCCGCTGGCAATTTTTTTTTTTTTTTTGAGGCTGGTACTTTGCAGCATTTACAAATTGTGGAGCATGAACATTCTGGTAATTTACTGTAGCACAATTAAATTATTAGTGCGCTTATTGGCCAAAAATTTAGGAAACCATTTTTTTTTCTCATATGTCGCTTGGAATTTTTTTCCTCTTTTTTTGAGTTTGGTTATTTGCAGCATATGGATTTCACAGCATGATCATTCTGGTAATTATCTGTAGCGTCATACCAAAATTACATATATAGTGCGCTCGTTGGCCAAAAATAAAGAAATCACTTTTTTCTCATATGTCGCTGGCAAGTTTTTATTTTTTTATTTTTTAGGGTGGTACTTTGCAGCATTTACAAATTGCGCAGCATAAACATTCTGGCAACTATCTGTAGCGTCATACCACAGTAAAATAAATAGTGTGCTTATTGGCCAAGAAATGAAGAAACCATTTTTGTTTTTTTC
Source organism: Pelophylax lessonae (assembly GCF_965119305.1). Taxonomy (NCBI): domain Eukaryota; kingdom Metazoa; phylum Chordata; class Amphibia; order Anura; family Ranidae; genus Pelophylax; species Pelophylax lessonae. Next base: position 57,003,788 of record NC_138770.1, on the reverse strand, counting down.
TCATATGTCGCTGGCAATTATTTATTTTTATTTTTTTTGAGGTTGGTACTTTGCAGGATTTACAAATTGCGCAGCTATCCATAGCATCACACCACAATTAAATAAATACAATTATAAATAATAAAAAAAAGTATGACTTCCATATAATGTTTTATTTATTTTTTTAACAAAAAAATTTACAGCATTTACAAATTGTGATATACAAATGTCCTTGCACCTATCCATGGCATCATGCCAATGTTAAATAAATACCATTTTTTTTTTTTTTTGAGCTTGGTAATTTGCAGAATTTATGATTTGCACAGCATAAACATTCTGGCAACTATCCATTGTGTCATACCACAATTAAATAAATACATTTATAAATAATAATAAAAAAAAATAATAATAATTATGACTTCCATGTTTAATTTTTTTTTTAACAAAATTTTTTACAGTATTTACAAATTGTGCCACACAAATGTTCTAGCACCTATCCATAGCATCATGCCAATGGTAAATAAATATCATTTATTTATTATTTTTTTGAGGTTGGTAATTTGCAGCATTTATGATTTGTGCAGCATGAACGTTCGGGCAATGATCCATAGCATCATACCACAATTAAAGAAATAAAATTTAAACATAAAAAAAACTATGACTTTCGTATTTTATTTTTTTTTAACAAAGATTTTTACAGCATTTACAAATTATGCCACACAAATGTTCCAGCACCTATCCAAAGCCTTATGCCAATGTTAAATAAATACCATTTATTTATTTACTTTTTTTGAGGTTGGTAATTTGCAGCATTTAAAATTTGCGCAGCATGAATGTTCTGGCAATTATCCATAGCGTCATACCACAATTAAATAAATAATATTATAAATAATAAAAAAATAAAATGGTGACTTCCATGTTTTATTTTATTTATTTATTTTTACAGCATTTACAAATTGTGCCACACAAATGTTCTAGCACCTATCTATAGCATCATATCAATGTTAAACAAATACCATTAATGAATGAATGAATTAATTAATTTATTTATTTATTTATGTTTGAGGTTGGTCATTTGTAGCATTTACGAATTGTGCACACAAATGTTCCAGCACCTATCCAAAGCATCATTCCAATATTAAAAAAAAAAAAAAAAAAAAAAAAAAAAAACATTATTATTTATTTATTAATTATTATTTTTTTTTTTTGAGGTTTGTAATTTGCAATGTTTACAAATTGTGCAGCATGAACATTCTGGCAAATATCCATAGCGTCGTACCACAATTAAATTATTTTACAAATTGTGCCACACAAATGTTCCAGCACCTATCCATAGCATCATGCCAATGTTAAAAAAAAAAACAAAAAAAAAACATTATTATTTATTTATTTTTTGAGGTTTGTAATTTGCAGTGTTTACGAATTGTGCAGCATGAACATTCTGGCAACTATCTATAGCGTCATACCACAATTAAAAAAATACATTTATAAATTAAAAAAAAAAAGTTATGACTTCCATGTTTTATTTGATTTATTTTATTTAACAAAAAAAAATACAGCATTTACAAATTGTGCCACACAAATGTTCTCGCACCTATCTATAGCATCATGTCAATGTTAAATAAATACCATTTATTTATTTATTTATTTTTGAGGTTGGCAATTTGCAGCATTTACGAATTGCGCAGCATGAACATTCTGGCAACTATCTATAGCGTCATATCACAATTAAATTATTTTACAAATTGTGCCACACAAATGTTCCAGCACCTATCCATATCATCATTCCAATGTTAAAAAAAAAAAAAACATTATTTATTTATTTATTTATTTTTTGAGGTTTGTAATTTGCAGCGTTTATGATTTGCACAGCATGAACGTTCTGGGAACTATCCATAACGCCATACCACAATTAAATAAATAGAATTATAAATAATGATAATTTTTAAAAAAATTATGACTTTCATGTTTTATTTTATTTATTTATTCATTTTTATTTTTTTTTTTACAACATTTACAAATTGTGCCACACAAATGTTCTAGCACCTATCCATAGCATCTTGCCATTTTCTATAAATAATATTAATAATTGAAAAAAAAAAATGATGACTTCCATGTTTTATTTATTTACAGTATTTATTTATTTATTTATTTATTTTTTACAACATTTACAAGTTGTGCCACACAAATGTTCTAGCACCTATCCATAGCATCTTGCCATTTTTTATAAATAATAATAATTTAAAAAAAAATGATGACTTCCATGTTTTATTTATTTACAGTATTTATTTTTTTTATTTATTTTTTTTTACAACATTTACAAGTTGTGCCACACACATGTTCTAGCACCTATCCATAGCATCTTGACATTTTTTGTATAAATAATAATAATAATAATTTTAAAAAAAATGATGACTTCCATGTTTTATTTTATTTATTTATTTTTATTTATTTATTTTTTTTACAACATTTACAAGTTGTGCCACACAAATGTTCTAGCACCTATCCATAGCATCTTGCCATTTTTTATAGATAATAATAATAATAATTTAAAGGAAATAAATCGTCTATGATTTGCCACATATTGTGTCTAGTATCCTCCATCCCTGTAATTATACATAAGAAATAAAAGCAAGAGTGTGGGACTTTAAATGAGGTTGACTAGACAAGGAAATTTATTACAAAAATACAGAAACATATGAAGATATAGTTACAGAGACACACACAGAGATATAACAACCAGTCATGGTACAATATTGGTACAAATAAATACAAAAAAATATATTATATAATACAATATTCCTCGGATCATATGCGGATCTCTCTGAAGTAAATAGGTACAATAAAACCTCACACAGAGATCATGAGGTTTTATTGTACCTATTTACTTCAGAGAGATCCGCATATGATCCGAGGTATATTGTATTATATAATATATTTTTTTGTATTTATTTGTACCAATATTGTACCATGACTGGTTGTTATATCTCTGTGTGTGTCTCTGTAACTATATCTTCATATGTTTCTGTATTTTTGTAATAAATTTCCTTGTCTAGTCAACCTCATTTAAAGTCCCACACTCTTGCAATAATAATTTAAAGAAAAATGATGACTTCCATGTTTTATTTTATTTATTTATTTATTTTTTATTTTTTTTTTTTTTACAAGTTGTGCCACACAAATGTTCTAGCACCTATCCATAGCATCTTGACATTTTTTATAAATAATAATAATAATAATTAAAAAAAAATGATGACTTCCATGTTTTATTTTATTTATTTATTTTTTTTATTTATTTTTTTTTACAACATTTACAAGTTGTGCCACACAAATGTTCTAGCACCTATCCATAGCATCTTGCCATTTTTTTATAAATAATAATAATTAAAAAAAAATGATGACTTCCATGTTTTATTTTTTTTATTTACAGTATTTATTTATTTATGTATTTTTTTTACAACATTTACAAGTTGTGACACACAAATGTTCTAGCACCTATCCATAGCATCTTGCCATTTTTTATAAATTATAATAATAATAATAATAATAATTTAAAAAAAATGATGACTTCCATGTTTTATTTTATTTATTTATTTATTTTTTTTTTTATTTATTTTTTTTTTACAACATTTACAAGTTGTGCCACACAAATGTTCTAGCACCTATCCATAGCATCTTGCCATTTTTTATAAATAATATTAATTTTAAAAAAATTATGACTTCCATGTTTTATTTTATTTATTTACAGTATTTATTTATTTATTTATTTATTTATTTTTACAACATTTACAAGTTGTGCCACACAAATGTTCTAGCACCTATCCATAGCATCATGCCATTTTTTATTTATTTATTTATTTTTTTAGATTGGTAATTTGCAGCATTTACAAACTGTGCATGAACATTCTGGAAACTATCCATAGCGCCATACCACTATTAAATAAATAGAAGTATAAATAATAATAATAAATAAATAAATATTTATTTATTTATTTTTTAAACAAAAAAAAAAACTTTCAGCATTTACAAATTGTGCCACACAGATGTCCTAAATAGAATTATAAATAATAATAATTAAAAAAAAATGATGACTTCCATGTTTGATTTTATTTATTTATTTATTTCTATTTTTGTTACAACATTTACAAATTGTGCCACACAAATGTTCTAGCACCTATCCATAGCATCATCTAGCACCTATCCATTATTTTATTTATTTACAGTATTTATTTATTTTTATTTTTTTTTTACAACATTTACAAGTTGTGCCACACAAATGTTCTAGCACCTATCCATAGCATCTTGCCATTTTTTATAAATAATAATAATAATAATTTAAAAAAAAATGATGACTTCCATGTTTTATTTTATTTATTCACAGTATTTATTATTATTTTTTTTTTTTTACAACATTTACAAGTTGTGCCACACAAATGTTCTAGCACCTATCCATTGCATCTTGCCATTTTTTATAAATAATAATAATAATAATTTAAAAAAAAACTTCCATGTTTTATTTTATTTATTTATTTATTTTTACAACATTTACAAGTTGTGCCACACAAATGTTCTAGCACCTATCCATAGCATCTTGCCATTTTTTATAAATAATAATAATAATAATTAAAAAAAAAATGATGACTTCCATGTTTTATTTTATTTATTTACAGTATTTATTTATTTATTTTTTACAACATTTACAAATTGTGCCACACAAATGTTCTAGCACCTATCCATAGCATCTTGACATTTTTTATAAATAATAATAATTTTAAAAAAATGATGACTTCCATGTTTTATTTATTTATTTATTTATTTCTTATTTTTTTTTTTTTTACAACATTTACAAGTTGTGCCACACAAATGTTCTAGCACCTACCCATAGCATCATGCCATTTTTTTTTTTCAGATTGGTAATTTGCAGCGTTTATGATTTGCGCAGCATGAACGTTCTGGAAACTATCCATAGCGCTATACCACAATTAAATAAATAGAATTATAAATAATAATAATTTTAAAAAAATGATTACTTCCATGTTTTATTGTATTTATTTATTTATTTTTTACAACATTTACAAATTGTGCCACACAAATGTTCTAGCAACTATCCATAGCGTCATGCCACTATTAAATAAATATAATTATAAATAATAATAATAATTAAAAAAAAAAAGATGACTTCCATGTTTTATTTTATTTTATGTTTTTTACAACATTTACAAGTTGTACCACACAAATGTCCTTGCACCTATCCATAGCATCATGCCAATGTTAAATAAATATCTTTTTTTTTAAAGTTGGTCATTTGTAGTGTTTATGATTTGCGCAGCATGAACGTTCTGGAAACTATCCATAGCGTCATACCACAATTAAATAAATAGAAATAGAAATAATAATAATAATTTTAAAAAAAATGATGACTTCCATGTTTTATTTTATTTATTTACAGTATTTATTTATTTATTTATTTTTTACAACATTTACAAATTGTGCCACACAAATGTTCTAGCACCTATCCATAGCATCTTGCCATTTTTTATAAATAATAATAATAATAATTTAAAAAAAAAAGATGACTTCCATGTTTTATTTTATTTATTTACAGTATTTATTTATTTTTTACAACATTTACAAATTGTGCCACACAAATGTTCTAGCACCTATCCATAGCATCAAGCCATTTTTTATTTATTTATTTATTTATTTTTTTTTAGATTGGTAATTTGCAGCATTTACAAACTGTGCATGAACGTTCTGGAAACTATCCATAGCGCCATACCACTATTAAATAAATAGAAGTATAAATAATAATAATAAATAAATAAATATTTATTTATTTATTTATTTTTTAAACAAAAAAAAAAACTTTCAGCATTTACAAATTGTGCCACACAGATGTCCTAAATAGAATTATAAATAATAATAATAATTAAAAAAAAAATTATGACTTCCATGTTTGATTGTATTTATTTATTTATTTCTATTTTTGTTACAACATTTACAAATTGTGCCACACAAATGTTCTAGCACCTATCCATAGCATCATCTAGCACCTATCCATTATTTTATTTATTTACAGTATTTATTTATTTTATTTTTTTTTATTTTTTTACAACATTTACAAGTTGTGCCACACAAATGTTCTAGCACCTATCCATAGCATCTTGCCATTTTTTATAAATAAAAATAATAATAATTTAAAAAAAAATGATGACTTCCATGTTTTATTTTATTTATTTACAGTATTTATTATTATTTTTTTTTTTACAACATTTACAAGTTGTGCCACACAAATGTTCTAGCACCTATCCATAGCATCTTGCCATTTTTTATAAATAATAATAATAATAATTAAAAAAAAATGATGACTTCCATGTTTTATTTTATTTATTATCGTATTTATTTATTTTATTTTTTTTTTTACAACATTTACAAGTTGTGCCACACAAATGTTCTAGCACCTATCCATAGCATCTTGCCATTTTTTATAAATAATAATAATAATAATTTAAAAAAAAATGATGACTTCCATGTTTTATTTTATTTATTTACAGTATTAATTTATTTATTTATTTATTTATTTTTACAACATTTACAAATTGTGCCACACAAATGTTCTAGCACCCATCCATAGCATCATGCCATTTTTTTTTTTTTAGATTGGTAATTTGCAGCGTTTATGATTTGCGCAGCATGAACGTTCTGGAAACTATCCATAGCGCTATACCACAATTAAATAAATAGAATTATAAATAATAATAATAATTTTTAAAAAAATGATGACTTCCATGTTTTATTTTATTTATTTACAGTATTTATTTATTTATCTATTTTTTACAACATTTACAAATTGTGCCACACAAATGTTCTAGCACCTATCCATAGCATCTTGCCATTTTTTATAAATAATAATAATAATAATTTAAAAAAAAAAAGATGACTTCCATGTTTTATTTTATTTATTTACAGTATTTATTTATTTTTTACAACATTTACAAATTGTGCCACACAAATGTTCTAGCACCTATCCATAGCATCAAGCCATTTTTTATTTATTTATTTATTTATTTTTTTTAGATTGGTAATTTGCAGCATTTACAAACTGTGCATGAACGTTCTGGAAACTATCCATAGCGCCATACCACTATTAAATAAATAGAAGTATAAATAATAATAATAAATAAATAAATATTTATTTATTTATTTATTTTTTAAACAAAAAAAAAAACTTTCAGCATTTACAAATTGTGCCACACAGATGTCCTAAATAGAATTATAAATAATAATAATAATTAAAAAAAAATTATGACTTCCATGTTTGATTGTATTTATTTATTTATTTCTATTTTTGTTACAACATTTACAAATTGTGCCACACAAATGTTCTAGCACCTATCCATAGCATCATCTAGCACCTATCCATTATTTTATTTATTTACAGTATTTATTTATTTTATTTTTTTTTTTTTTACAACATTTACAAGTTGTGCCACACAAATGTTCTAGCACCTATCCATAGCATCTTGCCATTTTTTAAAAATAATAATAATAATTTAAAAAAATGATGACTTCCATGTTTTATTTTATTTATTTACAGTATTTATTTATTTTATTTTTTTTACAACATTTACAAATTGTGCCACACAAATGTTCTAGCACCTATCCATAGCATCTTGACATTTTTTATAAATAATAATAATTTTAAAAAAATGATGACTTCCATGTTTTATTTATTTATTTATTTTTTATTTATTTTTTTTTACAACATTTACAAGTTGTGCCACACAAATGTTCTAGCACCTATCCATAGCATCTTGCCATTTTTTATAAATAATAATAATAATAATTTTAAAAAAAAATGATGACTTCCATGTTTTATTTTATTTATTTACAGTATTTATTTATTTTTTTTTACAACATTTACAAATTGTGCCACACAAATGTTCTAGCACCTATCCATAGCATCATGCCATTTTTTTTTTTTTTTTTTTTTTAGATTGGTAATTTGCAGCGTTTATGATTTGCGCAGCATGAACGTTCTGGAAACTATCCATAGCGCTATACCACAATTAAATAAATAGAATTATAAATAATAATAATAATTTAAAAAAAAATGATGACTTCCATGTTTTATTTTATTTATTTACAGTATTTATTTATTTATTTATTTTTTACAACATTTACAAATTGTGCCACACAAATGTTCTAGCACCTATCCATAGCATCATGCCATTTTTTTTCTTTTAAGATTGGTCATTTGCAGCGTTTATGATTTGCGCAGCATGAACGTTCTGGAAACTATCCATAGCGCTATACCACAATTAAATAAATAGAATTATAAATATTAATAATAATAATTTTTTAAAAAATTATGACTTCCATGTTTTATTTTATTTATTTACAGTATTTATTTATTTATTTATTTATTTTTACAACATTTACAAATTGTGCCACACAAATTTTCTAGCACCTATCCATAGCATCATGCCATTTTTTATTTTTTTTTTTATTTTTTTTTTAGATTGGTAATTTGCAGCATTTACAAATTGTGCAAAAAAAAAAAATAAATATGCACACACAAGGCTGTCCCTTTAAAAGGCGGAGAGCTGCAGCTTCTGTGATGCAATTGTAAACACTATGAGAAGGAACTTGTATAGCCAGTTTACCCAGAGTTCTTTGGGAAGGAGCTAGAGAGAGAGAGAGAGAGAGAGAGAGCTAGAAAGAAAAAAAAAAAAAAAAAAGCCAAACGCTACAGAGAGAGAGAGAGAAGGAAGCAACAGACAGGGCAGCCTCAATGACAAAGCAGCCTGTCCCTATCGCAGACCTCCGGAGGAGCACCACCACCGCACGGAATACCTGGGCAAATGTAAGCGCAGCGCTCTGCGACAACCTTTAACCGCCTTCCGTTCGCAGCATTGTTCTACGCCGATTTTATTTTTTATTTGCATTCGAAGCGACTGTGCAGGCGGAGCAACGTATGGAAAAGGAGGAGGGGGAGAGAAAGCTGGTGAAGGACTAAGGGGGGGGGGTTTTTTTTTTGGGCCATGTTTATGCTGAAGTTGCAACGCTGATTGTGCACGCTTCGCCCCGGGCTGACGCGCTGGGCGACGGGAATTAAATGGACCCCGTTAAACCGTGAGGATTTTGCAGTGTTTCTACAATGTATCGCTTGTAAAGTTGCAATGTTTCCATTTTTTTTTGTTTGTTTTGTTTTATTTGTTTTTTAATGTTTCCTTTTTTGTTTTTTTGTTTTTTTTTTTTTTTAAACGTATCTTGAAACAATGTAACAAAAAAGAAAGAAATTAGACCGGGAGTGTCTTGCGAAGGACCCAGCGTGGTGTGAGGTTGGCCCGGTCGGGGGCGACAAGAGGTTAAGGGGGAGGCGATGTCGGCGTGCGAATATTAGACGCGGTCTGGGGGGGGGGAGGTTAAAAAGTGGGTAAAGGGGATTGAACGCGGCGGGACTTTAAAGAGTTAATGAATCTTTTTTTAGGCTAATCCGCTTCTTTTTTTTTTTCTTTTATTTCAGGGGGGTTGGTGGGACCAGCAGGGGGGGGGGGGGTGAACGCAGAGCGTTTCTTTTTCGGATAACCCTTCTGCCTGGTGTTGAAGGTTAAAGTGCTGAGCGTTGCAGACCTTTGAGTCGCAGATTAACCCTTTCACGGGCGGGAGTTTAAAAAGAATAAATAGTTTTCAGGCCGCATCCAGTCCAGGGGGGGGGGCTGACTTAGATAAAAGGTTGTTTGCAGGATGGGGATAGGGGGCTCACTGACCCAACGAGGGATTTGAACCCTTTCTCCGCAGCATGCAGCTTCTACTTGGCTGGGCAAATGCTGACCCCCCTCCCCTAGCAGAGCCAGGCGTAAGTAGGCCAGTGCCCAGCTTCTAGAAGATTAAAGTGCCTCTGAATCCCTTTCTGGCACCCGCTTTTAACCCCACCGCTGCCACCTCAGTCGCAGATTTTTTTATTTATTCAGATGTCACTGGAGTGGGTGACCCCCCCACCACCTTTTTACACCCTCCTCAGACAGGTGCAACTAACTGGGGGGTGGGGGGGGCTGGCGTGCTCTGCATGGATCTTGCAGGAACGGGCGATGGTAACCCTTTGGAGGAGGCAAGACTAATATTTTTTCTTTTTCCCCGGACGGGTTTTTGCACGAATGGCGATTTTGCTGTCTGACGCGCGGTGAATCCGGTAAGATTTTTTGATCCGTATAATGTTTGTTTATTGGATGTGCCCAGGCTTTCAAGAGCATGCTGGGAGCTGTGGTTGGCAGCTGCAGGAGCACGCTGGGAGTTGTGGTTGGTGGCTCCTGGAGCATCTTGGGGGTAGATGGCGGCTCCAGGAGCATGCTGGGACTAGTAGTTGGCGGCTTCTAAACTGTGCTGGGAGTAGTAGTTGGTGTCTTCTGAACTGTGCTGGGAGTAGTAGTTGGTGTCTTCTGAACTGTGATGGGAGTAGTAGTTGGTGTCTTCTAAACTGTAATGGGAGTAGTAGTTGGTGTCTTCTAAACTGTAATGGGAGTAGTAGTTGGTGTCTTCTAAACTGTGATGGGAGTAGTAGTTGGTGTCTTCTAAACTGTGATGGGAGTAGTAGTTGGCGGCTTCTAAACTGTGCTTGGAGTAGTAGTTGGTGTCTTCTAAACTGTAATGGGAGTAGTAGTTGGTGTCTTCTAAACTGTGCTGGGAGTAGTAGTTTGCGGCTTCTAAACTGTGCTGGGAGTAGTAATTGGCAGCTTTTAAACTGCGCTGGGAGTAGTAGTTGGCAGCTTCTAAACTATGCTGGGAGTAGTAGTTGGCAGCTTCTAAACTATGCTGGGAGTAGTAGTTGGCGGCTTCTAAACTATGCTGGGAGTAGTAGTTGGCAGCTTCTAAACTATGCTGGGAGTAGTAGTTGTCAACCTCTAAACTGTGCTGGGAGTAGTAGTTGGTGGCTTCTAAACTAGGCTGGGAGTAGTAGTTGGCGGCTTCTAAACTGTGCTGGGAGTAGTGTTTGGTGGCTTCTAGAGTACACTGGGAGTTGCAGTTGGTGGCTCCTAGAGCATTCTGGGAGTAGTAGTTGGTGGCTCCAAGAGCTTGCAGAAAGTAGTAGTAGTTGGCTTCTGAAGTGTTCTGGGAGGAGAAGTTGGTGGATCCTAAAGCATGCTAGGAGTAGTAGTTGCACCTCCAAGATTATGCTGGGAGTAATAGTTAGTAGCTCCAAGAGCTTGCAGGAAGTAGTAGTAGTAGTTGGCCTATAAAACACGCTGGAGGTTGGCGGCTCCAAGATCATGTTGGCAGTAGTAGTTGGTGACACCTGTAGCATGCAAAAAGTAGAAGTAGTTGGTGGCTTCTTGAGTGCACTGTGAGTTGCAGTTGGCAGCTTCAAGAGCATGCTGGGAGTAGTAGTTGGTGGCTTCTAGAGCATGTTGGAAGTAGCTGGTGGCTTCTGGAGTGTATTGGGAGTTGCAGTTTGTGGCTCCAAGAGCATGCTGTGAATAGTTGTTAATGATGACTGGAGCATCCTGGGAGTATTACTTGGTGGTGACTAGAGCATGCTAGGAGTAGTAGTTGGTGGTGACTAAAGCATAGTGAGAGCTGCAGTTGGTGGTGACTAGAGTGTGCTGGGAGTAGTAGTTGATGGTGACTAGAGTGTGCTGGGAGTAGTAGTTGTGGTTACTAGAGCTTGGTGGGAGTTACAGTTGGTGGCTCCAAGAGCATGCTGTGAATAGTAATTGGTGGTGACTAGAGTGTGTTGGGGAGTAGTAGCTGGTGGTGACTACAGCATGCTGGGAGTAGTAGTTGATGGTGGCTATAGTGTGCTGGAAGTAGTAGTTGCTGGGAGTAGTAGCTGGTGGTGACAGGGAGGGAGTGCTGGGGGAAAGTAACTGGTGGCTCCTTGAGCATGCTGGGAGTACTAGTTGTTGGTGCCTAAAGTGTGCTGAGAGTTTAGGTTGGTGGCCCCAAGAGCAAGCTGGGAGTTTTGGTTGGTGGCCCCAAGAGCATGCTGGGAGTTTTGGTTGGTGGCCCCAAGAGCATGCTGGGAGTTTTGGTTGGTGGCTCCAAGACCATGCTGGGAGTAGTACTTGGCATCTCACAGTGTGTGCTGGGAGTTGTGGTTGGTGGCTCTAGGATCAGTGCTGGAAGTAATGTTTGGCTACATTTAGGTTTTCTCCTGTCAGAGTAGCTGTCATCCTAGAAGTGTCAGTGGTCACAGAGGGCCTGTCACTCCAATTAGAAGTCATGTCTCAGTGGTGTCACCTCTTTGTACCCCCACCGCCTGATCCTGGTACCATTACAGAGGATATCTTCCTCCATGGCCTGTATATGACAGGTACCTGCAATGACTTCTATTGGTGTGCAGTGACAGAAAGGGAAGATGGAAGTTGCTTCCCCGATTGACCAGTTTCCTGGCTGCAGACTGACATGTGGATCTACTGGCAACAGCACTAGTCCTCCGTTGCTATGGGTTACCGCCCACACCGTCTCTGGCGGTTTATTATCCGCATGTTCTATTATTACCGGCCAGGAACTTTCCTTTTATCCGTGGGGAGGAAGAGAACACCGAACCACCTTATTACCGAGACCCACCCAGCGGAGAAACCCATAGAACAGTCCATGGGTGATACTGGGGGCTCATATATATATATATATATATATATATATATTATAAAGAGAAAGTTCTAGAGACTATTGTATAGAATGCCACAGGGCAAACATCTATTCTTCTGTCTATCTCTATAATTATTTATTTATCTATCTATCTAGTGACAGAATGACCAAGTCCAAAAGTCTAGATCTAATGTCAATCATCATATCTATCTAATCTATAGATAGATAGATTGATAGATAGATAGATAGATATCTTGTAAATATAGTAGCTAAATGGCTATCTATTATTTCATATCTATCTATCTATCTATCTATCTATCTATCTATCTATCTATCTATCTATCTATCTATCTATCTATCTATCTATCTATCTATCTATCTATCTATCTATCTATCTATCTATCTATCTATCTATCTATCTATCTATCTATCAGATAGACAGACAGATTGATAGATATGACGATAGACATTGGATCTAGACTTTTGGACTTGGTCATTCTGTCTCTAGATAGATAGATAGATAGATAGATAGATAGATAGATAGATAGATAGATAGATAGATATTGTATCTAGACTATTGGACTTGGCCATTCTGTCTCAGATAGATAGATAGATAGATAGATAGATAGATAGATAGATAGATAGATAGATAGATAGATAAATAGATATATTATAAATATCTATCTATTTATCTATCTATCTATCTGAGACAGAATGGCCAAGTCCAATAGTCTAGATACAATATCTATCTATCATCTATCAGATAGACAGACAGATTGATAGATATGACGATAGACATTGGATCTAGACTTTTGAACTTGGTCATTCTGTCGATAGATAGATAGATAGATAGATAGATAGATAGATAGATAGATAGATAGATAGATAGATAGATAGATAGATAGATAGATAGATAGATAGATAGATAGATAGATAGATAGATAGATAGATAGATAGATAGATAGATAGATAGATAGATAGATAGATAGATAGATAGATAGATAGATAGATAGATAAATAGATATATTATAAATATCTATCTATTTATCTATCTATCTATCTGAGACAGAATGGCCAAGTCCAATAGTCTAGATACAATATCTATCTATCTATCTATCTATCTATCTATCTATCTATCTATCTATCTATCTATCTATCTATCTATCTATCTATCTATCTATCTATCTATCTATCTATCTATCTATCTATCTATCTTTCTATCTATCTGAGACAGAATGGCCAAGTCCAATAGTCTAGATACAATATCTATCTATCTATCTATCTATCTATCATCTATCAGATAGACAGACAGATTGATAGATATGACGATAGACATTGGATCTAGACTTTTGAACTTGGTCATTCTGTCGATAGATAGATAGATAGATAGATAGATAGATAGATAGATAGATAGATAGATAGATAGATAGATAGATAGATAGATAGATATCTTGTAAATATAGTAGCTAAATGGCTATCTATTATTTCATATCTATCTATCTATCTATCTATCTAGAGACAGAATGACCAAGTCCAAAAGTCTAGATCCAATGTCTATCGTCATATCTATCAATCTGTCTGTCAGATAGATAGATGGATAGATATTGTATCTAGACTATTGGACTTGGCCATTCTGTCTCAGATAGATAGATAAATAGATATATTATAAATATCTATCTATCTATCTATCTATCTATCTATCTATCTATCTATCTATCTATCTATCTATCTATCTGATAGACAGACAGATTGATAGATATGATGATAGACATTGGATCTAGACTTTTGGACTTGGTCATTCTGTCACTAGATAGATAGATAGATAGATAGATAGATAGATAGATAGATAGATAGATAGATAGATAGATAGATAGATAGATAGATATTGTATCTAGACTATTGGACTTGGCCATTCTGTCTCAGATAGATAGATAGATATTTATAATATATCTATTTATCTATCTATCTATCTATCTGAGACAGAATGGCCAAGTCCAATAGTCTAGATACAATATCTATCTATCTATCTATCTATCTATCTATCTATCTATCTATCTATCTATCTATCTATCTATCTATCTGATAGACAGACAGATTGATAGATATGATGATAGACATTGGATCTAGACTTTTGGACTTGGTCATTCTGTCACTAGATAGATAGATAGATAGATAGATAGATAGATAGATAGATAGATAGATATTGTATCTAGACTATTGGACTTGGCCATTCTGTCTCAGATAGATAGATAGATATTTATAATATATCTATTTATCTATCTATCTATCTATCTGAGACAGAATGGCCAAGTCCAATAGTCTAGATACAATATCTATCTATCTATCTATCTATCTATCTATCTATCTATCTATCTATCTATCTATCTATCTATCTATCTATCTATCTATCTATCTATCTATCTATCTATCTATCTATCTATCTATCTATCTATCTATCGACAGAATGACCAAGTCCAAAAGTCTAGATGCAATGTCTATCGTCATATCTATTAATATGTCTATCTAATCTATTGATAGATCGATATAGAATGATCTAGTCCCCACACTCTATGGGCATTGCTGGGTCGCTCCCCTCTCTAGTGATGGAGATTCTGTGGCAGGGCATAGATTTGATGATGATGATGATTGGTGGGGTCCCCGGAGTGACGTGGCCGGTGTCACAGTAATCAGCACATGTAGAAATGTAGAGTTTGGAAGCCTCCTGAGAAGTCCTCAGCTCTTTCTTCTATGAGTGTCCATGCACCGCTCCTGGATCTCATTTCTTACACATCTTCATAACTGTTAGCAACGTATTATTTATTTTTGTTGCATTGGGGTGTGTTTGGTTTTTAGTGGTTTGGGTATAGAGAAGGCTGGGATGTGTACGCTGCTTTTTTACGCTATAAGAGATGTATTTGTCATGAAGCGTGGTATAAATCGGCAGCGTCAAGGCTGCGTGCTGCGTAGTTATGTGATCTCTGCCCCTTGGATTCAGTGAGAAGTATTTACTGATGTCATCTCACATGAGAGTCTCACATTTAGCACTTATCATGTTATTGTGTTTGTTTTGGCCTTTAGTTCTTATTATATGACTTTATGAGCAATTTTTTTGTTGTTGTTGAAAGTTTCGCAGCCTAGCACATTACTTTTGCAAAATTTTATTTAAAAAACTGAATTTCTGTACATCATTCTCACAAAACGAGATAACTCGTGTGTGTGTGTGTGTGTGTGTGTGTGTGTGTGTGTGTGTGTATATATATATATATATATATATAGGTGTGTATAGATATATCTATATATATCCACCAATTATCCATGCAGCATACTCTACTGATTAAAAACAGTTGTGGAATGAAAATCTGAATGAATGACGCTGACGCGTTTCGAGGCTGACCCCCTCTTCTTCAGAGCACCTCCTCGTATGAATGAGACTTTAGTATTCCTTAGTATATAAATGAATGGTCAAATGAAATATTTTATGCAACTTTATTATTGAAAGTTTGTGATTACTTGCAAGTTTGGAGACCTTGGGTGACACTTGTTCTATAAAGGATGTTAGCTCAAAACTGAAAATGAATCCAAAAAGTGTGTCTAAAATCAGGTTGTTGCATTTAGGATGTCTAGCCGTAACATGAAGCGCTTCCTTTATACTTCATTCTTCCATCCAGGCATGGCTGTAATGTCCACCCTGGTCCCTTGTCTTAATTCTGATGACCTGCATTGCTGGGAACTTTCCAAAGTCGGCGAGGCTGACATTGGGGCGGGGTCAAATAGTGGTGTATAGCGTGCTGCACCAAAATAGAGGAAATGGTTTCATAGCAGTACATGTAGTGCACCGTGGCTGGGAATGGGACCAAGGCCTCATTTACGCTTGTGATTGGAAGGCGGTATTGCAGTTGAGCAGTATTTTTACTGACCCCCCTAACTGCTCCCGCCAAAACTGCAAAGGCCTCAGAGGGGGGGGTGTACATATGACATAAAAATGTATTCTCAACATTGCATTCAGCGGGCAGTACCATCTGGCAAACATGACCCATTCAACTGAATAGGGGCGCCCCCCAACTGTGTGCAATGCACAGTGCCAGGACTAAAAACAAGCTTAAGTGGGGACAGTGGGCATTCAAGACATTATGAAGGCAACAAATAGGCAATTGTGACAATACGCACTCAACAAATGGGCAATGCGAGAGCAACAAATGGACTATGATGACTATATGAGAGCAACAAATGGACTATGATGACTATATGAGAGCAACAAATTGGCAATATGAGAGCAACAAATGGACAATGATGACCATATAAGAGCTACAACTGGACAATGATGACCATATGAGAGCAACAAATGGGCAATGATGTCCATATGAGAGTAACAAATGGACAATGATGACCATATGAGAGCAACAAATGGGCAATGATGACCATATGAGAGCAACAAATGGGCAATGCTGACCATATGAGAGCAACAAATGGGCAATATGAGAGCAACAAATGGGCAATAATGACCATATGAGAGCGACAAATGGGCAATAATGAACATATGAGAGCTACAAATGGGCAGTGATGACCATATGAGAGCGACAAATGGGCAATGATGACCCTATGAGAGCAACAAATGGACAATGATGACCATATTAGAGCAACAAATGGACAATATGAGAGCAACAAATGGGCAATGATGACCATATGAGAGCGACAAATGGGCAATGATGACCATATGAGAGCGACAAATGGGCAATAATGACCATATGAGAGCGACAAATGGGCAATGATGACTATATGAGAGCAACAAATGGGCAATATGAGAGCAACAAATGGGCAATGATGACCATATGAGAGCGACAAATGGGCAATGATGACCATATTAGAGCAACAAATGGGCAATGATAACAATATTAGACCAACAAATGGACAATGGTGATAATATCAGAGCAACAAATAGGCAATGATGACAATACATGCTCAACAAAAGGGCAATTATGACAATTGGTGGGTAACAAGGGGACAATCTGACACGGGGGTAACAAATAGACAATTCTAATGTGACACAGGCAACAAATGGGCAATTGTGACAAAATGAGAGCAACAAAGGGGCAATTATTACAATTTGCGGATAACAAATGGGCAACCAACAGGCAATCGCGACATGACACAGGCAGCAAATTGGCAATCGTGACATTATGAGAGTAACAAAGAGGCAATTGTGATAATACGCAGACAACAAATGGCTCATGTGGGCGCAACAAACAGGCAATGATGGGATGACGCAGGCAACAAGCAGGCAATGGTGACCACATCGGACCAATTATGAAAATACGCAGGCAACAAAAGAGGAATTTTGACACTTTGTGGGTAACAAATGGGAAACTTGAGAGCAACCAACAAGCAATCATTATATGACACAAGCAGCAAATTGGCAATCATGATAATATGAGAGCAATAAATAGGCCGCTGTGACAATACACAGGCAACAAATGGGAAATATGAGAGCAATAAATAGGCAATAATGACATAACGCAGACAACAAATGGGCAGTTGTGACAATATGAGTGCAACAAAAGTTACACGCGAATTATGACAACTTGTGGGTAACAAATGGGCAATATGGGCAACCATATGAGAGCAACCAACAGGCAATTATTACATGACGCAAGCAACGAAGAGCAACACACGGGCAATTATGACGTTACATAGGCAAAAAATGGGCAATCAGGACAATATAAGAGCAATGTATAGGCAATTATGGCAATGGGGGGGGGGGGGGGTTACAAATAGACAAAATGAGAGCAACAAACAGGCAATTCTAACGTGACGCAGGCGACAAATGGGCAATCGTGACAAAATGAGAGCAACAAGGGAGCAATTATTACAGTGTGTGGGTAACACATGGGCAACCAAGAGGCAATCATGACATGATGGAAGCAACAAAATAGCAATCATGACAATAGGGCAATTATGTCAATATATGGGCAATACAAGAACAACAGGCAGGTAATCGTGGCATGACGCAGGCAACAAATTGGCTACTGTGAAAATATGATGGTAACAAATGGGCAACATGGGAGAAACACACAGGAAATCATTACGAAGTAAAAGCATTGGTTGTACTGGATGGACCAGACTAGCTATGTAACAAGGAACAAACGGGCAATCGTAACAAAACATGGGCAACAAACAAGCAATCACATGTGGGCGTAACCCATAATGGTCTGCATGCAAATACAGACTGTCCGGGTACGCCCACTTGTCTAGATTGACACCCACCCATCAGGGTATTTAAATATTTGCATAACTCCTCCCAAGAGCCAGCCCACTAAGTGCGTCAAGGCTGAGGAGTACTGCAGCACCCTGCTGGCCCCTCCCACAATCCAGGATCTGCCTGCATTGCATAGAGAAGCACAGAGGAACCAGGCAAAGCAAAAAATAGATTTAACAGCTTTAAAATGACTGTAAAAAGTCTTCAATAATCCCGGTCATGATTTGGTGATTAGGATCTCCCCCTTGGGCTCCTGTTTTTAATGCTATACTAATATGCTTTATATTGCACTGATCCAACCTGCGACCTGACTCTTTGCCCCGGGATAAAGTTTACTTTTCATGGTACATCTGCTTGTTTGATGTATCCAGGAAGCTCCGAGACACGCTAAAGCAATCCATTTATTTTTCGCTTTTATTCTTGTTGAAACATAACACCATCTTTTATGTGTGATTAAAGAAATCAATGTATAGAGTAGGGATCTCCAGACTATGGCCTGCGGACCGATTCCGGCCCACTGCAACATCTTATCCGGCTCTTTGATGTGAGAAGGTCCCTGATGGGGACTCTGATGTATGGGGGCTCTGATGTAAGAAAGAACTCTGATGGGGACTCTCATGTATGGGGGCTCTGATGTAAGAATGAACTCTGACGGGGACTCTGATGGGGAATCTCATGTAGGGGGGGGACTCTGATGTAAGGGGGCAAATTGAATGGGGACTCTGATGTAAGGGAGACTCTGGTAGGGACCCTGATATAAGGGGGAACTCTGATGAGAACATTGATGTAAAGGAGGACTCTGATGGGGACCCTGATGTAAAGGAGGACTCTGATAAAGATCCTGATGTAAGGGAAACTCTGATGGGGATCCTGATGTAAGGGGGAAGTGCTGAGGACCCTGATGTAAGGGGGAACTCTGCTGAGGACCCTGATGTAAGGGGGAACTCTGCTGAGGACCCTGATGTAAGGGGAATCTCTGATGGGGACCCTGATGTAAGGGGGAACTCTGGTGGGGACCATGATGTAAGGGAGAACTCTGATAGGGACCAAGATGTAAGGGAGAACTCTGATGGGGATCCTGATGTAAGGGGGAACTCTGGTGGGGACCATGATGTAAGGGAGAACTCTGATAGGGACCAAGATGTAAGGGAGAACTCTGATGGGGATCCTGATGTAAGGGGGAACTCTGGTGGGGACCATGATGTAAGGGAGAACTCTGATAGGGACCAAGATGTAAGGGAGAACTCTGATGGGGATCCTGATGTAAGGGGTAACTCTGATGGGGACCCTGATGTAAGTGAGAACTCTGATGGGGACCATGATGTAAAGGAGAGCTCTGACGGGGATCCTGATAAAGGGGGAACTCTGATGGGGACCCTGTTGTAAGGGGGAACTCTGATGGAGACCCTGATGTAAGGGGGAACTCTGATGGGGACCCTGATGTAAGGGGGAACTCTGATGGGGACCCTGATGTAAGGGGGAACTCTGATGGGGACCCTGATGTAAGGGGGGACTCTGATGGGGACCCTGTTGTAAAGGGGAACTCTGATGGGGACCCTGTTGTAAGGGGGAACTCTGATGGGGACCATAATGTAAGGGGGAACCCTAAAAGGGAATCTGATGTAAGGGGGAACTCTGATGGGGACTTTTTTTGAAGCCCGCCAATATTTGTAAAATATCTGATGGAGACCCTGGCATAGAAGAATATTCTTGATTATGGTTTTTCTTATCTGCTTAATCTCATTCATACACACAGTGATTTTTATGCATGCATTGGCCAGCATGGCCACCTTCAGACAGAATCTAATTGTAGAATTGTAAATTTAGTTTTAATTGAAATCTGATCCAAATTGCAAGGAAATTGTCCTGTGTGTGGCCAGTATAATGATTTCCCTTTTTGTCCTCTACTGTCTAAGATACACTGTTGTTGTCAGATGGGATTCTGTCTTCAGGTTTTGTTTGATTGTTTTTTTTAATTTATGTAATGTAGAGTGGTTTCTCATAAATGTGCTTCTTTTTTCTTTTCTTTTTTTGGTAACTTATGGATTCCCACGTCTGCCCCCTTTCTCCCATTAGTATATGGTTGATGGTATACGGGAAAAGACACGTTGCGGTACCGCACGGCAACACACCTGCGTTGCTTTAGTAAAAAAACATAACGCGTACGAATTTGACACATTTTTTTTGTGCATCAGCAACCCATTGACTTCAACGGGCTGCCTTAATGCAACGTAAGGACCTTTCTGTGCTCTGCCTAAACCCCTCCCCTGCAGAACCCTGGAACAGGAACACCCAATGACAGCCCTGTGCAGTGTTGTAGAGACTTATTAGCTTATTGTGGGTAGTCCACCTGTTTTTTTAAAGAGAACCTGTAATAGGGAATTGGTTCCCAATAAAGGCAACAGAGAACACACAACTAGTCACCTGGGTTGCCTGTAGGATATTTGCTGATGATCCTTTTCCCCATTACATTTCCCCAAGCTCAGATGAAGCAGGGAGATCCTTGCACTTCACCTCCTCAGGTACAGCTTCCCCTCCAGCAAGGAGAACAGTGATCAGCATAGTAGTGATCTTACCAAATCTCGCTCCAAAGCTGGTGAGACTAGTAGATCCACAGAATGGATGAAGTTGAAGCAGGGAGATCTTTGCACTGCAGGTCATCAGGTACAGCTTCCTCTCCAGCAAGGATAACAGTGATCAGCACAGCAGTGACCTCACCAAATCTCACTCCAAATCTGGTGAGACGAGCAGCTCCATAGAATGGAGAAACAGAAGCAGGGAGATCCTGGCAGCCCATTCACTTGAGGCCCCATTCACACCTGCGCATTTTTCACGTGACAGCCTAAGGCAGTCTATTCACTTGAATGGGCTTCCTTGCACGTGACTAATGCGCCAAAAGAAGCTGGTGCACTTTTTTCGGCAGAGAGCTTTGTGCTTTTTTTTTTTTTACCACGTGTTTTCTTGCACCGCAACACGCGTTTCCCAGCAGCATTTGGGGTGCCGGTAACAATTATTGGCACTGCAAGCCGTTAGGCCCCATTCACACCTGCGTGTTTTTTTCAGCATGTATTTCGCACGTCAGCATAGGGCAGCCCGTTTGCTTGAGGCCCCATTCACACCTACGTATACGCTAAGGTGCATTTTTCACGCAACAGCGATTGGGCTGCCCTACATGCGCCAAAAGAGGCTTACGCACTTTTTCGGGCAGTGAATGTTGTACATTTTTTACCATGCGTTTTTGTCATGCCAAAACGCGCATTTCCTAGCCATATTTGGGACGCTGTTAACAACTATTGGCATAGCAAGCGTTTTTTCCCGCGTTCACGGAATGTGCCGATTTGGATGGGGCCTGGTAGAAATGTCCTGTGCGCTTCTCTACGCCTGTCCTGTGCGCAAGGCTTCTGGCCGTCCCTACGTTAGATCAATTTGCGAATCTGCATCCAATAGGCCGGGGAACCAGCATTGAGTACAACGTGCCCCATAGCTGTAATGGCAGATGTCTCCATGGGTCACATCTATAGCGCCGGGGACCGTCTGCTTCACGGCTGTTACCTGGCCGACCGCTTTTTCTGATGACACAACATCCTCCATGTGTTGCCAGGCAACCTTTGCAGAGGCGTTCGGTTGCATGCTGCATCGGACAACAGCCTTGGGGTGGTGGTGGAAGGGGGGGAATCCCTCATAAAAAGGGGATTTGTGAGCTGAAACGTGAGCCGGACGGTTTATATCTAGAAGGGGGGGAGGGAGTCGGGGGTCATCCGCTGGGTAATATGAAAATAAATGGAGTTTAATCCCCTCACATATATATTCATAGACACGTGCACCGAAGAAGATGGCAGCGCTGCGTTCTTTGTTTAACCACCGACTCTGGTCCACGAGGAAGAAAACTTTTCTGTGGCTTCTAATGGAGGACATGAGGCCTCCTCATATCCATTGTGTGTGCCCTGATATAGAGGAACCCATCGGGGGGTGTAATCCGCCAATTAAGGTGGACGTCAAGATCAAAGTGTTTTTTTTTTTTTTCTTTTTTCTTGGTTTTGGATAGAACAGGATAAGAATAAAAGCTTCGTCGGGTATCTGAGAACTTGATAGTGAGGTTTGCCTGCTACTTCCTGTTCCCGTGACAACGCTTTCACCAGACAGGAAGTGGGGGTACATCTGCAGTAGCAATGCTGCTTGTGTATCTCTGTGTCATTACTCCAGACCCGGCTCAGCTCCAGGTACATAAATATACAGTATATAATAGAAAATAATAAAATGCATAAATCCAGATCCAGAAGGGATGGTTGGAACCCCTGAAATCTGGGGGGGACCTCTGATAGGGGAGGGGGAACATCTGATGTGTAAATGGGGACCTCTGATGTAATGGGAGACCTCTGATGTGTAAAAGGTGACCTCTGATATGATGGGGGGCTTCTGATATGATGGGGGGGGGGGCTCTGAGGTAATGGGGGGACCTCTGATGTGATGGGGAAACCTCTTAAGTCGGGGGGATCTCTCATGTGATGGGAGAAACTCTGATGTGATGGGGGGCTGTGATGTGATTAGGGGACTCCTGGTTTAAAGGAAGGGCTTCTGATGTGAGGAGGGGGTTGTGATATGATGGGGAACCTCTGATGTGATGGGAGGACCACTGATGTTAAGGGGGGGTTTTTGTGTGATGCGGGACCCCAGATGTAATGGGGGGCTTTTGATATGAAGGGGACTGTGATGTGATGGGGAGACCTCTGATGTTCTGGGGAACCTCTGATATGATGGGGGGCTCTGATGTGATGGGACCTCTAATGTGATGGGGGGGGGGGGGGCTCTGATGTGATTAGAGCCCTCTGATGTGAAGGGGGCTGTGATATGATGGGATCTCTGATGTGATGGGGGACCACTGATGTGAAGGCGGAGCTCTGAAGTATTGGGGGGCCTCCGGTGTGAAGAGGGGCTGTGATATGAAGGTGGGGCTGTGATGTGATAGGAGGACCTCTGATGTGATAGGGGACCTCTGATGTGAAGGGGGGCTGTGATGTGATGGGGGGACCTCTGATGTGAAGGGGGGCTGTGATGTGATGGGGGGACCTCTGATATGAAGGGTGGTTGTGATTTGATGGAGAACCTATGATGTGAAGGGGGCTGTGATATGATGAGGGGACCTCTGTTATGAAGGGTGGTTGTGATATGATGAGGGGACCTCTGTTATAAAGGGGGGCTGTGATCTGATGGAGAACCTATGATGTGAAGGGGGCTGTGATATGATGAGGAGACCTCTGATATGAAGTGGGGGCTGTGATTTGATGGAGAACCTATGATGTGGAGGGGGCTGTGATATGATGAGGGGACCTCTGATATGAAAGGTCATTGTGTTATGATGAGGGGACCTCTGTTATAAAGGGGGGGGGGGCTGTGATCTGATGGAGAACTTATGATGAGGGAGCTGTGATATGATGAGGGGACCTCTGATGTGAGGGGGGCTGTGATTTGATGGAGAACCTATGATGTGGAGGGGGCTGTGATATGATGAGGGGACCTCTGATATGAAAGGTGGTTGTGTTATGATGAGGGGACCTCTGTTATAAAGGGGGGGCTGTGATCTGATGGAGAACTTATGATGTGGAGGGGGCTGTGATATGATGAGGGGACCTCTGATATGAAGGGGGGGGCTGTGATCTGATGGAGAACTTATGATGTGGAGGGGGCTGTGATATGATGAGGGGACCTCTGATATGAAGGGGGGGGCTGTGATTTGATGGAGAACCTATGATGTGGAGGGGGCTGTGATATGATGAGGGGACCTCTGATATGAAAGGTCATTGTGTTATGATGAGGGGACCTCTGTTATAAAGGGGGGGGGGGCTGTGATCTGATGGAGAACTTATGATGAGGGAGCTGTGATATGATGAGGGGACCTCTGATGTGAGGGGGGGCTGTGATTTGATGGAGAACCTATGATGTGGAGGGGGCTGTGATATGATGAGGGGACCTCTGATATGAAAGGTGGTTGTGTTATGATGAGGGGACCTCTGTTATAAAGGGGGGGCTGTGATCTGATGGAGAACTTATGATGTGGAGGGGGCTGTGATATGATGAGGGGACCTCTGATATGAAGGGGGGGGCTGTGATCTGATGGAGAACTTATGATGTGGAGGGGGCTGTGACATGATGAGGGGACCTCTGATATGAAGGGGGGGGCTGTGATTTGATGGAGAACCTATGATATGGAGGGGGCTGTGATATGAAGGGGGGCTGTGATTTGATGGAGGACCTATGATGTGAAGGGGGCTGTGATAGAATGAGGGGACCTCTGATGTGAGGGGGGGGGGGGGCTGTGATTTTACAGAGGACCTATGATGTGAAGGGGGCTGTGATATGATGAGGAGACCTCTGATGTGAAGGAGGGGCTGTGATTTGATGGAGAACCTATGATGTGGAGGGGGCTGTGACATGATGAGGGGACCTCTGATATGAAGGGGGGGCTGTGATCTGATGGAGAACCTATGATGTGGAGGGGGCTGTGATATAATGAGGGGACCTCTGATGTGAGGTGGGGCTGTGATTTGATGGAGGACCTATGATGTGAAGGGGGGCTGTGATATGATGAGGGGACCTCAGATGTGAGGGGGGGGGGGGGCTGTGATTTGATGGAGGACCTATGATGTGAAGGGGGCTGTGATAGAATGAGGGGACCTCAGATTTGAAGGGGGCTGTGATATGATGGGGGGACCTCTGATGTGAAGGGGGGCTGTGATATGATGGGGGGACCTCTGATGTGAAGGGGGGCTCTGATATGAAGAGGGGCTATGATGTGATTGGGGGGGCTCTAATGTGAAGGGGGGCTGTGATAAGATGGGAGGGACCTCTGATATAATGGAAGACCTCTGATATGAAGGGGGGCTGTGATGCGAGGGTGCCCCCCACACACATATATGACTTAAAACTGCACATAGAAATAAGTATTCTAAGTCCCGGTTCACATGTGTGTGCGATGTCAGCCATCACATGTGATTCGGAGCGCACTCCTCTGCAAATCACATGCAATGTCTGTGTAATGCGAACCGGGACTAAAACATCATCACACTTCCTCTCCCATAGCCACAACAGGAAGTGAGAAGAAATCCCTCCAGAGTGAAGGAATTCCTGGTTTGTCCCCATGGGAAGATTTCCCCTCTAATCCTACTCTGGTGACAACCCAAAATTTTGAATTTCCTTTCACTTTCGGTGATAATGGTAATTATCTCCACTCTACAAAAAAAAAAACTACAAAAAAAAAGGTTTGCTTGGTTATACTTTAACTCCCATTTTCCCGTATAGCACAATCCTGTAGCTCTTGAAGTGAGTATTTTATGATGTCTATTGCGGTCTTATCTGAGGACCTTTGTGCAGGGAGTACATACTGTACATGTTTATTAGTTTATAAACAGCTGTGCGTAGAACCGCGTATCCCACGTTGTGTTTATCAGTTTCACTACTTTGACCGGTTGGCAAAGAGTTGACTTAAATCGCAAAACAAAACCATCAATAGATCCAATTTTTTTTTGCAGCTGAAGTTATGTACAGATCTCAGCTTATCCTGTCAGTCACCTTCTGGCTCCTCATTGGTCTTTGGAGCACCCTATTCCAGGAAAAGAACCAATGAGAAGGATGAAGATATGGAAGGGGAGAAGGCCAAGCTCAGCATTGATCAGAAAAGTCACAATGTGCGCATAACTTCAGCTGTCCTTACCATTGGGTCTACTGATCGTGAATTTTTTACATTTGCATTCAGTTTGAGTTATCGCTGAGAGGTTAACGGACAGGGCTGTCTTTAACACAGGGCAAAAAGGGCAGCTGCCCTGGGCCCAGTCATTGTTGTTGGGCCCAAAGTAGCTGCCTCTTGAGCCAGCAGTGCCTGCTAATAGGTAATAGGGGGATTTTGGAGGGCCCAAGAAAATATTTGCCCAGGGTCCAATCAAGATTAAAGACGGCCCTGTTAACATGTGTCCTATGATTACCTGTTGTTGTTCGTTGTCTCCTGAGTTATCCAGGATATATCTGTCCATGGAAAGGTCAGTCCACCCAGAGGTGATATTTTGGTTATATGGTGGGCCAAATCAACCCCTCAAATCCTATTTATTTTACTGTATCCCAACAGTAAGGCCTTCTTGTCTGAACTCGGTACAGGGATGGTGGGACCCCTCATAATGGGCACAGCAGGTGTACAGACCCAGGAACATAGCACAAGAATAGTGGGAACCCCTCATAATGGGCACAGCAGGTGTACAGACCCAGGAACATAGCACAAGAATAGTGGGAACCCCTCATAATGGGTACAGCAGGTGTACAGACCCAGGAACATAGCTCAGGGATGTGGGAACCCCTCATAATGGGTAAAACAGGTGTACAGACCTGGGGAATCAGCACAGGGATGGTGGGAACTCCACATAATGGGCACAGCAGGTGTACAGACCTAGGAACTCAGCACAGGGATGGTGGCAACCCCTGATAATGGGTACAGTAGGTGTACAGACCGAGAACTCCGTACAGGGAAGATTGGAACCCTTTATAATGGCCACACCAGGTGTACAGACCTGGCAACTCAGTACAGGGATGGTGGGAACTCCTCATATTGAGCACAGCAGGTATACAAAACCAGGAACTTAGTTCAGGGATGGTGGGAACCCTTTATAATGGGCACAGCAGGTGTGTAGACCTGGGAAATCAGATCAGAGATCCTAATAGATCCCAACAGAATCTCGGAGAGATAGAAGAGACTGTCCGGTGATTTCATTCTCCAGCTTCCACCAACCAGTAGACGATGGTACCAAACAGTTAGGAGGATAGACCATTTACAATGTAAATCCTTTACTTCCATCATGGACTCATTGTCTGTCTCATTAAATATACAGACATTGCATATAATTATATAATTGCTCAGCATGCAACCAGTGTGATCCTCCATGAGTCCTGGATGTTCCGATGTGTGCGTCGTGGTTTGCCGGGGATGACAGCAATTGCTGGAAAAAAGAAATGTTGCTGGCAATCACCCCCCACAGCATGTGAAAAAAAAAAAAAAAGCGAACAACCAGCAGCAGAATTTTCCGGCAATTTGCTGCTGGTTTAGGATGGGGGGTGGGGAGAGCACTGATAATGAACTGGTGCAGGGCCCCTGACAGTTGCAGGTCAGAGAGGACTCAATAGTCCCATGTTCACCTTTTGTCATGGGTGACCCTCTCATTGTACAGGTCACATTACTGTCCCTGTCACTCAACACACTGACATCCCAACAAGTGTCACTGAGACAGCAGCCGCTACCGGGCCCCAGGCTGCGGGGGCCCTCTTTTGACTCATCGCACTGAGGAAAGTCTCTGCTCGTCTCATCGGGTCCGTGACATTTCTGTCATTGTAGCATTTTTACTAGTTGTGATTTTTATTCATTCTCATGTACTGTGTTCTTTAAGTGTTGTCCTCTTTGGTGGGGTGTTGTCACTGTACACTCACAACAATTAAGTGGAATAGGAGAAAGTCCAAGGAAATTACTATAGGTAAGGATGCGTTCACACTAGTGCAATTTCAGATGCAGCTTGAGTCCCACAGAATCGCAAGACAAATGGAAATCACATTGTTTTCAAAAAAGCTTCCTGTACAACCTTGGTGTGCTCCCAGAACAATTTTGGCCCCATAGAATTTGCAAACCATTTTTAAATTTGCATTATATAATTGCATTGAAAATTGGATCTAAATCAGATTGCAGCAGTGTGAACCTAGCCCAAAGGGTTGTAAGGGATGAGTCCAGTTCTATTGACAAGGGGAAATATAAAGGAGGATAGGGGGTGAGTCTACAATTTTTCATGTCCCTCTTAGTCTGTGAAATGCTGAAACTGTATTTTTCACCATTCTTTTCTCATTAGAATGTGGAGTTTCCTCATCCCCTTCTTCTCCACCTCTCCTCCCTTCTAATCTCTTCTCTTACTCTTACTTCTTCTCTTCTCTTGAAATGAAGTTCGGGATGAGAGTGCAGAGTCTCTCTGCAAGTGCGTGTCTTTCTCTTTTTCTTTTTCTCTCTTCTCTCTTTTTCTCTCTTCTCTTTTCTCTCTTTTTCTCTCTTTTCTCTTTTTCTCTCTTCTTCTCTATTCTTCTCGTTTCTTCTCTCTTCTTCTCTCTTCTTCTCGTTTCTTCTCTCTTCTTCTCTCTTCTTCTCTCTTCTTCTCTCTTCTTCTCTCTTCTTCTTTCTCCTTCTTCTTTCTCCTTCTTCTTCTTCTTTCTCCTTCTTCTTCTTCTTTCTCCTTCCTCTTCTTCCTCTTCTTCTTCTCTCTTCTTCTTCTTCTCTCTTCTTCTTCTTCTCTCTTCTTCTTCTTCTCTCTTCTTCTTCTTCTTTCTCCTTCTTCTTCTTCTTCTTTCTCCTTCTTCTTCTTCTTTCTCCTTCCTCTTCTTCTTTCTCCTTCCTCTTCTTCCTCTTCTTCCTCTTCTTCTTCTTCTTCTTTCTTCTTTCTTCTTTCTTCTTTCTTCTTTCTTCTTTCTTCTTTCTTCTTTCTTCTTTCTTCTTTCTTCTTTCTTCTTTCTTCTTCTTTCTTCTTTCTCCTTTTTCTTCTTTCTCCTTTTTCTTCTTTCTCCTTCTTCTTCTTTCTCCTTCTTCTTCTTTCTCCTTCTTCTTCTTTCTCCTTCTTCTTCTTTCTCCTTCTTCTTCTTTCTCCTTCTTTCTCCTTCTAATTTTTCTTTTTCTAATTGTCCTTCTCCTCCTCCTTCTTCTTCTACCCTTTCTTGTCCTTCTCCTTATTCTCCCTTTTACTCTTTCTCCTTCTCCTCCTCCTCCTCCTCCTCCTCCTCTTCCACCTCCACCTCCACCTCCCTCTCCCCTCTCCTTCTTCTGCCCTTGAAGTGAAGTCCTTCTTCACCTTCTCTTCTAATCTCTTCGTCTTTCGTCTTCTCTTTTTCCATCTCCTTCTTCTCACCCCTTGAAGTGAAGTCCTTCCACTCCTTCTTATCCTTCTTTTCATTTTCCTTTTTCCATTTCCTCATTCTTTGTTTCTCCTTCTCTTCCTCCTCCTTCTTCTTCTACTCTTTCTTGTCCTTCTTCTCCCTTCTACCTTCTCCTCTTTCTCATTCTTCTCCACCTTCTTCCTCTACCTTCCTTCCTCTACCTTCTTTTTCTCCCATCTCCATTCTCCTTCTCTTCCCTTGAAGTGAAGTCCTTCTTCTCCTTCTCTTCTAATCTCTTCGTCTTTCATCTTCTCTTTTTCCACCTCCTTCTTCTCACCCCTTGAAGTGAAGTCCTTCCACTCCTTCTTATCCTTCTTTTCATTTTCCTTTTTCCATCTCCTCATTCTTTGTTTCTCCTTCTCTTGATCCTTCTTCTTCTACTCTTTCTTGTCCTTCTTCTCCCTTCTACTCTTTCTCCTTCTTCTCCGCCTCCTCCTCCTTCCTCTACCTTCTTTTTCTCCCATCTCCATTCTCCTTCTCTTCCCTTGAAGTCCTTCTTTTCCTTCTCTTCTAATCTCCCCTCTTTCTTCTTCTCTTTCTCCATCTCCTTCTTCTCTTCCCTTGAAGTGAAGTCCTTCACCTTCTCTTCTAATCCCTTCGTCTTTCGTCTTCTCTTTCTCCATCTCCTTCTTCTCACCCCTTGAAGTGAAGTCATTCTACTCCTTCTTATCCTTCTTTTCATTTTCCTTTTCCCATCTTCTCATTCTTTTTTTCTCCTTCTCTTCCTCCTTCTTCTACTACTCTTTCCTGTCCTTCTCCCTTTTCTTCTTTCTCCTCCTTCGCCTTCTCCTTCTCCTTCTCCTCCCTTAAAGTGAATTTTGGGATGAGAGCACAGAGTATCTGAAAGTGATGGTCTCTCTCTCATTTTCTTCTTCTCTTCTCATCCTTATTTTCTTCACTTGAATGAGGTTCGGGATTAGGGCAGAATGTCTCTGAAAATGAGTGTCTTTCACTGTTGAGTACCTAGGGCCCTGTAGCAGAAAGTAGGCTTCATCCTCCAGCACCAAGACTGGCAACTTTCGGCCCAGGGGGCAAGTGCAGACCAGAGGACCGTGGTGCAGCGACTCTGCCCCCCCTCCCACTCTTCCTCTTCCCGTCCTCCTCCTGACCCCAATTCTAGGGTGAATCCAGGTTGTGAACCTGCTTCAGGTACTCTCTACTCACCAGCTGAATCTGGGTTCCCAACCTGGCAGCAGGGGGCAGTTGGGGGAGCTGGGACAGCTCGGTTGGGGCTGGCCAGGAGAGGAAAGTCTCCAGTGGGGCATGGAACCGGCCTCTGCTCAGACACAGTTTACACCATCAATGCTGGGGAGGGAGGCCTGTACTCTGTCCTTGTCTTCATCCCACACTCAGTAGGTCAGTGGTGGGGACTTTATACTTCTCTTCACCAGGAATCCTTTTGGCATGTCTGTGGCAGAAGCGGTGAAGCCTTTTTACAGGACATCAGAGTGGCCCAGGGGGCAATTGCCCCCCTGCCCCCTGGCCCAGTCCTCCCCTGTCCAGCACCCCAGTCACACCACTTGCACAATCTACTGTTCCTTGTAGGTCTGTCTGTGCTGATCTGATTCTATATCCAGGCTGTGGGCACTCAGTCTGTAAAGGCTTAGGGTCTGTCTGCCTTTGGGGTCTTGTAGCATCTCCAGGTATAGGGCCAGTTTGTAGTCACCCAGTAGTGGCTGGTCAGTAGTTTGTTATTTAGTCATTTATTTTCTTTTGGAGTTGTTCATCATGTCTTTTATTCAAGATTTTGTCAGGTGACATTGTTGGGAGTTTTGGATGATCAAGATTGTGAGGAGATTTTGCAGGCCATCTGGTTTGAATTAGTCCTTGTTCGGCAGTTAGGCTTTATGGTGGTATTAGTATGAGGTGGTCTCAGTATGATAGTGCCTTCTTCTTCTGTATTGTAAGCAGTAAAGGGAATCTGCCCAGCCCAGCAAGCATCATTGAAGGTGCTCCAAAGGACATGGAGGGGGGTGCTTGCAGAATTCCAAATGTAATATTTCTGTCGGGGTGGAGTCCCATTTGGGTTGGTCTGTGTAGTTGGAAAGTTTTTCGGTGGTGGTACAGCTGTCTCCTGATCGTATAGACAGAGCCGGTACAAGGGGGGGGGGGGGGCGGAAGGGGCTGGTGCCCTGGGGGCGCAGCACAGGTGAAGTGTGTGTGAGTGTGACTACTAACACACACCGGGTGGGCAGGCGAGCGGCCGCTAATAGTTGTAACGAAGTGAGACCTTCACTTCCCTGTCAGGCGGGTATCTCCACTGACAGGGAAGTGAAGGGCTCACTTCGTTACAGGCAGCCATTAGCGGCCACTCACCCACCCGCCTGGTGTGTTAGTTCATACCAGGGGGCGGACTGACCCATCTGACTGAGTGCCCGGGACCAGTGGGGGGCCCCATGAGAGGCTCCTGGGGATGAAGTCAGTGCCGGATCAACGTCCGGCATTGTGCTTCACTCAGTGAAGATTCCTGTCAGGCTGCCTTCAATTCTCCGAATTCCCTGCCCGCCTCCTCTCTCCCCGCCCGCCTCGACGACCCTCTTGCTTGCTAGGACCGGCACTGCTCACGAGTACGGACACAGCTTGGACGGCTTGGCATGGCACTACTCCCGGTTTTTAACATTGGCGTCTATAGGAAATCTTGGTCAACTTGACATAGCACTGCTGCCGGTTTTTAACATTGGCGTCTATGGGAAATCTCAGTCAGCTTGACATGGCACTGCTCCCTGTCTAACATTGGCGTCTATGGGAAATCTTGGACAGCTTGGCATGGCACTGCTCCTTGTTTTTAACATTGGCATCTATGGGAAATATTGGTTTTGAAATGACACTGACTTTTTTTCTTTATACCCCGGGGGCGGGGGGGGGGGGGGGGGCGCAGTTTGCCATCTTCGCCCTGGGCACCAGATGACCTTGTCCCGCCACTGCGTCTAGATCAGTGGTCTCCAAACTACAGCCCAGGGACAAGATGTGGCCCTTTGCCTGCCTTTATCTGGCCCTTGAAGCATTATACCTTCTGCTCACACCAACAATACGACATAATTCCTTTTACTGACACCAGCAATGGGATACTGTTTTACCCACTGTAATGAATGATAGGGCACAATTCTTCCCAATGGCACCAACAATGGGGCATAATTCCTCCCAATGACACCAACGATGTGGCACAGTTGCTTTCTTTGACACCAACGATGGGGCACTATTCGTCACAATGACACCAAAGATGGGGCATTGTTTACGTCCACTGATTCCAGGACATTTTCTACTCCCTCTTGCCACAACCTGGCGTCTATGGGAAATCTTGGACAGCTTGGCATGGCACTGCTCCCTGTCTAACATTGGCATCTATAGGAAATCTTGGTCAGCTTGACATGGCACTGCTCCTTGTTTTTAACATTGGCATCTATGGGAAATATTGGTTTTGAAATGACACTGACTTTTTCTTTATACCCCGGGGGCGGGGGGGGGGGGCAGTTTGCCATCTTGGCCCTGGGCACCAGATGACCTTGTCCCGGCACTGCGTATAGATCAGTGGTCTCCAAACTACAGCCCGGGGACAAGATGTGGCCCTTTGCCTGCCTTTATCTGGCCCTTGAAGGATTATACCTTCTGCTCGCACCAACAATACGACATAATTCCTTTTACTGACACCAGCAATGGGATACAGTTTTACCCACTGTAATGAATGATAGGGCACAATTCTTCCCAATGGCACCAACAATGGGGCACAATTCCTTCCAATGACACCAACGATGTGGCACAGTTGCTTTCTTTGACACCAACGATGGGGCACTATTCCTCTCAATGACACCAAGATGGGGCATTATTTACGTCCACTGATTCCAGGACATTTTCTACTCCCTCTCGTCACAATCTGGCCCTCCTACAGTTTAAAGGACATAAAACTGTCCCCTTGTTTAGAGAGTCTGGAGACCCCTGGTATGGATGATGGTATAGATAGAAGGTTCTGCATGCCTTGTCTTTCAGGACTTCTATGGCTGTCTAGTTGGGTTCATTTCTAGGCCAAGGTTCATGTAGCTGTTAGGTTCATCAACAGTGCAGTTTTTGCAACGCTGTGATTTTTTCTTCCTTTGTGTTGAAGGGTAGTGCCCATATCACGCTGTACTTCTCCCATCTTTATAGAAATCCCAGTATCTTGAAATTTACGAATAAATTAAAACCTTTGAATTCAAACAAAGGGAATATGTCCGTCTTTCAAACAGAATTCACATTGAAAAGAGTTTTGCCGGGGCCCCAATCTGCCGGCGCGCACCACAATGCCGCACTAGACATCGCTGCCTCTCCAGACCCTCATTAAGTGCTGATATAAACACAGTAATTAATGTCTCTGCGCTCTCCTGAGGCTTCTGTGGCATCCCTTTGTGACTTTCTATTAAAGAGCAAACCCCTGGGTGCCGATTATCTTTCCTAATATACAAACCACTTGTTTTTGTTCTTCAAAAGTATTTTGGCAGTGGTAACATGATATAAAAGGGAGACCATTATAGTCAGAAAAATAGAGTTCAGCAATAGGTCCGGCTTCAGTTTTAGTTAAGAAGAGCCAAAGCTGAACTCCAGGAATGCCATCATACACCATTACAGCTAGCATAAGTGCATGATTCTGTCTTTATATCAGCTTGTTGTCCTCCTTCTGCCTTGTATCGTACATTCACATCAGTCTCTGCCCTCAAGGAGCTTACACTCTAAGGTCCCTATCTCACACACTGTACATACAAATACTTGGGTCAATATAGACAGGAACCAATTAACCTACCAACATGTCTTTGGAGAGTGGCAGAAACCCCACGCAAGCACGGGGAAAACATGCAAACTCCATGCATATAGTGTCCTGACCAGTGGTGTATTTTTGTTTTGTGCTGCCCTAGGCAAGACTAAAATTTGCTGCCCCCCTCCTATGTAAATTTGCCCCACTCCTTCCTTTTTAATGGATGTAACTCCCTCCAAAATTGAAGTACTACAAGTCCCAACATAAACCCCTGAGACCTCATGAGAGGGGGGGGGGTGAGTGGGGTCAAGAGAGAGGGGGGTGAGAGAGAGAGAGGGGGGGTGAGAGAGAGGGGGGGTGAGAGAGAGGGGGGATGCGAGAAAGAGAGAGGGAGGATGAAAAGACGAGAGAGGGGGATGAGAGAAACAGAGAGGAAGGTGAGAGAGGGAGGGGGATAGAGTGGGGTGAGAGAGAGAGAGAGATAGGGGGGGTGAGAGAGAGAGAGAGAGAGAGAGATAGGGGGGGGTGAGAGAGAGAGGGAGGATGAGGGAAAGAGAGAGGGGGATGAGAGAAACAGAGAGTAAGGTGAGAGAGAGAGGGGGATGAGGGAGAGAGAGGGGGTTGGCTACTGAAGAGGCCGAGGACTCTCAGGGGGTCTGGGGACCATAAGAGGTTTGGATGGCACTGTGGGAGGTATAGGGGTCGCTGTGGAGGCTGGAAACTCTCAGGGGGCCTGGGGGCACAATGGTTGGCTGGGAGGCACTGTGGGAGGTTGTGGGGCACTCTGCAGGCTGGGAGTTCCTAGGGGGCCTGGGGGCACTATGGAAGGCAGGGAGGCACTGTAGGGGGTATGGGGGGACACTGTGAGAGGTTGTGGGGCACTGTGGAGACTGTGACTTCCTAGGGGGCCTGAGACACTATGGGAGACAGAGAGGCACTGAAGGAGGTTTGGGGGACACTGTGGAAGCTGAGGGCTCTCAGGGGGGTCTGGGGACACCATGGGAATCTGGGTGGCACTGCGGGAGGTTGGGGGCCCATAGTGTTGGCTAAGGGCTCTCAGGAGGCCTGGGGTCACCTTGGAAGGCTGGGTGGCATTATGGAAAGTTGAGGGGGACAGTGGAGGCTAAAGACCTACAAGGGGCCTGGGGATACTATGGGAGGCTGAGTGGCACTGTGGGAGGTTGAGGGGCACTGTGAAAGCTGAAAGCCTCCAGGGGGCCTGGGGATGCTATGGGAGGCTAGGCAGCACTGTGGAAGGTTGCGGGGGGGGGGGGTCACTATGGAGCTGGTTAGCTTGGTAACTTGGTAGGTTGGGGGGGCAATGTGGAGGCTGAGGACTCTTATGAGACCTGGGGCATTATGGAAGGCTGGGCAGCATTGTGGAAAGTTTGGGGTACTGTGGAGGCTGAAGGCTCTCAATGGGACTGGGTGTACTATGGGAGGCAGAGCAGCACTGTAGGGAGGTTGGGGGGGGGGGCAATGTGGGGGCTGAGGGCTCTTAGGGGATCTGGGGCATTATGGGAGGCTGGTCAGCATTGTGCGAAGTTGGGGGTACTGTGGAGGCTGAAGGCTCTCTGGGGGCCTGGGTGTACCATGAGAGGCTGGACAGCACTGTAGGGAGGTTGGGGGGGGCATTGTGGAGGCTGAGCCTGGGGCGTTATGGGAGGCTGGGCAGCATTTTGGAAAGTTGGGGGTACTGTGGAGGCTGAAGATGCTCAGGGGGCCTGGGGGTACTATGGGAGACTTGGCAGCACTGTGGAAGGATGGGGAGCACTGTGAAGGCTGGGAGTTCTCAGGGGACCCAGTGACACTATTGGAGATT
The DNA here is from genome assembly GCF_965119305.1 of Pelophylax lessonae. Lineage (NCBI taxonomy): Eukaryota > Metazoa > Chordata > Amphibia > Anura > Ranidae > Pelophylax > Pelophylax lessonae. The sequence continues at coordinate 56,967,479 of NC_138770.1, read as the reverse complement.
GTGTTGCACTGTAGGAGGTTGGGGAACACTCCGGAGGTTGAGGGCTCTCAGGGGGCCTGGAGGCACCATGGAAGGCTGGGGGAGGTTGTGGGGCACTGTGGAGACTGTGACTTCCTAGGGGGCCTGAGACACTATGGGAGACAGAGAGGCACTGAAGGAGGTTTGGGGGACACTGTGGAAGCTGAGGGCTCTCAGGGGGGTCTGGGGACACCATGGGAATCTGGGTGGCACTGCGGGAGGTTGGGGGCCCATAGTGTTGGCTAAGGGCTCTCAGGAGGCCTGGGGTCACCTTGGAAGGCTGGGTGGCATTATGGAAAGTTGAGGGGGACAGTGGAGGCTAAAGACCTACAAGGGGCCTGGGGATACTATGGGAGGCTGAGTGGCACTGTGGGAGGTTGAGGGGCACTGTGAAAGCTGAAAGCCTCCAGGGGGCCTGGGGATGCTATGGGAGGCTAGGCAGCACTGTGGAAGGTTGCGGGGGGGGGGGGGGGGTCACTATGGAGCTGGTTAGCTTGGTAACTTGGTAGGTTGGGGGGGCAATGTGGAGGCTGAGGACTCTTATGAGACCTGGGGCATTATGGAAGGCTGGGCAGCATTGTGGAAAGTTTGGGGTACTGTGGAGGCTGAAGGCTCTCAATGGGACTGGGTGTACTATGGGAGGCAGAGCAGCACTGTAGGGAGGTTGGGGGGGGGGCAATGTGGGGGCTGAGGGCTCTTAGGGGATCTGGGGCATTATGGGAGGCTGGTCAGCATTGTGCGAAGTTGGGGGTACTGTGGAGGCTGAAGGCTCTCTGGGGGCCTGGGTGTACCATGAGAGGCTGGACAGCACTGTAGGGAGGTTGGGGGGGGCATTGTGGAGGCTGAGCCTGGGGCGTTATGGGAGGCTGGGCAGCATTTTGGAAAGTTGGGGGTACTGTGGAGGCTGAAGATGCTCAGGGGGCCTGGGGGTACTATGGGAGACTTGGCAGCACTGTGGAAGGATGGGGAGCACTGTGAAGGCTGGGAGTTCTCAGGGGACCCAGTGACACTATTGGAGATTGTGTTGCACTGTAGGAGGTTGGGGAACACTCCGGAGGTTGAGGGCTCTCAGGGGGCCTGGAGGCACCATGGAAGGCTGGGGGAGGTTGTGGGGCACTGTGGAGACTGTGACTTCCTAGGGGGCCTGAGACACTATGGGAGACAGAGAGGCACTGAAGGAGGTTTGGGGGACACTGTGGAAGCTGAGGGCTCTCAGGGGGGTCTGGGGACACCATGGGAATCTGGGTGGCACTGCGGGAGGTTGGGGGCCCATAGTGTTGGCTAAGGGCTCTCAGGAGGCCTGGGGTCACCTTGGAAGGCTGGGTGGCATTATGGAAAGTTGAGGGGGACAGTGGAGGCTAAAGACCTACAAGGGGCCTGGGGATACTATGGGAGGCTGAGTGGCACTGTGGGAGGTTGAGGGGCACTGTGAAAGCTGAAAGCCTCCAGGGGGCCTGGGGATGCTATGGGAGGCTAGGCAGCACTGTGGAAGGTTGCGGGGGGGGGGGGGGTCACTATGGAGCTGGTTAGCTTGGTAACTTGGTAGGTTGGGGGGGCAATGTGGAGGCTGAGGACTCTTATGAGACCTGGGGCATTATGGAAGGCTGGGCAGCATTGTGGAAAGTTTGGGGTACTGTGGAGGCTGAAGGCTCTCAATGGGACTGGGTGTACTATGGGAGGCAGAGCAGCACTGTAGGGAGGTTGGGGGGGGGGCAATGTGGGGGCTGAGGGCTCTTAGGGGATCTGGGGCATTATGGGAGGCTGGTCAGCATTGTGCGAAGTTGGGGGTACTGTGGAGGCTGAAGGCTCTCTGGGGGCCTGGGTGTACCATGAGAGGCTGGACAGCACTGTAGGGAGGTTGGGGGGGGCATTGTGGAGGCTGAGCCTGGGGCGTTATGGGAGGCTGGGCAGCATTTTGGAAAGTTGGGGGTACTGTGGAGGCTGAAGATGCTCAGGGGGCCTGGGGGTACTATGGGAGACTTGGCAGCACTGTGGAAGGATGGGGAGCACTGTGAAGGCTGGGAGTTCTCAGGGGACCCAGTGACACTATTGGAGATTGTGTTGCACTGTAGGAGGTTGGGGAACACTCCGGAGGTTGAGGGCTCTCATGGGGCCTGGAGGCACCATGGAAGGCTGGGGGAGGTTGAGGGGCACTGTGGAGGCTGGGGGCTCCCCCATGGGAGGCATGGTTGCACTGTGGAGGCTGAGGGCTCTGCAGGGGCTTGGGGGCACTATGGGAGCTAGGAGGTACTGCGGAGAGGTTAAGGGATCTGCAGCTGGCCGTGGTTGAGAACCACTTGTGTAGATGACCAATTAATGTGTTTTTGCATTAAGGCAGCCCATTTTTTATTGTTATGTGCATACGTATTATTCCCTACTTTTATCTAAAAAAAAAATTATATATATATATATATATATATATATATATATATATATATATATATATATATATACATATATACAGTATTTATATATACAATCTAGATACACTCTGTCTAGCTCTTGTTTTGCTGATTGTGACGGATCGTGGTGATGGATTGCGGTGAAGCAGCTCACCCTCTATGGGTCTGGCCTTCCTTCAGAGACATTGATACATAGGGCTTGGTGCAGCCTACAGATGCCAGACGTCGGCTACATATAGGGTGTGTGCCTGGGAGATGTCAGCTAATTAATAGTATAACATTGAACCTTTCATAAAGTGTTGTGAGAATCTTTCCACTACCTCATCTCTCAATATACAATCTTCTTTTTTTATTTTTTTTTTATCCCCCGATAGGCTGCATCACAGATGGTTTTAATTGTAGACGGTGGAATCAAAAAAGCTCAAAAGGAAAAACATATTCCCAACAGAGGATTCCCAGCTTTTCACATGAAAGTCTATCACACGGCGCCCTGACTGGTTACTGTTACCAGATTCCGAGACCGATCCCTCCCGTTCACGCCCAGCGCGCACCTCATGTGGTCCTTTAACCTTTGCGCTGCCGCCGCCATTCCGTCCACGTCAGCCGCAGCCGGGATTTGTTTAGCTTTCTGCTCCTAGTTGCCGGCTCTCCAGTAGAAGCGTATGAAGATGTCACTTGCGCCACACATATTGGTGACCGCAATGCATGCCAAAGTGCGATCAATATTTCAGGGCCAAAGTTTTTGGGGTTTTTTTAATTTTATTTTGGACAGAGTAAGAGTTATAACCCATCAATTTCCCCATCTGCTTCCCGTTGGGGGCGATTTCCCTTCACTTCCTGTCCCATAGCTAAAACAGGAAGTCAGAAGAAGTCTCTCCAAAGTAAAGGATATCCCTAGTTGGAACCAATCTGTTAGAGTTATAAGCCCTGTTAGTTTTTGCCATTTGTGTCCCATCGAGGAGCTTTTCCTTCAAGATCTCCTTTTTATTCTCTAGGGTCTCTGCTAAAAAAAATATATATAATGTTTAGGGGTTCTAAGTAATTTTCTAGCAAAAAAAATGATTTTAGCTTGCAAATAACGAGTGCCAGAAATAGGCCCTGGATAGAGTAAGAGTTATAACCCGTCAATTTTCCCATCTGCTTCCCATTGGGGAGATTTCCCTTCACTTCCTGTCCCATAGCCAAAGCAGGAAGTAAAAATAAATCTCTCCAAAGTGAGGGAAATCCCTAGGTGTCACCAAGATCCCCAGAATCAGTGTGATAGAGGGTTATAATCTGTCTGTTGTTGTTTTCTACCATCTGTGTCCCATTGGGGAGATTTCCCTTCACTTCCTGTCCAGTAGCCAAAGCAGGAAGTAAAAATAAATCGCTCCAAAGTGAGGGAAATCCCTAGTTGTCACCAAGATCCCCAGAATCGGTGTGATAGAGGGTTATAATATCTGTCTGTTGTTGTTTTTTACCATCTGCTTCCCATTGGGGAGATTTTCCCTTCACTTCCTGTCCTATAGACAAAACAGGAAGTCAGATGAAGTCTCTACAAAGTAAAGGAAATCCCTAGTTGTCACCAAGGTTACCAGAACTAGTGTGGTAGTTATAAGCCCTGTTAGTTTTTGCCATTTGTGTCCCATCGAGAAGATTTTCCTTCACTTCCTGTCCCATAGCCAAAGCAGGAAGTAAAAATAAATCTCTCCAATGCCATTTGTGTCCCATTGGGGAGATTTCCCTTCACTTCCTGTCCCATAGCCAAAACAGGAAGTGAGAGGAAATCCCTCCAAAGTGAGGGAAATTACTTGTTGTCACCAAGCTCCCCACAACTAGTGTGGTAGAAGGTTATAACCCCTGTCTGTTGTTGTTTTCTACCATCTGTGTCCCGTTGGGGAGATTTCCCTTCACTTCCTGTCCCATGGCCAAAGCAGGAAGTAAAAAATAAATCTCTCCAAAGTGAGGGAAATCTGTAGTTGTCAGTGTCACCAAGATCCCCAGAATCAGTGTGATAGAGGGTTATAATCTGTCTGTTGTTGTTTTCTACCATCTGTGTCTCATTGGGGAGATTTCCCTTCACTTCCTGTCCCATAGCCAAAACAGGAAGTGAGAGGAAATCCCTCCAAAGTGAGGGAAATTACTTGTTGTCACCAAGCTCCCCACAACTAGTGTGGTAGAAGGTTATAACCCCTGTCTGTTGTTGTTTTCTACCATCTGTGTCTCATTGGGGAGATTTCCCTTCACTTCCTGTCACATGGCCAAAGCAGGAAGTAAAAAATAAATCTCTCCAAAGTGAGGGAAATCTGTAGTTGTCACCAAGATCCCCAGAATCAGTGTGATAGAGGGTTATAATCTGTCTGTTGTTTTCTACCATCTGTGTCCCATTGGGGAGATTTCCCTTCACTTCCTGTCCCATAGCCAAAACAGGAAGTGAGAGGAAATCCCTCCAAAGTGAGGGAAATTACTTGTTGTCACCAAGCTCCCGACAACTAGTGTGGTAGAAGGTTATAACCCCTGTCTGTTGTTGTTTTCTACCATCTGTGTCCCGTTGGGGAGATTTCCCTTCACTTCCTGTCCCATGGCCAAAGCAGGAAGTAAAAAATAAATCTCTCCAAAGTGAGGGAAATCTGTAGTTGTCAGTGTCACCAAGATCCCCAGAATCAGTGTGATAGAGGGTTATAATCTGTCTGTTGTTGTTTTCTACCATCTGTGTCTCATTGGGGAGATTTCCCTTCACTTCCTGTCACATTGCCAAAACAGGAAGTTAAAGGAAATCCCTCCAAAGTAAGGTAAATTCCTAGTTGCCACCAAGGTTATCAGGACTAGTGTGATAAAGGGTTATAAGCCCTGTTAGTTTTTGCCATTTGTGTCCCATCGAGGAGATTTTCCTTCACTTCCTGTCCCATAGCCAAAGCAGGAAATAAAAATAAATCTCTCCCAAAGTGAGGGAAATCCCTAGTTGTCACCAGGATCCCCAGAACCAGTGTGATAGAGGGTTATAACATCTGCCTGTTGTTTTTTGTTATCTGTGTCCCATTGGGGAGATTTCCCTTCACTTCCTGTCCCATAGCCAAAGCAGGAAAAGAAAAATTAATCCCTCCAAAGTGAGGGAAATCCCTTGTTGTTACCAGGATCCCCAGAACCAGTGTGATAGAGGGTTATAACATCTGTTGGTTGTTGTTTTTTACCATCTGTGTGCCATTGGGGAGATTTTCCCTCACGTCCTGTTTCATATCAAAAACAGTAAGGGAAAAGAAATCTCTCCAAAGTGAGGGAAATCCCGTGTTGTCACCAAGATCTCCACAACTAGTGTGATAGACAGTTATAACCCCTGTCGGTTGTATTTTTCTATCATCTGTGTTCAATGCGGGAGATTTCCCTTCACTTCCTGTCCCATATCAAAATGGGAAGTGAAAAGAAATCTCTCCAAATTGAGGTAAATCACCAGAATTCGTGTGATAGAGGGTTATATGCCCTGTTAGGTTTTTTTTTTTTTACCATCTGTGTCTAATTGGGGAGATTTCCCTTTACTTCCTGTCCCACAGCCAAAACACGAAGTGAAAGGAAATCTCTCCAAAGTGAGGGAAGTCATTTGTTGTCACCAAGATCACCAGAACTAATGTGATAGAGGGTTAAAGGCCCTGTCTGTTGTTGTTTTTTTGTTTGTTTGTTTTTTAAATGGTGCTGGCAGCAAAAGGGTTAAAGCGTTCGGACAAAAAAAAAATAAAGCAACACATGTAGTACATCTCTAAAATACATGTACATCCCCCCCCCCATGTTTTAACCCTGGATAAATACCTGTTAATATAAAATTGATTTATTTAATTACAAATTAATATAGCGTAGTGTAGTCTACCCTCAAATAAATAAATAGTGCCTATATCATATCAATTAATTCAAAATAAATAATACAAAAAAATACTAAAATTTAATTTTAAAAAATCCCCAAAGTGAATATTACAGAGACCACACAAATATAAACTGTGGCCCTTTACGCGTTACGTCCATTGAGCAGGTTTTCTTCAGTTGCCTACTGAGGAAATCTTGCCCACTGGACGTAACGCGTATACACTGAAAGTGTCAATCGATGAGAACTATATTGTAGGACAGGGGTCTCCAAACATTCTAAACAAAGGTCCAGTTTACTGTCGTTGAGACTTCTGGGGGCAAGACTATGGCCAATAGGAGTAGAAAAGGTCCCGATGTCAGTGGAAAAAATACAATGCTCCATCTATGGTGTCATTGGGAGGAATTGTGCCCCATCGTTGATGCCATTGGGTGGAAATGTACCCCCCTTATTGGTGTCATTGAGAGGAATAGTGCCCCTTCATTGGGGTCAGTGGGGGGATTTATGCCCCATTGTTGGTAAAAGTCAGGGGTCTCCAAACTGTCTAATCAAAGGTCCAGTTTACTGTCCTTAAGACTTTTGGGAGGCAGGACTATGGCCAATGGGAGTAGAAAAGGTCCCGATGTCAGTGGAAAGAATACAATGCTCAATCTATGGTGTCATTGGGAGGAATTGTGCCCCATCGTTGATGTCATTGGGTGGAAATTTACCCCCTTATTGGTGTCATTGGGAGGAATAGTGCCCCTTCATTGGGGTCAGTGAGGGGCTTTATGCCCCATTGTTGGTATAAGTCAGGGGTCTCCAAACTGTCTAATCAAAGGTCCAGTTTACTGTCCTTAAGACTTTTGGGGGGCGGGGCTATGGCCTATGGGAGTAGAAAAGATTCTGATGTCAGTGGAAAAAATACAATGCCCCATCTTTGGTGTCATTGGGAGGAATTGGGCCCTATTGTTGTCATTGGGTGGAAATTTGCCCCATTTTTGGTGTCATTAGGAGGAATTTTGTCCTATCGTTATATGAATAAAGCCGGCACACGAAAAGGCTTCTTCCAAGTAAAAAATTCTTTATTCCAACATGGATAGCGGGGACAACATGACAAATGCTGACGCGTTTCGGCTTTACGCCTTCCTCATAGCATCTTTGATGTAATTTGGAGGAATTTTGCCCTATCATTGGTGTCATTGGGAGTAAATTTGCCCCATTATTGGTGTCATTGGGAGTAAATTTGCCCCATTATTGGTGTCATTGGGAGTAAATTTTCCCCGTTATTGGTGTCATTGGGAGTAAATTTTCCCCGTTATTGGTGTCATTGGGAGTAAATTTTCCCCGTTTATTGGTGTCATGGGGAGGAATAGTGCCCCTTCATTGGGGTCAGTGAGGGGCTTTATGCCCCATTGTTGGTAAAAGTCAGGGGTCTCCAAACTGTCCAATTTAAAGGTCCAGTTTACTGTCCTTAAGACTTTTGGGAGGCAGGACTATGGCCAATGGGAGTAGAAAAGGTCCCGATGTCAGTGGAAAGAATACAATGCTCAATCTATGGTGTCATTGGGAGGAATTGTGCCCCATCGTTGATGTCATTGGGTGGAAATTTACCCCCTTATTGGTGTCATTGGGAGGAATAGTGCCCCTTCATTGGGGTCAGTGAGGGGCTTTATGCCCCATTGTTGGTATAAGTCAGGGGTCTCCAAACTGTCTAATCAAAGGTCCAGTTTACTGTCCTTAAGACTTTTGGGGGGCGGGGCTATGGCCTATGGGAGTAGAAAAGATTCCGATGTCAGTGGAAAAAATACAATGCCCCATCTTTGGTGTCAATGGGAGGAATTGGGCCCTATTGTTGATGTCATTGGATGGAAATTTGCCCCATTTTTGGTGTCATTAGGAGGAATTTTGTCCTATCGTTATATGAATAAAGCCGGCACACGAAAAGGCTTCTTCCAATTAAAAAATTCTTTATTCCAACATGGATAGCGGGGACAACATGACAAATGCTGACGCGTTTCGGCTTTACGCCTTCCTCATGGCATCTTTGATGTAATTTGGAGGAATTTTGCCCTATCATTGGTGTCATTGGGAGTAAATTTGCCCCATTATTGGTGTCATTGGGAGTAAATTTTCCCCGTTATTGGTGTCATTGGGAGTAAATTTGCCCCATTATTGGTGTCATTGGGAGTACATTTTCCCCGTTATTGGTGTCATTGGGAGTAAATTTTCCCCGTTTATTGGTGTCATGGGGAGGAATAGTGCTCCTTCATTGGGGTCAGTAGGATGGGGAGGGGGGAATTATGCCCCATTGTTGGTATCAGTGGATGAAACCGTACCCCAAGGGCCAGATAGAAGCAAGTAAAGGGCCTCATCTGGCCCCCAGGCCACAGTTTGGAGACCACTGTTGTTTTGATCTGATTACTTTTGTGAGTGTTTTTATTGTGCTTTTTATTTTTAACATTTTTTTGAAAAACACAGTGAGCACTATTGGTTTCCATTCTCTTTTTATATATTTGATATGTATTTGAGCCTTATATGGAAGAGATCTATCCTCTACAGCCACATCAACCCTGCTGAGGGCAAAAAAGCGTTGCTGGACCTCATTTTATCATTAGAGGTCATATGAAGAGGTGAGCAGATTTAATTGTCACATCGTGGAGTGCACTATTTTTACTTTTCCACCAAAGCCCCGCCCCTCGCTGTCACTTTCCACTTGCATACATTGGTTTCCTTCTCTGTGTGTATGGTAAGGGCTCTTGAGAGATGTAGTTGTGGGGATGTGCTATGTCAGAAGGAGCAGGTCCCCCTGCAAGTTTGAGGATAGCTTCAAATGGAGTAATAAACAGCTGGCAAGGACAAAGCTGGGACCCGATCTAGAAGGGGGAATGGGAGGTTTAAGGGTAAAGGGACATTCTTCTCACTGATCACCAATGTAAGGGACTTTATTCCCACTGACCACCAATGTAAGGGACTTTATTCCCACTGACCACCAATGTAAGGGACTTTATTCCCACTGACCACCAATGTAAGGGACTTTATTCCCACTGATCACCAATGTAAGGGACATTCTTCCCACTGATCACCAATGTAAGGGACTTTATTCCCACTGACCACCAATGTAAGGAGCATTCTTCCCACTGACCACCAATGTAAGGACATTCTTCCCACTGACCACCAATGTAAGGAGCATTCTTCCCACTGATCACCAATGTAGGGACATTCTTCCCACTGATCACCAATGTAAGGGACTTTATTCCCACTGATCACCAATGTAAGGGACTTTATTCCCACTGATCACCAATGTAAGGGACTTTATTCCCACTGACCACCAATGTAAGGGGCATTCTTCCTACTGATCACCAATGTAAGGGACATTCTTCCCACTGATCACCAATGTAAGGGACTTTATTCCCACTGACCACCAATGTAAGGACATTCTTCCCACTGACCACCAATGTAAGGAGCATTCTTCCCACTGATCACCAATGTAAGGGACATTCTTCCCACTGACCACCAATGTAAGGGACATTCTTCCCACTGATCACCAATGTAAGGAGCATTCTTCCCACTGATCACCAATGTAAGGGATATTCTTCCCACTGACCACCAATGTAAGGGACATTCTTCCCACTGACCACCAATGTAAGGGACATTCTTCCCACTGATCACCAATGTAAGGGACATTCTTCCCACTGACCACCAATGTAAGGGACTTTATTTCCACTGACCACCAATGTAAGGGACATTCTTCCCACTGATCACCAATGTAAGGGACTTTATTTCCACTGACCACCAATGTAAGGGACATTCTTCCCACTGATCACCAATGTAAGGGACACTCTTCCCACTGACCACCAATGTAAGGGACATTCATCCCACTGACCACCAATGTAAGGGACATTCTTCCCACTGATCACCAATGTAAGGGACATTCTTCCCACTGATCACCAATGTAAGGGACATTCTTCCCACTGATCACCAATGTAAGGGACTTTATTCCCACTGATCACCAATGTAAGGAACATTCTTCCCACTGACCACCAATGTAAGGGGGAGTTGCTTGAGATGGGGGTGGGGTGGGATTAATCTTGGGCTTTCACTTTAAGAGAAAGTGTGGGAAAGTTTTCTTCTAGGTCAGAGTTCTTCTTTAAGTAAATTGGAAGTAAATTGAAACATCTGCCATTGTGAGGTTACCATGGAGACTGACATTGAAATTCCGATTTGAATCTTTTTCTTCTACGGGGAAAAAAAAAGAAGCTTAACGTTGAACTTCAGACTCCCTTAAAAAAAGAAGCTGGGCTTGGAGGCAGCGGACACCAATAGGAGAAGGGGCAGAAATAAAGAATTTCATGACCTTCACTAAGCTTGGGTCACATGATGCAGCGAGTTGCAGGGTGTTGATCTGGAGGAGTGTACGGTATATCCATCAGGAAAACGGCTCCTGTATATTATATCAGTGCAGTTTCCTGGAATGTTCGTCCTGGTAGATCTTGCGGCGAATTAATTGCGCGGTTGTATGTGTGCATTTTCTTCACAGACACCTCGGGTAATTAATAGACGTGGAATTTGACCCCTTTGCTGTCAGAGCCTTTTTATATTTTGCACACATGCTAAAATACACTTTTTTTAAAAAAAATGAAAACCCACCTAAAACCCCAATTATTACACATTTTTCTGAAAGTGGAGGCTATGTGGAATGAAAAGATAGTAGTTGCATTTTTTTGTATTTGTTATATATATGTATATATATATATATATATATATATATATATATAATGTGCAATTATTTTTTCAAATCTATATTTTTAGTAAGGATACAGTTAAAATAATATTTTAGCGCACACGCCCAGTATATCAAAAACACATACGTTAAAAAAAAAAAAAAATAAAATTTTCAGTAAAAAATACATTTTAAACTAAATTTAACACACACACACACACACACTATAATATCAAAAAAAAAAAACACAATATAAAAAAAAAAAAAATATATATATATGTGCAATTATTTTTTCAATTCTATATTTTTAGTAAGGATACAGTTAAAATAATATTTTAGCGCACATGCCCAGTATATCAAAAACACATACGTTAAAAAAAATAAATAAAATTTTCAGTAAAAAATACATTTAAACTAAATTTAACACACACACACACACACACACACACTATAATATAAAAAAATACCCACAATGTAAACAAAAAAAAAAAAAATATATATATATATATATATATATATATATATATATATATATATATATACATACTACATTTCCACTAAAAAAAAAATACATTGAAATTATTTTTCATATTTTTTTCACATTTTTTGGGAAGTGCAATATTTCATTATCACGGAAGAGATCACCATTAGCACTTTAATCACTAAATTAATACGAACACTATTTATATAATGTGACACGTATAATAAAGTGACACGTTGTATCACTTTATTATATTCACTGATATACTGTATATTTATTTTTAGCCAATTACGTTTGCATATTTTTCAATATTTTCATCACTTTGGAAAGTGTGTTGATTGTCACTCATGCATCTGTTATTTATTTAATAATATTTATTTAATTCATTTAACATACCGTATTTATTATATACAGGGGTACATCACCCTGTTATATTGAATATTGGTTAATTATTTATACAGGTAATCCTAGGCATCTTCCTTTTTTAGCACTGTACTGCGCGGCCCTATTCATTTATTAAAAATAATATTTTAGCGCACACGCCCAGTATATCGAAAACACATATGATAAAAGAAAAACAAAAAAAATTTAATTTTCAGTAAAAAATACATTTAAATTAAATTTAACAAACGCGCGCGCGCACACACTATAGTATCAAAAAACACCCAGAATATAAAAAAATGTGTATGTATATATATATATATATGTGTATATATATATATATATATATATATATATATATATATATATATATAAAAAATATATAATATATATGTGTGTGTGTATGTATATGTATATGTATGTATATGTATATGTGTATATATATATATATATATATATATATATATACTAAAAAAACATACATTGAAATTATTTTTTATAACTTTTTCACATTTTATGGGAAGTGCAATATTTCATTATCGCGGAAGAGATCACCATTACCACTTTAATCACTAAATTAATATGAACACTATTTAAGATGCGCTCGTTGTATTACTTTATTCACTGATATATATTTATTTTTAGCCAATTACGTTTGCATGTTTTTTAATATTTTCATCACTTTGGAAAGTGTGTTGATTGTCACTCATGAAATGCATCTGTTATTTATTTAATAATATTTAATTCATTCATTTAACATACCGTATTTATTATATACAGGGGTACATCACCCTGTTATATTGAATATTGGTTACTTATTTATACAGGTAATCCTAGGCATCTTCCTTTTTTAGCACTGTACTGCGCGGCCCTATTTATTTATTAAAAATAATATTTTAGCGCACACGCCCAGTATATCAAAAACACATACGATAAAAAAAAAAAAAAAAAAAAGTTTCAGTAAAAAATACATTTAAATTAAATTTAACACACGAGCGCGCGCGCGCACACACTATAGTATCAAAAAACACCCAGAATATAAAAAAATGTATATGTATATATATATATATATATATATATATATACAGTGGGTACGGAAAGTATTCAGACCCCCTTAAATTTTTCACTCTTTGTTATATTGCAGCCATTTGCTAAAATCATTTAAGTTCATTCTTCTTCCTCATGAATGTACACATAGCTCCCCATATTGACGGAAAAACACAGAATTGTTGACATTGTTGCAGATTTATTAAAAAAGAAAAACTGAAATATCACATGGTCCTAAGTATTCAGACCCTTTGCTGTGACACTCATATATTTAACTCAGGTGCTTTCCATTTCTTCTGATCATCCTTGAGATGGTTCTACACCTTCATTTGAGTTCAGCTGTGTTTGATTATACTGATTGGACTTGATTAGGAAAGCCACACACCTGTCTATATAAGACCTTCCAGATCACAATGCATGTCAGAGCAAATGAGAATCATGAGGTCAAAGGAACTGCCTGAAGAGCTCAGAGACAGAATTGTGGCAAGGCACAGATCTGGCCAAGGTTACAAAAAGATTTCTGCTGCACTTAAGGTTCCTAAGAGCACAGTGGCCTCCATAATCCTCAAATGGAAGACGTTTGGGATGACCAGAACCCTTCCTAGAGCTGGCCGTCCGGCCAAACTGAGCTATCGGGGGAGAAGAGCCTTGGTGAGAGAGGTAAAGAAGAACCCAAAGATCACTGTGGCTGAGCTCCAGAGATGCAGTCAGGAGATGGGAGAAAGTTGTAGAAAGTCAACCATCACTGCAGCCCTCCACCAGTCGGGGCTTTATGGCAGAGTGGCCCGACGGAAGCCTCTCCTCAGTGTAAGACACATGAAAGCCTGCATGGAGTTTGCTAAAAAACACCTGAAGAACTCCAAGATGGTGAGAAATAAGATTCTCTGGTCTGATGAGACCAAAATAGAACTTTTTGGCCTTAATTCTAAGCGGTATGTGTGGAGAAAACCAGGCACTGCTCATCACCTGTCCAATACAGTCCCAACAGTGAAGCATGGTGGTGGCAGCATCATGCTGTGGGGGTGTTTTTCAGCTGCAGGGACAGGACGACTGGTTGCAATCGAGGGAAAGATGAATGCGGCCAAGTACAGGGATATCCTGGACAAAAACCTTCTCCAGAGTGCTCTGGACCTCAGACTGGGCCGAAGGTTTACCTTCCAACAAGACAATGACCCTAAGCACACAGCTAAAATAACGAAGGAGTGGCTTCACAACTCCGTGACTGTTCTTGAATGGCCCAGCCAGAGCCCTGACTTAAACCCAATTGAGCATCTCTGGAGAGACCTAAAAATGGCTGTCCACCAACGTTTACCATCCAACCTGACAGAACTGGAGAGGATCTGCAAGGAGGAATGGCAGAGGATCCCCAAATCCAGGTGTGAAAGACTTGTTGCATCTTTCCCAAAAAGACTCCTGGCTGTATTAGATCAAAAGGGGGCTTCTACTAAATACTGAGCAAAGGGTCTGAATACTTAGGACCATGTGATATTTCAGTTTTTCTTTTTTAATAAATCTGCAACAATGTCAACAATTCTGTGTTTTTCTGTCAGTATGGGGTGCTATGTGTACATTCATGAGGAAGAAGAATGAACCTAAATGATTTTAGCAAATGGCTGCAATATAACAAAGAGTGAAAAATTTAAGGGGGTCTGAATACTTTCCGTACCCACTGTATAATATATATGTGTGTGTGTATGTATATGTGTATATATATATATATATATATATATACTAAAAAAACATACATTGAAATTATTTTTTATAACTTTTTCACATTTTATGGGAAGTGCAATATTTCATTATCGCGGAAGAGATCACCATTACCACTTTAATCACTAAATTAATATGAACACTATTTAAGATGCGCTCGTTGTATTACTTTATTCACTGATATATATTTATTTTTAGCCAATTACGTTTGCATGTTTTTTAATATTTTCATCACTTTGGAAAGTGTGTTGATTGTCACTCATGAAATGCATCTGTTATTTATTTCAATCATTTTACATATTTATTATATACAGAGGTACATCACCCTGTTATATGGAATATTGGTTATCTATTTGTACACGTAATCATACACATCTTCCTTTTGGAGCACTGTACTGCGCGGCACTATTTATTTATTTAAAATAATATTTTAGCGCACACACCCTGTAATTCAAAAACACATACGATAAAAAAAAAAAAAAAGGAATTACATTTTCAGTAAAAAAATATATTTAAATTACATTTAACACACACACACACATACACACAATAATATCAAAAAACACCCACAATAAAAAAAAAAATATATATATATATATATATCTAAACTAAATTTCTACTAAACAATAATTTTAATACTATTATGATCAAATTATTTTTATTGCATATACACCTAATATAGTATTAAAAAGACGCACAAAAAAGTCTATATTTTCAATTACGTAATAGTTTTAGAAATTGTTCTACAAGAATCACGATTAGCGCTTAAGCATTCAGGAAAAACTGTAAAAATACATGCAAAATAATTTTAGTGCGCACACACATACACACTCCCACCCAACATATTCTCAAAAACCCACAGAATCAAAAAAAAAAAAAAATCAAAACTATTTTTTCAATAAAAATACATGCAAATTAATTTTAGTGCGCACACACACACACACACCAATTATATAATAACAAAAACATACACAATAAAAGAAGAATCTATATTTAAAAACAAAATACATGAAAATTCATTTTAGTGCACACACACAATATAATATCAAAAACATACACAATAGAAAAAAATCATATCTATATTTCCAATAGAAATACATGCAAATAATTGATAGTGCACACACACAATATAATATAGAAAAACACGCAATAAAAAAAAAAACAATTCTATATTATTAGTAAAAAAATATATTCAAACTAATTGAATTAAAGTCGAGCAAATGGATTCCAAATCTGTCATGAGTTAAAGTTGTGCGTGGACATGAAATGGCGACTAATCAAAACTATATTTTTAATAAAAATACATGCAAATAATTGTTAGTGCACACACACACAATATAATATAAAAAAAAAAAACACAAAATAAAAAAACAATTCTATATTATTAGTAAAAAAATATATTCAAACAAATGGAATCCAGATGCTGGACTTTAATTCAAAATATGTCATGAGTTAAAATTGTGCGTGGACATGAAATGGCGACTAATTCTGATGTCCAGAATTTTCCATAAGTAACTTTAAAACCCAATGAAAAAAATCAGTTTAGAGTTCACTCTAAATAATAAACCTAAAAATATTAATGAGGTCCTGATGAAGCAGTGTTAGCGAAACACGTTGATCCTGTATGCCATCTGATTCATCGTGTCTAGATAGAACAATAAATATTCGTAACATTGTCTCATCTGTTCGATGACCATTGTTATATGGATACGCGTATGTTGGTTTTAGATATACTTGTGTATTTTTTATTGATGTT